>NC_044033.1:14412273-15062889 GCF_901765095.1 Microcaecilia unicolor
TTCTCTCCCTCTCTCTCTCTCTCTCTCTATATATATATATATATATATATAGTGCCCACCCATATTAGCTCTGGGCCCAGCCAAAATGTCAGGTCTGCCTACACCACTGCCACCACCACCACCATATGCCATAATTTATCAGTTTAAAAGGAGGTTTAGAGCTCTTGGAAACCTGCCCTTGCAGAAGCAGGAAGTGACATCAAATGGGGGTGGGATGCAGCAGCAAAGAGGCTCTGGGCTCAGCAGCTGACAGGATATGAAATTCACTGCCGCTGCTTGATGCTCTCTACTACAATGTGTATGTACATTAAGGTACGGAGCAGGGAGGTGTTCCGAGACAGCAGGACTGACGTGCCAGAGATGCGGGGCTACTAGGAGCGCAAGGCCCTGTGCAACTGCCCCTGTTGCCCCTGCCTAAGACTGGCCCTGATTAGGCTACTTCCCTAATTCTATGTACAATCAGCACCACTGAATGGAAATTTGGAAAAAGATAACACTACGCTAGTCAAAACAGGGAAAAAGTACCTTACTACTACTACTACTACTTAACATTTCTACAGCGCTACTAGGGTTACGCAGCACTGTACAGTTTAACAAAGAAGGACAGTCCCTGCTCAAAGGAGCTTACAATCTAAAGGACGAAATGTCAAGTTGGGGTAGTCTAGATTTCCTGAGTAGAGGTGTAGTGGTTAGGTGCCGAAGGCGACATTGAAGAGGTGGGCTTTGAGTAAGGATTTGAAGATGGGCAAGGAGGGTGCCTGGCGTATGGGCTCAGGGAGTTTATTCCAAGCATGGGGTAAGGCGAGGCAGAAAGGGCGGAGCCTGGAGTTGGCGGTGGTGGAGAAGGGTACTGAAAGGAGGGATTTGTCTTGAGAGCAGAGGTTACGGATAGGAACGTAAGGGGAGATGAGGGTAGAGAGGTAAGGAGGGGCTGCAGATCGAGTGCATTTGTAGGTTAGTAGGAGAAGCTTGAACTGTATGCGGTACCTGATCGGAAGCCAGTGAAGTGACCTTACATTGTACTCATGCAAGAATTATCCAAAGATGATTGTTTATCGTATATTAGGTTTTGATATACCACCTGGCTTAGACAAGTCAAAACATTTCACACAAAAAAAATCTAAGTCTAAAAGATAAAGGAACTTCAGAAAATGACAGGGATGTGTGTGGGGGTTTCAAGACACCATAGGCCTCATGTGATAAAAGGACCTATAGGTTTCCAAACTCAGCCCCGACATCATTTTCTAGATAATTCTTGTACTGGTCCAGTAAAACTAACATAGCTTAGAAAGAATCCAGTTTTCCACCGTACTAATATGGCAGCTGGACCTCTGTATTACTGAGAAATATGGTTCGACACTGTTGGCGTTTAAGATTTGTGATGCCAGTTTGGACTGCAGTAGAACTGAGGTGTGTGATATAGTTTTTGTTGCTTATTAACCTTATCGACAGAAGTGAGTTACCTGCTTTATTACTGATGCATGTAATATTGATTTTACTGCCGTGAATGATGTTCTGTTTGTTCACCTCATTTGCATGTTAATGAGATGAAGTAAGTACTCTTTGTTTTTCTACCGAGATATAAGTTCAGTTATATTATGGAGTTTCTTTTTACTTTTTTGGTCTTTTACTCTTCTGTAATATAGTTTGGTTGTGAAAATTAAACCAATGTAAAATCGGTTCAAAACTCTGCTGCCCGTCTCATCTTCCGCCAGGGTCGCTTTACTCATACTACCCCTCTCCTCAAGACCCTTCACTGGCTCCCTATCCGTTTTTGCATCCTGTTCAAACTTCTTCTACTAACCTATAAATGTATTCACTCTGCTGCTCCCCAGTATCTCTCCACACTCGTCCTTCCCTACACCCCTTCCCGTGCACTCCGCTCCATGGATAAATCCTTCTTATCTGTTCCCTTCTCCACTACTGCCAACTCCAGACTTCGCGCCTTCTGTCTCGCTGCACCCTACGCCTGGAATAAACTTCCTGAGCCCCTACATCTTGCCCCATCCTTGGCCACCTTTAAATCTAGACTGAAAGCCCACCTCTTTAACATTGCTTTTGACTCGTAACCACTCGCCTCCACCTACCCTCCTCTCCTCCTTCCTGTACACATTAATTGATTTGATTTGCTTACTTTATTTATTTTTTGTCTATTAGATTGTAAGCTCTTTGAGCAGGGACTGTCTTTCTTCTATGTTTGTGCAGTGCTGCGTACGCCTTGTAGCGCTATAGAAATGCTAAATAGTAGTAGTAGTAATCTAATTGCTTTCCAACATTTATTCCACCTGTGCCAAAACAGATCCAAGTAGATCACAATAAAATGAAATTATTCACCTGTACCAGGTGTTCTCTGAAGACAGCAGGACAAACGTTCACATATATAGAGATGGATTCAATATATGGTACTGAAAAAATGACTTTTCTATAGGCTGCACTTAAAGTTAAGCACGGTTTATAGAATAGCGCTTACGCCCGGGACTCGCGCCTAACTTTAAGCACAGCTATTTGCAAGTGTACATGGCTAAATTGGGTGCATAGGGGCGTAGCCAGACTTCGGCGGGAGGGGGGTCCAGAGCCCGAGGTGAGGGGGCACATTTTAGCACCCCCCCGGCGCCGCCGATCCCCTCCCAGCCATTATCAACCCCCCCCCCGCCGCCACTGACGACCCCCCACCGACGACCCTCTCGACCCCCCCTCCCGCCGCCAATATATTCATATATATATATATATATATATATATATATATATATTCTTTTCTTTACATTTTCTATTACAAAATTGGAGTTCCTTTCTAATGAAAACTTTTAATTTGTATACCGCTTTGTCAGGCCTCCAAGAAAGGCAGCTTATCAGGTCCAATAAACCATAAACCATAAAATGGATGCATCAAACCTACAATGGGGAGTTCACGAAGATGGGCTTCACACTCAAGATCAGTAGACCTTCAAGAAGACTCAGCTTCACATAAACCTCCTGGAACTCCGAGCAGTATGGAACTCTCTAAAGGCTTTCAGAAATTGACTGATGCATACAATTGTTCTTATCCAAATGGACATTCAGGTTGTAAAGTACTACATCGGCATGCAGGGAGGCACGTTTCATACCTCCTGTGATAGGAAGTGCTCAGTCTGTGATCCTCGGCATCCAAACATGGGATGTTTCTTAGGGCTACTTACCTAGCCAGAAAATGCACCAACCTGGTGAACAGACTGAGAAAGGCGATCATCCGCATGAGTGGTCCTTCAACATAGACAGAGCTTGAAATATCTTCAGAGAGTGGGGTTGCCTCCTTTGTTGTTTATATGAGTGGCAAAGAAATCCACCAAGTCCCTCACTAGTTCTCCAGACTGAGGTCACACGGCAAGCTAGCATCAGATACCTTCCTGCATCACTGGGGGACAGGTCTTCTGTATATGTATCCTCCCATACCTCTTCTAGTAAAAACTCTGCTGAAACTCAAGCAGGACAAAGGGACCATGATCCTCATTGTACTATATTAGAAGATATGGTTCCCTCTACTTCTGACCTTAGTCTCCAGAGATCTGTGGAGACCCGAGTGCTTTACGACCCTAATCACCCAGAACGAGGGATCACTTCTACATCCCTGCCTCCAGATCCTGGCTCTCACGGCTTGGATGTTGAGAAGATAGTGGTTGATTTCTTTCCAGCTGCATGAAAGTCTCTTGTGAGTCCTACTTGCTTGCATTTGAAATGATATGATCTCTTAGTGGAAGCTTCAAATGGAAGAGGTTTGCCATCCCTTTTCTTGTTCTTTTTCCTGTCATGCACAAAAACTGCTGGAATGCCTTCTACATTTGTCAGAGTTGGGTCCCAAGACCAATTCTGTTAAGGCTCACCTGTGTGCAATAGGCACTTATCACTGTGTAGAGGAAAAGCCCATCTTTGTACAGCCTCTATTTGTTTGATTCATGAAAGGTTTGCTTCTATTCATACCCAGTCAGACCTCCTACAGTGTCATGAGATCTCAATGTTGTTCTCACCCAATTGATGAAAGCTCCATTTAAGCCACTTGATTCCTGCTACTTGACGTAGTTGACCTAGAAGGTTTTATTATTGGTGGCAGCCACTTCAGCTCGCAGGGTCAGTGAGCTTCAGGCCCTAGTAGATGATCCACCTTACACAAGGTTTCATCACAATAGAGTAGTTCTTTGTACTCATCCTAAATTCCTTCCCAAAGTTGTGTCAGATTTCCACCTTAATCAGTCCTTCATCTGCCAACATTCTTTCTCAAGCACTGTGCCCATCCCAGCGAAAGCACACTGTACACTTTGAACTGGAAGAGAGCCTTGGCCTTCTACCTGGAGTTGACTAAAGCCCATAGGCAGTCCACCAAGCTATTTGTTTCTTCTGACCCTAATAGGATGGGAACAGCCTAGCAAACTTTATTTACACCCAGGTTGAGCTGACTCTAGAAGGACATGTCACAGCTCATATTATGTATGAGGCTAAGCCATGGCTTAATCGGTAGCTCACCTGAATTCAACATCCATTCAAGATATTTGCAGAGTTGTAACGTGGCTTCAGTCCACACATTCACATCTCATTACTACTTGGAGCAAGATTCCTGAAGCGACAGATTTGGTCAATCAGTCCTACAGAATCTATTCGGGGTCTAGAATCCAAGTCCATCTTCCTGGGCCCATATTTCAGCTCCAGACTGTTTCAAACAAGAACAACAATGAAAAGAGTATAATTAAAAAAATTCTGATCTAGGACTTAGCCTCTGCAGGCCTTCTTTTTCTCCCCTGTTCTCCCAGAACAACCTGATAGCTAGGGATCCCCATACGTGTGAGTTAGTTGTCCTGCTTGTCCTCAGAAAAAGCAAAGTTACTCACCTGTAGCAGATGTTCTCCAAGGTAGCAGGACACATATTCACACATCCTGCCCACCTCCCCTAGGAGTTGTATCCTATTAGCTGTTGTAACAGACTGGCTGGTCCTGAGCGGCAGCAACAAGTTGAATGCGCATGTGGCGGGACTCTCAAGAGCTTCTGGAAAAGAAGCTTGGGAGTTTTCCCACGCCGGGATCCATTCTCGGAGAAGATAAAGTTATGCAATATGATAAAATTACATACAGTAAACTACTGATTTTAATCCAAACACAAAGCGATCTTTTTTACTAAAGTGCAGTGAAATCTGGGCTTAAAGCGGTATAATGCAAGACCTTACCACATGTTCAACCCTAGGGTTTTTTCCTTTTTTATTATTTGCAGGTTGTGTGCTAATGTTCCTTGTAACATGCAAAACCTGCAAAATGTTAACATAGGGGACCTTAACACCCTCCTATTTAGGAGATGCTAAATGCTCCTGTGTGAACTCTGTGTTAGCCAGTTAGCATGAGCCAGTGGTGTAGCCAGACCTCGCCGGGAGGGGGGGCCAGAGCCCGAGGTGGGGGGGCACTGTTTTGCCGCGGCCCCCCCCCGAGCCGCCGCCACATTGGATCCCCCTGCCGACGACCCCCTTGAACCCCCCTCCCACCACCAACCCTCCCCCGCCGTCGCCGCCCGCCCCAACGCCGCATCAGATAACTGGTTTGCTGGCGGGGGTCCCCAAACCCTGCCAGCCGCCAAAGAGAGTCTTCTTCAGCGCCAGAGTAGCGCCTTCGTTCAACGAAGTTCTTGGTGTGATCAGCTGTTTCTGATGCCTTACGTCCTGCACCGTGCATGTAGCCCTGTGCAGGACATAAGGCATCAGAAATAGCTGATCACACCAAGAACTTCGTTGAATGAAGGCGCTAATCCGGCGCTGAAGAAGACTGTCTTCAGCTGGCAGAGTTCGGGGACCCCCACCAGCAAACAAGGTATCTGATGTGGTGGCGGGGCAGGCAGCGACGGCGCGGGAGGGTTGGTGGCGGGAGGGGGGTTCAAGGGGATCATTGGCAGGGGGGCCAGGGCCAAATCTGCGGCGGCCCAGGCCCCACGTAGCTACGCCACTGGCACAAGCTAATCATAATGCGCCCAGTGGCGTAGGAAGGGGGCGGGAGGGGCGGTCCACCCCGGGTGCACGCGCTTGGGGGTGTCGGCCCTGCTGGTTCCCTGCTCCCTCTGCCCCGGAACAGGTTACTTCCTGTCCCGGGGCAGAGAGAGCAAGGAACCAGCGGAGCCGACGCAGCTCCGAGCGACGTGCACTCGGGGCGGATCGGCCCTCCTGCCCGTTCCCCGCAAGTAAGAATTTGCTCCGGAGGGGGGGGGCGCCGTGGAGGGCGGGTGCGCACCGTGCTGCCCCGGGGGGGGGGGGTGCACAGCGGCGACCCACCCCGGGTGTCAGCTGCCCTCGCTATGGCCTGAATGCACCTGCTGGTTAATGCTTCTATGCCCATGCTCTACCCATGCAATGCCCATGCTCTGCCCATGTCATGCCCTCTCAGAGGAAAATTCTTTTTTTTTTAATAAGAATTTAAATTTACAAGCAATAAAATAACTTGCCAGAAATACAGAGAAAGTAATACACAAGAATTATGTCAATCAGGTAATTCTATACTCTTCCTTAGACCACAAAATAGGGAGAGTGAAACAAGACAAGGAGATCAATTAAACAACAGTAAACAGAAAAAACGTGGTATTAACTTGATTATCCCCAGTATTATTTTTCTGAATCATTATTCCACATTGATCGTCTGGTCGGCTTCTTCAAACCCCAAACGGTATATATTCAATTTATTTTGTTGGAAACATACTTATTGTCCAATATTAGTAGAAATAATACACCTAATTTCAATTTTTCTCTTTTAAAACCAGAAATTATTTAACAATGCGAACGCTTGAGTCTCTAATCCAATTCCCACTGATTAAGGTAATCCCAGTTTCACAGGCTTCACTCCTTTTGAATTAATTTTACTAAGTAATAATTTATATTACTAAGAGGAATCATTACAAAGGAAAATAACAGAAGGCAGGACGGGGGCGGGATGGGGGCGTGGTTACGAGATGGCCGGATTTGCCCAATAATGGAAAAAAGATGGCCGGATCTGACCAGCATTTCGCCGGCTTCACTTGGTCCATTTATTTTTACGACCAAGCCTCAAAATAGTGCCCCAATTGACCAGATGACCACCGGAGGGAATCGGGGATGACCTCCCCTTACTCTCCCAGTGGTCACCAACCCCCTCCCACCCTAAAAAAAATATTTAAACATTTATTACCAGCCTGTATGCCAGCCTCAAATGTCATACCCAGCTCCCTGACAGCACTATGCAGGTACCTGGAGCAGTTTTTTGTGGGTGCAGTGCACTTCAGGCAGGCGGACCCAGGCCCATCCCCCCTACCTGTTATACTTATGGTGGTAAATGGGAGCCCTCCAAACCCACCCAAAACCCACTGTACCCACATGTAGGTGCCCCCCTTCACCCCTTAGGGCTATGGTAGTGGTGTAGAGTTTTGGGTATTGGGTTTGGGGGGGATTTGGGGGGGCTCAGCACCCAAGGTAAGGGAGGTATGTACCTGGGACCAATTTTTGAAGTCCACTGCAGTGCCCCCTAGGTTGCCCGGTTAGTGTCCTGGCATGTGAGGGGGACCAGTGCACTACAAATGCTGGCTCCTCCCACAACTAAATACCTTGCATTTCGCCGGGTTTGAGATGGCCGGGCCCGGTATCCATTATGGGCGAAAACCGAAGCCACCCATCTCTAAACCCGGCGATCTCAACATTTGACCTAAATGTTGAGATTTAACCGGCCCAAACCCTATTAATGAAAGAAAAGATGGCCGGCCATCTTGTTTCGAAAATACGGTTGGCTCTGCCCGGTTGCGGAGCCAGCCCCGGAGATGGCCGGCGCCCTTCGATTATGCCCCTCTATGCGCCTTAGTAATAGGGCCTCATAATTTGTGTCTGCCCATAGCAGCAATGGTAATGCAATTCCACTCGTCACCTACTGAAAAAAGGTGTGAGCAAAATCCAAATAAAATAAAATAGCAAACAGACTTTTCACAGCTAGATTTTTTTTTTATTATAGATTTTATTATAGAAAGAAGGAAACACATATAACAAACTGCAAAGAAAAATGTGCAGCAGGATACAACTGACGTCAACCTAGTCGATCGAGCCAAAAATTAAAACTGTAAAGTGCCTGTCAAGTAAGCTGGGGCCAACTCATACAGAATTTTTAAAGCAGAAATCAAAAGTATGAAGAAAATGTGAACCTTAAATGGCAGCCAACAGAACCTAGAGATGATGTAATAGTTGACAAGTAGACCTAATTAATTTCCGTAAGGCACTGAAGACATATCTCTTTAACATGACATACCATAATGATTCATAATTGGAACCGTAATTCGCCATCATTTATTTAATAACTAGCCGTTAAGCCCGTAACAACGGGCTAGTTTTTTGTTTTCCTATGGCCTCTCCCCCCCCCCCCCCCCGTCCACCAACCCTGCTCTCTCCCCTGCCCTCCCCCCAGCGTCTGTTTCCCTCAGTTCCGCCCCCTCCTTCCCTCCCTGCACCCTCCTCCTCCGATTTCCACGCCCATGTCCAAGCCCTCCTCGCTGTTGGGCTGTACTGCTGGTGTAGGCAGGGCTTGGACTTCTACACTCTCAGCATTTAGACTCTACTGCGCATTTGCAGGTGAGTCGGTCACTTGCCGTTTATATGTTTGATAGGATCATTTTCTCCCTATATCGTTTTGTCCAATTTCATTGTGTAATCCATGTTCAATATGTGTTACCTGACTGTTCATTACATTATCCATGTTCTATATGTATTACCAATTGTATCTGTATTCTGAAATGGCATAAGATTGGGTGGCAGAGCTGGTGGTGGGAGGCGGGGCTGGTGGTTGGGAGGCGGGGATAGTGCTGGGCAGACTTGTACGGTCTGTGCCCTGAAAATGGCAGATACAAATCAAGGTAAGATATACACAAAAACTAGCACATATCAGTTTGTCTTGTTGGGCAGACTGGATGGACCGTGCAGGTCTTTTTCTGCCGTCATCTACTATGTTACTATCCAGCTTATAATCGAAAGACAAAAACGCCTATATTGCGACCTAAATCGGGAGATAGGCGTTTATCTCCCCAAAACGAATAACGCGGTATAATCGAAAGCCGAACTTGGACGTTTTCAACTGCACTCCATCGCGGAAGCGTACAAAGTTGACGGGGGCGTGTCAAAGGCGTGGTGAAGGCGGAACTGGGGCGTGGTTATCGGCCGATCAGAGATGGGCGCCTTTCGCCGATAATGGAAAAAAAATATGCGTTTTTAGCGAGAATTTAGGGCACTTTTCCTGGACCCTGTTTGTCCACGAATAAGGCCCCAAAAAGTGCCCTAAATGACCAGATAACCACTGGAGGGAATCGGGGATGACCTCCCCTGACTCCCCCAGTGGTCACTAACCCCCTCCCACCACAAAATATGCCGTTTCACAACTGTTTATTTTCACCCTCAAATGTCATACCCACCTCCCTGGCAGCAGTATGCAGGTCACTGGAGCAGTTATTAGGGGGTGCAGTGGACTTCAGGCAGGTGGACCCAGGCCCATCCCCCCCTACCTGTTACAATTGTGCTGCTTAATGCTTAGTCGTCCATCCCCCCCAAACCCACTGTACCCACATGTAGGTGCCCCCCTTCACCCCCTAGGGCTATAGTAATGGTGTAGACTTGTGGGCAGTGGGTTTTGAGGGGGCTCAACACACAAGGAAAGGGTGCTATGCACCTGGGAGCTCTTTTACCTTTTTTTTTGTTTTTGTAAAAGTGCCCCCTAGGGTGCCCGGTTGGTGTCCTGGCATGTGAGGGGGACCAGTGCACTACGAATCCTGGCCTCTCCCACGAACAAATGCCTTGGATTTATTCGTTTTTGAGCTGGGCGCTTTCATTTTCCATTATCACTGAAAAACAAAAACGCCCAGCTCACAAATTGTCGAATAAAACATGGACGTCTATTTTTTTCGAAAATACGGTTCGGTCCGCCCCTTCACGGACCCGTTCTCGGAGATAAACGCCCATGGAGATAGACGTTTTCATTCAATTATGCCCCTCCACGTAAGTCATGACGGAAAAATTGTAAGTCACATTGAGCCTGCAAATAGGTGGGAAAATGTGGGATACAAATGCAACAAACAAACAAACAAACAAATAAATAAAATCTGGACAATTGGACATAGGCTACCCTATAAAAAATAAGATTTAATCTGTTGAATCAATCAACCTTAATTTGAAATATATCTTATGCACAATCTTGTTAACATGTAGCTGCATTGTTAAGAGATGGATAATACTTTCTTAGATCAGGCATCTGTAATCTGGAATTGTTTACCTAGTACTCTTTGGTCTCTACAATCTTATCTAATTTTTCACTGATGATTGAAAGCTTTTTTGTTATTTTTTAAATTGTTTTCTTACACTATTTTATGGATCTTTTGTCATGAAAGCATTGTGTTAATTATGACATCTGTATTTCTCGGTATTTTGTACTGCTTACATTATTGTAATTGGCTTTGGACCCTTATGAAATGCTGGTGGAATATAAATGAGTGCATTGTATTGTAGAGATGAATTTACAATAAATTTGTATTGTAGAGATGAATTTGTAATAAAAACTTCAATGAAGTAACCAAGGAGACACTAATACCTGCAATATTAAGTTGAGAGAGGGGCAAATCTTTCCACGCAATCAACAACTGTTTCTTCTTTAACGATGGTTAGAAGTTATCCATGTATTCACCCTATAAAAACAAGTAGCCGCTGATTCATAAGCTTGTTCCCAAGATAACTGAAATGGTATTAATAGCACAATCTAAAACATAAAAGTTGATTGTACATTTTAGCAAGCAATAACAGCAACCACTCAAACTCTCTTCAAATATCAATAAGATGTTGTGTTAAGAATAGGGATATCAAACGTCATGCCATGACCACATTACAAAGAGTCATGTGTCAGATCTATTCACGTATCCCATTCAGAGTTTGAAATGGTTTATGTGCCTCTGCCATAGGTCAATGAAGACAACAAAAATAAACTTATCTGAACTTTCCAAAATATAACAGTGCAAATTCAAAGATGCGTAGGAGTTTATTTTCAAAGAATATGTACCTCTCAAAATGCCCAAATGGACGTCCATGTGCTTGAAACGTCCAAATCCTGATTTTGCAAAGGCGGAAAAGGGACGTCTAACATTGCAGTTCATCCAAATAGCAAGGGGGGGTGTTGTGGGCATGAGTTGGGCGGGGACTATGAAGGACCCAAAATCAGGATGTCCAGCAGCGATTAAGGAATGGGAAGAAACATCCAGGTCTTAAAAGAAGGACATCCTAAGTTAGAATTCAGGGGCGTAGCCACGGGTGGGCCTGGACGGGCCCAGGCCCAGCCACTTTTGCTGCAGGCCCACCCAGCCTCTTCTGCCCGCTCTCCCCGTCTGCGTGGTCTGCTCACTTTTACTGCCCTGAAGCGCCGTTCTCCCTCCAGCACCGGCGATTCCCATAGCCAGCCTTCTGCCAACGCGCGTCGTCGGAGCCTCTTGTCAGGCGTGTCCCGCCTACTCTGCAACTTCCTGTTTTCCGCAAAGGTGGGACGCAGGAAGTTGCAGAGTAGGCGGGACGTGCCTGAGAAGAGGCTCCGACAACACACGCTGGCAGAAGGCTGGCTATGGGAATCACCGGTGCTGGAGGGAGAACGGCGCTTCAGGTCAGTAAAAATGACCAGAACTGACCATGTGCAGGGGGCTGTTGCGGGGGGGGGGGGGGGGGGGGGGGGGGGGTAGCAGGTGGAAAGGAAATGCGAGGCCTATGCCCACCCAGTCCACCTCCAGGCCCATCTAAAAATTAAACTCTGGCTACGCTACTGAGTTAGATCTGTTTTAATCACATCCAGGGTAGGAAAAGGTGCACTGATTAAGCAGCTGGCCAGTAGAGGAATTAAGGCATGACCTCTCCTTAATTCCCCAGTGGTTGCTATCCCCCTCCCTCTCCCCTGAAAGTGAAACTGAAGGGGGATTCCAGGCTCTATGACAGCTTCAGCTATTATGGGTGTTCTAAGCAAAGCAAAAAGCAGGACGGAGGAGTAGCCTAGTGGACCTTAAACCCAGGGGCTCAAGTTCTAATCCCACCTAACTGCACTTAGTCTCTATTCTATAAGATAGAATGTAACTGCAAGGGAGGGTAAGCATGTGGGCGGAGCATGGTTGGATCACAAACTTAGGCGCCAAATTTAAAGAATACTGTACATTGCAAACCCCAGATGCCAACTTAGGATCTGTTATACAATGGGAATCTGGGCGCCTATTTGGCGAAGGACGTCAGACTCACAGAAACAGAAGCCTGGGCGGCCGCGTTGCTGATCTGCAAGGGCAGGCTTCTACATGGAATGTTGTTAGTGGAATAGCAACATTAACATTCCATGTAGAATCTCAAATAGTAGCAACAGAATCTGCAATAGTAGCAACATTCCATGTAGAATCTCAAATAGTAGCAACAGAATCTCAATAGTAGCAACATTCCATCTAGAATCTCCAATAGTAGCAACATTCCAGAATCTCAAATAGGGAAAGGGAAATGGGCCTTGATATACCACCTTTCTGAGGTCTTTGCAACTACATTCAAAGTGGTTTTACATATATTCAGGTACTTATTTTGTACTAGGGGCAATGGAGGGTTAAGTGACTTGCCCAGAGTCACAAGGAGCTGCAGTGGGAATCGAACCCGGTTCCCCAGGATCAAAGTCTACTGCACTAACCACTAGGCTACTCCTCCACTCTATTGACCCCCCTAAGTGCTGTTTGGGCACTAAACAGTATTCTGTAACTTTAGGATGCAACTCACTTAGGGGCCCTTTCACTCTGCTGCGCTAAAAAGTGGTCTACGTTATACACGTGGGTTTCCCAAGCACTGAGGCCACTTTTAGTGCAACTGTAAAATGGCCAGAATTTCTTTTTTTTTCCATTAATGGCCAGGTGCTAATTTCCCAATTAGCACATGGCCATTAGCGTGGGAACCCTTACCGCCACCTATTTTGTAGGCGGTAAGGGCGCCCGTGCCAATTGACAGCGTGCGGTGATGTGCCGATTAGTGCAGGGCATGCTTACTCTCTGCCCTCAAACACGCCCCCACATTAAAAATATTTATTATTTTTTAGTGCGGGATTGGTGTTCGCCGATCCCAGAATTACCGCAGGAGCCTGAGTGCATACTGCAGTAAGTCCATGGGTGCTACTGTATTGAACAATAAATCCATCACTTTCACACTACAATAACAAGTTATTCAATCACATCACCATCCCAGCAAGACAGAACAGTAAAACTAAAGCAGTAAATCTCAACTCTTCAGATGCATGATTAAATTGAATACAATGTGACACTAGAGGCACATCCACTTTATGAGTGTGAATACAGCTTCTGTGCTCAATGATGTGCGTCTTCAAAGCACAACTTGTCTTTCCAATATAGCATAACTGGCGCCGACACACAATTAAGTACAAAACAACAAAACAGAGCAGAGATAGTCCAGAGAAGGAGAAATCTCAAGTTAATAAGCAAAGTTTGTTGGCAAATGACCAAGTCAATAAACTTCACTAATGAAGTTGAGGTTTCTCCTTCTCTGGACTATCACTGCTCTGTTTTGTTGTTTTGGACGTTTGTGCAGAGTATTTTGCTTCTGTTTTCATTGCGTTGACACTATTAAGTGCATCGCTCTAGTGCTTTCACAGGTAATTAACACTTGTTACTGAATGCAATGTCTATTTTCAAGAGAAATGTGTCGCCGGATACTGACTGCAAACAGATCAGTGTCCACAAGGACAATGTCCACAAAATTTCACTGGAACAATGTTTGATGTTGGTACAGTAGACCACAGGAGAAGCAGGAAACAGGAAGTTCCTCTATGACCATCCACAGAAAACAACAGAGAAGTAGAGAATGACACACGACCTTCAGGCAGGGAGTATGGATCGAAAACCTTTATTGTGGCACCAACAATAGAGATTCGACACAGGTCCGTGTTTTAGTGGACATACCACCTACTTTAGGAGTCAAGAATTTTCAGCCTGAAAATTCTTGGAGTTACAATTGACCGAAATCTCACACTAGAAAGCCACGCGAAAAATACAACAAAGAAATTTGTTCCACTCAATGTGGAAACTCAAAAGAGTAAAACCTTTCTTCCCAAGAGAAATATTCCGCAGCCTGGTACAATCAATGATGCTAAGCCACCTAGATTACCGTAATGCCATCTAAGCCGGCTGCAAAGAACAAATCATTAAGAAACTCCAAACTGCCCAAAACACAGCAGCCAGACTCATATTTGGAAAAGCGAAATACGAAAGCGCCAAACCCCTAAGAGAAAAACTACACTGGCTCCCACTAAAAGACTACTACTACTACTACTTATCATTTCTATAGCGCTACTAGACGTACGCAGCGCTGTACACTTGAACATGAAGAGACAGTCCCTGCTCGACAGAGCTTACAACCTAATTAGGACAGACAAACAGGACAAACAAGAGATAAGGGAATATTAAAGTGAGGATGATAAAATAAGGGTTCTGAACAAGTGAACAAGTGTTAGGAGTTAAAAGCTGCATCAAAATTCTGTACCCCGGTCCATAAAATCATTCACGGTGAGGCCCCGGCAAAAAGGTCAGCACGCAAATTCCTGAATCTCCACTACCCCAGTTGCAAAGGACTTAAATATAAATCAACATACGCATCCAGCTTTTCCTACATTAGCACGCAACTATGGAATGCACTACCAAACGTCATAAAAACAACGCACGACCTAACAATCTTCCGAAAATTGCTAAAAACCAACCTGTTCAAAAAGGCATACCACAATGATCCATCCTAAATGCCAGACAACGAAACTCTTCCAAAACTAGACAAAACCGAACTCTCTATACCTGACTGCTTCAGTCACTCTGTCACTAACGAACGTTAACGCACTACCACCTTATTTCTCACGTCGGAAATGAACTGATTATCTAATCTACTGCATAATTTACTCTACCATTTATGAACTTAATTCAATACCACTTTGTATTTCTCAATCCGGAAATGGCGATCGCCACTACGGCATAATGTAAGCCACATTGAGCCTGCAAAAAGGTGGGAAAATGTGGGATTCAAATGCAACAAATAAATAAATATATGCATGTGTGTGTGTGTGTGTGTGTGTTGTGTATTGTACTTAGTGCAACAGCTGCATAACCAGTAGAGGGATATGTCCAAGGACAACAGGAACTACTGTGCTTTCTGAAAGAAACACTATCGACCGTAATCTGGCACAAAGCTTACGGCAGTGTTTCTTTCAGAAGCACAGTAGCCTTCGGTACAGTAGTCCAACCAACATTTTGTTTCTTTTGATCCTAATAAACTGAGGTACCTTTGCCAAACATACTCTATACAATTGACTAGAAGGCTTGACTTTTAAAGGTCACATCATGGCTTATAACTTCAGAGCTATGCCTGCGTCAGTTGCCCACTTGAGGTCAACCTTTATGGAGGAAATTTGCAAGTCTGCGACATTGGGTTTCTGCCAGATACTTGTGACCTGGATTGGCCACTGCTGGAAGCAGGATATTGGGCTAGATGGACCATTTGTCTGACCCAGTGTGGCTACTCTTATGTTCTTATGACAGAACTCTAGTAGAAACATGCCAAAGATCTGGGTTTTCTGGCCCATTATAAACCATAAAATTCTACTGCTTTGTCACCATCTTATCACCATGCATATCTCCCTGTCCTTCATCCACCCAACACTCCCTGTCTCTCACCTAACCCACCCCACCCTCATCCTGTTAGACTGTCACTGAAATGCTTTGATGTTTCACTTACATATACTGTTATTTATCAACATTTGCTTATTTCCGATCTGACGAAGTGCTACCTTCAAAAGCTAATAAAAACATGTATTAAGTTAGTCCAATAAAAAAGGTATCATCTTATTTTCTTTTCTATGTTTTATTTTATTCTATTTCTATTGATTACTTCTACGGATTAGAATCAAACTGATGGTAGCGAGAATCTGTATGAAAACGATGGCCGTTCCCAGCTCGGAAGGGAATATCAAGCAGACACAACTTTATCCTCCTGAGGATCTTTCCTCATGTCCAGGCTGCTTTCAAAAATAAAAAAAATAAAGGGGAAAAAATGAAGTAAAGACTAGTTGTCACCAAGAATATTTGTTGGTATCTACCCAGAGAAAGTACTTTTCCGTATTCTTAGTTTCCTCATTTTTTGTTGAAGGCAGACTGTAGATAGGGAATCATACGCTGTGAGGACTTGCTATCGTGCTTGTCCTCAGAGAATACCAAGTTACTTTCCTGTAGCAGGTGTTCTCCATGGAAAACAGGATACAAGTCCTCATATATCCGCCCTGCCAAAGATGAGTATTCTACTCTAAGTGGTATACTACTACTACTTACTACTACTTAACATTTCTAAAGCGCTACTGGGGTTACGCAGCGCTGTACAATTTAACATAGAAGGACAGTCCCTGCTCAAAAAGCTTACAATCTAAAGGACAAATGTACAGTCAGTCAAGTAGGGGCAGTCAAAATGGGGCAGTCTAGATTTCCTGAATAGAGGTATAAAGGTTAGGTGCCGAAGGCGACATTGAAGAGGTGGACTTTGAGCAAAGATATTGCGTGATATAATTGGCGTGCTGCTGGTTAAGTTTGACAGCCATATTTGGCCACGCCAATAGGTGGAATATCTTTGACCAGTTCTGACGTAACAGGCCAGCGCTGAACATCGGCTTGGCCGGTAAAGTTGATACTTGCCAAAATTTAACTGGATATTCAATGCCAGTCATTGGAACAGCCCAGCACTGACTATCCAGGCTCAGCACCAACTGCGGGAGGCAGCCCAGCTATCTTCCACAATCTGAATATCAGCCCCTTAGTTTTCTGCACTCCTGATACACAATTGCACTTTTTTGTATTCAGTAATGGCTACCATAAGTACATAAGCATCACCATGCTGGGACAGACCAAGGGTCCATCGAGCTCAGCACCCTATCACCAACAGCGGCCAAAAGAACAAGCAATTTATCCCGCCCATCCTAGAAATACTGTATTCCCTCATCCATTCAATAACATTCTATGGCTTTTTCCTCCAGGAAGCCATCCAACTCTTTTTTGAAGTCCGCTAAGTTAACCGCCTTAACCACCTTTTCCGGCAGCAACTTCCAGAGTTTAACTACGTGTTGAGTGAAGAAAACTTTCCTCCGATTCGTTTTAAATTTACCGCACTGCAGCTTCATCGCATGCCCCCTTGTCCTAGTATTTTTGGAAAGCGTAAACAGACACTCCACATTGACCCGTTCCATTCCACTCATCATCTTATAGACCTCTATCATATCTCCCCTCAGCCGCCTTTTCTCCAAGCTGAAGAGCCCCAGCCTCTTCAGCCTATCCTGATAGGGAAGCCATCCCTTCCCCTGTACCATCTTTGTCGCCCTTCTCTGCACCTTTTCCAATTCCACTATGTCTTTTTTGAGGTGCGGCAACCAGAATTGAACACAATACTCGAGGTGCGGTTGCACCATGGAACGATACAATGGCAGAATAATATCCTTATTTTTGTTTTCCATCCCTTTCCTAATGATACCCAACATTCTATTCGCTTTCCTTGCCGCAGCAGCACATTGAGCAGAAGTTTTCAACGTATCATCAACGACGACACCTAGATCCCTTTCTCGGTCCTTGACTCCCAACACTGAACCTTGCAAACTCTTGATTCCTCTAAGTTTTCTTAAATTCTCTCCTGATTCTTGCAGCTCCCTCTGATGTATCACCTTTGTCGCTTATCTTGTCCCATAAGAACATAAGAATAGTCATATTGGATTAGACCAATGGTCCACCTAGCCCAGTGTCCTCCTTTCAACAAAGTAGCCAATCCAGGTCAAAAGTACCTGACAGAAACTCAGGTCCCATATATCAAATCCATTACCCCTAACCCTTCTTGTGGTCTGGAGCAATGGTTCCAGGGCTGGTGTTAGATCTGCAGAGGCCTGGGGCATAGAAACAGAGAAAAATGTATGCAGATAAAGACCAGTCTGCCCATCCATGCCATCTACTCTCCCTATCACTCCCTTACACATCCTATTTACTTGTCCCAAGCTCTCGTGAATTCAGAAACTTGGGAGGAGGCCTCAAAGCTCTCCTTTAGGCTTTTTTTCCCTTAGTTTCCGCCAGTGTCGTTATGCTCATATTAGCCCCCTCCTCAAGTCACTTCATTGGCTCCCTATCCGTTTCTGCATTCAGTTCAAACTCCTCTTACTTACAAATGCATTCACTCTGCAGCTCCTCAGTACCTCTCCACTCTCATCTCTCCCTACACTCCTCCCTGGGAACTCCGCTCACTGGGCAAATCTCTCTTATCTGCACCCTTCTCTTCCACCGCTAACTCCAGACTCCATTCCTTCTATCTTGCTGCACCGTATGCCTGGCATAAACTTCCTGAGCCGGTACGCCAAGCCTCATCTCTGGCCATCTTCAAATCTAGGCTAAAAACCCACCTCTTCGATGCTGCTTTTAACACCTAAACCTTCAACTGTCCCCTATCCCTGATATGTCCTGTCTGTCCTAACCCTTATCCCTTACTTGTCCTGTCTGTCTGTCATAATTAGATTGTAAGCTCTATTGAGCACGGACTGTCTCTCCATGTTCAAGTGTGAAGCACTGCGTATGTCCGGTAGCGCTATAGAAATGATAAGTAGTAGTAGTTTGAGCCAAGTTTGTGGCCACTGGAGACATGGGATCCCAGGACGTTGCCCGGTTACCACCCTCTAACATTGGCCCCGAGTGGTTTTAAAACCTGTCCTGAGGGACCCCCCCCCCCCCCCCCCCCCAGCCACTGTTCCCTCTAAGCTGAGCAAGAGTTCTCCACCTACAGTCCTGACAGTGGGAGGTGCTGGTTCACTATCACATTTTCAATAGCAAGGGACAGGAAGACTCTGAAGGACTCTAGGGAACCTGCCTGTCCCTAGTGATTGAAAATACAATATTGAAGCACCCCCACCCCCAACGGCAGGAATGCAGTTGGAGGTCTCCTGATCAGATTAGAGAGAACAGTGACCCCAGCTGGGCAGATTTTCAGGATAGCTACAATGAATATACATGAGAGAAATGTGCATGCGGTGAAGGCAGCACATGCAAATCTTTCATAAATATTCAATGAGTGCATGTGCCGGCGTTTTTTCGCTGGGCAGGTTTGCCTGTGGATGGTGGAATTTCTTACCGTCCTGTATCCATGAATGGGGTGTATCTTTCAATTGAACCCGACTCCTGATGATGCTGAATGATATAGCGAAACACAGACTCAGGGGCGTAGCCACGGGTGGGCCTGGACGGGCCCAGGCCCAGCCAGTTTCCCTCCAGGCCCACCCAGCCCCGGGTGTCAGCAGGTGGGGAGGGGGGTGCTCTGCTGGCATTGCAGTCCCCACCTGCCTACCAGCTCCACGATCGACGAGCAGACGACCCTCGTCTTCCATCCGGCATCGAGTCTTAAAAAAAAAAAAAAAAAAGCCCGGAGAAACGCTGTGCACTGCTGTAAAGCAAGCAGCAAATCGTCTCATCGGTCCTTCCTTCACTGTGTCCCGCCCTCTGATGTAACTTCCTATTTCCGCAAGGGCGGGCACAGTGAAGGAAGGACCGACGAGACGATTTGCTGCTTGCTTTACAGCAGTGCACAGCAGACGCGAGGCGTTTCTCCGGGCTTTTTTTTTTTTTTTAAGACTCGATGCCGGATGGAAGATGAGGGTCGTCTGCTCGTTGATCGTGGAGCTGGTAGGCAGGTGGGGACTGGGTCGTGCAGGGGGGCTCAGATGGGATGTCGGGGTGGGGTGGGGAGGGGTTCAAATTTATAGTATTTAACTTTTAAAGTTCATAGGGGGGGGGGTAGAGAAGGGAAGAAGAAATGCATGCCCACCCAACCTACCCACTGGCCCACCCAAAAATTACATTCTGGCTACACCACTGCACAGACTGTGCTGGGTCTGGGGAGATTCAACTGAGTGGATGGATTAATGGAGCACACTAGCTGAGAATCTATGGAATTGAATATGCTACCCGTTTGAGTATCTAGTGACCATGGACATTTGATGTGGAGTGGTTGGATGTTGGATGACTCTTGGGACGATAAAAGCATTACATCAATAAAATAATCTGAGTTGTGTGGAAAAGAACAACTATTTGAAAACACAGAGATTCGATATCAAGAGGAAATGAAATGGACTTCAATGGTGGATTTTAAAAAAAAACCTTTTTTTGTGGTCTAAGGGAGTAGCCAGTGATGATTTGTATTAGTAAGTTCTCTCAGGGTGTGTAATAGTGTCAAAATACATGGTTGTAGGGAGAATGAGTATGAATGTGAAAACTGTAAGCTCCTTCGAGCAGGGACTGTCCTTCTTTGTTAAACTGTACAGCGCTGCGTAACCCTAGTAGCGCTCCAGAAATGTTAAGTAGTAGTAGTAAAAACTTTTGTATTAAGCAATAAATGAATTTCAAGCATAACTGATTGAGTTCTGCATAAATATTCCATGTGGATATCTTGAAAAACCTTACTGGGTCTCCCAGGCAAACTTGGGAACCGCCGCTCCGGGGTGTTTCTAAAGAGGCCCGTCTCAGCACCCGTCCTTAAATGCGCTCACCGGTCACCTCTTCCACGCTTCTGCTGTTCCATCCTCAGTCTCACAGTTCCACCTCTACACTTCCTGCATCGTAAATAAAGGTCTTATTGCCTCATTGAACTGCCTCAGCTATTTTTCTCTTTGTCAATTTCTTTCCCCTGAGTGGTTTCCCTGCTTCCCTCAGCCTCTCCAGATATGATTACCTGTCTTCCTCCCCCTGCGAAACCTTTTATCATCTAAATGCTAATCTTTTCCCTTTTTTTACCTTTTCAGCCAACAATTTTGAAAACCATGCTGGTTTTTATTTTTAACCATTTCTTCTTCTTCTCGTTTACCTGAATGTAAAGGTTTTCTGTCCTTATGAGTAGGGTTAGATTTCACAGGTAGCCTGACCTATAAATGTACTCACTCTGCTGCTCCCCAGTATCTCTCCACACTCGTCCTTCCCTACACCCCTTCCCGTGCACTCCGCTCCATGGATAAGTCCTTCTTATCTGTTCCCTTCTCCACTACTGCCAACTCCAGACTTCGCGCCTTCTGTCTCGCTGCACCCTACGCCTGGAATAAACTTCCTGAGCCCCTACGTCTTGCCCCATCCTTGGCCACCTTTAAATCTAGACTGAAAGCCCACCTCTTTAACATTGCTTTTGACTCGTAACCACTCGCCTCCACCCTTCCTGTAGACATTAATTGATTTGATTTGCTTACTTTATTTTTTGTCTATTAGATTGTAAGCTCTTTGAGCAGGGACTGTCTTTCTTCTATGTTTGTGCGTACGCCTTGTAGCGCTATAGAAATGCTAAATAGTAGTAGTAGTAGCTCTGGTAGAAATACTAAGGAAGAGTTAAGCCTCTTATTATACAACTAGTAAGAGAGGCCCGTTTCTGGGAGAGATGAAACGGGCGCTAGCAAGGTTGTGGGGCGGGGGAGATGGGGTTTTGCAGCCTGTAGAGGTATGTTCAGCGACCGAGCTGTCCCCAAAGCACCCTGCAGGCACAGGGAGATAGCGTTTGGAGCCTCGCGAGTGGACGTCAGCGAGCCAGTTGTCCCCCAACCCCCCCCCCCCCCCGGTCGTCAGCGAGGCAGCTGTCCCCGAACCCCCCTCGAGGCACCTGCGAACTCCGTGGTGGTGTTTCCGTCGCCGGGATCGCGCATTACTTTTGTGCAGTGTGGTCTGGCGCAGATATTTCCTCCAGTGTGGTCCGCCCTCGTCATGACGTTCTGACGTGAGGGCGGGGCATACAGCGGTTCAGAGTTCAGACATTTGCAGGCATGGGCAAACAGGAAATCTCTGGCGCCTCACTGTTCCGGTATAGAGGGGCTTTTGAGGCTTCATTTAGAACGTTGGGGTTGCGAATTATGTCCGGAAGGGGCGTGGCTGAGGGCTGAGGGCGGGTCCTGAGTGACAGTGAGTGGTGCATGAGTGAGAGTGAGTGTTCCTGGCAGCCTAGCCTTCAGTGTTTCCCTCCCACAGAGTGAGCTTCAGAATGTTCCAGGTGAGAATTATTACATAGGATATGCTAATAAAGATCCATTTAGCTTAACCATCATATTAGTCCATGTCATCTGGTGCAAATGTTCAAGGGTGTCATGACCTATGACAGATGCTGAAGAGAATGCAATAGCTCTTCCACTTGGCCATCACTCACTCAGTCTAGTGGCAATTGCTAATTCTTTAGCCCACTAAGTGGTGACTCCCTCAAGGCTGCACATCTGATGGCCTGAGGAGAGGGCCAGACAACAAGAAGGACTGATAGAGTGGAGGAGTGGCCTAGTGGTTAGAGCAGTGGAACATGGAATGTTGCTAGTGGAGGAGTGGCCTAGTGGTTAAAGCACAGATCTTGCAATCCAGAGGTGGCTGGTTCAAATCCCACTGCTGCTCCTTGTGAAATCTTGGGCAAGTCACTTAACCCTCCATTGCCTCAGGTACAAACTTAGATTGTGTGTGAGCCCTCCTGGAACAGAGAAATATCCAGAGTACCTGAATGTAACTCACCTTGAGCTACTACTGAAAAAGGGGTGAGCAAAATCTAAATAATATTTGAGAATCTACATGGAATGTTGCTACTATTTGAGATTCTAGATGGAATGTAGTGCAGGAGTAGCCTAGTGGTTAGAGGAATCCAGAGGTGGCTGGTTCAAATCCCACTGCTGCTCCTTGTGATCATGGACAAGTCACTTAACCCTCCATTGCCTCAGGTACAAACAGATTGTGAGCCCTCCTGGGACAGAGAAATATCCAGAGTACCTGAATGTAACTCACCTTGAGCTACTACTGAAAAAGGTGTGAGCAACATCTAAATTAATATAAATAGAAAGCATTTGGGAGAAGATGAGAGTTAAGGTAATTGGGAAACAAAACAGGAGCTGGGCAGACTTCCACAGTCTACACTGATCGTGACTGAATAGATAGGGCTGGAGTGTAAATTTTAAGGGGATTTGCCGTTAGCTTCAGAACTTCTACAGCCTGTGCCCTGAGAAAGGCAAGGAAAATCAAACTTGGGTATACATATAAAGTATCTCATACCATGTAAAATGAGTTTATCTTGCTGGGCAGACTGGATGGACCGTACAGGTCTTTATCTGCCGTCATTTACTATGTTACTATGTAAGGCATCTTTGTAGTATGGGCTTCTTTGGCGAGTATGAGATAGAGGTTGGGAGCTGGAAGGCTTTCTTGGAATAATAAAAGAGAGAGACAGAAGACTAGAGGGATGACAGGCAGAGGTAGGGATAGATGGGAAATCAAGGAGGAAAGGGCTCCGGGAACCAGAAAAAAAGGAAGATGGAGAGCAAGGAGGGGATGAGACGAAAGGAGATAAGTTGGGAAACCATAGAGATGTAACATGAGAAGGAAAAAATGGAGGAAATGGAGGGCTAGGCAGAAGACCCTTTGGTAGGGAATGGAGAGGTGAGAAGGCAGAATAACACAGAGGGATGTGGTGAAAACTAGAGAAGGGGAAAGATGTGAGCTCAGACTGAGGGAGGGAATGAAGGCAGAGAAGACAGGTAGTGAGAAATGCTATGGAGCACAGAATATGTATCAGATAGATGAAGGCCTTTCTGTGGTTTTTTTGCAACTACATTCAAAGTGGTTTACGTGGAGGGGCATAATCGAACGGGGCGCCCAAGTTTTCCTGGGGCTGTCCTCGCAGCACATCCCCACGAAGGGGCGGGGAAACCAGTATTATCGAAACAAGATGGGCGGCCATCTTTCATTTCGATAATACGGTCGCGGACGCCCAAATCTCCACATTTAGGTCGACCTTAGAGATGGTCATCCCCGATTTTCTGCGATAATGGAAACCGAGGATGCCCATCTCAGAAACAACCATATCCAAGCCATTTGGTCATGGGAGGAGCCAATATTTGTAGTGCACTGGTCCCCATGACATGCCAGGACACCAACCGGGCACCCTAGGGGGCACTGCAGTGGACTTCAGAAAAAGCTTCCAGGTGCATAGCTCCCTTACCTTGTGTGCTGAGCCCCCCAAAGCCCACTCCTCACAACAGTATACTACTACCATAGCCCTTAGGGATGAAGGGGGGCACCTACATGTTGGTACAGTGGGTTTCTGGTGGGTTTTGGAGGGCTCACATTTACCACCACAAGTATAACAGGTAGGGGGGATGGGCCTGGGTCTGCCTGCCTGAAGTGCACTGCAGTACCCACTAAAACTGCTCCAGGGACCTGCATACTGCTGTCATGGAGCTGGGTATGATATTTGAGGCTGGCATAGAGGCTGGAAAAAATATTTAAAAACATTTTTTTTTAGGGTAGGAGGGAGTTAGTGACCACTGGGGGAGTAAGGGGAGGTCGCCCCTGATTCCCTCCGGTGGTCATCTGGTCATTTAGGGCACATTTTTGTGGTTTGGTCATAAAAAAAAAGGACCAAGTAAAGTCGGCCAAATGCTCGTCAAGGACGCCCTTTTTTTTCCATTATCGGCCAAGGACACCCATGTGTTAAGCACGCCCCAGTCCCGCCTTCGCTATGCTTCCAACACGCCCCCGTGAACTTTGGTCATCCCCGCGATGGAAAGCAGTTGAGGACGCCCAAAATCGGCTTTCGATTATGCCGATTTGGGTGACCCTGGGAGAAGGACGCTCATCTTCCGATTTGTGTTGAAAGATGGGCGTCCTTCTCTTTTGAAAATAAGTCTGAAAGCCAACATGGATTTAGTCCAGGGAAATCTTGCCTCACCAATCTACTACATTTTTTGAAGGGGTGAATAAGCATGTGGATAAAGGTGAGCCAGTCAATATTGTGTATCTGGATTTTCAAAAGGCATTTGACAAAGTACCTCATGAAAGACTCCAGAGGAAATTGGAGAGTCATGGGATAGGAGGTAGTGTTCTATTGTGGATTAAAAACTGGTTAAAAGATAGAAAATAGGGAGTAGGGTTACATGATCAGTATTCTCAACAGAGAACCGACGAGAGAAGGAAAAATTCTAGACCTAGTCCTTAGTGGAGCGCATGATCTGGTGCGGGAGGTAATGGTGCTGGGGCCGCTTGATAACAGTGATCATAATATGATCGGATTTGATATTAGCTTTGAAGTAAGTACACATAGGAAATCAAATACGTTAGCGTTTAACTTTAAAAAAGGAGATTATGATAAAACTAGTGAGAAATGCCCGTTTCGGATAAAAATGAAACGGGCGCTAGCAAGGTAATCCCCCACCCCACCATCCTCCCTCCCTCCCTCCCGAGTTCCAGACCCCCACTCCATCCCTCCCTTCCGATTTCCACACCCCCCTCTCCCTCCCTCCGTCCCTCAGTCACTTGGTTGCGAGTTTGTGATTAAAGTTCGCAGGGCTTTCCCCACTGCTGTCACTGAATGTGTGGGACTCCCCGCTGCTGTCACAGAATCTGTGGAACTCGTGTGTTGTGCCTTCCCCGCCCCGCCCTCTACGTCATCGCGTTTTGATGCGAGGGCGGAGGTACAGTGACTGAACAGGCCCGCCCCGCCCTCTACGTCATCGCGTTTTGACGTGAGGGCGGAGCTACACTGACTGCAGGCCAAATCGGATATCTCTGGCGCCTCAAGTTTCCGGCTTGAGGCTTCATTGGAACGTTGGAGGTGCCTTTTATATATATAGATGAGAAGAACGGTGAAAAGAAAACTTAGAGGAGCGATTGTGAGGGTCAAAAATTTACATCAGGCGTGGATGCTGTTCAAAAACACCATCCTGGAAGCCCAGACCAAATATATTCCGCATGTTAAAAAAGGAGGACGGAAGACCAAACGACAGCCGGCGTGGTTAAATAGTGAGGTGAAGGAAGCTATTAGAGCTAAAAGAAAATCCTTCAGAAAATGGAAGAAGGAACCAACTGAAAATAATAAGAAACAGCATAAGGAATGTCAAGTCAAATGCAAAGCGCTGATAAGGAAAGCTAAGAGGGATTTCGAAAAAAAGATTGCATTGGAGGCAAAAACACATAGTAAAAATTTTTTTTAGGTATAGTAAAAGCAGGAAGCCGGCAAAAAAAATCGGTTGGACCGCTAGATGACCGAGGAGTAAAAGGGGCGATCAGGAAAGACAAAGCCGTAGCGGAGAGATTAAATTAATTCTTTGCTTTGGTCTTCACCGAGGAAGATTTGGGTGGGATACCGGTGCCGGAAATAATATTCGAAGCTGACGAGTCGGAGAAACTTAATGAATTCTCTGTAAACCTGGAGGATGTAATGGGGCAGTTCTACAAACTGAAGAGTAGCAAATCTCCTGGACCGGATGGTATTCATCCCAGAGTACTGATAGAACTGAAAAATGAGCTTGCGGAGCTATTGTTAGAAATATGTAATTTATCCTTAAAATCAAGCGTGGTACCGGAAGATTGGAGGGTGGCCAATGTAACGCTGATTTTTTTAAAAGGTTCCAGAGGAGATCCGGGAAATTATAGACCACCAGTGAGTCTGACGTCGGTGCCGGGCAAAATGGTTGAGACTATTATTAAGAACAAAATTTCAGAGCATATTCAAAAGCATGGATTAATGAGACAAAGTCAACATGGATTTAGTGAAGGGAAATCTTGCCTCACCAATCTACTACATTTCTTTGAAGGGGTGAACAAACATGTGGATAAAGGGGAACTGGTTGATATTGTGTATCTGGATTTTTAGAAGGCGTTTGACAAAGTACCTCATGAAAGACTCCAGAGGAAATTGGAGAGTCATGGGATAGGAGGTAGTGTTCTATTGTGGATTAAAAACTGGTTAAAAGATAGAAAACAGAGCGTAGGGTTAAATGGTCAGTATTCTCAATGGAGAAGGGTAGTTAGTGGGGTTCCCCAGGGCTCTGTGCTGGGACCGCTGCTTTTTAACATATTTATAAAAGACCTAGAGATGGGAGTAACTAGTGAGGTAATTAAATTTGCTGATGACACAAAGTTATTCAAAGTCGTTAAATCGCGGGAGGATTGTGAAAAATTACAAGCACACCTTACGAGACTGGGAGACTGGGCAGCTAAATGGCAGATGTCGTTTAATGTGAGCAAGTGCAAAGTGATGCATGTGGGAAAGAGGAACCCGAATTATAGCTATGTCATGCAAGGTTCCACGTTAGAAGTCACGGACCAAAAAAGGGATCTAGGTGTTGTTATTGATGATACGTTGAAACCTTCTGCTCAGTGTGCTGCTGCAGCTAAGAAAGCAAATAGAATGTTAGATATTATTAGGAAAGGAATGGAAAACAAAAATCAGGATGTTATAATGTCTTTGTATCGCTCCATGGTGCGACCGCACCTCGAATATTGTGTTCAATTCTGGTCGCCTCATCTCAAAAAAGATATAGTGGAATTAGAAAAGGTGCAGAGAAGGGCGATGAAAATGTTAAAGGGGATGGAACGACTTCCCTATCAGGAAAGGCTAAAGCGGCTAGGGCTCTTTAGCTTGGAGAAAAGGCGGCTGAGGGGAGATATGATAGAGGTCTATAAAATAATGAGTGGAGTTGAATGCTTTCCAAAAATACTAGGACTAGGGGGCATGCGATGAAGCTACAATGTAGTCAATTTAAAACGAATTGGAGAACATTTTTCTTCACTCAAAGTGTAATTAAACTCTGGAATTTGTTGCCAGAGAATGTGGTAAAGGCGGTTACCTTAGCGGTATTTAAGAAAGGTCTGGACGGCTTCCTAACGGAAAAGTCCATAGACCATTATTAAATTGACTTGGGGAAAATCCACTGATTATTTCTGGGATAAGCAGCATAAAATGTATTGAACTTTTTTGGGATCTTGCCGGGTATTTGTGACCTGGATTGGCCACTGTTGGAAACAGGATGCTGGGCTCGATGGACCTTTGGTCTGTCCCAGTGTGGCAATACTTATGTACTTTTTTGTAGTGATTTTTGCAGATTCACTTTAAACTGCCTGCATAATATAACTCTTTTTCTCATTCGTTCTGACCTTATCCTGAAGAGGATTATTGTCCAGTCCAGCCAGTACAGATTCTTCTTCTGTAATTGTTTCTTTTCGCTTTTAGGTCAAGTGGATCATCAGAGTGGAGCAATTTTCTTTTTGCATCACTTAGCCAGGCTCTCTGCAACCGCACTCCTTCTGTCCTCTTAGAGCTGTGTACAGTGAATGTTAGAGTACAATGTCCTGTGTGAGGCTTGTCCTTTACGCCCACGTACTGAAGAACAAACAAGGTCGCGAAGCGTGGGCATGGAGGGAAGATAAGTGTGTACGCTGATGTGCAGGAAAGCTAGTTAATGGGACCCTTTTCTAGTATCAAATGCTAAAACACAGGACAAATACGTTCCCTGGACAGAAGGGTGTTATGACGAAGCCATTTGGTTCTGGTAGCCTGAGATATTCAGGGTGGAGGAGCGGAGTCAAGGATATGAACTCTCGCCCTGATATTCAATGGCAAATTTCCAGAGAGCGGCTGCCATTATCCAGATAAGTGAATAAGATCCATCTGTGAATTTTCAGCGGCACTATGGGGGTAATTTAATAAACTACTAGTATTCAAAACCAGTTTGAACTTGGGCTGCTTCTCCCACAGTGTGAAAATAGGTGATTACTTAACAACTGTTGCGTTCTCGAGGACCTTGGCATTCTGTCAGGCTTCTTCCCCGGGAACCCTGGATACGTGAGTCCTTGGACCACGGCCGAGGAGAGGCAGTGGCAGGCAAGATCACCTTTGGAGCAGAGAAGAGACAAAGCTGGACTGGAACCCCGGACTGGAGTCCTGCACTGGAACACACTCGGGACTGCAACGCACCGGACCGGAACACACTGGAGTAGGCTTCACCTACGCTTAGCTGCCTTTCCCCGAGGGTTGAGCCCTCAGGTTCGAGCAGCCGGTAGGGCTTACAGGAAAACCAGAACTGGAACCAGCAACAGGAACAACCGGAGTCAGGATCCAGCAGTGCTCCCAGGTACCTAGGCTAACGTGAGACAGGCAGGCAGGGAATGTCCGGGTTCTGGCAAAAATCTGAGACAGGTGGCTGGCAGAGAAGATCTGAGTATAGGCAATAGGCAGAGACAGGCGTGGTCAGGTTCAAAGCAGGAGTCTCTGGGCAGGCGGCTAGCAGAGCAGTAGATAGGTACAGGCAAGGGTCAGAACCAATAGCAAGACTAGGGCTGGAGCTCCAGTAACCAAGGAAACCCCACTGGGGAAAACCAGAGGCTAAACTCAGGAGACCTAGAAGCTGTACACAAGCTAACAAGCAGAGCAGTGCCCAAGCTAACTAGGCAAACACTAGGAACTCACACAGAGCAAACACAGAAGAACTAGTAAAGCTGTACACAGGCTACCAAGCAAGGCTGTGCCCAAGCTAGCTAGTCAAACACTAGGCAATCACACAGAACTGGACAATGTAGCAGTGCACAGAGCACTCTAGCATACCAGGGACCTTAAACGATGCAAAGGCTGCAGTCTCTAAGTGATTAATAAAGCCCTTCAACACCAGAGACACAGCTGCAGCAATCTCTAAGTAACTACGGAGGCTGTTCAGGCACAAACCACAGAGCAGGCAGAAAGCACAGTGAAACACAGAGAGGCTTCCCACACCCAGGTGTAGTGTAGTGAAGCAATTAGAGTCATGCTGGAAGCAGCCAGCACACAGAGAGAGAGAGAGAGAGAGAGAGAGAGAGAGCTAACCCAGGCAACACCCACAGGTGCAGTATAATGAGGCAATTAGTGTCATGCTGCTGGGTGCAGCCAGCACAGAGAGCCAGAGCTAGCTCAGAAAGGACAGACAGAAGAAACAGGAGCCAACTAGGAAGCTGACCCCCAGGAGCAAGGTAAGTCTGAGGGTGGTCACGGCCACAGACGTGACAACAACGGACCTCAAAGCTTCCGAGTAAGGCAATTCCAACTTGAATAATTGCTTCCATAAAGAGAGCGCCTTTACTATCCTATCATTGGTCCATATAATCTTATTTAACCGGGCAAAAGAACAAAATGAGATTATATGGACCAATGATAGGATCTGCTCCAAATATAGTAAATTGCCTTACTCGGAAGCTTTGAGGTCCGTTGTTGTAGCGCTTTAGAAATGTCAAGTAGTAGTAGTAGTAGTAATCACCTATTTTCACACTGTGGGAGAAATAGCCAAGTCCAAACTGGTTTTGAATACTAGTAGTTGTGCCTGAATTACCAGTTGGTCCTCCATTGCATTATTTGAGAAATCATAGGTAGAAACATAGAAACATGACGGCAGATAAAGGCCATATGAGCCATCCAGTCTGCCCATCCTCTGTAACCCCTAATTCTTCCTGTTCCTAAGCGATCCCACATTCTTATCCCATGCCTTTTTAAATTCTGGAACAGTCCTCGACGCCAGCATCTCCACCGCAGTGGCGTAGCAAGGGCGGGGCGGTGGGGGCGGTCCGCCCTGGGTGTCATCGGGTGCGGGGGTGCTCCGCTCCCGCTGCTCCGCCTTTAATTTTTTTTTCCCAAGCGCCGGAGAGTGGCAGGCAGCGCGCCTCGCGTCTGCCCTGCTAGTAAAGAAGATCTCGCTGACATCGTCGTCCTTCCCACACTGAGTCCCGCCCGCCCTCGCGGTAATAGGAAGTTGCTTCAGAGGGGGCGGGACTCAATGTGGGAAGGGCGACGACGTCAGCGAGATCTTCTTTACTAGCAGGGCAGACGCTGCCTGTCACTTTCCGGCGCTTCGAAAAAATTTTTTTTAAAGCAGGACAGGGTAGGAGAACGGAGGTCAGGTCGGGGGATCAGAGGGGATTGGGGAGGGGTGGGGGCGCTCAGAGGGGTGCTTAAAGGATTAGGGAGGGTGGGAGAGCATCAAGGAGGGGAGAAGGGGATTGGGGAGGGGTGGGGGACCTCAGAGGGGTGCTTAAAGGGGATTAGGGAGGGTGGGAGAAAGAGAGGGGAGAAGGAGATTGGGGAAGGGTGGGAGAGCTCAGGGGTGCTTAAAGGGGGTTAGGGAGGGTGGGAGAGCATCAAGGAGGGGAGAAGGGGATTGGGGAGGGGTGGGGGACCTCAGAGAGGTGCTTAAATGGGGATTAGGGAGGGTGGGGGAGGGCAGAGAGGGGAGAAAGGTATTGGGGAAGGGTGGGGGAGCTCAGAGGGGTGCTTAAAGGGGATTAGGGAGGGTGGGAGAGCATCAAGGAGGGGAGGGGGAGAGAAGGGGATTGGGGAGGGGTGGGGCGCTCAGAGGGGTGCTTAAAGGGGATTAGGGAGGGTGGGAGAGCATCAAGGAGGGGAGAAGGGGATTAGGGAGGGTGGGGGAGCTCAGATGGGTGCTCAGAGAGGGGAGGAGGGGATTGGGGGGGAGGGGAGTGCTCAGATGGGAGAAGGGGTCTGAAGCTGGAACTGGGGTCTGACAAGGGGGCAGGAGGGAAAATGGGTCTGGGGCTGAAAGGGGGGGATGCAAGGCATGTGGTGGATGAAGGGGACTGGAACTGGGGGCTGAAAAGAGGGGGCAGAGAGAGAGGGGACAGATCCTGGATGGAAGGGGGGGCACGTGAGGGAGGGCAGACCCTGGACGGATGGGAGAGGGAGGGCAGACGGATTGAAGGGGCAGAGAGAAAGGGCAGATGGTGGGTGGAAGGGGAGAGAGAAAGAGGGCAGTCTGGGGAAAATGGTGGATGGAAGGGGCAGAGATAGAGGGCAGATGTTGATGGAAGGGGGAGAGAGAGATGGCAGACTGGGGCAGATGGTGCATGGAAGGGGCAGAAGTGGATGGAAGCGAGAGAGGGCAGACAGTGGATGGAAGGGGCAGAGAGAGGGCAGACACTGGATGGCAGAGAGAGAGCGAAGACAGATGCTGGATAGAAGGAAGACAGTGAAAAGATGAGGAAAGCAGAAACCAGAGACAACGAACTGTAAATATATATTTTTATTTTTTTTGCTTTAGGATAAAGTAGTATTGTAGCTGTGTTAATAAATGTTTATAATAGAACATGTAAATAAGGTAATCTTTTTATTGGACTAATTTTAATACATTTTACTTTCGGAGAACAAAACCGTAGTGTTTAAGATGCTTTCCTTTTCCTTGTGTGACTCGTACAAATTACTGCTTATGGTATGGTAGAATTGCTCTATAGGTCCTGAGTGTTTTGTATTCTCGGTATGCCTAGTACTGGATTTCGGGGGGGGGGGGGGGGGTGTTAAAAAATGACCGGCCCCGGGTGTCAACTACCCTAGCTACGCCACTGCTCCACCGGGAGGCCATTCCACGCCTCCACCACCCTTTCTGTGAAATAATACTTCCTTAGGTTATTCCTAAGCCTATTCCCATTATGACATCACAATATGAGCTCTGGTTACCAGAGACTGAAACTCTTCACACTAAGGGGGGAAAGTAAGCCAAGAATAGGACAATTGAGCCATTGTGACATCACTGATGAGGTTGGCTCTTAGGCATTGGTGGAATAGAAACATAGAAACATGACGGCAGATAAAGGCCATATGACCCATCCAGTCTGCCAATCCTCTGTAACCCCTAATTCTTCCTGTTCCTAAGCGATCCCACATGCTTATCCCATGAACAGTCCTCGACTCCACCACCTCCATCGGGAGGCCATTCCACGCCTCCACCACCCTTTCTGTGAATTAATACTTCCTTAGGTTACTCATAAGCCTATTCCCTCTTATCTTTGTCATATGCCCCCTCATTCCAGAGCTCTCCTTCATTTGGAAAAGGCTCTCTTCCTGTACATAAATGCCCTTGAGATATTTAAACGTTTCTATCATGTCTCCTCTCTCCCTCCTCTCTTCCAACATATACATGTTGAGGTTCATAAGCCTGTCCCTATAATTTTTGCATTCAAGACCGCTTACTAATTTCGTAGCCGCCCTCTGGACCGACTCCATCCTGTTTATATCTTTCCGTAGGTGCGGTCTCCAGAACTGCATGCAGTACTCCAAATGAGGCCTCACCAGAGACTTATACAATGGCACTATCACCTCCTTTTTCCTGCTGGTCATGCCTCTCTTTATGCACCCAAGCATCCTTCTGGCTTTGGCCGTCACTTTTTCTACCTGTTTGAAAGCTTTAAGGTCATCAGACACAATTTAATAAAGTCATTTTCACATTGTTGTGGCCACATACATTAATAGCCTCTAATAAAATGCCAACCGGTGTCAAAGCACGCACCATGACCTGATGACACGTACTTTGCCAGTGGGTATGTACAGGAGCGGACTTTGGGTAGATCATGTACATAAGTACATACATATTGCCATATTGGGAAAGACCAAAGGTCGATCAAGCCCAGCATCCTGTTTCCAACAGTGGCCAATCCAGGTCACAAATACCTGGCAAGATCCCAAAAATGTACAAAACATTCTATACTGCTTATCCCAGAAATAGTGGATTTTCCCAAAGTCCGTTTAATAATGGTCTATGGACTTTTCTTTTAGGAAGCAGTCCAAACCTTTTTTTAAACTCCGCTAAGCTAACCGCCTTTACCACATTCTCTGGCAACGAATTCCAGAGTTTAATTACACGTTGAGTGAAGAAACATTTTCTCCGATTCGTTTTAAATTTACTACATTGTAGCTTCATTGCGTGCCCCCTAGTCCTAGTATTTTTGGAAAGCGTGAACAGACGCTTCACATCTACCCGTTCAACTCCACTCATTATTTTATTGGACCTCTATGAGGGGGCACACAATGAAGCTACAAAGTAGTAAAGATTTTACAAATAGCCACATCTTCAGTAAAATAATGTATGTTCCTTACACTGTCACAGAGATTGGTATTCCTTGCCAGTTTGGCTTGGGGTGGGGGGGAGGGGGGGACAAAAACCACTGGGGGTAACTTCCCCTAATCCCTCTAATGGACTGCTGCTTAATCAGAGCAGTTTGCGAAAATCTAATTGTGCTTGGTAGCAGGTATAAATCCTGATGTCAGTCTGTTAGGACACTGATGTTCGTTTCCCTTCTGAAACGGAGAATAAACATGTGTCTTCCTGGCATTCCCTAGTCCCACCCAAAACACACTCAGAACACACCCTCTTGCCATTTGTGTGAACTTGGGTTTTTGATGTGCGTATGCTGCCTCTGATAATAGTAACTTAGACATTTATGTAAGGCAGGGGCGTAGCCAGACTTCGGCGGGAGGGGGGTCCAGAGCCAGAGGTGAGGGGGCACATTTTAGCCCCTCCCCCATCATTGCTGAACCCCCCCCCCTCGCAACCAACTTTCAACCCCCTGCTGACTACCCTCTCGACCCCCCCTCCCGCCGCCAACCTGCCGTCGCCTACCTTTGCTGGCGGGGAACCCCAACCCCCGCCAGCCAAGGTCCTCTTCTTCCCAATCCCGCGCAAGGCTTCGTTCTAGTCTGACGTCCTACTGGACGTCAGACTAGAACGAAGCCTTGCGCGGGATTGGGAAGAAGAGGACCTCGGCTCGGCTGGCGGGGGTTGGGGTCCCCCTGCCAGCAAAGGTAGGCGACGGCGGGTTGGCAGCGGGAGGGGGAGTCGAGGGTCATCAGCAGGGAGTCCAGGGGCATATCTATGGGGGCCCAGGCCCCCGTGGCCCCATACTGGCTACACCACTGATGTAAGGTAAGTGTTTAAGTACCAGTTTATGTATATTTCAAACGTGACTAGCCCCTCTAAAATAACACCATAATTGATCATATCACAAAGGAGGAGAAGGATCAGAATAGTTCATGTCTTTAACTCAGTCCTTAGGACACACCCAGGTTATCAGGTTACCCACAACGAATATGCCTTGGGATAGATTTACTTACAAGGGAGGAAGTACATTCAAATGCATCTTATATCCTGCAAACCTGACCGGCTGGGTGTGTCGCGGGGATTGCGCTGAGAACCCCTGCTTTAACTGTCCTGTTTGTCTGCCTTGAATAGACTGTAAGCTCATTAAGCAGGGACCGTCTCTTGTGTGAATGTGTACAGCATTGCATACAGGCAGTAGTGTTATAGAAATGATAAGCAGTAACGTGAGTGGCGTGGAGGGGCATTTTCGATATGACGTCTGACTTTGGACATTTTGCAAAAAAACCCGGCAATAGGGCACCCTAAGGGGCACTGCAGTGGACTTCATAAAATGCTCCCAAGTACACATCTCACCATTGCTCCCTTACCTTGTCTGCTGAGCCCCCCCAAAACCCACTACCCCCAACTGTACATCACTACCATAGCCCTTACAGGTGAAGGGGGCACCTAAATGTGGGTACAGTGGGTTTCTGGTGAGTTTTGCAGGGCCCACAGTTTCCTCCACAAGGGTAACAGGTAGGGAGAGGTACGGGCCTGTCTGCAGTGCATTGCACCCACCACTACACTACTCCAGGGACCTGCATGCTGTTCTAATAGACTTGAGTATAAACATCTGAAGCTGGCATAGAGGTTGGTAAAAGTAATGTTTTTCATCACATTTGGGGGGGGGGGGGGTTAGTGACCACTGGGGGAATAAGGGGAGGTCATTCCTGATTCCCTCCAGTGGTCATCTGGTTATTTAGGGCACCTTTTTGTGCCTTATTTGTAATAAAAACAGGTCTAGCTCAAAACGTCTAAGTTTTAATCCTGGACGGTTTTGTTTTGTTCCATTAAGGCTGAAAAACGTCTAAGTCTTAGGAACACCCGAGTTCTGCCCTGAACACGCCCCCCGACACTCCCCCTTGATATTTGGACGCACTTCTGGCGGACTTCAGAGAAAAACGTCTAAAAATAGGTTTCATAAATGCTGATTTGGACGTTTTTCTCTTTTGAAAATGAGCCCAGTAGTAAATGATGGCAGATAAAGACCTGAACGGTCCATTCAGTCACACTCGTTATCAATTCATGATTACATCAACAATGAATGTGATGGAAAATCAGTGCACTTTTTCTAGTGAAAAAGGTGCCGGTACTCAAATGCTAGGCCACCCTTCAGAGGTGGGGGGTAATCACTGAGGGACCCTCCCCACAATAGCCAGGCCCCCTGCAACCAGTCACAGAACCTATGACAAGGCAGAATTGGTGTGTAGAGCCTGAGCTCTTTCATTAAAACTTAGGGACCATGGGTCAATTTTAGCAGACAATGGAAAAGGTGCCAGTACTCAGTACCCCCAAGTACCCCCTCAAAAAAAGCAATGTGGAAAATACTTGGCCATGGTCTTTCCTTGGCATCTCTGGGACATAAACCGCATAAGTCCGCCCTGCCCTGTACTTACGTTCCAACTACTAGAGTTTCTGTCGAAGCCCACTCCAGCCTATCTGTCTTATTTATTTATTTATTGCATTTGTATCCCACATTTTCCCACCTCTTTGCGGGCTCAGTGTGGCTTACAATACGATATGAATGATGGAAATACAATTTGTTACAACTTGGTTATGGATTACATTATGAAGAGTTATACAAGACAATCGAAGTGTTGTTAAGGAATATAAACACTGGAACCAAACCTTGAAACATTGGAAGGAGACAGCGGGAGGTTAAAAGGGCATTATGTATGGTTTACATATTTCTATGAGTAAGGGTATGAGTGAGGTGAGACTACGGGGGGTGAGAGTTCAGAAGTGGATGTATTGATGCATTAGTGAACAGTGAGTGTGAGCTTTATGTGTTTTGCTTCTTTCCGTAGATTTTTTCAAAAAGATGGGTCTTCAGTAGTTTGCGGAAGGAGGTTTGCTCGTGGATCGTTCTCAGGTTGCGCGGCAGTGCATTCCAGTACTGCGTGCCCATGTGAGAAAAGGTTGACGCGTGTAGCGTCTTGTATTTTACGCCCTTGCAATTAGGGAAGTGGAGGTTGAGGAAGGTTCGGGATGATCTTTTGGCGTTTCTGGGTGGTAGATCTATTAACTCAGACATGTAGGCTGGAGCTTCGCTGTGAATGATTTTGTGGATTAACGTGCATACTTTAAAAGTAATGCGTTCCTTGAGTGGAAGCCAGTGTAGCTTCTCTCGTAAGGGTTTTGCACTTTCATATTTTGGTTTTATATTTCATATTTTGGTTTTATATTTCTTGTCATTTGCGGGACCCAGACTGTAAAAGTCTGCTCAGCACTGTAGTTGTGTTCGAAGCCCTTTCCAGCCCATCCTAAACCGGATTGCCATATACAGGACACGGACCATACAAGTCTGCCCGGCACCGGCCTCAGTTCATCACAGCCAGAGTCGCCATATAAACATCACTTGTCACATCCACACTCATGCAACCATTTAAGATCAGAGGGGGGGTTTTTATACCACCCATTTTCTATTAGAAATCCTCTGTGTTTAGCCCAAACCATTTTGAATTCCGTCACCATTTTTGTCTCTACCACCTCCCTAGTAGTTGAAGTGCTAGTGTTTCTCAGACAGCCAATTTATGTGGGGAAAATGCTTTTTATCTTTGAAAATCACTTTGAAAATTGACCACCCTGTGACTAGGCTCTTAAGATCTATGAAGCAATTTGCAATAAATACCAGCTGTAGATGTATCCAGCGGGTACATAAGCTATTTATCTATGTATCAGATGTGACACTACTTATTGAAATATTACTACAGTCTGAAATTATCACAAAATACTAAAGTTTCGGTGTTAAGTCAACAGACAGAGTATACCACAGTAAATATTTCAGCTGACTTGCAATTCTAGAAGTGTCAAGACTCCTCTGAAATATGTTGAGCTCCCTGTCATGCTCTGTGATGACGCTAATCAATATCCCTAATGAATCATTATGATATTGAGCTCTCTGTGTACTCTCCTTATATCCGTCAGTGCTCCGAGGACGAGTATATCGGTTCTGCACCCTTGAAGGTACCTGGCTTCTGAATGAGAACTCTACCACAGCATGGCGGAATCTCTCGGAATGCGAGGACACCTTAAGTAAGGTAAGGAGAACTCACATGAAAGGTAACAACGTAATATTTTTCCTCTGCAGATACCTTGGACTTTCTCAACAGATTGTGTCTGTTGGCACTGGGGTATTTGTAGGAAGAACCGTCAAGTTGTTTTTATTATGAAAACTCACTGAGGGGCCTTTCTATTAAGCCGTGTAGGGCCTACTTGCACCCAACACGTGCCAGTTCCGAGTTACCGCCCGGCTACAGCATCTGTCGAGCTGTAATTTCATTTGTGGCACGCGTCCACTACGCGCGCCAGAAAATAATTTTTATTTTCGGGTGCAAGGTGCTACCGGGCGGTAAAGGCATTTGACACACATTGACCCTTCCCATCTGGGTAACACATGAGACCTTACCACTAAGTCAATGGCTGGGGTAAGGTCTCAGACCCAAAATAGTCGCGTTTTTAGAGGTGCACTGAAAAATGAATCTGCGCGCGTCCAAAACATACGCTTACACTACCTCAGACCATTCTTCAGCGCACCTTAGTAAAAGGAACCTTGAGTGCCTTGGATAGCAGCCAGCATGTCTATGGGTTTTTCGACCGACTTTGCAGGCTGTCTTTTCTCAACAATGAACATGGTCCAGCCTCCAAAAGTTGCTTGGAGGTACTCTCATTCCCACCCAGCTCTGTCCCAGAAAATGGGACCCGCATTTCTATTTCCAACCTTGAGCAGAGACTTCCCCAACACTGGACTCAGCGTACAAACTGAAGATTGTTGAGGGTGAAAAATTGACAAACTGGGTCTGTATCAGAAAAGGAAACGGTCACTGCTTGCACCAAGTTTGTGTAGAATGAACGATACACAGTTTGTTTGTTTTCTTCTCATGCAGGGTCTCTTTCCGTGCTTCATCCCATGCAGGAGTCACCATGCACAGCCTCTCTCATTTTCCATTTCATCTGCTTCTCATCAAGAAGTCATCGTGCACAGCTATTTCCTTCTTCCACCTTACTTGACTCTCCCAAAGGAGTGATTACGCACAGCCTGTCTCTTCCTATCTGGCTCTCAAGGAATCAGCTTCTCACATAGCTCCAGGGAACTGCAGAAGACATTCCTCTGAGGAAACATCATCTGAAATGCATATTAAGGTTAGAGAGCATGGAGGGGTTCTTATGCTATTTTCCCTCTTTTTATTTATTTTTTTAATTTAAGTTTTGCAGTCATTGGCCATGAACTATCTGCAGTTAGATTGGAACTGTGGGATCCTTTTACTAAGGTGCGCTGAAAAATGGCCTGCGGTAGTGTAGACGCGGGTTTTGGGCACAGGCAGAATTATTTTTCAGTGCACCTACCAAAAATGATTTTTGCCGAAAATGGACGTGTGGCAAAATGAAAATTGGCGTGCGTCCATTTTGGGTCTGAGATCTTACCGCAAGCCATTGACCTAGCGGTAAGGTCTCATGCAGTAACCGGACGGTAATGACCTACGCGCGCCATAAATTTAAAAATATTTTTCGGACGCGCACCAAAATTGAAATTACTGCAAGGGCCACGTGGTAACCGGGCGGTAACTCCAATTTGGCGCACGTTGGGCTCACGTAGGCGCCTACGTGACATAGTAACAGGGCTCCTATATTTCTTTTACCTGTTGCTGCTCTGCAAGCTCTATCCCCTTCAGATTGCAGGCCGAATACAAGTAACTGCCCCCCCCCCTTCATATCATCTGAGAGTCAACATACATAGCTGCTTTCTTTACCTTTGCACGGATTGCTTTCTGCTCATTTCAGACTGATCTCATTAGGGAACTTATAATGTACCTCTTCTTACTCATTTCTTATCTGTGGACAGGCATGCAAGCTCCAGTTCACCAGCCTCCATTTTGTTCAAAAGTTTTAGCCTACTTTCAAAGGCATTTTCGAAACAGAAGGGCGCCCATCTTCTGACAGAAATCGGGAGATGGACGTCCTTCTCTCAGGGTCGCCCAAATCGGCATAATCGAAAGCTGATTTTGGGCGCCATCAACTGCAGTCCGTCGTGGGGACGACCAAAGTTCCCGGGGGCGTGTCGGAAGCATGGCGAAGGCGGGACTGGGGCGTGCTTAAGAGATGGGCGTCCTCGGTTGATAATAGAAAAAAGAAGGGCGTCCCTGACGAGCATTTGGTCGACTTTACTTGGTCCATTTTTTTTTCATGACCAAGCCTCAAAAAGGTGCCCGAACTGACCAGATGACCACCGGAGGGAATCGGAGATGACCTCCCCTTATAACCCCAGTGGTCACCAACCCCCTCCCACCCTAAAATAAATTTTTTAAATTTTTTTCCAGCCTCTATGCCAGCCTCAAATATCATACCCAGCTCCATGACAGCAGTATGCAGGTCCCTGGTGCAGTTTTAGTGGATGCAGTGCACTTCAGGCAGGCGGACCCAGGCCCATCCCCCTCTACCTGTTACACTTGTGGAGGAAACAGCGAGCCCTCCAAAACCCACCACAAACCCACTGCACCCACATCTAGGTGCCCCCTTCACCTATAAGGGCTATGGTAGTGGTGTACAGTTGTGGGTAGTGGGGTTTGGGGGGCTCAGCATCGAAGGTAAGGGAGCTATGCACCTGGAAGCAATTTCTGAAGTCCACTGCAGTGCCCCCTAGGGTGCCCGGTTGGTGTCCTGGCATGTAAGGGGGGCCAGTGCACTATGAATGCTGGCTCCTCCCATGACCAAATGGCTTGGATTTGGTTGTTTTTGAGATGGGCGTCCTCGGTTTCCATTATCGCTGAAAACCAGTGACGACCATCTCTAAGATCCCCCATCTCAACATTTATGTCGACCATCTCTAAGGTTACATTTGTACTCTGCACTTTCCCACTCATGGCAGGCTCAATGCGACTTACATGGAGCAATGGAGGGTTAAGTGACTTGCCCAGAGTCACAAGGAGCTGCCTGTGCTGGGAATTGAACTCACTTCCTCAGTTCCCCAGGACCAAAGTCCACCACCCTAACCACTAGGCCACTCCTCCACTCCATTTAGGTTGACCTAAATGTTGAGATTTGGGCATCCCCGACCGTATTATTGAAATGAAAGATGGACGCCCATCTTGTTTCGATAATAGTGGTTTACCCCCACCCCTTCAACTGGACGTCCTTAGAGATGGGCGCCCTTAGAGATGGTCATCCCCATTCGATTATGCCCCTCTTTGTCTCCCGTTTGCAGGTCAAATTCTACAGGAGACACTTGGAGGCCAAGCAAAACGAGGCTACTCATCAGTTTGTCTATGTTCCTTGCAGTGTCATTATTTTGACCAAGCAGGAGGCCTTTCCCTGAGCAATATGTTAACATTAACATTGATATTCCGCCATATACCTCTCGTTTCAATGTGGATTACATCAGGAAAGAAGCTGGACATTTCCAGGAAGTAGACAAATAATCAATATAAAATAATGTACTATATACTACTACTACTACTACTATTTAGCATTTCTGTAGCGCTACAAGGCGTACGCAGCGCTGCACAAACATAGAAGAAAGACAGTCCCTGCTCAAAGAGCTTACAATCTAATAGACAAAAAATAAAGTAAGCAAATCAAATCAATTAATGTGAACGGGAAGGAAGAGAGGAGGGTAGGTGGAGGCGAGTGGTTACGAGTCAAAAGCAATGTTAAAGAGGTGGGCTTTCAGTCTAGATTTAAAGGTGGCCAAGGATGGGGCAAGACGTAGGGGCTCAGGAAGTTTATTCCAGGCGTAGGGTGCAGCGAGACAGAAGGCGCGAAGTCTGGAGTTGGCAGTAGTGGAGAAGGGAACAGATAAGAAGGATTTATCCATGGAGCGGAGTGCACGGGAAGGGGTGTAGGGAAGGACGAGTGTGGAGAGATACTGGGGAGCAGCAGAGTGAGTACATTTATAGGTTAGTAGAAGAAGTTTGAACAGGATGCGAAAACGGATAGGGAGCCAGTGAAGGGTCTTGAGGAGAGGGGTAGTATGAGTAAAGCGACCCTGGCGGAAGATGAGACGGGCAGCAGAGTTTTGAACCGACTGGAGAGGGGAGAGGTGACTAAGTGGGAGGCCAGCAAGAAGCATATTGCAGTAGTCTAAACGAGACGTGACAAGGGTGTGGATGAGGGTTTTGGTAGAGTCTTACTAACCATTACCATCCAAAACACATTTCCAGGTTTTTATATGCTTATGAAACTGATTATCATTGCTTACAGAAAGCAACATATCCTGAACATGTTTATCCAAACAAGCTGCCTGAAACGGAAAAAGAATATCTAATAACCAAGGGGCCCTTTTACTAAGCTGCGGTAAAACGTGGCCTGTGGTAATGTAGGCACATGTATTGGGTGCGTGCCGGGTCAGTTTTTACTGCATCTACAAAAAGGGGCATTTTTTTAATGGGACAGGAAAAGGGCCAGCGGTAAAAATGAAACCAGCGCGCACCTAATACCGGCCTGAGCCCTTAATGCCACCTATTGATCTAGCGGTAAAGGCTCGTGCGCTATATGTGTGGTGACCGGTCGGCATGCACCAAGTGCCGATTACTGCCAGAACTGGCTCGTGTAGGAGGAAATAAATAAATAAATAAATCTTTTACCCGCTATGGGCATGAACCAAATCTGAAATTTTTGGACAGGAGGTTGCGCTGGCCTATCAGTAGTCTCATTTGGGTGCACGCTGCAGGCACATAGAGCCTACCGTGGCGTAGTAAAACGCCCCCCCCTAGTTCTTTTTAAATTCTTTAGGGGTCCTTTTACTAAAGCCGCATAAGCATCTAGGCACACCCAATGCATGCCAAAATAGAGTTACCGCACATCTACCGCGTGGCCCTTGCAGTAATTTCATTTTTGGTGCGCGTCCGCTACACACGCCCAAAAAATATTTTTTATTTTCTGGTGTGTGTCAGCTTTGCACACTAAGTGGCATGTGGTGTGCGTAGCTCATTACCGCATAAGACTTTACCACTAGGTCAATGGCCGGCGGTAAGGTCTCATAGCTAAAATGGATGCGCGGCAATTTTGATTCTGCCGCACATCCATTTTTGGCAAAAATTTTAAAAAGGGCTTTTTTTTTTTTACAGGCAGGCTGAAAAATGGATTGGCACGTGCCCAAAACCCGGGCCTACACTACCGCAAGCCATTTTTCAGCGCGCCTTTGTAAAATGACCCTTTAGCGAGGGAAAAGTGAAGAGAGTCATAGTAACATAGTAACATAGTAGATGATGGCAGAAAAAGACCTGCACGGTCCATCCAGTCTGCCCAACAAGATAACTCATATGTGCTACTTTTTGTGTATACCCTACTTTGATTTGTACCTGTCCTCTTCAGGGCACAGACCGTATAAGTCTGCCCAGCACTATCCCCGCCTTCCAACCACCAGCCCCGCCTCCCACCACCGGCTCTGCCACCCGATCTCGACTAAGCTCCTGAGGAATGGATCCTCACTGTTCTTGTAATTCTGGGCTTTTGTTGAAGCACAGAATGATCCAACAAATAAAGGAGGAGCAAGGCCATGTAATAACTTAAAAATGAGACAAAAAAATTTGAACAGCACCCTAGCGTTTTCTCTCCAAATTACTTGAGCGTGCTGTTCACCACCGCTGCTTTGATTTTCTCTCCTCACATGCTATTCTTGACCCACTACAATCTGGTTTTTGCCCTCTCCACTCAACCGAAACTGCGTTTACTAAAGTCTCCAATGACCTATTACTGGCTAAATCCAGAGGTCAATATTCCATCCTCATTCTTCTTGATCTTTCCGCTGCTTTTGACACTGTCGATCACAGCATACTTCTCGATACCCTGTCCTCACTTGGATTCCAGGGCTCTGTCCTTTCCTGGTTCTCTTCCTACCTCTCCCTCCGCACCTTCAGTGTTCACTCTGGTGGATCCTCTTCTACTTCTATCCATCTGCTTGTCGGCGTACCTCAGGGTTCTGTTCTTGGTCCCCTCCTCTTTTCTATCTACACTTCTTCCCTTGGCTCATTAATCTCATCCCATGGCTTTTCCTACCATCTCTATGCTGATGACTCCCAAATCTACCTTTCTACTCCTGATATCTCACCTTGCATCCAAACCAAAGTTTCAGCGTGCTTGTCTGACATTGCTGTCTGGATGTCTCAACGCCACCTGAAATTAAACATGACCAAAACTGAGCTTCTCATTTTCCCCCCCAAACCCACCTCCCCACTCCCCCCATTTTCTATTTCTGTTGATGGCTCTCTCATTCTCTCTGTCTCCTCAGCTCGAAACCTTGGGATCTTTGACTCTTCTCTCTCCTTCTCTGCTCATATCCAGCAGATCGCCAAGACCTGTTGTTTCTTTCTTTACAACATCCGTAAAATCCGCCCCTTTCTTTCCGAGCACTCTACCAAAACCCTCATCCACACCCTTGTCACCTCTCGTTTAGACTACTGCAATCTGCTTCTTGCTGGCCTCCCACTTAGTCACCTCTCCCCTCTCTGTCTCATCTTCCGCCAGGGTCGCTTTACTCATACTACCCCTCTCCTCAAGTCGCTTCACTGGCTCCCTATCCGTTTTCGCATCCTGTTCAAACTTCTTCTACTAACCTATAAATGTACTTACTCTGCTGCTCCCCAGTATCTCTCCACACTCGTCCTTCCCTACACCCCTTCCCGTGCACTCTGCTCCATGGATAAATCCTTCTTATCCACTACTGCCAACTCCAGACTTTGCGCCTTCTGTCTCACTGCACCCTACGCCTGGAATAAACTTCCTGAGCCCCTACGTCTTGCCCCATCTTTGGCCACCTTTAAATCTAGACTGAAAGCCCACCTCTTTAACATTGCTTTGACTCGTAACCACTCGCCTCCACCTACCCTTCCCTCCTCCTTCCTGTACACATTAATTTATTTATTTATTGTTCACTTATATCCCACATTTTCCCACTCATGCAGGCACAATGTGGCTTACAAACATTAAATAAAATACAGAATAGGAAAACTTAGAAGAATATACAAGGAGTATGCAGGGGGAGAAGCATCTAACAGGGTGAACTAGCAGGGTAGGAGCCAGGGAGGGTGCATCAAGCAGCGGTATAAAGTGAGGAGTAGGTCTTGGCAAAGAAGTAGGTCTTCAACAACTTCTTGAAGAGGGCGTGGTCCGCTTGAGTTTTAAGGTGTTGCAGGAGAGAATTCCAGTGCTTAGGACTCTAATAGCGGAAAGACGAGGCGAAGATCCTCTTGTACTTGACACCCTTACAGTTTGGGAAGTGAAGGTGGAGGAAGGAACGAGCAGCAGGGTTGGGATTCCTGGGCGGGAGGTCGATCAAGGGGTGCATATACTCCGGGGCAAACCCATAGATAATTTTATGGGTCAAGGAGCAGAGTTTAAAGGCAGTGCGCTCCTGAACAGGCAGCCAGTGTAATTTGAACCGTAAGGGTTCGGCATGTGCAAAGCGTCGCTCTCTCAGGATGAGTCTCGCAGCAGTGTTCTGAACTGTTTGGAACTTTTTCAACAGAGAGGCCTGGCAGCCCGCGTAAATTCCGCTGCAATAGTCTAAGTGGGAGAGGACAAGCCAGTGGACAAGTGTGCGGAACAAATCTCTAGGAAGGAAGTATCTGATATGCCAAAGCCTCCACATGGCGTGAAACATTTTTTCTTGATTTGATTTGCTTACTTTATTTTTTGTCTATTAGATTGTAAGCTCTTTGAGCAGGGACTGTCTTTCTTCTATGTTTGTGCAGCGCTGTGTACGCCTTGTAGCGCTATAGAAATGCTAAATAGTAGTAGTAGAATCTATACCACTAATAACCAAGTTAACTGAAGGTATGGTAACTAAACAACTCACAAACTACCTAGATAAACACTCAATACTGCATGACGCCCAATCAGGATTCCGATCGAATAATAGCACAGAAACAGTATTAATCACCCTTATGACCAAATTCAAACAAATCATCGCAACTGGCAACAATATACTCCTCCTACAATTTGACATGTCAAGCGCCTTCGACATGGTAGACCATGGAATCCTGCTACACATACTCGAACATTTTGGCATAGGAGGAAATGTCCTGAACTGGTTCAAGGGGTTCCTAACCCTACGTTCGTATCAAGTCACATCTAATTCAACCACGTCCAAGGCATGGACACCTGTATGTGGAGTCCCACAAGGATCACCTCTTTCACCAACCATTTTCAACCTAATGATGATCCCTTTAGCAAAACTCTTATCAAACCATAACCTCAACCCGTATATATACGCCGATGATGTAACAATATACATCCCATTCAAACAAGACACCAAAGAAATCTCCAACGAAATCAATCAAAGTCTACACGTCATGAACACATGGGCAGACGCATTCCGCCTGAAATTAAACACAGAAAAAACCCGATGCCTGATACTCACCTCCCAATACAACACAAATGAATTCAGCGCTATAAACACACCAACCCTAAACCTCCCAGTCTCAGAAACACTAAAAATCCTTGGAGTCACCATCGACCGCCACCTAACACTCGAAACCCACGCAAACATTACAAACAAGAAGATGTTCTACGGCATGTGGAAATTGAAAAGAATAAGACCATTCTTCCCAAGATTCGTCTTCCGCAGCCTAGTGCAATCCCTCGTCCTCAGCCACCTGGATTACTGCAACTCACTATACGCGGGCTGCAAAGAGCAAATAATGAGGAAACTTCAAACAGCCCAGAACACAGCAGCCAGGCTCATCCTCGGAAAACCAAGATACGAAAGGGCGAAACCACTACGAGAGAAATTACATTGGCTTCCACTTAAGGAACGCGTTACTTTCAAAGTTTGCACACTAGTCCATAAGATCATCTACGGCGAAGCCCCAGCGTACATGTCTGATTTAATAGACCTACCACCCAGAAACGCTAAAAAGTCATCCCGAACATACCTCAACCTCCACTTCCCCACTTGCAAGGGCCTGAAATACAAGACGCTACACGCGTCAACCTTTTCCCACATGAGCACGCAGGCCTGGAATACACTACCGCGCAACCTAAGAATGATTAACGAACAAGCTTCCTTCCGAAAACTACTGAAGACGTACCTGTTTGAACAAACTTACGGAAAGAACCAAAACACATAGAGTCCATACTCACTGTTCACCAATGCAACATACATCCACTTCAGATCCCTCATCCTGTAATCAATTGTCCCACTGTCTCCTCCCAATGTTTCTATGTTGATGTCCCATTGTTATATTCCTAATGATAATCGAATGTCTCACACAACTCTGCACAATGTATTCCATAACCAAATTGTAACAAATGTATTTCTATTATTCATATCCTATTGTAAGCCACACTGAGCCTGCAAAAAGGTGGGAAAATGTGGGATACAAATGCAATAAATAAATAAAATAAATAAATAGTAGCGTCTACAGGAAGCCAATGAAGCTTTCTATATAACATAGAGACACTGTCAAATTCTTTTTCAATGAATAGCTCAAATGCAAAGCTACATTGTGAATTGTATGCAACTTTTTCATCGTTTGCTTAGGGGTTCCTAAATAGATTACACTGGAATAGTCCAGTAGACTTAACATTAGATTGCAGCACAAGGTGAAAGACATCTGTAAATTGCACATCATTAGAAAAGATTTTTGAGTACGTTTTTTAATCTGTCTAGAGATAGCTTATTATCTAGCAGGACTCCTAATAGTCTTATATAAGGAGAAAACTGATACATTTGGTTTAATATCACACTAGTTCCATTCTCATCTCTGAAAATACCGACTGTCACGAAATATCGACCAAATCTCAACACTAGCATAGTAACATAGTAAATGACAGTACTGAAATTATATGCAAGCTGTTAGTGTTGAGCATTGGACGTTAAATGGGGAGGAACGTTCCTGGCGCATGCCCACAAGAGCTGTGAACATGCCCAACGGGCAGCGCAAAACACTGCTGGCCCGGCAGGGGGGAAGCTGGAGATCGAAACGGTGATTAAAGAGCAAAAGCTGTTTAGCAATGCTCAGGTGGCAGAATTGGTGTGGGGAGATGTGCCATGCCCATGCAGCTGTGCTTCCTCCAAAGTAGAAGATATGACTACAAGTTCAAAATTCTGCTGCACGATTTATATTCCGCCAGTGTCGTTATGCTCATATTAGCCCTCTCCTCAAGTCACTTCACTGACTCCCTATCCGTTTCTGCATACAGTTCAAACTCCTCTTATTGACCTATAAGTGCATTCACTCTGCGGCTCCTCAGTACCTCTCCACTCTCATCTCTCCCTACATTCCTCCCAGGGAACTCCGTTCACTGGGTAAATCTCTCTTATCTGCACCCTTCTCCTCCACCACTAACTCCAGACTCCGTTCCTTTTATCTTGCTGCACCATATGCCTGGAATAGACTTCCTGAGCCGGTACGTCAAGCTCCATCTCTGGCCATCTTCAAATCTAAGCTAAAAGCCCACCTTTTTGATGCTGCTTTTAACTCCTAACCATTATTCACTTGTTCAGAACCCTTATTTTATCATCCTCACTTTAATATTCCCTTATCTCTTATTTGTCCTGTTTGTCTGTCCTAATTAGATTGTAAGCTCTATCGAGCAGGGACTGTCTCTTCATGCTCAAGTCTACAGCACTGCGTACATCTGGTAGCGCTATAGAAATGCTAAGTAGTAGTAGTTGTATGAAGGCAGCAAACATTTACAGACCTTTAACTCAAAGCAAACTGGTAGGGCACGGGGTTTTTGTGCGCCATTTCTCAGAGCATTGGAGGATAATGGCCTCAACTGAATACTAGCGAGGTCATTTACTTAGAACTTTCAGTCGCTGTCTTCTGTGCACAGTAAAAACAGTGCCGAAAGCCTTTGTGCATTAGGGTGAGGAATAACGTTTCATTTAGACTGGCTAAAACCAGTCTAAATGAAACGTTGCAAGCCCGGTTTGCTTTCAGCCCCCCACCCCCACCCCAGAAAGTGGATGAATGGCATGATATAGGACAAAAGCTGACTACCTGATAGAAGCCCTAGTGTGGGATTTGAAATCCAGGTTGTGGGAGCAGTAGGCCAGCAACCTACACATTGCACCAAGAGGCCTTATCATTTAATTAGCAAATGAGCTTCTCTATAGAGAGTTATAGGATACTAGTAAATAAAAGCCCGTTTCTCATTGAAATGAAACGGGCGCTAGCAAGGTAATCACCTTCTGCCATGAATGTTTTTAAGGAAAGTTCCAGCATCCCCCCTCCCTCCCAGTTCCAGGCTCCCCCCCCCCTCCCTCCCTCCCAGTTCCAGGATCCCCCCTCCCTTCTTCCCAGTTCCAGGGTCGTCGTCCCTCCCTCCGAGTTCCAGGGTCATCATCCCTCCCAGTTCCAGGGCCCCCCTCCCAGTTCCAGGGCCCCCCTCCCAGTTCCAGGGTCCCCCCTCCCTTCTTCCCAGTTCCAGGGTCGTCGTCCCTCCCTCCAAGTTCCAGGGTCATCGTCCCTCCCTCCCTCCCTTCCAGTTCCAGGGTCCCCCCTCCCTTCTTCCTAGTTCCAGGGTCGTTGTCCCTCCCTCCGAGTTCCAGGGTCGTCGTCCCCCCCTCCCTCCCTTCCAGTTCCAGGGTCCCCCCTCCCTTCTTCCTAGTTCCAGGGTCGTCGTCCCTCCCTCCGAGTTCCAGGGTCGTCGTCCCTCTCTCCCTCCCTCCCAGTTCCAGGCCCCCTCCCTCCGAATTTTAAAAGTCATCCTGACTTACCTCATCGGGGTTACGGCGGCCGGCAGCAGCGGTAAAAAGCATGCAGGCTCGGCACTTACTTCAGTTTTTCCCTTCTCTGTCTCTCAGCTCTGGTCCCGCCCTCATTTCCTGTTTCCGCAAGGGCGGGACCAGAGGTGAGAGACAGGGAAGGGAAAACTGAAGTAAGTGCCGAGCCTGCACGCTTTTTACCGCGCGAGGTAAGTCAGGATGACTTTTACAATTTGGAGGGAGGGGGCCTGGAACTGGAAGGGAGGGAGGGAGGGACGACGACCCTGGAACTGGGAAGGAGGGGGGACCCTGGAAATGGGAGGGAGGGGGGACACTGGAACTGGGAGGGAGGGGGGACAGACGACGACCCTGGAACTCGGAGGGAGGGAACAAACTTACGGTGGGTGAATATTATATGCAGCCTTCCCTTCCCTCCGAGGGCGGGGCATTGAGAGCGAGTGCAAGGCCTGTGGTTGGTCCCTTCTCCTTCTGACGTTGTGCTTCTTTCCCCGGCAGCAACTATACAGAGTTCCCTCGAGGGTGGGGCAATTACGAACCCTACACGGCTTCACTGCCACGCTGCCACAGAGTCAGCTTCAGAACTTTGGAGGTGCGAATTATTAGATTAGATTAGGGTGCAGAAATGACAAGACCTAATGTATTCCCTTAAAGCACAGAAGTGGACCAGCATTGATTCTAGTTTACATTGTTCTGATTGCCTCCAACGTTCAAGGTCCTGAGCCTTTCAGGGGAGCAGGTCTGACCTAATACTGTGGCCGAGACTGAGTCGTGCTTGTGAGAAAATGCTGCCCGTACAGATGAAGAAGCACCAAATGAAAAAGCCAAGTTTAATTACAGCCTAGACATTAATGTTTTCTGATGGAACAATTATTACTTCTCTGTGGAAAAGTAATTTGATGGCATACATGGAGAAAATAAATTTTACAATGGATCACTGGCTGTCACAATGCCTGCAGTATTTGAAAAACAAATTGCAGGCTGCCTTCACTGTGTCATAACAGTCAGAAAGTACATAAATAATGTGAGAAAGATATTTACGTTATGCTACCTTACCTGCCAAATTCTAGTACTGCAGACCATATGGGAAGTTGTTCCTGATTATATGTTAACTTTTTCATTTTTTTGACCATAGTGCTGAAGCCCCAAATGTGCAGTTTTTCATCTGAACACATCCAAAATTTACTCATGAGCCAATTATTATCCACTTGTGCATCTGTGAAGAAACAAGTGATTTTGTTGCAAACATTAACCCTTTGGTGGACTCTGGGCAAACAAACACACTGGGTCCTGGCCCCACTCTCACCACCCCCCTTCTCTAGTCCAGCATCTTTCTCCCACCTCCTCCCAATCTAGCATCACCCTATCCCCCCTCCCCCTTCTGGTCTAACAAGTCCCTAGCTTTCCAAAAATACAAGGGGGCATGCGATGAAGCTACAATGTAGTAAATTTAAAACGAATCGGAGAAAATGTTTCTTCACTCAACGTGTAATTATTAAGCTCTGGAATTCGTTGCCAGAGAATGTGGTAGAGGTGGTTAGCTTAGCAGAGTTTAAAAAAGGTTTGGACAGCTTCCTAAAGGAAAAGTCCATAGACCATTATTCTTAAATGGACTTGGGGAAGATCCATTATTTCTGGGATAAGCAGTATAAAATGTTTTGTACATTTTTGGGATCTTGCTGGGTATTTGTGACCTGGATTGGCCACTGTTGGAAACAGGATACTGAGCTCGATGGATCTTTGGTCTTTCCCAGTATGGCAATACTTATGTACTTATGAGGCTTACTAGCTTTGTTTCTCGCTACTTACCTATTTGTCTTGAGTGGGCTGAGGGAGAGAAGGCACAGAATATGTTACTGTACATACGCATCCTGCCCTGGTGACCACAGATGAGGAGATATTAGCCAGCCCAGAGCAACGTTTCCAATGGTTGCCACCTCATGCAAGGTAAATTATGCACACATCTGATGACATCACATTGTATTGATACCAAAGGCTGAATGCAGCAATGTGACCTCATCAATACACACATGTTGAAGAAGTCATACATTAGTCTAAATACCACTCAGAAGCTTGTAGATTATCACTTCGTTCATGAACCAATCAAAAATATAAGATATCTACAGTTGACGATGTAATAGAGTTTACTAACGAGGAAAAGCCTTAAATAAACGTTGGGACATTCCGTTGTTAATATAGTTAACTTGAAGGAGGCCAACACATTCATCACCGGCTGAAAAACCTCCTGCTTATACTAATACCAACTCTAGATATGAAAAAAGACTTATCTTTCCAGTCAACTTTGGCCAAGGTTTCGACTCCTGCATCAGGGTCCGCGGTGTACAAAAACTGGAAATCCAGCACTGAAAATCCCAGTTTTTGTACACCGCGAACCTTGATGCAGGAGTCGAAACCTTGGCCAAAGTTGACTGGAAAGATAAGTCTTTTTTCATATCTAGAGTTCGTATTAGTATAAGCAGGAGGTTTTTCAGCCGGTGATGAATGTGTTGGCCTCCTTCAAGTTAACTATATGAAGAAGTCATACAACCATGTATGACCTACAGTGATGTCATCAAGTGCAAGCATAACGTAACCTAAACAAGGCGGCCATCACCAGAGCTGTTGTGTTGGTATTAAGGTAAATAGCTGTTGCTCTGGGCTGGCTATCATCTCATTCATGGTCACCAGGGCATGAACTTCACAAAGGCAAAAAGTGTTTGAAAAAAAAAAAACAGGGCTGAATCATGTGCCTAGTCTTCCTATGTTTAATCTGGCCCTGGTTTAGTTTTGAGTTTCATACCGAACCCTTGTTAGAATACTATCAGGAAAACTGGATACCTAGAGGGCTGAGCATTTATAATTTCCTATGACTCTATCATGAGGTCAGAGTTTTTGAAGAAATGAAGTTCCATTCTGAATAAAAGTTCTCTTGATCTAAAGATCTTTAACGTAGATACTGCTGACATAGAAACCAATAATGTACACAAGCAGGCAATCACTGAATTCAAGGTCCAGAAGATCAACCTTAGATTCTCTGCCAAGCCGCCTCCTCCTCTTCTTCCCTTAACCCACTCCCTTAATCACCCAACCAATGCCTCCTTCTCTTCCTTTCCTGATATGTCCGAAGAGGAAATCGCACACCTCCTTTCCTCCTCGAAATGCACTACCTGTCCCTCTGATCCCATTCCCACCAACTTACTTAAGTCCATTTCTCCCACTATCATCCCCTCTATCTGTCACATCCTCAACCTCTCTCTTTCCACTGCAACTGTCCCTGACGTCTTTAAACATGCTGTGGTCACACCGCTCCTCAAAAAACCATCATTGGACCCTTCCTGTCCTTCCAACTACCGTCCCATCTCCCTCTTACCCTTCCTCTCCAAGTTACTTGAGCATGCTGTTCACAGCCGCTGCCTTGATTTTCTCTCCTCTCATGCCATCCTTGATCTGCTTCAATCCGGTTTTCGCCCTCTACATTCGACTGAAACAGCGCTCACTAAATTCTGTAATGATCTATTCCTCGCCAAATCCAAAGGCCATTACTCCATCCTTATCCTGCTCGATCTATCCGCTGCTTTTGACACTGTCAATCATAGTCTTCTTCTTGCCCCACTGTCCTTGTTTGGATTTCACGGCTCTGTTCTTTCCTGGTTCTCCTCTTATCTCTCCCACCGTACCTTCAGAGTGTATTCTGGTGGATCATCCTCCACCCCTGTCCCACTCTCAGTTGGAGTTCCTCAGGGATCTGTCCTTGGCCCCCTTCTTTTTTCCATTTACACTTCTTCCCTGGGCTTTCTGATCTCATCTCACGGTTTCCAGTACCATCTTTATGCCGACGACACTCAGCTCTACTTCTCCAAACCTGACATTACTGCTGAAACCCAGGCCAAAGTTTCAGCCTGCTTGACCGACATAGCTGCCTGGATGTCACACTGCCACCTGAAACTGAACATGGCCAAAACTGAACTTATTGTCTTTCCCCCCAAGCCCACCTCGCCCCTCCCCCATTCTCTATTTCAGTAGATGGCACCCTCATCCTCCCTGTCTCATCTGCTCGCAACCTAGGAGTCATCTTTGATTCCTCCCTCTCCTTTTCTGCTAACATCCAGCAGACAGCCAAAACCTGTCATTTCTTTATCTACAACATTAGCAAAATTCGCCCCTTCCTCTCTGAATACGCTACCAGAACCCTTATCCAAACCCTTGTCACCTCTCGCTTGGATTATTGCAATTTGCTTCTCACTGGTCTTCCGCTCAGCCATATCTCTCCTCTCCAGTCTGTCCAAAATTCTGCAGCACGACTTATTTTCAGCCAAAATCATTTTACCCACGCTAGCCCACTCCTCAAGTCACTTCACTGGCTCCGTGTCCGCTTCCGCATACAGTTCAAAGTTCTCTTACTGACCTTTAAATGCATCCATTCTGCAGCCCCCCATTACCTCTCCTCTCTCCCTACATTCCTCCCCGTAATCTCCGCTCGCTGGACAAATCTCTCTTGTCGTCCCCCTTCTCCTCCACTGCTAATTCCAGGCTTCGTTCCTTTTCCCTCGCAGCACCTTATGCCTGGAATGGACTTCTTGAGCCTGTACGCCTAGCTCCATCTCTACCTGTTTTCAAATCTATGCTGAAAACCCACCTTTTCACCACTGCTTTTGGCTCCTAACCACTACTCAATTCCCCTATCCTTGTTCCTTCTCACCCAGTACTTCCCTCGCCCTTAATTGTCTTGTCTGTCTGTATTTTTACATTGTAAGCTCTACTGAGCAGGGACTGTTTCTCTGTGTCAGGTGTTCAGCGCTGCCTGCGTCTGGTAGCGCTATGCAAATGTTAATAATAACAACATTCCCTGTAGAAGCCTGCCCTTGCAGATGAGCAACGCGGCCGCGCAGGCTTCTGTTTCTGTGAGTCTGACGTCCGCATTGCTCATCTGCAAGGGCAGGCTTCTACAGGGAGTGTTGCTAGTGGAGGAGTAGCCTAGTGGTTAGTGCAGTGGAACATGGAATGTTGGCTACTGTTGGAGATTCTACACGGAATGTTGCTACTATTGGAGATTCTAGATGGAATGTTGCTACTATTGAGATTCTACATGGAATGTTGCTACTATTGGAGATTTTAGATGGAATGTTGCTACTATTGGAGATTCTAGATGGAATGTTGCTATTATTGAGATTGTAGATGGAATGTTTTGGCTCCTAACCACTACTCAATTCCCCTATCTTTTGTTCCTTCTCACCCAGTACTTTCCTCGCCCTTAATTGTCTTGTCTGTCTGTGTTTTTAGATTGTAAGCTACATGCAGGACGTCAGACTCACAGAAACAGAAGCCTGCGCGACCGCATTGCTCATCTGCAAGGGCAGGCTTCTACAGGGAGTGTTGCTAGTGGAGGAGTAGCCTAGTGGTTAGTGCAGTGGAACATGGAATGTTGGCTACTGTTGGAGATTCTACACGGAATGTTGCTACTATTGGAGATTCTAGATGGAATGTTGCTACTATTGAGATTCTACATGGAATGTTGCTACTATTGGAGATTTTAGATGGAATGTTGCTACTATTGGAGATTCTAGATGGAATGTTGCTATTATTGAGATTGTAGATGGAATGTTTTGGCTCCTAACCACTACTCAATTCCCCTATCTTTTGTTCCTTCTCACCCAGTACTTTCCTCGCCCTTAATTGTCTTGTCTGTCTGTGTTTTTAGATTGTAAGCTACGTGCAGGACGTCAGACTCACAGAAACAGAAGCCTGCGCGGCCACATTGCTGATCTGCAAGGGCAGGCTTCTACAGGGAATGTTGCTAGTGGAGGAGTAGCCTAGTGGTTAGTGCAGTGGAACATGGAATGTTGGCTACTGTTGGAGATTCTACACGGAATGTTGCTACTATTGGAGATTCTAGATGGAATGTTGCTACTATTGAGATTCTACATGGAATGTTGCTACTATTGAGATTGTAGATGGAATGTTTTGGCTCCTAACCACTACTCAATTCCCCTATCCTTGTTCCTTCTCACCCAGTACTTTCCTCGCCCTTAATTGTCTTGACTGTCTGTATTTTTAGATTGTAAGCTCTACTACTACTACTACTACTATTTAGCATTTCTATAGCGCTACAAGGCATACGCAGCGCTGCACAAACCGCCTTGATCTTGTAAAGCTAGTCAGTATATCAAATTCAATAAATGATAAACGAGAAGGGACTGTCTCTCTGTGTCAGGTGTTCAGCGCTGTGTGCGTCTGGTAGCGCTATACAAATGTTAACAATAATAATAATAATAATTGAGATCCTCTTTCTATGAATTAAAAATGAATAGTACTAAACTACACACTCGTACACTTGACTCTGGCTTAAAATTCCCTAACATCCGAAATGTTAATGCAGAAGCCGTCCTGCCAGTGGTTGACTAAAGCTACATATTAACGTCTTATCAGAAGAGTTACATTTGATTCTTCAGTTGAAAATCATTTCGGTGATGAAAGATACCACAAATCTCCAGATGCTGTACTCATACTTTTTCCATTTTACAGAGAGAGACAACAGAAAATGAAACAGATGTTAAGATAAAGACAAAAAAAATGATCTTGTCCAGCAACACAAGACTCTCCCGTTAACAAGCAGTCTTTCCCTTATGATTGATTTTTTTAAATCCTATTTGTTGCCCCATCGGGCTTCAGCTATCGTTTGTCATTTATTGAATTTGATATACTGACTAGCTTTACAAGATCAAGGCGGTTTACAGCAATACAAATAAACATAAGAAAGGAACTCCACGTACCTGTATAAAATAGGAAAGACCTCAAGAATACAAGAAATATTCTATCATGCCAGGAGTGGGCCCTGCTAAATCGATTTAGATTGGTCAAGAGCTGTGTACTGTATATTTATTTATTTATTTTATTTATTTATGTTAATTTATATACCGTGTCTTATTGCAACTGCAAAACAGAACGGTTTACATATGTATAAAAACAATTAGTGTATACAAATAAACAAACATAGGAATTCCATTCATGACAGGAAAGCACAGCAAACCAGAATAAACTACATAATAAAATCAGTACAAATTAAAAATCTAATATACAGTTAAGCTACCCCTTTTTTTTCTTTTTCTTTTCGACCTTATCTCATTATGCTAAGTTCTGTTCTACATAGCTTATAAAGAAAAAGGTGTTCAAAAGTTTTCGGAAATGGAGATAGGATTTCTCTAATCTGATCTCCTTTGGAAGGCCGTTCCAAAGGGAGGGTGACAAATAGAAAAAAGCCGATCTCCGTGTAGATTCCCATCTAGCCTTAGCAAGAGAGGGAATAACTAATCTGTTATCTGCTTATTGTGAACTCCTGTTGTAGTTGTGACAAGATACATATCCTATGGGGGCAATTCTGTAAGGATCCTATTCTATAAAAAATGAAGGTACCTAGTTTCCTTTAGAGAATACTAGCCTGAGCAGGTATTAAGGCACCTCAGAATCAGGCATAAGCACTTATGCCAGCCATAGAGCTGATGTCTCAGCACCTAAATGCTGCAAACATTTATGTAAGTTTGGGTCTTACCCATAAGAAAATAATAGCCATAAAGGGTCAGACCAATAGCCCCTGTAGCCCAGTATCCTGCTTCCAGCAGTGGCCAATCCAGGTCACAAGTATCTGGCAGAAACCCAATTAGTAGCAATATTCCATATAGAACTCCAAAGAATAGCAAGATTCCGGAATCCCAAAGAGTAACAAGATTCCATTCAGAATCTCAAAGAGTAGCAAGATTCCAAAATCCCAAAGAGTAACAAGATACCATTCAGAATCTCAAAGAGTAGCAAGATTCCGGAATCCCAAAGAGTAACAAGATTCCATTCAGAATCTCAAAGAGCAGCAAGATTCCGGAATCCCAAAGAGTAACAAGATTTCATGCAGAATCTCAAAGAATAGCAACATTTCTATGCTACCAATCCTAAGGACAAGCAGTGGATTCGCTCATGTCCATCTCAATAGCAGACTATAGACTTTTCCTCCAGAAACTTGTCCAAACCTTTTTTAAACCCAGATACACTAACCTCTGGCAACGAGTTTCACAGCTTAACTATTCACTGAGTGAAAAAATATTTCCTCCTATTTGTTTTAAAAGTATTTCCATGTAACTTCGAGTGTCCCCTAGTTTTTATACTTTTTGAAAGAGTAAAAGATCGATTCAAAACCAATTTTTAGATGTTTTTCTATGAAGTCCATCAGAAGTGCATTTAAATCAGAAGGGGCATGTCAGGGTCATCTCAAAGGCAGGATCTGTGCGTTCCTAACACTTGGATGTTTTTCAGCCATAATGGAACAAAACAAAACCATCCAGGACTAAAACTAAGACATTCGCGGGAGGTGGTGGAGATGAAAATGGTAACGGAATTCAAAAATGCATAGGATAAACATAAAGGAATCCTGTTCAGAAGGAATGGATCCTCAGAAGCTTAGCGGAGATTGGGTGGCAGAGCCGGTGGTGGGAGGCGGGGCTAGTGGTTGGGAGGCGGGGCTAGTGCTGGGCAGACTTCTACGGTCTGCGCCCTGAAAATGGCAGATACAAATCAAGGTCAGGTATACACATAAAGTAGCACATATGAGTTTATCTTGTTGGGCAGACTGGATGGACCGTGCAGGTCTTTATCTGCCGTCATCTACTATGTTACTTACTATGTTATTTTGAGATAGACATGTTTTTATAAAGAATAAGGCAAAAAAGGGTGCCCTAAATGACCAGGTGACCACTGGAGGGAATCAGGGGTGACCCCCTTAATACCTCCCCATTAGTCACTGACCCCCTCCCACCCCCTACCAATGTGAATACAAATATGATTTAGCAACCTCTATGACAGCCTCAGATGTTAGAGCCAGGTCTATTAGAGCAGTAGTGTAGTGGTCAGTGCAGTGCACCATGGCATGGGGAACTCTGGTCCCTATCTCCCTCTACCTGTCACATTTGTGGTGGAAACTGTGTGCCCTCCAAATCTCACCAGAAACCCACTGTACCCACATATAGGTGCCCCCTTCACCCATAAGGTCTACTGTGTACAGCTGTGGGCAGTGGGTTTTGATGGGCTCAGCAGACAAGATAAGGGAGCAACGGTGAGATGTGTACCTGGGAGCATGTTTTTGAAGTCCACTAGGGTGCCCCATTTATCTCCTGAGATGGCTGGGGGACCAGTCTACTAAAAATGCTGGCCCCTCTTACATCCATCCCATTGGCTTGATTATCTAGGTTTTTCACTTGGGACATTTTTTTTTAAATGGACCAGAAAACAAAACGTCAAAGCACAAAACCTTGTTAAAAACAGTATTTTCAAAAACAAAGGATAGACATTTTTCGTTTTGGAAAATGAACTTCTTTCTTGTTCAGATTTTGGACATTGTTTTGCAAAATGTCTAAAGTCAGACTTAGACGTCATATTGAAAATGTCCCTCATTGTCAACTAAATAAAAACAGTTTATAAAAGGTCTCAGACTCATGCAGTGGCGTACCAAGGGGGGGGCGGTGGGGGCGGTCCGCCCCGGGTGCATGCCGCTGGGGGGTGCCGCGGCGCGCGCCTGCTCTGGGTTCGCTGACTTCGCGTGTTCACTGCAGCTCCCTCTGCCCTGGAATAGGTTACTTCCTGTTCCGGGTCAGAGGGAGCTCCAGCGAACGCGCGAAGTCAGGGAACTCTGAGCAGGCGCGCGCTGCGGCACCCCCCCAGTGGCGTGCACCCGGGGGGGGTTCCGCGCTGCATCGGGGAGGGTGCTGCACCTGGGGGGGGTCCGCGCTGCATCGAGGGGGGTGCTGCACCCAGGGGGGCGGGGCGCCGCCCCGGGTGTCCGCCCCCCTAGGAACGCCACTGGACTCATGTTGTGCGAATATGGGCGTCCCTAGCCATGCAATCAGTTGAGAAGTCTATCGGAAAGAAAGGGGTGCAAAATTGAAACCAAAGAGTGGAGAAAAGGTCCTGAGATGTTTGCCTTTCCATAATCACCAAAATTGCTGTGAAATTGTGTCTAAAAATATCGCAAAACAGCTTAAAATCTTTTAAAACGTGGTGGAATGCATTGAGACTATAAGGTGTAATTAGAGTCCACTGGATCATTAATGATAAGGGGTAGTTCTGATTATGTTAAGCCTGAGGGATAAGCCTTCTTAAACAATATTGTTTTCAATGATTTCCTAACGTTTAAGTAATTCTGGGTAGTTTTTGTTAATTTGGGCAAGGCGTTCCACAATTGAGTGCCAATGTAAGTGAAATTTGTGGCATAAATTGATTTCTATTTTAATCCACCGCAGTCTGGGTAGTGCAAATTCCGATATGATCGTGAGGAACTAGTTCCGTTTCTGGGTGGTAAGTCAACCAGTTCGAGCATATATTCTGGTACCTCACCGTAGATTATTTAATTGTGGAATTTACTTATTTTAATTATGTCTTAGGTTTTGTGGTAGAAATTATATTGTAATTAAGGCCTCTTTATGTATTCGTACTACACCCCCTCCCCCAACTCACACACCTTTCTTTTATTATTTTTAATTGATTTTGTTCTTGTTGAAAACCACTTGAATACCTCTGACAGGCAGTACAGTGATACCTCGGTTTTCGTCTATAATCCGTCCGAAAACAATCGGCGAAATCCGAAACCGACGAAAACCGAGGCAATTATTTCACAATGAGAAGCAACGCCACACTGAGCAGGAGAACGCATGGGTCGCCCTTTGTTTTCGCAAAATTAGCAGCGCGTTCACGTGGGCACGCCAACAAAATCCGAGACAAATTTTTCACGGGAAAAAATCGAAGAAAACCGAAACCGACGATAACCGAAGTCAACGAAAACCGAGGTATTACTGTATATCAAATAAAGGCAACTTATGGATTATGACTTAAAATACCTTAAAAATACATATCATCACTCATCCCTAATATATGTATTTTTCAGATTGTTTGGACTAACTCAGGAATCATTTATTTCTAACACAATTTTCACGTGCAATTCATCCAGAATTTGATTAATTGACAATGAAGATTTTTTTTTATTTGGCAAGAAATTAGTCTAATCAATTTACTGTAGCATTTGATTAACTATACTTAAAGTGATATTGATTGATAGTTTTCCCAGTTCACTTTAATTCATTTGATATTGTTTTTCTAATCATCCAAGAACTCTGGGGGTTCAGTTCTTTCATAGCTGGAACCAGTTCCCTAGCGAGCAGAAACCATTTGCAGTAGTAAAGATGGCATTTGGCTATTCTCTCTCTTGAACCATGGGGCCTATTTCCAAAAGTGCATTTGCTATTTAAAATGGCTTTTCTTAATGTGCCTGAGCAATCGGTAACACTTATTAAATACTATTAAAGCATGTGTAACCCTTTCTTGCCTGGTGAGCATCAGGTTGTTACTTTTTAAATAATTTAAAGTTTGTAGGGAAGTCCGGGCTGGGATCAGCATGAGCTGGAAGGCCAATGGCACAAGAAAATCCACTCACTCCGCACTCTCCTTTCATCTAATAAGTCAGTCCAGGCCAGAATTTGTGTTCTGAACTTTTTACTTAAATTTGGATCCTTCAGGCAGTAGTGTACCAAGGGCAGGATGGTGGGGGTGGTCTGCCTCAGGTGCAGGCAGCAAGGGGGTGCACAGAGCAGGTACGCTGAATATTTCTCTGTCCCAGGAGAGCTCACAATCTAAGTTTGTACCTGAGGCAATGGAGGGTTAAGTGTCTTGCCCAAGATCATAAGGAGAAGCAGTGGGATTTGAACCCACCACCTCTAGATTGCAAGACAATCTATTAGATTGTAAGCTCTTTGAGCAGGGACTGTCTCTCTTTGTTAAATTGTACAGCGCTGCGTAACCCTAGTAGCGCTCTAGAAATGTTAAGTAGTAGTAGTAGTAGTAGTAAGACTGGTGACCTAGCCACTCCTCCACCCTAGGAGGCATATGCTGGTCTGGCTTCAGGTGAAGTTCACAATGTGCCCTCTTAATCTCGTACAAGGGTTGAGTGCAGAGGTTCTGGAAAACATTTAAGTAACAGTTGGTGAGCGAAATCTCACACATTTGAACACTCCAAGCCTTCGGGTTCCCCAACAAGTCTCAAATTAGATCTTCTAGCCTGATTTTCCTGGTCCTCCAGCTTATCGCATGCCTTCTGAGAGTTTCAGTTTGATCCCGCATAATGCATTTGTGCTTCTTCCATCACGTGAAGATGGCTCTCTACCTCATCCAAATGTTCCCGGAGAGCCACTAATTTTTCCTCCTATTTCAATACCACCACATCTGTGATTTCTGATTTGGCGGTCCACAGTTCCTGCAAGACTTGTTTCAGCACATCATTGTTGCTACGGCTTGTCAGGAGACCTGAGGTGCTCGTCAAACTCCCCACTGAAATGGCACTTCCAGTCACTTCCTGCTCACCACACACGGCAGGTTTTGCAGTCTTACCAGCATACAAGTCCTTGATGCGGGAGTTGATTTTTGCTTCAACACTCGTGGCATCTCGCACAGGAGTAACAAGTGCAACTGTTCCAGAAGGTATTGTTTCTCTGGGAGCCGTCCAAGTACAAAATCTAGTGCGAGCTCAGGGAAATTTTGGTGAGGGAAGGAAGAGCACACTTAAGCGCATCTACACAGCATGGTCACCACACCGGAAGTCATTCTTTTTTGACTTTGACACAAATGTTGGAATTGCATAAAACACGTTCTTCTATGAGCTGTATTGCCTAATGGTTAATGCAAAATAAGCTAGCCTTAAACATTGGCGAACTAAAGTGATAGTGGTTAGCTGTTCACAATCTCTTAATATTGGGGATCAGGTGGTTAGCTGTTGACAAACTCTTGATATCGGGGATCAAATGATTAGTATAGTTCAACACGTTTGCAAACTAGACAAGATTCTAGATGTAGGATTGACACTAAAACCTTGAATGTCCTTCGAAGTCCTCTTATTAATCTTTAAAAGGTACACCAGGCCAGTACTTCCCTCGACGTGTCTAAACTGTTAATCCCATATTCCCCCATCAGAGCCCTATGTTCCTCCAAGCGCAACCTCCTCAATGTTCTGTCATTTTATCACATCTGTCTTGATTCCATTTGACACAAGATCTTTAGTGTAACTGTCCCAATCGTGTGGAATGCCCTACCCCTATCACTCAAGTTGGAGCAATCAGCAAAAAATGTTAAATCAAGCCTAAAAACATTCCTCTTTTTAGATGCATATGGTCACTGATTGACGTTGCCTGGCCTACTGTCCTGGATCATTGGGATTGGGGACAACTGTCCTACCTCTTTTCAGCCCAAATCTCTGCCCCTCTCCCTACCTGCTTTCCATTTAATTAGTAAATTTACTTTCTTCAGTTACTGACTGTACTGGCAATGCAGGAAAATGTCTCCTGTCTGCCTCTAATTTGGCGATTTGTTTTTGAGGAAAAAGTATGCTCTATTCGAAACACCTTACCTAATACACAAGATATTGAATCCTACTTGATTAATAATGATATGGGTATACCATCTGATTGGTTATGAGAAATTTATGAACCTATGACATCTGTAGAGGTTACTAGGTTATTAAAAAAGTTTGCATCATCTTATTGTTCTTTGGATAGTCGTCCCTCTTATCTTATGAGGTCTCCCAGTCCTAGCGTTATATGTTTTTTTACTAATTGGTTAAATATACAGTTACAACTTGGCAGCTTTCCTAATTTTTGGAGTGGTATTGTTTTGACACCAATACTAAAAATACTACTACTACTACTACTTAATATTTCTAGAGCGCTACTAGGGTTACGCAGCGCTGTACAAATTAACAAATAAGGACAGTCCCTGCTCAGAAGGACGAAATGTCAAGTTGGGGTAGTTTAGATTTCCTGAGAAAAGGTGTAGTGATTAGGTGCCGAAGGCGACATTGAAGAGGTGGGCTTTGAGCAATGATTTGAAGATGGGTAGGGATGTATCTGATGTGATAAACTATACACCTGTGGCATCCATCCCTTTGTTTATCAAGGTGATGGAAGACTAGGTAACTGAGAAGTTGAATCTTTTTTTTTTGGATACGTTTCAACTACTGCATGGACCTCAATCAGGTTTTCGTCAGGGCTTTAGAACTGAGACCATGGTCTGCTCTTTGGTTACATCTGGCCAGAAATTACTGAGCCAAGGTCAAAGTTCTATTATCATTCAATTCGACGTCTAGTGCCTTTGACCTAGTAGACCATGGTATCATGCTGTTGCTCCTTGACTCGTTAGGGATTAAGGGCCCAGTATTATCTTGGTTTCAAGGTTTTCTCACTAGATCATATAGGGTGAAAATGCGGTGTGTGGCGTTCCTTGGGGGTTCCCTCTCTCGTTCTCACTGTTCAATATTCTAATGAAACTTTTAGCAGAGTTACTCCAGTTGCAGTTTTACATATAAGCAGATGACATCACAGTACTAGTACTTTTATGCCAGGCAATTCTTCTCATGAGCTTAATATGTTGCATTGCTTACAGGTGGTTGAGGATTAGGTTACGCTGAAGTTAAACAAAAAAAACTTGTTTTTTCTTGGATTGGTCCTTTAGCCTTTCATAGAGATAATCCTATCATTAAGTCATGCAGTTCTGGTATAACCCTTGATTTAGTCTCAAGAGTCTAAGGGGCCCTTTTACTATGCCGCGTAAGCGTCTATGCATGCCCGATGTGCGCCAAAATGGAGTTACCTCCTGGTTACCACGTGGCTCTTGCGGTAATTTCATTTTTGGTGTGCGGCCAATACACGCGGGCGAAAAAAAAAGGATTTTCAGACATGCGTATCAGACACACGTCAAGTGGCATTTGACACGCGTAGATCATTACCACCCAGTTACTGTGTGATACTTTACCATTAGATCAATGGCTGGCGGTAAGGTCGCAGACCAAAAATGGATGCATGGCAATTTTGATTTTGCCGCACATCCATTTTTGGCAAAAATGAAAAAAAGGCCTTTTTTTACAGGAAAAATGGATTAGCGTGCCCCCCAAACCATCACCTACACTACTGCAAGCCATTTTTCAGCACACCTTAATAAAAGGTCCCCTTAGGCTTCGAACTAGACAGTCGACTTTAATGCCCAACTTAACAAGGTGGTTAGTAAATCTTTTTATTTAGTAGTGTAGGTCTTTAATTTTGCCATCATTGGATTATTGGAATTCCATCTATATTGGCTGTACAAAATCTTTAATTATGAAGTTACAGAGAGTACAAAATGCTGGAGCTGAGTCATTCTTTTTGGCAGGCAATTAGGATTCCATTTCTCTCTTCGTCTCATAGTTACGTTGGTTGCCAGTGGAAGCCAGATTGCAATTTAAAGTTTTGGTATTCATCTTTAGGGCTTTTCACGGAGATGTTCCGAGTTATTTAATAGATCATTTTGTTCTCAACAGGAATCACGGGAGAGTTACCATCAATCTTTTTTTTGTTAGATTTCCCTTCTGTTCATCCTTTAAAATCCTCTCTGACTCATCAAGCAGCCTCTAGTTGGTATTCTTGTCCATCTTTTTTAAAGACCTATAGATCATCTCCCTGAGTTTCTGAAATTACTTATGACTTTTCTTTTTTAAAAAAAACTATGTCTTACGTTTTATAGACATTGTGCTTGGGCTTTCAAGTTTGTGATTGCTCAACTTTATTATTATTATTATTATTATTTATTGCACTTGTATCCAGTGGTGTGCTGGAGCAGGCTCTCACAGGCTCTCGAGAGCCGTTTGTTTTTAAGAATTTTGGGAGCCGGTTCTCCATGGCTACTTTAACAAATGGATCCCAAAATGTGGGCTTGGGCCCCTCCTGAATTCTCTTTTACTTTGCTGGCGAGAGAGAGCCCCCTGTTAACAATTTACCAGCACACCCCTGCTTGTATCCCACATTTCCCCACCTGTTTGCAGGCTCAATGTGGCTTACAAAGACCTGTTATGGCATCGTCATTTCAGGGTACAAAAGATACAATTGGTGTTACAAATATAACAAGGATAACAAGACGATCTGTTCAAGTAATTATAGAAAGAAGATACTCAGAATAAGGGAGGAGTGGTGATGAATTGTAGTTAGTTATGGATTCTCATGGTAGGCTTTGTTGAAGGGATAGGTTTTCAGAGATTTGCGAAAGTTAGTTATTTCGTTAATTGTTTTCAAGTGATTTGGTAGTGCATTCCACAACTGCGTGCTCATATAGGAAAAGCTGGACGCATGTGTCAGTCTGTATTTTAGTCCTTTGCAGCTGGGGAAGTATAGATTAAGAAAAGTGCGGACAGATCTTTTAGCGTTTCTGGGTGGGAGGTCCACGAGGTCTAACATGTATGGTGGGGCGTCTCCGTAAATGATTTTATGAACAATTGTGCAGATGTTGAACGCGATACGTTCTTTGAGTGGGAGCCAATGTAATTTTTCTCTTAGGGGTTTTGCACTTTCTGGCGTAGGCTCCTTTTCTTGTTGTTAATGTAGCTCTTTTCATTTACTATATTAAACCTAATTTGGACGCTAAAAATAGGCCTATGCTAAACGCTAAAGACACTCATACACGTTGGCGTCTTTAGTGTTTAACGCACGCCTGTTTTTAGCATGCACTAAAAACACCAGTACGCCTATGTAAAAGACCCTATTTGACTATTTGTAAACCACCTCAACAGCCCCCTCTAGGGTGGTATATCAGATTTTATTAAAAACTTGAACCTACGATCTCGTCAGAGGATTTCAGAATAGTGGTGCAAAGTAATGTGTTATCTAAATTGGACTACTGCAATGTGTTATATTTAGGCCTTCTAGTATAAAATCTTTACAAATTGTCCAGAATGCAGCAGCTTGTATCATTACAGGGTCTTCTCATTACCAGCCTATTTGTTTTAAAAGTATTCCCATGCAACTTCCTCGAGTGTCCCCTAGTCTTTGTACTTTGGAAACGAGTAAAAAAAAAATCGATTTACTTCTACTCGTTCTACACCACTCAGGATTTTGTAGACCTCAATCATGTCTCAATCGTGGAACCAAGCACAAAAGTGAATTCCTTCGCTGGATGCAAAAACTATGAGTAATCAGTTTTGTAGTTGTTTAACTAGTTATTTCACTGATATTGCCTGGGACCTGCATAAGCTCTGGTGGCCAGTGTACTTTGATTTCGCCCCAGATATTCCGCGTTTGCATCCAGACATGGCCTGGCACTGAGTATCCCTGGCTAATTAATTCTATCTGTGTTTAAAAAAACCTCCGACTGCCGCAGGCTGATTATCAACCGGAATAAAAACAATTCTATGAAATCAAAACAAATAACATTCACAATCTACATAAGAGCCTCAAAATCCAATTAATTACCCCAAATCCACCTATATCAAATATCAAACATATAAATGGCAAGTGACCGACTCACCTGCAAATGCGCAGTAGAGATTTCCCTCTCTGTCCCGCCCTCGCATCAAGACGTGATGACATCAGAGGGTGGAACAGAGAGGGAAACGGAGTCGGACTGTCGGACGCTGCCGCTGAAGCCTGCAAATGAACATCACGCGCACCTACCTCCACCCTCCCCCCCATCCCCGCTGCCGCTCCTGCCCCCCTCTGTATCGGGCCCCCTGCACTGACCTGACAGCGCCTCTCACCTCCGTGTGGAAGTGCTGCAGGCAGCAGCAGAGCGATCTGCTGCTGCCTGTAGCGCTTTCACACGGAGGTGAGAGGCGCTGTCAGGTCAGTGCAGGGGGCCCGGCACAGAGGGCGGCGAGGAGGGCTGCTGGAAATCTCACCCGTTTTAACAGGCTTAACGGCTAGTACTATATAAAAGTGAATGCACTCACTTGAATCCTCTCTTACTACAGCCAGAATTTTGCAGTAAAAATACATGCAAACATTTGAAAATACAAATACCTCTCTCGACCTAAGCATGCCCTGGAAATGCCTCAATGTGCCTGAAAGTATATATAGGCAATTTAAAGGTCATTCCAAAAACCACTCTACTACTAAACATTTCTAGAGCGCTACTAGGGTTACGCAGCGCTGTACAATTTCACAAAGGACAGTCCCTGCTCAAAGGAGCTTACAATCTAATAGATAAGAGTGAGACAAATATAGGACAATCAAGCCATTGTGACATCACTGATGAGGTTGGCTCTTAGGCATTGGTGGAATGAGGCATTATGACATCACAATGTCAGCTCTGGTTAAATCACTGCTTTGAGCCAAGTATAGGACAGTCAAGCCATTGTGACATCACTGATGAGGTTGGCTCTTAGGCATTGGTGGAATGAGGCATTATGACATCACAATCTCAGCTCTGGTTAAATCACTGCTATATGTAATACTACTACTACTACTTAACATTTCTAGAGCGCTACTAGGGTTACGCAGCGCTGTACAAAATAAACAAAGAAGGACAGTCCCTGCTCAAAGAGCTTACAATCTAATAGATAAGAGTGAGACAAATATAGGACAATCAAGCCATTGTGACATCACTGATGAGGTTGGCTCTTAGGCATTGGTGGAATGAGGCATTATGACATCACAATCTCAGCTCTGGTTAAATCACTGCTATATGTAATACTACTACTACTACTTAACATTTCTAGAGCGCTACTAGGGTTACGCAGCGCTGTACAAAATAAACAAAGAAGGACGGTCCCTGCTCAAAGGAGCTTACAATCTACTCTAGCAGTAGAATAGTGTCTATATTGGATGGGGGGAAAGTCTCAACCAGCTGTGGCAAAAATTACAATCGTTCATTGCACACAGTAAAAAGTCATCATAGACTAAAAAAAAAACCCCTTCTTCGTCTATCGAGTCTCTTTGCTATCTATTATTTCGTATTATTTTTTTAATTTTTTGTTTTTTCAAGAATCGAGCATCTTCCTGCATCAAGTTTTTCCAAGTCTCATTTGAATCAAAAAAAGATAACTTTAAATGAACTTATCTTGATATTATAGACTCCAGCTTGTATAATGATTCACATGCGTTCCCAACGGTCCCGTTTCGCGTTGCTTCCTCAGGGAACCACACCGCAGAGCATCATAGCTTACGATTGCTGTTTGTGCAGCGCTGCGTACGCCTTGTAGCACTATAGAAATGTTAAATAGTAGTAGTAGTAGTAGCAGGAGAACTTACTCTCTTCTGGGTTTTTTTAGTCATAAGTACATAAGTATTGCCATACTAGGAAAGACCAAAGGTCCATCAAGCCCAGCATCCTGTTTCCAACAGTGGCCAATCCAGGTCACAAGTACCTGGCAGAAACCTAAACAATAGTAACATTCCATGTAGAACCCCAAAGAGTAGCAAGATTCTAGAATTCTAAAGAATAGCAACATTCCATGCAGAATTTCAAATCGTAGCAACATTCCATTTGGAACCCCAAAGAATAGCAAGATTCCATTCAGAATCCCAAGTACATAAGTATTGCCATACTAGGAAAGACCAAAGGTCCATCAAGCCCAGCATCCTGTTTCCAACAGTGACCAATCCAGGTCAGAAGTACCTGGCAGAAACCTAAACAATAGTAACATTCCATGTAGAACCCCAAAGAGTAGCAAGATTCTAGAATTCTAAAGAATAGCAACATTCCATGCAGAATTTCAAATCGTAGCAACATTCCATTTGGAACCCCAAAGAATAGCAAGATTCCATTCAGAATCCCAAGTACATAAGTATTGCCATACTGGGAAAGACCAAAGGTCCATCAAGCCCAGCATCCTATTTCCAACAGTGGCCAATCCAGGTCACAAATACCCGGCAAGATCCCAAAAAAGTACAAAACATTTTATTCTGCTTATCCCAGAAATAGTGGATTTTCCCCAAGTCCATTTAATAACGGTCTATGGACTTTTCCTTTAGGAAGCCGTCCAAACCTTTTTAAAACTCCGCTAAGCTAACTGCCTTTACCACATTCTCTGACAACGAATTCTAGAGTTTAATTACACGTTGAGTGAAGAAACATTTTCTCCGATTTGTTTTAAATTGACTACATTGTAGCTTCATCGCATGCCCCCTAGTCCTAGTATTTTTGGAAAGCGTGAACTGACGCTTCACATCTACCCGTTGAACTCCACTCATTATTTTATAGACCACTATCATATCTCATCTCAGCCGCCTTTTCTCCAAGATGAAGAGCCCTAGCCGCTTTAGCCTTTCCTCATAGGGAAGTCATCCCTTCCCCTTTATCATTTTCATCGCCCTTCTCTGCACCTTTTCTAATTCTACTATATCTTTTTTGAGATGTGGCGAACAGAATTGATGACTTTTTACTGTGTGCAGTGAATGATTGTAAATTTTGCCACAGTTGGTTGAGACTTTTCCCCCATCCAATATAGACACTATTCTACTGCGAGAGTGGTTTTTGGAATTATCAGTATTGTTAAGCAGTAACATCGATTGGTGAGGTGTGTCAATTTACAGGTCAGCCAACCAATACCAATCCGAATAGGTGACTGTGAAAATGGTTAACCAGAGGATATTGTTTTGAAGATTTTTCATAGTCTTGTATTAATTTCTTTAACCAACTAACATTATAATACTGGTAAAGCAAACTTAGTTTTTCAGAAAAACGAAAGAAATATGGCAATGATGTCACTAGGCTTGAAAATTAGGAGCTCAGTAGTCGGTGCTAATTAACCGACTAGTGGGTCCTTTTACTAAGGTGTGCTGAAAAATGGCCCGCGCTAGTGTATTGAACGCACGCTGATCCATTTTTCAGCACGCCTGTAAAAAAAGGCCTCTTTTTGGGGGGCCGAAAATGGATGTGTGGCAAAATTGACTTAGTGGTAAGGTCTCATGCATTAACCAGGCGGTAATCGCCAGTGCACGTACCCTGCCGATGACCGCCTGGTTAGCGTCGCGCATTGGAAAAATCCGCGACCTAACTAACTTTTGGTGATAATTGAAGACCAGCCTGTTCCAAAAGGCATACCACAACGATACAGCCTAAATACCAGACAACGAAACTCAAGCCTGAACTAGATAAAACCCAACTCTCAATACTTGACTACCAAAGTCTACTCTACCACAAATGACCTTAAAAGCAATACCCCTCTATCTCTATTCCAAATATGAACTCTTTATACATGACTGTTTATTCTACTATGCCAATCATGATTTCTAATGTAATACCACTTGTATCTCTCACTCCGGAAATGGCGATCGCCACGCCGGACAATGTAAACCACATTGAGCCTGCAAATAGGTGGGAAAATGTGCGATACAAATGCAACAAATAAATAAATAAAAAGAGTGAAAGTGGGATTTGAACCTGGGTCCCTTGGTTTACAGTGCGCTGCACTAACCACTAGGCTGCCCCTCTGCTCTGCGTTGGTTTGACTTTATTTGTACCCACATTTTTAGTGTACCAAGCCCTTCACTCTGGAACGCTCTCCCACTATTTTACATCTAAAACAATCTTTTATTAAATTTAAATACGGTTTAGAAGCTTTTCTATTTAATGATGCTTTAAACAACCAGCCAGCGCTGAATATCGGCTTGGCCAGTTGTTTAAACTGGCCAAAATTTAACGGGCTATTCGTGGCATTGAATATCCGTTCTCACCCGCTGACCGTGGCAATTAGCCGGGCTGTCTCTCTCACGGTCTGATTATCAGCCCTTAGTTTGCAGATGTTCGGCGCTGAACAAACGCGGTCAGGCTCCACTCCTCCTCTGTCTTTGATCCCTTGTGCATAACCATTGATTTGGGTAACGGGCATCCCTGGTTCTGGGCAACCTACCTCCCTCCGATGCAATACACACAGTCTCTCCTTTCTGGGACCTACTTCCAAGCAAGTTCTTCCTCTTGTACAATCCAGGGTCGGTCTTAGGCAGGGGCATCAGGGGTGGTCGCACAGGCCTCGCTCTCCTAGGGGCCCTGCATCTCTGGCATGTCTGTTCTCCCGTCTCGGAACACCTCCCTGCTCCGTACCTTAATGTGCATCCACGTGTCAATAGAGAGCATCAGGCAGTGGCAGTGATTTTCATATTTTGTCAGCTGCCGAGCCCAGAGCCTTCCTCGCTGCTGTGTCCTGCCCCCTTTTGATGTCACTTCCTGCTTCCGTAAGGGCGGGATGAAGCAGTGAGGAGGCTCTGACAAAATATGAAAATTGCTGCCGCTGTCTACCGCTTTCTACTGAAACATGGTGGAGGAGTGGCCTAGTGGTTAGGGTGGTGGACTTTGGTCCTGGGGAACTGAGTTCGATTCCCACTTCAGGCACAGGCAGCTCCTTGTGACTCTGGGCAAATCACTTAACCCTCCATTGCCCCATGTAAGCCGCATTGAGCCTGCCATGAGTGGGAAAGCGCAGGGTACAAATGTAACAAAAAAAAGGTGTGAGGTGGGGTTTTGAGAGCTCTAAACCTCCTTTTAAACTGATAAATTATGGCTTATGGTGGCGGGGGCAGGGGGGCGGGCAAAGGCGTGGGGGGGGGGCCTGCTGAACTGGCCTGCACAGGGCCCCGCAATTGCTAAGACCGGCCCTGTAGTCCAGTTCCAAAATGGAGCTTCTCTCTGCAAGGTCCCGTCAGGTTTAGGCCACCCCTCTTACAGAATAGCAGGCAGAGGGGTGGGTAAAACTTCTGAGCTGATATACTCACTTCACACTGAGCGCAAACTAAAAAGGTTAAGGGATTCTACACGAAACAGAACATAAAAAAGGCCCCAAAGGCTGAGCCTTCACAAAGATTCCACTGTGGACTCCAATTCCATACAGTACCAAACCATACCATACGCTCTCTAAGGGCTCTTATTTATATAGGGCAGACAGTACTATTGCAGCCATTTCAGAGAGGGGAAGGTGCTCTAACTAGATAATATACATAAAAAAAACACGAACCACGGAGAGGTTCTATGATTGAGAAGCTTGTCCACCCTTAGAGACATAAATCACTTGTGTGTAGTCTCGCTTGGGTGAGTTAATACTCTGAGAACTCTCCACGTTCACTTATCAAATTATTTAACTACTAGTAAAAAAAAAGGCCCGTTTCTGACACAAATGAAACGGGCGCTAGCAAGGTTTTCCTCGGCTCCCCTGCAGCCACCCGTCCAGCGACCCTCCTCTCCCCCTACAGCCACCCATGTCCAGCGACCCCCTGCCTCCCCTGCAGCCACCCATGTCCAGCGACCCTCCTCTCTCCCCTGACCCCCTCCAACCACCCATGTCCAGCGACCCTCCTCTCTCCCCTGCCCCCCCTCCAGCCACCCATGTCCAGCGACCTTCCTCTGGACATGGATCAGCTGTGAGGCATGGTTCCCCCCCCCCCCCCCGGGTTCTGAATTTGACATCATAATGGCTACGGTGATGTCAGCCTGATCTATGGAGCCTAGCAGACCAACTCGGAATGAGCCATGGTCCCAGGCAAGTCAGAACGTTGGAGGTGAGAATTATGATATAGGATTTAGCTTTGAAGTGTAGGATCAATCTTCTATCTATATGTTGACTCCATTCTATAGTTCTCTGGTTCTTTTTTGGTATTTGATGATTCTTACCAGGGATTTACTCTGGGATCATTTTTTTTTTATTAGCTGGTCTAACTAGATAATGTACACCTCCTTTGTACTCTGCCTTGGTATGGTCCTGGCGGGGCAGTGAAGGACTTTGTATATGGTAACCAGGCTGAGCAGGCTTGAAGGCTTTGACTAAAAATGTTGAAGGAATCTTTGAGTCAGTCAAAAGAATTATATAGCACAGTTGGACAAATGGTGCCCGGGCCTCCCAGAACGACATTCAGCCAGTCTGTGTGCTGAAGATTTATCTAAATATTTTGCAAATAGAGCGATTAATTTGTATGCTATGACTGCTACCTTGTTGGTCCCCCGAGACTGGTTCTTCTCATTTATCACTGTTTAGAAGGCTTCGGTGGCATTTACACATGTAAATTACTGGATTACATATGCAAATGTGTATTACTGTAAGGAGCAATTTTAGAAAATGACACTCTGGTCAATATTTAAACTCCGCAGACAGCATTTTACTGTAAACAGCAGCCACAGAGTTAGCAAAATTACTCCCTCATAGCAGATGCTCTCCGAAGACAGCAGGATGGATGACGTCATTTGATTGTAACCACAGAAAGGCGATATATCAAATCTCTTCCCCTTTTCCTCGGTGTTCTTCTCAAAGTTTTTGGAAGCAGCCCACCATCTCTGCATAGGACCAGCTCAGCCTAGTATAGTGGCTGATGGGCAGCAGTGGCGTAGCCACAGGTGGGCCTCACCCAACAGTAGTACATGTCTAGCGGTAGCTGGTAGGGATCCCAAGCTTTGCCAGCAGATGACTCCCCCCCTGATGGTAATGAAAACGCTACTCTCCACGGTACCGGCACCTGCACATGCTCAGTTTTCAGCGCTTGCCTGCTGCAGACTGCCAAGGTGGAAAGAAGCGTTTTCCCGCCAGCTGAGATATTTTTCTGGTCGTATTGGGGGAGGGGGGGAGAACACTTGGTGCCCACCCACTTCTTGCTTAGGCCCACCCAAAAGCTGTTGTCTGGCTACGCCCCTGATGGGCAGGGCAGGGCAGTGTGAGAACATCTGCTACAGATCAGTAACTTTGCTTTTCCTGGAGGACAAACAGGTTGATATCTCCACGCCGATGGGAATCCCTAGGAACTACTACTACTACTTAACATTTCTAAAGCGCTACTAGGGTTACGCAGCGCTGTACAATCTAAAGGACAATTATGCAGTAAATCAAATGGGGCAGTTTAGGTTTCCAGAATAGAGGTAAAGGGTTATGTGCCGAAAGCTACGTTGAAGAGGTGGGCTTTAAGTAAGGATTTGAAGATGGGCAGGGAGGGGGCTTGGCGTATGGGCTCAGGAAGTTTATTATTTTATTTTTGTTACATTTGTACCCCGCGCTTTCCCACTCATGGCAGGCTCAATGCGGCTTACATGGGGCAATGGAGGGTTAAGTGACTTGCCCAGAGTCACAAGGAGCTGCCTGTGCCGGGAATCGAACTCAGTTCCTCAGGACCAAAGTCCACCACCCTAACCACTAGGCCACTCCTCCACTCCGAGCATGGGGTGAGGCAAGGCAGAAAGGGCGGAGCCTGGAGTTGGCGGTGGTGGAGAAGGGTACTGAAAGGAGGGATTTGTCTTGAGAGCAGAGGTTACGGGCAGGAACGTAAGGGGAGATGAGGGTAGAGAGGTAAGGAGGGGCTGCAGATCGAGTGCATTTGTAGGTTAGAAGGAGAAGCTTGAACTGTATGCGGTACCTGATCGGAAGCCAGTGAAGTGACCTGAGGAGAGGGGTGATGTGAGTATATCGGTTCAGGCGGAATATAAGACGTGCAGCAGAGTTCTGAACTGATTGAAGGGTGGATAGATGGTTGAGTGGGAGACCAGTGAGTAGTAGGTTGCAATAGTCAAGGCGAGAGGTAACGAGAGAGCGGATGAGGGTTCGGGTGGTCTGTTCAGAGAGAAACTAGGCTGTTTTAAATAAAAGAGGAAAAAGAAGAGACCTGCAACTAGCAAAGCCTAACAACCAAAAAGAGAATTGTTCTTGGGATTTTCTCTCTTTTGGGGGGGGGGGGGGGGGAACAGAAACAAATGAGCCTAGAGGGGTGGAGTTGGATTCTAGACCCCAAATAGATTTTGAAGAACTGTCTGACCAAACTGGCTATCGTGTCAGGAATCGTGTTCTAGACAGTAGTGAGAGCTGAATGTTTGAACTGAGTGTTTGTGTCACTACTCTGTAAATTGTGCAGCTCTGGAAATTTCCTCTATGAAGGCTGATCTCAAGGGCTATCAATGCGGCCATTGCTCAGATGTTATGAGCCGTGACATGACTCTCCAAGGTCAGAGCAGCCTGGGCATAGATCGGTGCAGTGGCGTAGGAAGGGGGGGCGGTGGGGCGGTCCGCCCTGGGTGCGCGCCGCTGGGGGGGTGTCGGCTCTGCTGGTTCACTACTCTCTCTGCCCCGGAACAGGTTACTTGCTACGGCACTGGATAGGTGATTCCCAAACCTGGTCCTAGAGACACCCCAGCCAGTCAGGTTTTCAGGATATCCACAATGAATATTCATGAGAGAGATTTACATGCACTGTCTCCACTGCATGCAAATCTCTCTCATGAATATTCATGATGGGTATCCTGAAAACCTGCCAGGCTGGGGTGCCTCCAAGGTGAGGTCTGGGAACCACTGGCATAGATAAAAGAAAATGCAATCTGTGAGGCAATTAGACAGAGTCCCCCTGATAGTGAGAGAAATGGTCATTTAACCCTACCCTCTGTTTTCTATCCAATAACCAATTCCTAATCCACAGAAGGACATTGCCTCCTATCCCATGACTTTTTAATTTTCTCAGGAGTCTCTCATGAGAAACTTTGTCAAAAGCTTTCTGAAAATCCAGATATACTACATCAACTGGCTCATATCAACCTGCTCACCTTTATCCATATGTTTATTTATACTTTCAAAGGAATGAAGCAAATTGACTTCCCTTGGCTGAACCCATGCTGACTCTGTCCCATTAAACCATGTTTGTCTATGAGTTCCGTAATTTTATTCTTTATAATAGTTTTCACTATTTTCCCCAGCACTAGTCAAACTTACCGGTCTAATTTCCGTGATCACCCCTGGAACCCTTTTTTTAAAAAATCGGCGTTTCATTGGCCACCCTCCAATCTTCAGGTACTACAGATGATTTTAACAACAGGTTACAGATCACTAACAAAAGATCAGCAATTTCATGTTTGAGTTCTTTTAGTACCCTGGGGTGTATGCCATCTGGTCCAGGTGATTTATCGTGCTTTACCTTGCTCATTATTATTGTTTTCTATTTGTGAATTATAAACAGCTGTACAGAATATTGTTCCTTTTTATATTCTACTAAAGATTTAAATATAAAATCATAAATGTTCGAGGATTGTGCAGATGGGGACAGAGCCCATGGGGATGGACACAGAGCCCACAGGGATGGGAACAAACTTTGTCCCCCTGTCATTCTCTATTTATCACCTCGTGCTGCATATGCTTGAACAATGTCACTCTAAAGGAAATTTGCCAGAAACTGGAAGCAGCCCAATAATGGGCCTAATGACACAAAGAAAATTGGATGGATGTCACTAAAAAGTAACTACTGTGAGCACTCTGGAGTGCTGTTGCGGGGAAAAGGGGATAGGGGTTCTTTCAGCCGTCAGCATCCCCGGTCATTTAGCCCAGCTAGGAGAGCGGTGCGCCCTCTAGGGGCCAAACTGACAGAGAAACTACACTCCCCAGAAGCCAGTGCAGGGTCAGCTGAAGTCCCAGGAGGGGGAGGGAGGAATGACTGATTGGGAGATGAGGTCTGATCCTGGAGATGGGGAACAGCTGGTGGAGCTTGGGGAGGAGGAGGAGTTGGATTGGAATAAAGAGGAGGTGGAAGGAGAAGGGGGAGAGGAGTGTATGGAAGTGTCATGTGGAAAATAGGACTGAACTTTGTCGGAAATAATGACTGTTAAGGATAAGTTGAAGTATCTGTGCTCAAGGAGGGATTGAACTATGTGACAATAATGACTGTTAATAATAAGCTAGACTATTCGTGCTGGAGGAACTGATGCAAGTCACAGCTAATACTGTGTTTAAAGAGCTTGAACAATAAAGCCTTGGATTTTTATAAGAGCTTTGAGTGTGTTAAAGTCTCTGGAAGCGGGTGGAGAAAGAAACTAAGGGCTATACTGACCCTGACCAAGGGAGGGAGAGACTGAGTGAGAGGAAGCCAGCCTGATCCAGGAGGTGTGCAGGAGAGCTCAGCTCATGAGAAGCAGCTGAAGCTAAGCAGGAACAGTCTTGGTCCCATCTGGAAGGGTGACCCGATTACACTACATAGACTAGATTCAGTAAGTTGTGCAACACTAGAGAACTAGAAAGAATTGTATGTTCTGTACAGTGCAAAATAAGGGCGACAGACATAAATTCTGAACACTGACATCATTAAACTGAAAATACAAAAATGTTTCCTACCTTTATACTTTTTTTTTTGTTACATTTGTACCCTGCGCTTTCCCACTCATGGCAGGCTCAATGCGGCTTACATGGGGCAATGGAGGGTTAAGTGACTTGCCCAGAGTCACAAGGAGCTGCCAGTGCCTGAAGTGGGAATCAAGCTCAGTTCCTCATGGCCGCGCAGGCTTCTGCTTCTGTGAGTCTGACGTCCTGCACGTACGTGCAGGACGTCAGACTCACAGAAGCAGAAGCCTGCGCAGCCTTCTACATGGAATGTTGCTAGTGGAATAGCAACATTCCATGTAGAATCTCCAATAGTAGCAACATTCCATGTAGAATCTCCAATAGTATCTATTTTATTTTTGTTACATTTGTACCCTGCGCTTTCCCACTCATGTCAGGCTCAATGCGGCTTACATGGGGCAATGGAGGGTTAAGTGACTTGCCCAGAGTCACAAGGAGCTGCCTGTGCCTGAAGTGGGAATCCAACTCAGTTCCTCAGTTCCTCAGGACCAAAGTCCACCACCCTAACCACTAGGCCACTCCTCCACTGTTGCTACTATTTGAGATTCTACATGGAATGTTGCTATTCCACTAGCAACATTCCATGTAGAAGGCTGTGCAGGCTTCTGTTTCTGTGAGTCTGACGTCCTGCACGTACGTGCAGGACGTCAGACTCACAGAAGCAGAAGCCTGCGCGGCCACATTGGTGATCTGCAAGGGCCGACTTCTACATGGAATGTTGCTATTCCACTAGCAACATTCCATGTAGAAGTCGGCCCTTGCAGATCACCAATGTGGCCGCGCAGGCTTCTGCTTCTGTGAGTCTGACGTCCTGCACGTACGTGCAGGACGTCAGACTCACAGAAACAGAAGCCTGCACAGCCTTCTACATGGAATGTTGCTAGTGGAATAGCAATTCCATGTAGAATCTCAAATAGTAGCAACATTCCATGTAGAATCTCCAATAGTAGTAACATTCCATGTAGAATCTCCAATAGTAGCAACATTCCATGTAGAATCTCCAATAGTATCTATTTTATTTTTGTTACATTTGTACCCTGCGCTTTCCCACTCATGGCAGGCTCAATGCGGCTTACATGGGGCAATGGAGGGTTAAGTGACTTGCCCAGAGTCACAAGGAGCTGCCTGTGCCTGAAGTGGGAATCCAACTCAGTTCCTCAGTTCCTCAGGACCAAAGTCCACCACCCTAACCACTAGGCCACTCCTCCACTGTTGCTACTATTTGAGATTCTACATGGAATGTTGCTATTCCACTAGCAACATTCCATGTAGAAGGCTGTGCAGGCTTCTGTTTCTGTGAGTCTGACGTCCTGCACGTACGTGCAGGACGTCAGACTCACAGAAGCAGAAGCCTGCGCGGCCACATTGGTGATCTGCAAGGGCCGACTTCTACATGGAATGTTGCTATTCCACTAGCAACATTCCATGTAGAAGTCGGCCCTTGCAGATCACCAATGTGGCCGCGCAGGCTTCTGCTTCTGTGAGTCTGACGTCCTGCACGTACGTGCAGGACGTCAGACTCACAGAAACAGAAGCCTGCACAGCCTTCTACATGGAATGTTGCTAGTGGAATAGCAATTCCATGTAGAATCTCAAATAGTAGCAACATTCCATGTAGAATCTCCAATAGTAGTAACATTCCATGTAGAATCTCCAATAGTAGCAACATTCCATGTAGAATCTCCAATAGTATCTATTTTATTTTTGTTACATTTGTACCCTGCGCTTTCCCACTCATGGCAGGCTCAATGCGGCTTACATGGGGCAATGGAGGGTTAAGTGACTTGCCCAGAGTCACAAGGAGCTGCCTGTGCCTGAAGTGGGAATCGAACTCAGTTCCTCAGTTCCCCAGGACCAAAGTCCACCACCCTAACCACTAGGCCACTCCTCCACTCCCAGAAGGGGGCCAACTCCTCCCGGGCACTCACTGAGGGGGTTACTCTTTCTTCCAAGTGGAGGGCTTACCCAGGAAAATCACTCACACAACCGATTGTCAACTTCAGCAAAAATGTTCTTTATTTTATTATTATTATTATTTATTGCATTTGTATCCCACATTTTCCCACCTTTTTGTAGACTCAATGTGGCTTACAATGTATCCTAATTGGTATATAATAGACTAGCCGTTGAGCCCGTAAAAACGGGCTGATATTGGGGTTTTCCTTCCCCCTCCCCGCGAGGTCGCCACCGCTACCGTACCCCCCCCCCCCCCCCCACCCCCGGAGTTGCCACCATCCCTCCACCCGGCCCGGGCCCTCTCTTCGTTATTCAACTTACAGCAGCGGCAAAACAGCAGCAAGCAGCTCAGCTTCAGCTCCCGTTGGCCTTCCTTCCCTGCCTGTGCCTCGCCCTCGTGTGACGTCACGTCGGCGAGGGCGGGGCACAGGCAGGGAAGGAAGGCCGACGGGAGCTGAAGCTGAGCTGCTTGCTGCTGTTTCGGCGCTGCTGTAAGTTGAATAACGAAGAGAGGGCCTGGGCCGGGTGAAGGGGGGGTGGTGGCGACTCCGGGGGTGGGGGGGCGGTAGCGGCTACCTTGGGGGGGGGAGTGGTAGCGACGTCAGCGGTTCCCTCCCTCCCCTTCAGCGCAGTTTCGCTCTCTGTCCCGCCCCCCTTCCCCCGTCATCACGTCTTGACACGGGGGCGGGACAGAGAGGGAAGTCTCTACTGCGCATTTGCAGGTGAGTCGGTCACTTGCCATTTATAGGTTTGATAGGTAGATGACAATTAGTGTTACATAAAGACCACGATTAACATAATAGAAATTTAAACAAGCAGATATAGGAAAAAGACAGTTCTGATTATAGGTAAGGTGGAGATGTGTTACATTTACAATTGCTGATCTTTGTGGTAAGCCTTGTTGAAGAGGGGGGGGGGTCTTCAGAGATTTGCGAAAGTTAGTTAGTTCATAAATAGTTTTCAAGTTGCGCGGCAATGCGTGCCATGACTGTGTACTCAGGTAAGAAAAGTTTGACGCATGCGTTAGTTTGTATTTTAGATCTTTACAGTTGGGGACGTGAAGATTGCGGAATGTGCGGGATGATCTTTTAGCGTTTCTGGGTGGCAAGTCTACCAGGTCTGACATGTAGGCTGGGGCATCTCCTTGAATGATTTTATGAACTATAGTACATATTTTCTCATACTTAATTCAGCAGTCAGCAATCAGAAGCAAAAAAACAAGCAGAGTGCAGCTAGCAAGACAAAAAGAGAAGGATTAGAAGTAGGAGCTAGGAGAAAGTTTAGCTTCCCAAATTTTCACCTAGAACTCCCTCAGACCTATGTGCTTGTTTCCCTTTTAATACTATATCTGTCCCACCCCTCCCCACAAAAGTTCCTTTCTGTCCCTGCCTCCACCTTCTGGCTGTTTGTAGTTAGCTAGCACAGTGGCATAGCCAAGGGTGGGCCCGGGTGGGCCCAGGCCCACCCAGTAGCAGCACACCTATGAAGTGTCTGGCAGGGATCCCCAAGCCCCAACAGCCGAAAAAACCCAACAACTGGCCTTCCTGCATACCAGCCTTCCCTCTAATGTATTCCCGCCTATGCAGAAACAGGATGTTGCATCAGAGGGAGGGCTGTGGGGCCAACATGAGCAGTGTGTATTAGTCGCTGCTCGCTGCCAGTGAAAATCTGCTGTTTAAAAGGTATGGGGGGAGGGGGATGTTTGAGAGACCATATGGCATGCAGGTGAGAGAGGGAGAGACCAAATCACTGGTGGGACATGGCGGAGGTCTTCTGCCCACCCATCTTGGGCTCAGGCCCACCCAAAATTGGGTGTCTGGCTACACCCTTAGCATATCCTGTCTCCAATGGTCAGAACTTCCCTTTCTATAACAAACGGAAGCAAGCTAAAATAGGCGTTTACAGCTATTTTCTACCATTTGCAATGCTCAGGGTGCCCCACCCTTTCTTCACAAGCAGCAGCTGCTATACTGGTCACATACGCTATTTGAGGTCATTTTTTTCTCATGTCTCTGGTATGGTTGACCACACCAGGTCTGCACTGAATCTCCTATCTGATTCTTCTTAGTTATTGGACTGACCGCCCTCTAACAATAACATAGTCTGGTGATTTTATTATTCCAATCATCTTGTTCTCAATCTTTGTTTCTGCTTTCCTCTGTCTGTGCTTGTAACTCTGTTTCCAGAGCTTCCTTTCCATTTTTGCAGTTTCTTTTCTAACCTGCTGCCCTGTCTGTTTGGTTTTGATCTTTCACATTCAGCTTTCTTCAATTTCTCTACCTCCTTCTCAAATCTATTTTGTTTTCCCTCTCTCTTCCCTTCATGTGCAGCCTATCTCCCATTTTCTTTTCCCTTCCACACATGTGCAGACTGTCTCCCCTTCCCTCCCACACATGTGCAGCCTGTCTCCCCTCTCCCTCAGGCCTAATCTCTTCTCCTACTTTCCTCCCCCACCCTTTGGGCCTCTGTCTCCACTACAATTCCTTGCATCGCCGTCAGCTTTTAAAACAGACCTTCCTCTGGCCATTACCAAGCTTTCCCTCTGCCATGTCCCTCCTGCACAGCAAAAGGAAGTTGGGTCAGAGGAAGACATCTTGGGCTGGCCAGAGGAAGGCCTATTCTAATAACTGCCAGCAACTGTAAAGTTTGAAGATCGCAGCGGACAGGAGAGAGACCCGAGGGGTGGGAGGAAGAAGATCATAGGCATCGCGAAACTTGCCGGGTTATTTAGAGGGTATTTCCAGACTCCTCCTGGCACACCAGTTAAAAATGCTGCTCTTAACCCTCTAGTCCTAGAGGTTACAGGTTCTGTATTCCTGTGTGCATCCTCTGAACACTCTAGTCCTACAGGTGGCAAGCTCTCTATCCCTATATCCATTCCCTGTAGGGACAGGCTGTCATTTGCAGCAATATAGAAAAAGTCAACAATATATATTACTAGTAAAAAAGGCCCATTTCTGACACAAATGAAACGGGCACTAGCAAGATTTTCCTTGGAGTGTGTATGTTTGAGAGAGTGTATGTGAGAGTGACTGTGTGTGAGAAAGAGAGTGAGTGTGTGTGTGTGTGTGAGAGAGAGTGAATGTGCGAGTGTGTGTGTGTGTGAGAGAGAGTGTGTCTGTGAGAGAGAGAGTGTGTGTGTGAGAATGAGAGTGTGTGCAAGTGAGTATGTGAGACACAGTGTGTGAGAGAGTGTGTTTCACACAGATACAGTGTGTGCGAGAGAGAGAGTGTGTGTGTGAGACACAGACTCTCTGTGAGACTGAGTGTATGAGACCAAGAAAGTGTGTGAGTGACTGTGTGACACATAGAAAGTGAATGTGATACAGTGTGAGACATAGAGTGTGTGAGAGACAGCGTGTGAGAGTGAGAGAGAGAAAGACATTGACTGTGAGAGTGTGTGTGACAGAGATACCTCCCCCCTCTCTCTGGTGTCAGGCCCCCCTCCCTCTCTCTGGTGTGTGAGCGTTACTGTGCAGGACGCTGAGCTCTGGCTGTGCTTCAAGGAACTGACCAATCCTATTTAATAGAATGCACCTCCAACATTCTGAAGCCCAGAAACCTCGTGTGGTTGGTCACTTCTGCTTGTGACGAACCCGGAAGTAGGTGATGTCAATTCAGGAGATGGATACAGAGAGCAGGAATGCTTCAGCCATGTAGCCAGCTTCAGAATGTTGGAGGTGCCTTTTATTATATAGGAAAGGAACTGACCAATCCTATTTAATAGAATGCACCTCCAACATTCTGAAGCCGAGAAACCTCGTGTGGTTGGTCACTTCTGCTTGTGACGAACCCGGAAGTAGGTGATGTCAATTCAGGAGATGGATACAGAGAGCAGGAATGCCTCAGCCATGCAGTCAGCTTCAGAACGTTGGAGGTGCCTTTTATTATACAGGATTACATTTCTTTGAAGGGGGTGAACAAACATGTGGATAAAGGTGAGCTGGTCAGTATTGTGTATCTGAATTTTCAAAAGGCGTTTGACAAAGTACCTCATGAAAGACTCCAGAGGGACTTGGAGAGTCATGGGATAGTGTTCTATTGTGGATTAAAAACTGGTTAAAAGATAGATAACAGAGAGTAGGATTAAATGATCAGTATTACTGTGGCTCACCTACGCTACGTTATTTCTATAACAGAACAAAATTAAATGGCATAAATATTCTGAACATTTACATGCATTCGTAAGCAGATCTTTTGTAGTCTGTTTGGGACAAACGCTGCTCCCTAAGAAACGTGTGTTGATTGCCTTTACGCTCTGAATAATCGTTACTTTTTCTGGCTCTTTTTCCTCCCCGCCTCCTGTCATTAGAAGAGAAGAAAAAGCACCGACCGCAACAGTATCCAATAATGACCTTATACCCTTTCTTCCTTCTGTGTTTCAGAAGCCGCCAGAGGAACAGCTCTTATCCCTGTCCATCATCTACACCGTTGGATACGCCCTTTCTTTCTCGGCACTTGTCATAGCAACGGTTATCTTACTTGGATTCAGGTGAGTGCAGTGTGTTTTACAAAAAAGGCAAAACTTTTCATTTAACCCTTCAGCAATATCTCTCACAAATACATCCAGCAGAATCTGCCCCTGAGACACTCCACTGCTCACCTTCCTTTCCTCCAAGCGGATTCCATTTACCACCACCCTCTGTTGCCTGTCGGTCAACCAGTTTCCAATCCAGTTTACCATTTTCGGTTCTAAAATCAGCCCTCTCGGCTTATTCAAGAGTCTTCTGTGAGGAGCCGTATCAAAGGCTTTACTGAAATCCAAGTAGATTACATCTAGTGTATGCCCTTTATTCATTTCTTTGGTCACCCATTGAGGCAGGGCTGGCCCTAGGGTTTCTAGCGCCCTCCTGCAGTCTATTAGTCGGCGCCCCTACCCATCCAGGGACGGGATCACTATGGCTCCGCCCCCACAGTAGACACACCCCTTTCACCAGCCATGGCATCATTGAAAATATTACACCAGTATAGAAGAAAAATAACTTAGCACACAGACCAGGAATTAGGAGAACAGACAGTCTTGCCAACTCTGAAAGACAATGTGTTATCAAAATTTCAGAATCTAACAAACAGATCCCTATTCAGACACTTGGCCTTGCAGTCACACATGTAGAACAGAGATAGCCCCTCTTCAAATTCTTCAAAAATGAACCTGAAATCCTAAGAAGTTAGACTCTGCATGCAGCTCAATAGCCTTCCCATCGAGCACAGCTTAGGATCTAGCTAGGACAGACTTAATCAGCATAAACTAACATATTCTACAATCTGAGTTGGACAGACTAACAGGAGTTACTGAAGTGGGAATGAGAGATAGGTGATGGTTAGGAATTGAAAGCAGGCATCTAGCCCTCCTGTCCTGTGAGTTGCTGTGTTGGGGGTGGGGGTGGAAAAGGGTAGGTCAGGTGCAGCACTAAACAGCAGTCTCTGACAAAACAAGGGTCCAGGCTCTGCTGTGCTGTCTCTGAGCCCTCTCTGGGCTGGATTCCAGCTCCTGGTTTCACTCTCAATCCCAATGTGTTGAAGGGGTGGCTGCAGAGAATACTATGCTGCTGCTTACAGTGCTTACCTCCTGAGTTCAGCCAGGCATAGTGAGTGCCTGTGCTGGAGCCTCCTCAGGCTTTACTTCTTGCCCTGAAGCCCCTTGTCACCAGGGGGGGGCAGGGGGCAGAGGTTAGCTGAGCTCCCACAAGTTATTTCGGAGCCAGATTCAGTTGGAGCAGTGGCATCCTCTGACAAACACAAGGAGGATATTTCTCTGCTTGGGAGGGGGGAGGGGACGGGACGCTTTGGAGCCAGACCGAGATGAGCTGCAGAGATTAGATACTGAAAAACAAATGCCTCAGCAGAGCTTGCTGGCGCCCTTGAAGGCAGGCGCCCCCCTGCAGTGCTTACCCTGCTTACCGGGTTTGACCGGCCCTGCATTGAGGGGCATAATCGAACGACGCTGGCCATCTATTTGGCCGGCGCCGTACAGAGCAGTCCCGAACCGTATTATCGAAAAAGATGGCTGGCCATCTTTCGTTTCGATAATATGGTTGGGGCCGGCCAAATGTCAAAGATAGACAGGTTTGAGATGGCCGGCATCAGTTTTTACCGATAATGGAAACTAATGCCGGCGATGTCAAACCCAGCCAAATCCAAGGCATTTGGTCGTGGGAGGAGCCAGCATTTGTAGTGCACTGGTCCCCCTGACATGCCAGGACACCAACCGGGCACCCTAGGGGGCATTGCAGTGGACTTCAAAAATAGCTCCCAGGTGCATAGCTCCCTTACCTTGGGTGCTGAGCCCCCCATATCCCCCCAAAACCCACTCCCCACAACTGTACACCACTATCATAGCCCTTAGGGATGAAGGGGGGCACCTACATGTGGGTACAGTGGGTTTTGGGGGTTTTTAGAGGGCTTAACATTTACCACCACAAGTGTAACAGGTAGGGGGGGATGGGCCTGGGTCTGCCTGCCTGAAGTGCACTGCAGTACCCACCAGGGGCGTATCTGGAATCCGGCGGTAGGGGGGGCCACAGCCAGAGAGGGGGGGCACATTTTTGCCTCCCTCCCCCCCCCCCGCCGCCGCCGCCGCCTCTCTCCACCCCCTCCCCGCCGTCAACCCTCCCCCGCTGCTTACTTTTGCTGGCGCCGAGGTCCGACCCGCAATCTCCGTTTTTCGTCTTCCTCCGTGGCCATGCTTCCAGGAAGTAACGCTGCAGTGCTGATTCGTTGAATCCAGTTCGACGTCTGACGTCAGACGCCGAACTGGATTCAACGAATCAGCACTGCAGCATTACTTCCTGGAAGCATGGCCACGGAGGAAGACGAAAAACGGAGATTGCGGGTCGGACCTCGGCGCCAGCAAAAGTAAGCAGCGGGGGAGGGTTGACGGCGGGGAGGGGGGCCCAGGCCCCTGTGGCCCCACGCAGATACGCCCCTGGTACCCACTAAATACTGTGCCAGGGACCTGCATACTGCTGTCAGGGAGTTGGGTATGACATTTGAGGCTGGCATAGAGGCTGGCAAAAAATTTTTTTTAGGGTGGGAGGGGGTTGGTGACCACTGGGGGAGTAAGGGGAGTTGGGACACCTTTTTGAAGCTTGGTCCTGAAGAATAGGGACCAAGTGAAGCCAGCGAAATGCTCGTCAGGGCCGGCTTTCTTTTTTTCATTATCAGGTGAAGCCACGCCTCTGTCCTGCCCCCATCCCGCCTTCTCTACCCTACCGACACGCCCCCTTGAAGTTTGGCTGGCTCCGCGACGGAAAGCAGTTGGCGCCGGCCAAAATCGGCTTTCGATTATACCGATTTGGCCGGGTTCAGGAGATCGCCGGCCATCTCCCGATTTGTGTCGGAAGATGGCCGTCGATCTCCTTCGAAAATAAGCTGGCCAGTCAATTAGATTCGTTTGGCAGGATTTTCCTTTGGAAAAGCCACATTGCCTCGGATCCTGCAACCCGCTGGATTCTAGAAAGTTAACTATCTTTTCTTTCAGCAATGCGAGGTTTACAGGCCTGTAGTTTCCCTCTTCCTCCCTGTCTCCGCTTTTTTTAAAGAGGGACATCTGCTCTTCTCCAATCTCAAGGAACCTCTCCCATCCAGTGGCGTAGCCACAGGTGGGCTTGGGTGGGCCAAGGCCCACCCATTTGTGGCTCAGGCCCACCCAACCGTAGCACATGTTTAGTGGTAACTGGTGGGAATCCCAAGCTATGTAAGCTGAAGATTTCCCCCTGATGGTAACAAAAACGCTACTGTCCATGACACCGGCACCTGCGCATGCTCAGTTTTCAGTGCATTCCTGCTGCCAAGGTGGAAAGAAGCGTTTTCCCACCAGCTGAGATTTTTTTTTTTTTTTGGAGAGGGGGAGAACACTTGGTGCCCACCCAGTTCTTGCCTAGGCCCACCCAAAATCTGTTGTCTGGCTACGCCTCTGCTCCCATCTCTGAAAAATCTATTAAATATATCCCTAAGAGGTGCCACCAAGATCTCTCTGACCCCCCTCAGTATCCTGGGATGTATCCCATCCAGCTGCATAGCTTTGTCCATGTATAGAATGTTTGTACGTTTGGGAAGCTCGCCAGGTGCCCTTGGCCTGGATTGGCCGCTGTCATGGACAGGATGCTGGGCTCGATGGACCCTTGGTCTTTTCCCAGTGTGGCATTACTTATGTACTTACGTACCTTCAGATTTTCAAGTTGTTTATTTCCCAGATATACTCTCAGCAGCCAACCATGGTTCTTCTCCAGGATTTTCTTCTGCGAACACCGAAGAGAAGTATTTAATTAGCACGTTTGCTTTATCTTCACCACTCTCCACATAGCCATTCTCAACATCTTTCAGTCTTCCAATTCCATTCCTCAGTAATTTTTATTTATTTATTTTTTATTTATTTACTGCATTTGTATCCCACATTTTCCCACCTATTTGCAGGCTCAATGTGGCTTACATTGTTCCGACATGGTGATCGCCAATCCGGAGTAAGAAATACAAGAGGTGTTACATAAAGATCATGAATGACGGTAATAGATTATGGTATAAAGAGTTCATATTCAGAATAAGAGAGAGAACGGTATTCCATTCATAGGATGGGTTGTTGGAGTATGTCTTGATGAGGACATAGTAGATTCAAATTTGGAATGGGAGATAAGATGACATAGCTTGAGGAAGACTGCTCCTAGGGGAGGTGGGAGAGTATGGGAGAATACTTGGCCTGCGGTCTTCAAAGAACATCTACCACAAGTGAAGTGAGTAACTTCACTTTCTCCAAGAACAAGCAGGCCAGGGGTATTCTCACAGGTGGGAATCCCTAGCTACCAGACTCACTGAAAACAACAGTGCTTGGACAATAGGGACTCGAAACATTGAGACCTCAAAGTCAATTAGCCTTAAACTATTTGGTTGTGAAGGTGCAGTATGGAACAGAACAAAATTAGGCCTAGGAGGGTGGAGTTGGCTTCTAGACACCAAACAAATTCACTATCTGGCCGAACTGGCTGTCGGTATCCTGCTCAAGGCACTAGTGAGATGTGAATGTGTGGACTGAAGACAACATCGCAGCCTTGCAAATCTCCTCGATGGAGGCTGACCTCAAGTGGGCTACCGATATTATGAACCGTGACATGACCCTCAAGACTCAGTCCAGCCTGGTGCATAAGCGAAGGAGATGCAATCTGTTAGCCGATTGGAAAGTGTGAGTTTGCTGATGGCTACCCCCCATCCTGTTTGGATCTAAAGAAGCAAAAAGGTGGGTGAACTGTCTATGGGCTTTATTCCACTACATATAGAAGGTTAAGGCTCACTTGCAATTTAATATATGCAGTGCACGTTTGCCAGGATAGGCATGAGGTTTTGGGCATAGGCGCCCCGTATAAGAGGCTTGGGGAGGTTAAGCCTTCCCAGCCCAGCTGTGACCTTCCCCACCTGCTTTCTTCTCAAATGTGGCCCCACCGGTACAGCCAAGAGCAAATTGTATCTTCCACCTCCGCCCCCTGGCTGAGCCCGCCCTCAACTCCCCGACAGCCCTCCATTCCGTTCCTGACGCAGCCGCCCTGCGTTTAAACCTGTTATTTTAAGTTGCAGCTGCAGCTCGAGTCCAGTCTTTTCCTTCCCGCTCAGTGTCCCGCCTTCCTGTGATGAGGTATTTCCTGTTTCTGCGAGGGCGGGACATTGAGCAGGAAGGGAAAGGCTGGAGCCTGGAGGCGAGCCACCATTGCAACTTAAAATAAAAGGAACTTCCTGCCCTTCTTCTGGCCGATGTAGTCAAGTCTGTTCAACCAGGGCAGGAGGGGCAGGGTTCTTCTAGCATAGTCAATTGTTTCCTGAATTATGGGGAGAAGGGTGCCCAGGGAAACCATCCTGAACTTTTCTTTGACCAAATATCAGTTCAGGGACTTTAGGTCTAGGATGGGACAAAATCCTCCCATCTTCTTGGTTACTAGGAAGTACCTGGAATAGAACCCTGCCCCTCCTGCCCTGGTTGAACAGACTTGACTACATCGGCCAGAAGAAGGGCAGGAAGTTTCCCTAGAATAACCTGCTCATGCTGAGTGCTGAGAAAAGACATTCGTGGAGGACAATTTGGAGGTGTTAATTGCCAATTGAGAGTGTACCCTGCTTGGACCATTTGGAGAACCCACTGGTTGAAGGTTGCAAGGGTCCACCTTTCTTGGAAAGCATTCAGCCTTCTCTCTACTGGCAGGTCATCTGGAATGGATACTTTGATAGTTGCTATGCTCTCCTGGAGCCAGTCAAAAGCTTGCCCCCTTTTTTGCCTGGGGAGCAGGTTGTGACTTCCATGAATGTTGCTGGCAGGCCTGAGGGCACTGAGACTGGGACTGCTGTTGAGTATGGATGGAAGAGGTAAACCTACATATTTGAGAGTAATAGGAACTTCTTTGAGACCTGCCAGTGAACCTCCTAGTAGTAAAGGCTGTAGGAGGTCACCAGGAGAGGGACTGGATGGTCTATTCCTGTGGGAATGTCTTCAAAGTCTAACATACTATGAGCCAAGGGCTGCAAGTATATATTGTGTAGAGCTGGTAGTCCTGGATGTGGGAGACTAGCATCCAGGCCTGATAAACCTTCCTCCCAAAAAAGACTAGGTCTCTCTGCTTGGGGGTGCCGAGGCATGAGACCTGGAACTCCTAGCCCTTTCAACAGTAGATTTGACCACCAAGGAGTGGTGTGGCAGCTGGGCCTTCTCGAATCCAGGAGCCTTCTGGATCTCTTACATGGAATCCACCTTCTTGGGTGCCACTTGTACAGAGAGGGGGGTCTCCTAGTTCATCATCTGTGCATCCCAAAGAATCTTGTGCAGAGGGACTGTCACAACATCTCTGGGTGAAGAATCAAAATCCAGGACCTGAAACAACTCAGCCCTAGGTTCGTCCTTTGTTTCCAACTTAAAGGGAATCGCTTCTACCAATTTTCTTGACATAAAGGGTGAAGGAGAGAGGCTTAGGTGGAGACTTTCTTCTTTCATCAGCTGGAGATGGTCTGAGGGTGTGCTTTACAACCCCTCCTCTGAGAGGTCATCTAGCTCTTCCTCAGACTCCCATGACTAGTCTGTCAGACTCATTGAAATAGTCCTTGGACTTCTGAGGATGCACCTGTCTCAAGTGACTGGAAGAAAGTCCAGGCTTCGGGGCTAGGCGCTGAGGTTCCTGCTCAAGTCTCGACTTCAAGAAAGCTTCCTCTCCTGCGGTTGTGTTACCATGCACAGAGAGTCACCACCATCGATGCCTCTCGAGGCAATGGAGTCAAAGACCGCTCCACAGGTGAAACAAGGGCCTCAAGTTCGGAGTGACCGAGTGCTGCGGCTGGTGCAAGTGCCCTCAATGCATGAGCACTTTCTAGGCATCAGTAAGGCTGGATCAGAAGCAGGGTCCCAGCTGCATGGGGGCTGAGGTAATGGCACCAGGATAATAGATGGGGAGTAGTCCTCACAGCACCAATGCTTTCGAATGCTGGCGATGCCGATGTCCCAGAGCTCCTGGCGCCCTGCGTCGAAGGGGATCGATATCAATGCTTCTTGGCCTTCGCCCGATGCCTGACATCAGGGGTCCCTTGGTGCCCATGAGGACGGTGTCGAACCTACACATGTCCTCAATGTTAGGTCCAATGCAGATCAGTCCTGGGGCCTGCTAGCTGAGAGAGGTGGAGACCTCCTCAATGCCGGCGCACTCCCAGCGTTGGACACCTGCTTTCCCTCGGAGAATCCATTTACTCCTGGGTTGTTTGATTTTTTTTTTTTTTTTTTTTTTTGGAAGTGGGGATGAACAGGCTTCCTATTGAATTACGGGCGAGGCTTCTTTTATTCCCTCAGCAGAGAACTGGAGACATCTGAGGCGAGCTTTAAGTCTCCAAATTGATTCCCTAGAATTAAGGCGCTGCAACTATTTCACATAATAATGTCATTTTGATTAATTGATGCGATATAGAGAAGTTATTTTTAAAAAGGCAAAATCACAGAGAAAGCTAATTGAAGGGAATGCTCTATGGATTAGGCAAACTACGTAAGAAAATCGGCCCTGGGGTGAGTTTCTTAAACATGCAAGACCTGTAGACCGTGTACAGACTGGAAGCAATCCCTAATCCCTTATTTATTAAAAGCCAGTGCAGAAAATAGAGAAGCCAGAGACTTTACAGTTCAGTGTTTAGCAGTTTATCAATAGATTAGAGCCCTGTTCTCTGTTGAGAAGGCAAGGCAGAAATGGAATTTTTTTTGTTTGTGCAGGCAAATCACAATAAAAGCAACACAGACAGCAGAATATCTGAAAAATATATTAAAAAAGAAGCCAGAAATTGCTTAGCTGAGGGGGAATCTGGTATCTGCAGTGAGCCACAGCACATGTATGTGAAAACAGCTTCCCTGTGATTTAAGCCTTTAAGAACCGCAGTATTCAAATCAAAACTAAACGATTGCTTTTTCTTCAATAGCTGCTGATTGATATTCCCGGTTTCCACCTCGACAAAAGCCCTGTAGGGCTGAATCTTCTTTCCCTTTTGCAAAGAGCGTTCCGTCGTTTTATCTGTCATCTCTCTCTTAATGCAACTTTTCTGCTCATTAACTCCAATTCTAAATTTCCTCTTGGTTTTACTGATATAAATTAAATCGCAAGGGCAAATCACTGAACAGAACACTTTCTCATCGTTGCAATTAAGAAAACCATTAAAGAACATATTCCAGATCGGAAAAACCCTTTTATATTTAATGAAACCTCACAAACAGGATAAGTCGCACATTTGAAATGTCCTCTCTCTCTTCCCTTATCTCTTCTGCAATTTGTAGAAGGGGCTACAATGTACTTAATGTTTCTCCCCCCTGGTAAATGCTGTAGTAAATTTTTTTTTTTTGGCTGCAAAACACTCTAAGCTTTGTAAAATTTGTCAATTTTGTCTTGATGACTTTTATAATTTCAAGGCATAAGTGAATCTGTCACTGCTGCTTTTTATTTTATTCCTTTATAAGTCTATCCTTTTTCAGATAAACATACCATATTTAAATGAGATTAAATGAGATGCTTATCTAGATATTAATTTGGAGATGTTTAAATTAGTGTTTTGTTATGGCAAGGATGGAGTGGCCTAGTGGTTAGGGTGGTGGACTTTGGTCCTGAGGAACTGAGTTCAATTCTCGGCACAGGCAGCTCCTTGTGATTCTGGGCAAGTCACTTAACCCTCCATTGCCCCATGTAAGCCGCATTGAGCCTGCCATGAGTGGGAAAGCGCAGGGTACAAATGTAACAAAAATAAAATAGATACTATTGGACATTCTACATGTAATGTTGTGGTTCTAAATGGAATGTTGCTATTCCACTAGCAACATTCCATGTAGAAGGCTGCACAGGCTTCTGTTTCTGTGAGTCTGACGTCCTGCACGTATGTGCAGGACGTCAGAGTCACAGAAGCAGAAGCCTGTGCGGCCATGAGGAACTGAGTTTGATTCCCACTTCAGGCACAGGCAGCTCCTTGTGATTCTGGGCAAGTCACTTAACCCTCCATTGCCCCATGTAAGCCGCATTGAGCCTGCCATGAGTGGGAAAGCGCAGGGTACAAATGTAACAAAAATAAAATAGATACTATTGGAGATTCTGCATGGAATGTTGCTACTATTGGAGATTCTACATGGAATGTTGCTATTCCACTAGCAACATTCCATGTAGAAGGCTGCGCAGGCTTCTGTTTCTGTGAGTCTGACGTCCTGCACGTGCAGAAGCCTGCGCGGCCACATTGGTGATCTGCAAAGGCCGACATCTACATGGAATGTTGCTAGTGGAATAGCAACATTCCATGTAGAATCTCAAATAGCAGCAACAGTGGAGGAGTGGCCTAGTGGTTAGGGTGGTGGACTTTGGTCCTGGGGAACTGAGGAACTGAGTTTGATTCCCACTTCAGGCACAGGCAGCTCCTTGTGACTCTGGGCAAGTCACTTAACCCTCCACTGCCTGCCACATTGAGCCTGCCATGAGTGGGAAAGCGTGGGTTACAAATATAACAAAAATAAAATAAATATCCTGTTGCTGACACCTATTGATGTCCGAGCGATTCCCCTGTTTCTTGGGTTTTACAGAATCATTTAATAAACATCTGTTGTTTTTTATTCAGTTGTTGTTATTGAGACTTTCTTGCCCTCTTGGGGTCTATTATTTTTGTTCCTAGCCATTAGTTGTGGATTCTTGCCTCTCTCTCCCTCCCCCCCTTCCCCCAAGCCAAAATTCCGCCTATTCTGCTGAGAGCTTGCATTTATTTTTATAGTAAGGATACACATGGGCAGAGTCAGGCCCCCTCCCTGCCCATCTTCAAATCCTTGCTCAAAGCCCACCTCTTCAATGTCGCCTTCGGCACCTAACCACTATTCAAGAAATCTAGACTGCACCAACTTGACATTTCGTCCTTTAGATTGTAAGCTCCTTTGAGCAGGGACTGTCCTGCAACTGGAGTAACTCTGCTAAAAGTTTCATTAGAATATTGAACAGTGAGAACGAGAGAGGGAACCCCCAAGGAACGCCACACACCGCATTTTCACCCTATATGATCTAGTGAGAAAACCTTGAAACCAAGATAATACTGGGCCCTTAATCCCTAACGAGTCAAGGAGCAACAGCATGATACCATGGTCTACTAGGTCAAAGGCACTAGACGTCGAATTGAATGATAATAGAACTTTGACCTTGGCTCAGTAATTTCTGGCCAGATGTAACCAAAGAGCAGACCATGGTCTCAGTTCTAAAGCCCTGACGAAAACCTGATTGAGGTCCATGCAGTAGTTGAAACGTATCCAAAAAAAAAGATTCAACTTCTCAGTTACCTAGTCTTCCATCACCTTGATAAACAAAGGGATGGATGCCACAGGTGTATAGTTTATCACATCAGATACATCCCTACCCATCTTCAAATCATTGCTCAAAGCCCACCTCTTCAATTTCGCCTTCGGCACCTAATCACTACACCTTTTCTCAGGAAATCTAAACTACCCCAACTTGACATTTCGTCCTTTAGATTGTAAGCTCTTCTGAGCAGGGACTGTCCTTATTTGTTAATTTGTACAGCGCTGCGTAACCCTAGTAGCGCTCTAGAAATGTCAAGTAGTAGTAGTAGTTGTAGTCTGCGCAGAAACATGGGTGAGATGTTTAATAATCTAGACAGTGGCGTAGCCAAGGGTGGGCCCAGGCTCACCTACTTTGGGCTCAGGCTCACCCAGTAGCAGCACACCTATGAAGTGTCTGGCAGGGATTCCCAAGCCCCACCAGCCGATAATTCCTGTCCTTCCTGCATACCAGCCTTCCCTCTGATGTATTCCCGCCTATGCGGAAACAGGAAATTGCATCAGAGGGAAGGTTGTGGGGCCAACATGAGCGGTGAGTATTATTTGCTGCTTGCTGCCAGTGAAAATCTGCTATTTAAAAGGTATGGGGGGAGGGGGATGTTTGAGAGACCATATGGCATGCAGGCGAGAGAGGGAGAGACCAAATCACTTGTGAGACAGGGCGGAGTTCTTCTGCCCACCCATTTTGGGCCCAGGCCCACCCAAAATTGGGTGTCTGGCTACACCCCTAGAAGTTACGCATGTAAGTGTAAGTTATACGTGTACCTCTGGCACTTAAAGCTGGCATAAGTTCGCACACCCTATGGCTGGTGCAAGTGGTCATACCTAAATTATACCTCCCCAAAACACTAAGGGCCCCTTTTACTAAGCCGCGTAGGCGCCTACGCGCGCCCAACTCACACCAAAATGGGAGTTACCGCCTGACTACCACATGGCTCTTGCAGTAATTTCATTTTTGGCACGTCCACTATGCACATCTGGAAAATATTTTTTTTAGTTTCTGGCGCACGTAGTGGACGTGCGCCAAGTGGCATCTGGCACCACCCAAATTCTTTACCGCTAGGTCTATGGCCGGCGGTAAGGTCTCAGAGCCAAAATGAACAATGTAGATTTGGCTGCACAGCCATTTTCGGCAAAAAAAAGGCCTTTTTTATAGGTGTGCTGAAAAATGACTCTGAGCGTGCCCAAAACCCACGCCTACACTACCGCAGGCCATTTTTCAGCGCGCCTTTGTAAAAGGACCCCTGAATTCTTTTGGGGAGCTGTCATAAACTTCAAAATCTATTACTTTCCCACAGGAAATGAATATACCGCATACCTCATGTTTGTGGTGTATTCATTTCCTATGGGAGAACAATAGATTTTGAAGTTCGTACCTAAATTATAAGCATGTATTTTTGCTGGTATACTAGTATTCTAGAAATGAAGGTGGGCATTTGGGTTCCTTTTTGGGATGGGCTCCTACCATGTGCCCAGTTGCAGAATTACCCCCTTAAAGAACCGAGCCCAAGTTATTTATCCAAGTCATTAATTCTGTGTTCTAAGGTCCTTAAAGCCAGCAAATTCTTGTCCCTTCACTTTCAGAGGCTTGCAGAACAAGAGCCTTTTTAGATATTGCTCCCACCCTCAGAGCCCTTTGCTAAAGGATGTGGAAGTAGCCATAAGTTCTTATCTTTTATTTATTTGGATTTTGCTGAAACCTTTTTCAGTAGTAGCTCAAAGTGAGTTATATTCAGGTACTCTGGATATTTCTCTGTCACAGGAGGGCTCACAATCTAAGTGTTTGTACCTGAGGCAATGGAGGGTTAAGTGATTTGCCAAAGATCACAAGGAGAAGCAGTGGGATTTGAACTGGCCACCTCTGGATTGCAAGACTGGTGTTCTAACAACTAGGCCACTCCTCCACTAGCAACATTCCATGTAGAAGCCTGCCCTTGCAGATCAGCAATGTGGCCGCGCAGGCTTCTGTGAGTCTGATGTCCTGCACATACGTGCAGGACGTCGGACTCACAGAAACAGAAGCCTGTGTGGCCGCGTTGCTGATCTGTAAGGGCAGGCTTCTACATGGAATGTTGCTAGTGGAATAGCAACATTAACATTCCATGTAGAATCTCAAATAGTAGCAACAGAATCTCAATAGTAGCAACATTCCATCCAGACTCTCCAATAGTAGCAACATTCCATGTAGAATCTCAAATAGTAGCAACATTCCATGTTCCACTGCACTAAACCACTAGGCTACTCCTCCACTAGCAACATTCCATGTAGATTGTCACATATTTATTTATTTAGATTTTACTCACACCTTTTTCAGTAGGAGCTCAAGGTGAGTTACATTCAGGTACACTGGATATTTCTCTGTCCCAGAAGGACTCATAATCTAAGTTTGTACCTGAGGCAATGGAGGGTTAAGTGATTTGCCAAAGATCTCAAGGAGCAGCAGTGGGATTTGAACTGGCCACCTCTGAATTGCAAGACTGATGCTCTAACCACTAGGCATAATGTAAGCCTGGCATTGCAGCCACCATTTTAAAAGTTTGATCTTGTTTTTCACTTTTCTATTGTTTTAAGGGACATTGTTGCCAAAGTGTGGTAAGTTTTTGCATTCACAGCACCTTAAGTCCAAAATTAAAGCAAACACTAGAGAGTTGCATGGGGACAGAAATCTTACCCATCCCCGCCCGTCCCCACTGGAATCTTACCCATCCCCACCCATCCCCGCAAAATTTTAACCCATCCCAACCCGTCCCCACCCATCCCCGCAAGAATTTAACCCATCCCCACCCATCCCCGTAAAATTTAATGGTACATAAAAGAAAATTCCAGTCAGCTCCCTCAGTCTGTCTGTGGATTTGAGCCACAGCACTGTAGGCAAGGACGGACCGGAAGTTGGAACACTCTGGTGCGCACATGTAAGATTTGTCTCTGATTCACTGGCATTGTGTGCTGAGAGGTCGCCACATGCACGCACCAGTAGGTCAGGTGACATCTGATTCTCGTGCCTGTGTCAGAGCTGAGGTCTGTGCACCAGCCTGGGAGCAAAGAGGATTAATAGTAACATAGTAAGTGACAGCAAATAGACCTGAACTCTGCCCAATAGTCACACTCATTATCAATTCATCATTAAATCAACGAGTGTGATATTATATACCTGATTATGGTCTTTCTTTCGTGTTTCTGGAACAAAGACCACAGAAGTCTATCTGGCCCTATCCTTATGTTACAACTACTGGAGTTGCCGTTGAAGCTCACTCCAGTCTATTCGTCTTCTCATTTGTGGGACACAGACTGTAAAAGTCTGTCCAGCACTGTCCTTATGTTCCAGCCACTGAAGTTGCTGTCTAAGCCCTTTCCAGCCCATCCTAAACCAGATTGCCATGTATGAGACACAGACCATACAAGTCTGCCAGGTATATCAGCCCTAGTTCATCACAGCCAGAGTCACCATCTAAGCGTCACTTGACACATCCACACACATGCAGCCATTTAAGGTTAGGTTTTATATAACTTCCGCTTTCTAATTAGAGATCCTCTGTGTTCATCCCATGCCTTTTTGAATTCCGACATCATTTGAGTCTCTACCACCTCCTTAATGGAAGACTTTCCACGTTTGTGCTGTTAAAGCAAGGATGAAGAAGAGGAGGAGGAGACAGCACTCAAAGAACTTGGTATTCGGTAGATGAGAGGCTGGTGCAGGTGCAGCTTATACTTTCACGGGAATCCCGCTGACCTGCTTCTGTCCCCGCGGGAACCCTGCAGGAACTGCCTCCGTCCCCGCGGGAACCCCGCAGAATTGCTTACATCCCCGCAGGAACCGCCTCCGTACCTGCGGGAATCCTGCGGGTTCCGCGGGATTCCCGCGAACCCCGTTCCAGTGCAGCTCTCTAGCGAACACCTGAGCTACTTGCTTAGTGCAGCTTATAAACACCCCCCCCCCCCCCCCCCAAAAAAAAAAGCAAGAGGCTCAATTCAATGAAACCGTCCTTCCCTCACTCTGTGGAGGTGAAAGAGTTGGTATTTCAGAACATTTGGATGAAAAAATAAATGTTAATAAGGGGAAAGAGGGGAAGTGGGTGCTTAAATGCAGCATGTTCTGTCCCTTTTGCCTAACTGGATGTAAATAAAAGTGGATGTTTTGGTTGCAGTGATGGTTATGGTTCATTCCCACCCGCTGTCTCCCTGACACCATGGCTGCAAGAAAACTGAAACGAGGCTTAAGACACAGAGGAAATGCTGCATGGCTGTGTAAAGGGAGAGAAAGAGAGAGAGAGGCACACACACACACACAGAGAGGCAATGCTGTGTTGCTGAGGAGACCCCCCTGGGAGACCTCCCCACACACACACACAACACACAGAGGAGATGCTGTGTGGCTGAGGATACACACACACAGAAGAAGCTGCGTGGCTGTGGAGAGAGAGACACACACACACACAGAGGAGATGCTGCATGGCTGTGCAGCCACACACACACACACAGGAGATGATGCGTGACTGGGGAGACCGACCCCTCCCCCCCCCACACACACAGAAGAAGCTGTGTGGCTGGGGAGAGAAAGACACACACAAAGAGGTGAAGCTGCATGGCTGGGGAGACCCCCCCCCCCCCCACACACACACAGGAGATGCTATGTGGCTGGGGAGACTGACCCCTCCCACACACACACACACACAGAGGACATGCTGTATGGCTGGAGAGACACCCCCCTCCCCCCCACACACACACACAACACAGACGAGATGCTGTGTGGCTGGGGAGACACACACAACACACAGAGGAGATGCTGTGTGGCTGAGGACACACACATACACACAGGCAATGCTGCATGGCTAGGGAGACTGACCCCTCCCCCGCACACACACACAGAGGACATGTTGTGTGACTGGAGAGACACCCCCCCCCCCCCCCACACACACACACACACACACACAGAGGAGATGCTGCATGGCTGTGCAGCCACACACACACACACAGGAGATAATGCGTGACTGGGGAGACCGACCCCTCCCCCCCACACACACACACAGAAGAAGCTGCGTGGCTGGGGAGAGAAAGACACACACAAAGAGGCGAAGCTGCATGGCTGGGGAGACCGACCCCTCCCACACATACACACAGAGGTCATGCTGTGTGGCTGGGGAGACCCCCCCACACACACACACAGGAGATGCTATGTGGCTGGGGAGACTGACCCCTCCCACACACACACACACACACAGAGGACATGCTGTGTGGCTGGAGAGACACCCCCCCCCCCCCCCCACACACACACACAACACACAGACGAGATGCTATGTGGCTGGGGAGACACACACAACACACAGAGGAGATGCTGTGTGGCTGAGGACACACACATACACACAGGCAATGCTGCATGGCTAGGGAGACTGACCCCTCCCCCGCACACACACACAGAGGACATGTTGTGTGACTGGAGAGACCCCCCCCCCCCCCCGACACACACACACAACACACAGACGAGATGCTGTGTGGCTGGGGAGACACACACATACACACAGGCAATGCTGCATGGCTAGGGAGACCGACCCCTCCCACACATACACACAGAGGTCATGCTGTGTGGCTGGGGAGACCCCCCCCCCCCCACACACACACAGGAGATGCTATGTGGCTGGGGAGACTGACCCCTCCCACACACACACACACACACACACACACAGAGGACATGCTGTGTGGCTGGAGAGACACCCCCCCCCCCCCACACACACACACACAACACACAGAGGAGATGCTGTGTGGCTGAGGACACACACATACACACAGGCAATGCTGCATGGCTAGGGAGACTGACCCCTCCCCCGCACACACACACAGAGGACATGTTGTGTGACTGGAGAGACACCCCCCCCCCCCCCCCCCCCACACACACACACAACACACAGACGAGATGCTGTGTGGCTGGGGAGACACACACATACACACAGGCAATGCTGCATGGCTAGGGAGACTGACCCCTCCCCCGCACACACACACAGAGGACATGTTGTGTGCCTGTGGAGATGCCCCCCCTCCCCCCCCCCTCCCCCCCCCACACACACACACAAGAAGCTGCGTGGCTGGGGAACCTTTTAGTCTGGAATATTTATGCTGGCAACTAATTAGTTACCCTAGCAAATTCCTTTGAAAATTGCCCCTCCCTATCTGTATCCTTTCAGAGGATCATATTATATAGCTTTTTTTTATTTGCAAACATTCAAAAAAACATGCCTTTAAAGAAAATATAAGACTATTCAAACAACATATATTTGTTTGAAATAGTTTATATGGGAAATAAATCTTTTTGCAAAGCAATATGACACTTACATCTCTCTAGATTTTTATGCTGGCCACACCGTCTGAAAAAAAAAATCTCTCTTAAGGATGATAAAGGTCACTCTGGGCTGGTTTCCCTTTGGTGTCTCTGCACACATTACTAGTAACTAGGTCCCATTACAAAAATTGGGACCTGCAGTAAAATAATAAATGAAAATGGTGATATCATCTGCCAACACAGAAGCACGCTTTAGGGTTGTGCAGCCCAAATACATTCATTTTCTTTCGTTTTCTATATTATTTACTGGGATTTTTATGTTGGGTTTTTTGTTTTTTTTTTCATTTCAGGAGCTATATTGTTAACGGTGCGTATTTAAACTGAGCACTTTTCTGAAAAAGCATCAGCTATGGAAACTGTGCACTACTCGTGAAAAATGTACATACAATCTGAGCCCTGTGTTCGAGGGATGAAAGTCCAGGCCCCAAGGGGTTAAGAATTGTGTACCCATATTGCAAGACACCCCAGAGGCGCTTCTGAGTGCCCTTCCCAAATTAACCTTGTTGTTTTGGTTTGATCGTGTTAGCAGTTCCGTGAAAGGCACAGAATCAGATTAGTGGTGGATGAGAACAGTGAGCTGAACTGTGTGAACTGACCCATTAATAGTGCTGGAAATTTTCACAGCAGAAACCCTGTCCTCACGTTTGAGCACTTTAATGGGCACATTTTAATTTTGTGCAGAAGTATTGGAGAACTGCCTGTGCCCAGCCGATGACCAGAGTTTAATCCGTTCCCCTTTTGCCACTTCTTTCACCTTTTAACCCTCGCTGACAAGTGCTAATTAGTGGAGTTCGGAGACAGCTGGCACGCGCCGCCACACAGTTCGTTTTGAGCATTGCAGTCAGAGGCACGGGAGTTGCCAGATGGTGAAATTTTTCCAGCCCAAAAGCAGTCCAAAACTAGCCCCAAAATACTCCAGTATTAATATAAATATGAGTAAGGTCAATATCAGGTGAATTTTCGAAAGAGAAGGGCGCCCATCTTCCGACACAAATCGGGAGATGGGCGTCCTTACTACTACTTAACATTTCTAGAGCGCTACTAGGGTTACGCAGCGCTGTACAAATTAATAACTAAGGACGGTCCCTGCTCAGAAGAGCTTACAATCTAAAAGACGAAATGTCAAGTTGGGGTAGTCTCGATTTCCTGAGTAGAGGTGTTGTGATTAGGTTCTCTCAGGGTCGCCCAAATCGGCATAATCGAAAGCTGATTTTGGCCGTCCTCAACTGCTTTCCGTCGTGGGGATGGCCAAAGTTCACGGGGGTGTGTCGGCAGTGTACCGAAGGCAGGACGGGGGCGTGGTTAAGAGATGGGCGTCCACGGCCGATAATGGAAAAAAGAAGGGCGTCCCTGACGAGCATATGGCCGACTTAACTTGGTCCCTTTTTTTCCTCGACCAAGCCTCGAAAAGGTGACTGAACTGACCAGATGACCACAGGAGGGAATTGGGGATCACTTCCCCTTACGCTCTGGCTCCCTCCCTCCTCCGTCCCAGACTCACGCGCTTTCTTCTGCCTCCTCTGGCTCCGTCCTTCTCTCTGGTGGCAGCCGCAGGTCCCCCTCTCCTGATGATCTGCTCTGACTCCGAAAGCAGATCAGGAGGGGGACCTGCCACCGGAGCCAACATCGTCCACAGTCCGTCTGTCTCCTGTCCTGCCCCTCACTTCCTTCAGCTGGTTGCTGCCAGGGTGCAGGCCACGTGGAGGATCCACGGTCGGAGGGAGGACGCAGAGACCAGACCACCACACCACCATTCTGAAAGAGAAAAAAGGTACGCAGTCATGAGACCCAAGGAGGAGGTTTAATAAACAGGAGTGGAAGTGCCAGTCCACTGTAAGAGCTGAATCCAGTAGGCAGAGCTTGCCACGGTTTTAGTACACCCAAAACAACAGCAAAAGACTATTAGAAATAAGGGATTGCCTATGCGTGGTCCATCTGTAACAAGTCTGAAGCTGTTCCAGTTGGATAGGGAGTGCCTTAAAAGATGGAGGACTAAAGTTTTTAGTTTTGTTTTACTTATTTGAAAGCTTTTTAATTTATTTGAAAGCTTCCCATATGTAGATATAAATATCATGAAATAGAATTACATAAGTACATAAGTAATGCCACACTGGGAAAAGACCAAGGGTCCATCGAGCCCAGCATCCTGTCCACGACAGCGGCCAATCCAGGCCAAGGGCACCTGGCGAGCTTCCCAAACGACAGGTAGACGTGAATTTCTTGTTTACTGTTTCCAAAAATACTAGGACTAGGGGGCACGCAATGAAGCTACAAAGTAGTAAATTTAAAACGAATCGAAGAAAATATTTCTTCACTCAATGTGTAATTAAACTCTGGAATTCAATGCCAGAGACTGCGGTAAAAGCAGTTAGCTTAGCGGGGTTTAAAAAAGGTTTGGCTAATTTCCTAAAAGAAAAGGCCTTATGCCATTATTAAAATGAACTTGGGAAAATCCGCTTCTTATTTCTGGGATAAGCAGCATAAAATGTATTGTACTGTTTTGGGATCTTGACAGATACTTGAGGCCTGGATTGGCCACTGTTGGAAACAGGATACTGGGCTTGATGGACCTTCAGTCTGTCTCAGTATGGCAACACTTATGTACTTATGTAAGTGTCAAAATATATACAGTAACAAGGAGATGAAAACAATGAGACAAATGATCCCCCGCATCAGGGGAAATCCTACACTGTGCCCTACAGAACAGGGAGATCCTGACGGGAATTGGATTACAAATCTCTACCATTTACAGTCTTCAAGGAATCTTTTGTAAGTGTGCTGTTCTGGATTGGGTTACATTAAAGATAAGTCTTTTTGGACTATTAAACGAAATCTGTAGCTGAGAGTAATTGAGTGCTGTTCCTTGAGGCCTTATATGTTATCAAAAATATTATAAAAATTGTCAGAGTTATGAAAGTGGAGGGTTTTTTTTCAGTTGACCTTTGTTGGTGGATATCTCGCTCTTGTCGTGTGGTAGAGCTGAGTGTTCATTCTCAGGTTTTTTTTCCCTCCACTTTTTTTAGCAGTGTTCTAGTCCCTTATAAATGTCTATTAGTTGATATTAGAGGCAAGAAAACACAGCGGAGACAATGAAGATTACTACTACTATTTAGCATTTCTATAGCGCTACAAGTCCAATGGACTGAAACAGTTAACATCAGAAGTTTATTTCAGAAAAAATACTGGACTCGACACTAATCGTGTTTCGGCCACAGAGGCCTGCTTCAGGAGTCCCTGTAGTTTGCATGTGTTACAAATTCTGAAAGTACTAGAACCAGGGGCGTAGCCAGACCTTGACGGGATGGGGGGACCAGAGCCCAAGGTGGGAGGGCACATTTTGGCCCGCTTCCCCACCGCTGCCCTCCTGCAGCCACTTCCTCCCCCCCCCCCCCCACCATGGCTGCTATCGCCTCCCTGCCACCGCCCTCCTGCTGCTGCTTCTCCCCCCCTGCCGCTGATCCCCCCCCCCCCCCCCACTGCCACTGCGAAGGTACCTTGGCTGGTGGGGATCCCAAGCTAAAGCATTTGCCCACGCTGGTCTCACATTGCCTGGCGCCCACAGGGGCCCCAGAGCCAATTTGGGGAGGCCCAGGCCCCCATGCCCCCCCTTAGCTACACCACTGACTAGAACATCTGTGAATGGTGAACCGATAAGAAATGTAAGGCAGAAACATACACTGAGTCGTCTCAAATGCACAGCATCAGTACGTGTACGTTTGTGCCTTATATCTTATCAGTTCACTATTCATAGATGCTCTAGGCGTTTCAGGAATCGCAACACTCACAAACTACAGGGACTCCCGAAGCAGCCCTCTGCGGCCGAAACACGATTCGTGTCGAGTCCAGTATTTCTTTGTGAAATAAACTTCTGATGTGAACTCATCATCTTGTCTCCTTCGCTGTGTTTGCCTGCCTGTTTTGACCTGTGCCAAGGTTCCTTGTTCTTCTGTGCTTGTTGATTTTAGAGACAGTTTTGATTAGAGACAGAAGCCTGTGCAGGACGTCAGACTCACAGAAACAGAAGCCTGCCCTTGCAGATCAGCAACGCGGCCGCGCAGGCTTCTGTTTCTGTGAGTCTGACTATGAGTAAATGCCAGCGTCTGATCCCACAACATCGTTCCTTGTGTAACTCACCTTGAGCTACTACTGAAAAAGGTGTGAGCAAAATCTAAATAAATAATTGAGATTCTACATGGAATGTTGCTACTATTGGAGATTCTACATGGAATGTTAATGTTGCTATTCCACTAGCAACATTCCATGTAGAAGCCTGCCCTTGCAGATCAGCAACGCGGCCGCGCAGGCTTCTGTTTCTGTGAGTCTGACGTCAGACTCACAGAAACAGAAGCCTGCGTGCCCGTATTGCTGATCTGCAAGGGCAGGCTTCCACATGGAATGTTGCTAATGGAGGATTAGCCTAGTGGTTAGTGCAGTGGACTTTGATTCTGGGGAACTGGGCTCAATTCCCACTGCAGCTCCTTGTGACTCTGAGCAAGTCACTTAACCCTCCATTGCCCCTGGTACAAATAAGTACTGTATATACTATGCAAACCACTTTGAATGTAGTTGCAGAAACCACAGAAAGACACTATATTGAGTTCCCTTTCCCTATTTGAGATTCTCCATGGAATGTTGCTACTATTGAGATTCTGTTGCTACTATTGGAGATTCTAGATGGAATGTTGCTACTATTGGAGATTCTACATGGAATGTTAATGTTGCTATTCCACTAGCAACATTCCATGTAGAAGGCTGAGCAGGCTTCTGTTTCTGTGAGTCTGACGTCCTGCACGTACGTGCAGGACGTCAGACTCACAGAAGCAGAAGCCTGCACAGCAACATTGGTGATCTGCAAGGGCCGACTTCTACATGGAATGTTGCTACTATTGGAGATTGGAGATTCTACATGGAATGTTGCTACTATTGGACATTCTACATAGAATGTTGCTACTATTGGAGATTCTACATGGAATGTTAATGTTGCTATTCCACTAGCAACATTCCATGTAGAAGCCTGCCCTTGCAGATCAGCAACATGGCCGCGCAGGCTTCTGTTTCTGTGAGTCTGACTATGAGGAAATGCCAGCGTCTGATCCCCCAACATCGTTCCTTGTGTGCAGTCTCATTTCTAAGAGCGCCAGGCTACTGTCCACCTACCTCAACAATACCATTGATCCCAGGCTCGATGTGTTACAGGCATTTGCACTGCACCAGGAATTACATCCACCTGAACCTCTTCAGCTCTTTCATTCTGAGGGCGGTTTCTGTCTTCATCAAAGACTCGGTGATGAAGTGGATGTACAGCACAGCGATGTATCGTAACCAGTGGGACGGAGTGTTCTTCTATCAGGTAATTTGTACTACTCTACAGACACATCTGGGGGGGGGGGGGGAGGGGGCAGGCTGGGACTGGAACTCGCCCTTCCCAAACAGTCCTGTGCACATCTTTTGCTTTCGGTCTGTTCCCAGCCTCCATTTACCAAATTAATGACCAGTCTGGGTCTCCTTCAAGAACAGACCATACAAAGGGAGATGTGATGGATCTGGTGCAGGTGGTCTCAACCCAGTCCTCAAGACACATCCAGCCAGTCAGCTTTTCAGGATATCCACAATGAATATGTATGAGATAAATTTGCATTTGAATGTCTTTCATGCATATTCAGTGGTGTTCCTTGGTCGGCTGCCTCCCGGGGCGGTTGCTGCTGTGCCCCCTTCCCCCTCAGGTGCAGCATCATCCGTCCCCCCCGGGTGCAGCATGAACCCCCCCCCCCCCCCCCCGACGCATAACCTCCAAGCCCCTCCCCTGGGTGCATTCTTCTTGCCTGCTGGGGTTCACGGAGCAGCCACATGGCTGTCGGCTCCGCTGGTTCCCTGCTCCCTCTGCTGTTTCTTCCTGTTCTGGGGCAGAGGGCATTCAAATGTAGTCAAGCTCCTGTAAATGAGGTCCTGTTGTATTCCTTCCCAATGCTCAGAAAAGAGCGCCCAAAACAAAACTGCCTTACCGCTGCAAAAAATAACGCCAGGTTAGAGTGTCGGATTTCCCAATTAATTCTCATGATTCTCTCTTGAATCTTTCTGCAAAAATCTGCCGGTTGCGATTACTTTTTGGAAACGGAAGGAAGCCTGTGCGAGCCCTTAAGTGCTGGTCATGAGCAACGGCAGACCCGAGCAAAAGCACACACTGGCGATTATATTTAGGCCGTAGAAAACAGACGCCAATGCGTACTTTACATTTGGGTTTTATCAGACACATGCGCGCAGGAGCCGAGCTTATTGCGGAACTGTTCTCCGCACGGCCAAGAGCAATCCTCCTGCACCAAAGCACAACTCCCTAATGCTCGACGCAATGAGCGTACCTATATTTGCAATTCTTTAGCACTGAGCATTAGGGCGTTGAACTGCGCTGTTCTGATGGTATTCGGAACAGCGCTGGAGTTTTGAGCATTGGGGTGTTAATGTTTTTGTTTTCTTAGATACTCAGTGTTAGATTTAAAGTTTAATATAAGGGACCTCTTTTCTCAAGTCGATTGCGCTTGCAGGACCAGTGTTAAAGATTTAGCAGTAAAATAACTAAGGGGCCCTTACAAAGCGGTGGTAAAGCCCAACTCGGGCTTACCACTCACTAAAAAGGAAGTACCACTGGGCTACTGCAGCAGCCCAGCGGTGGTTCCCACCCCCAACGTGCCGTCCTATCAGTGACGTAGCTACATGGGGCCAGGGGGCCTGGGCCCCCATAGATTTGGCCCTGGACCCCCCTGCCGACGACCCTCTCGACCCCCTCCTCCCACCGCCAACCCTCCCCCGCTACCTTTGCTGGCGGGGGACCCCAATCCCCGCCAGCTGAGGAGGTCCTCTTCTTCCCGCGAAGGCTTCGTTCTGTTTCTGACGTCCTGCACGGACGTCGGACTCACAGAAACAGAACGAAGCCTTGCAGATCAGCCAGCGAGGCCCTCTTCTTCTGGCGCAAGGCTTCATTCTGTTTCTGTGAGTCTAACGTCTGTTTCTGTGGCTGATCTGCAAGGCTTCGTTCTGTTTCTGTGAGTCTGACATCCTGCACATAATGTGCAGGACGTCAGACTCACAGAAACAGAACGAAGCCTTGCAGATCAGCCAGCGAGGTCCTTTTCTTCCGGGGCAAAGCTTCGTTCTGTTTCTGTGAGTCTGACGTCCTGCACCTATAACATGCAGGACGTCAGAAACAGAACGAAGCCTTCATGGGAAGAAGAGGACCTTGGCTGGCGGGGATTGGTGTCTCCCACCAGCAAAGGTAGGCGACGGCGGGGGAGGGTTGGCGGCGGGAGAGGGGTCGAGAGGGTCGTCGGTAGGGGTCATCAAAGTTGGCGGCGGTGGCGGGGGGGTCGGCAATGGCGGGGGCTCGGCAGCGGTGGGAGGGATCAATAATGGCTGGGGGTCGACGGTGCCAGGGGGACTAAAATGTGCCCCCTCACCTCGGGCTCTGGACCCCCCTCCTGCCAAAGTCTGGCTATGCCCCTGCGTCCTCTCCAGCACTACAAAAATATTTTTATTTTTGTAGCGCCGGTGTGTATTTGGCTGTAATCGGGCAGTGCCGTGCACTGCCTGGTTACCGCTAGGTTAGCACGGTAGCCCTTACCACCACCTCAATGGGTGGGGTAAGGGCTCCCCTCTGAAATGGCCACGCGGCAATTGCTTCACTTGCCACGTGGCCATTTCCTGAAGCAAAGAAAGACTGACCTTCAAAAGCACGTCCCGACGCCAGCGCAGGCCCCCTTTTGCCGCAGCTTGGCAAAAGGGGCCCTAAATATTTTAAAATTTTGCTTGGAGCTTAAATTTTTTTAAAAAGTGAGCTCCAAGCAAAAACCTCATGTCATGTTTATTGTTCTGCGAGCAAAACATTGCACAAGAATAATGTGAGAGAGATTTGGTTTGCACAGTCCTGAAGTAACAGCAGCTTGGCCAACATAATAAATTTAACTGTAGGGAAGAAAAACGTGTGCAGAAACACTGTGTGTGTGGGGGGGGGGGGGGGGGGGGGGATTCTGTACTGGTTGCCCAAAGTGAGGTGCTCGATTTTGCTCACGGATCCAAGATCCGCCCACAGAATAATTGGCTCAATTGATGGTAATCAAAAAATTGTCGTTAACAAGCACTTAATTGGCAGTCATTAGCAGTTACGCATGGATCTGCCCCTACACCCTACTCTATAAAATACGTGCCTAATTTTCATAGCCCGCAACTCCAAAGGGGGTGTGGCCACGGCAGGGGTGTATCTACGTGGGGCCACGGGGGCCTGGGCCCGCGTAGATTTGGCCCTGGATCCCCCCTGCCAACGACCCTTTCGACCCCCCCTCCCACCGCCAACCCACCATCGCCTACCTTTGCTGGCGGGGGACCCCAACCTCCGCCAGCCGAGGTCCTCTTCTTCCTTCGTTCTGTTTCTGTGAGTCTGACGTCCTGCACGTTGTACGTGCAGGACGTCAGACTCACAGAAACAGAACGAAGCCTTGCGCTGGAAGGAGAGGACCTCGCTGGCTGATCTGCAAGGCTTTGTTCTGTTTCTGTGAGTCTGACGTCGTGCAGGACGTCAGACTCAGAAACAGAACGAAGGAAGAAGAGGACCTCGGCTGGCGGGGGTTGGGGTCCCCCGCCAGCAAAGGTAGGCGACGGTGGGGGAGGGTTGGCGGCAGGAGGGGGGGTGAGAGGGTTGGCGGCAGGGGGGGTCAAAGTTGGTGGCGGCGGCGGCGGCGGTGGGGGGGTCGGCGGCTCCGGGGAGGGCTAAAATGTGCCCCATTACCTCAGGCTCTGGACCCCCCTTCCGCCTAAGTCTGGCTACGCCCCTGGGCCACGGGAAGGTCTTGGATGGGTTAGGGGCGCTCTCAGAATTTAGGCGCGCCTCATTTACGTGACTAAATGCATTACTTGGACGTGAGCATTTCCAGCAGCCTTTGGCAGGCGTAAGCGTGCCCAAAGGATGGCGCAGAATGCACATGCTAAGCTAGTTTTCTATAAAGGTCTTTCTGCGATGGAGTTGAGAGTCGAGGAGAGTACAGTGCTGGGCCACATTGGATGCCCTGGTTGCCCTTACCAGAGCAAGCCCACGCCGGTAAAACTGTGTTGCCCGGAGTGCAGAGCCGGGTTTTACAAGAAGGAAGGGGGCAGCAGCCCTGCACCACTGCCGAGGGAGAAGAGTGAGGACTGGGCCAAGTCAGGTCAGACCCCGAATCCAGGAGCGCCCAGTAGAGGGGCGTTACATGAGCATAGTGAAGTTGTGAAGATAAATTTTGAATATATACTGAATTCATTCTTAATGCGATTCATCCCGGCACCTAACTTTGGGCAAATTATACAGAATTTCCCTGTGTATGGACTCGGAGAATGCCATGAGACTTTCTCCCGTTCCCTCTTAACCTGGATCTTAGGAACTCCACTCTGTAAATATTCTCTCAGATTTTGAACTCTGCCTTCTCCTTGTCCGGGGTCCCTCTGTATTAAAACCAGGGCTTTTTTTGAGGGGGTACAAGGGGGTACTAAGTACCGGCACCTTTTCCAGTGTCTGCTAAAATTGACCCATGGACCCCAAGTTTTAATGAAAGAGCTCAGGCTCTACACACCAATTCTGTCTTGTCATAGATTCTATGACTGGTTGTAGAGGGCCTGGCTATTGTGGGGTGGGTCCCTCAGTGATCACCCCACCCCTGAAGGGTGACCCGGCATTTGAGTACCGGCACCTTTTCCATTGTCTGCTAAAATTGACCCATAGAACCCAAGTTTTAATGAAAGAGCTCAGGCTCTACACACCAATTCTGTCTTGTCATAGATTCTGTGACTGGTTGCAGGGGGCCTGGCTATTGTGGGGTGGGTCCCTCATGATCACCCCACCCCTGAAGGGTGGCCTGGCATTTGAGTACCGGCACTTTTTTTGCTAGAAAAATTGCACTGATTAAAACACATTCTTCGTTCCTTCAGGAATCCATAAGCTGCCGGCTGGTCTTTGCCATGATGCAGTACTGTGTGGCTGCTAATTACTATTGGCTTCTGGTGGAAGGTGTGTACCTTCACACTCTTCTGGTCCTCTCCGTCTTCTCAGAGCAGAGAATCTTTCGGCTGTACCTCTGCATTGGTTGGGGTGAGTATTACCTGTTCTGCTGTGTACAGAATAGTTGTTTACATGAATTCCAGTCTTCCGAAATAAGAAGGGTGAGATGCAAAATACTGCCATAAAGCTGCTCACTAATTCAAGGAAATTCGATCATGTCATTCCCTCTTCTGCAAGAGGCACATTGGCTTCCTGTCTCCCATTGGGCGATTTTTAAAATGTTGACCCTAATTTATAAGTTGTACGCTCTGGATCCCCCACTTTATCTGTTGCAGCACCTGACCTCATATGTTCTATCCAGAACCCTACGTTCATTGCTTTCTAATATGTTGCAGGTCCTTTTGCTCCAACAATTACATCATAACCCTGTTCATTCCAAACTTTTTTCTGCCATTGGCCCCTCCCTTTGGAATGCGCTACCCTCCCAATTACGGCTGGTGCCTACATACCCAGATTTTCAGTTTGCTATTAAAAACCCACCTCTTTGGGGATACCGATACTCAGTAACTCTCCCACATGGGAGTGGAGGAGTAGCCTAGTGGTTAGTGCAGTGGACTTTGGCCCCTGGGGAACTGAGTTCAGTTCCCACAGCAGCTCCTTGTGACTTTGGGCAAGTCACTTAACCCTCCATTGCTCCTGGTACAAAATAAGTAAAACAGTTTCCACAGAGTTCAAAATCCAAGCAGTTCATGTAAAGCAGTTTCCACAGGGTTCAAAATCCCAGCAGTTCATGTAAAGCAGTTTCCAAAGGTTCAAAATCCCAGCAGTTCATGTAAAGCAGTTTCCACAGGGTTCAAAATCCCAGCAGTTCATGTAAAGTAGTTTTCACAGGGTTCAAAATCCCAGCAGTTCATGTAAAGCAGTTTTGAAAGGTTTCAAAATCCCAGCAGTTCATATAAAGCAGTTTCCACAGGGTTCAAAATCCCAGCAGTTCATGTAAAGCAGTTTTGAAAGGTTCAAAATCCCAGCAGTTCATGTAAAGCAATTTCCACAGGGTTCAAAATCCCAGCAGTTCATGTAAAGCAGTTTCCACAGGGTTCAAAATCCCAGCAGTTCATGTAAAGTAGTTTCCACAGGGTTCAAAATCCCAGCAGTTCATGTAAAGCAGTTTCCACAGGGTTCAAAATCCCAGCAGTTCATGTAAAGCAGTTTCCACAGGGTTCAAAATCCCAGCAGTTCATGTAAAGTAGTTTCCACAGGGTTCAAAATCCCAGCAGTTCATGTAAAGTAGTTTCCACAGGGTTCAAAATCCCAGCAGTTCACGTAGAGCAGTTTCCAAGGTTCAAAATCCCAGCAGTTCATGTAAAGTAGTTTCCAAAGGGTTCAAAATCCCAGCAGTTCATGTAAAGCAGTTTGCAAGGTTCAAAATCCCAGCAGTTCATGTAAAGTAGTTTCCACAGGGTTCAAAATCCCAGCAGTTCATGTAAAGCAGTTTCCAAAGGGTTCAAAATCCCAGCAGTTCACATAAAGCAGTTTCCACAGGGTTCAAAATCCCAGCAGTTCACGTAAAGTAGTTTCCACAGGGTTCAAAATCCCAGCAGTTCATGTAAAGCAGTTTCCAAAGGTTCAAAATCCCAGCAGTTCACGTAAAGCAGTTTCCAAAGGTTTCAAAATCCCAGCAGTTCATGTAAAGCAGTTTCCACAGGGTTCAAAATCCCAGCAGTTCATGTAAAGCAGTTTCCAAAGAGTTCCAAATCCCAGCAGTTCATGTAAAGCAGTTTCCAAAGGTTCCAAATCCCAGCAGTTCATATAAAGCAGTTTCCACAGGGTTCAAAATCCCAGCAGTTCATGTAAAGTAGTTTCCACAGGGTTCAAAATCCCAGCAGTTCATGTAAAGCAGTTTCCACAGAGTTCAAAATCATCATCCACTGGGCCAGCACTACTTCCAGCCAACTCAGCCCATTGGACCCTCCAGGAAAAACAGCTTCTCAGCTCCCCTTTGGAGAAAACCACCTTCTTCCTTTTTTCATCCAGCTCCCATACCAAGCTCCCAACTGCTGCTTTATCTCACCTTTTAGTTTAGCTAGAGCTGAGGTATCCATCAGCTGCTCCTGTTCTCTTTCCTCTCCCTTTTCTGCCCCTCCTTTCCTTGATTGGGCAGATTCAGGACCTCCTCCCCTAGCCTAGTTCTCTGTGTCAGGGTTTTCCAATGTCCTTCTCTCAACCTCCTCTGGGAGGGATGGGAATGGAAGTCCCTGCTGCGATGGTATGCCTCCCTTCGGGGCTGCTGGGAAACGTAGTCCTGCATTCTAGGTTGCGCTCCTCTTGGGGACTGGTGGGAGTCTTTCTCCTTTCTCCACTTCTCTGGGGAATAGGATCTGCTCCTTTCTCTAGACCTGTCTTCCCACCTATCCCCCTCATATTCCTTACAATAATTGTTTTCAATTCATTGGTGTACAACCGTATTATTTGTTTGTAAACTATTGTAATCCCCTGTTAGGTTGGGGATTACTAAGTAAAGTCCCTGTGGAGTTGTCACTGAGGGGAGTGACTGGGAAGTGCCTGGGTGGGAGGAAGCCCAGCCTAAGGGGAGTACTTTTCAAATAAAGTACAGAGAGATAGTGCCCTGGGACTGAAGAGTGACGGGGGGGGGGGGGGGGGGGGGGGGGGAGATTGGAAGGAGATAAGGAGGCATGTTTGCCCTTTGAAGGGGTCTTTGGTTGTCTGATGGTCCCCTGCCTCTGACCTGGAGGAGTAAAGGGGAATCCCAATTAGGAGAAACATGGCCATTGGATGTCAAGGGGATCTGTGGCTCAGCAAAGCAGCAACTGTGGATGAGGAGAGATACGGGTGGGCAGAGGAGAGACCCAGCCTTGGAGCGTGGGATCAGAACCAGGGAGTCAATCCTAAGACCAGGATGGATCCGAAGTAAAGGTCACCCTGGAGGGAGGTCAGGTCACAGGGGGTCTGGACCTGTGAAGCTTAGAGGAGCACAGCCTGAGACACTATTCTATGGGATAGGCAAGGAGCCTGTGAAAAAATGTACGTAGTCCTGCTGAGAAGAAGTGGTACAGGAGTTCCCTTGAAGAACAACGCAAGGATTGTGGATTTTTAAAGCATTATGCTGAACGTTTGGACAGTTCATACCATTTGATGTTCCTGATTTTGCAGAGTTTGAAGAATAAACAGTTTGAGTTTGCATTTCTCGGATTTCAGAGAATATAAGTGTCTCCTATACCTGCCTAATCTAGCAGCCAGCTTTGTTCCCCACAGTTTTCATTTGAACTTTTTTTGTTGTTGGTTTCCTGGGAGGAGAATAGGGTAATTCCACCCGCTAGCACTTCTTTTCCCCAGGTGGAGGTACCCAGCACCAAGCAAGTGTAGGGAACCAACAGAAACTGCCTTCGGGAGGCTCCAGCCAGGTTAGACCCCGAATCCAGGAGCGCCCATTAGGAGGGCATTACATTAAATTGTTGAGGCACCGCTGGGATTTGGAAGAGTTTGAAAAAATGCTTTTATTTTAAACTGCAGAAAGACTGGCCTTGAGAGAGCGAACTACACTTTGTGGAATACAACAAATATCTCATGTTTGTGGATTACAAATTCAAGTGTTGCAAGGATTACAAAATTTGGCATCTGAGAATATCGGAGGGACTATCGGCACAGACCCGGTAAAGTTTGAAATTTCCTGCCCAGAAAAAGCCCACCAAACAGAAAGCATGCCAAAGCTGTGAGTACCTGGGTAAAGGTCGGGAAGAACTTGCTGAACCATCATGGCGGCTGTTCCTGCGCCAGCCAGGGAGGAGGAGGATAGAGTGATCCAGTAATAACACGCTGCAGAGACTTTGGGAGCGATCTGTCATTGGACAGATAGGTTGTGTGACGTCACTCGTAAACCCCAGAGAGCATAGGGCAGGCACATGGGTCGACCGTGCAATACCACCCTATAAAGAAAGGAGAATCTGCATAGCCATGTGGGACTTTTTGTTTGGAAAATGTGGCCAATGAGGTGGAGAGGCATTCGGAGACAATGGAACACCGACTGCGGGCTATCGTTGAGTTGGGAGTCGAGGCAAGAACGGTGCTGGGCCACATTGTATGCTCTTTCCAGAGCAAGCCCGCGCCGGTTAAATTGTGTTGCCCAGAGTGCAGAGTCGGGTTTTACAAGAAGGAAGGGGGCAGCGGATTGTCTGACAGTGTGACCCCCACTCCACTGCTGAGGGAGAAGAGTGAGGACTGGGCCAAGTCATTTGGAGGCTCCAGCCAGGTCGGACCCTGAATCCAGTAGTGACACTGGAATATAAATTGTGCAGATAAATTATGAATATATTGAAGGGGAAAGAGAGAATTCAGTGGGAGATTTGTGCAAAGAGAAGGTTGCAATAGTCTGAAAGGTGTTTTTTGATATTTTGGTAGTGTGTTCAGAAAGGGGGTGGGATGACTTCCCTATGAGGAAATGCTGAAGCATCTAAGGCTCTTTAACTTGGAGAAAAGATGGCTGAGGGGAGATATGATAGAGGTCTATAAAATAATGAGTGGAGTGGAACGGGTAGACGTGAATCGTTTGCTTATTCTTTCCAAAGATACTAGGATTAGGGGGCATGCGATGAAGCTACAAAGTAGTAAATTTAAAACAAATCGGAGAAAATCTTTCTTCATTCAACGTGAAATTAAACTCTGGAATTCGTTGCCAGAGAATGTGGTAAAGGTGGTTAGCTTAGCGGGGTTTTAAAAAGGTCTGGACGGCCTCCTAAAGGAAAAGTCCATAGACCACTTTAAATTGACTTGGGGAAAATCCACTGCTTATTTCTAGGATAAGCAACATAAAATGTACTGAACTTTTTCAGGATCTTGCCGGGTATTTGTGACTTGGATTGGCCACTGTTGGAAACAGGATGATGGGCTTGATGGACCTTTGGTCTGTTCCGGTGTGACAATACTTATGATTTTGGTGATATAGAGAAAGAAAGATGTGGTTTTAACAGCAGAGAAAAAGAGAGAAGTCAAAGATGACCCTAAGGTTGCAGGATGAAGGGACCAGGAGGATGATAGTATGATCAACAGAAAGGGAGAAAGGAGAAAGGACAGAGGTAGGTTTAGGGGGAAGATAAGAATCTCTGTCTTGGCCATGCTAAGTGATACTACTACTACTTAACATTTCTAAAGTGCTACTAGGGTTACGCAGCGCTGTACAATTTAACATGGAAGGACAGTCCCTGCTCAAGGAGCTTACAATCTAAAAGACAGGTGTACAATCTAAAGACAATCTAAACAATCTAAAGACAAGTGTAGAGTCCGTCTGATAGGGCATACTATATTTCACGAAAGGTTAGGTGCCGAAGCAGCATTGAAGAGGTGAGTTTTAAGCAGAGATTTGAAGATGGGTAGGGAGGGGGCTTGGCGTAGGGGTTGAGGAAGATTGTTCCAAGCATAGGTTGAGGCAAGGCAGAATGAGCGGAGCCTGGAGTTGGCGGTGGTGGAGAAGGGGACTGAAAGGAGGGATTTGTCCTCTGAGCAGAGGTTACGGGCGGGAACATAGGGGGAGATGAGGGTAGAGAGGTAGTGAGGGTAGAGTATCAAGGAGTAGGTGGTGATCAATAGTGTTGCAAGCAGCAGGTAGGTGAGGAAGGATGAGGATTGAGTAAAGGCCCTTGGATCTGGTCAGGAATCGGTCACTGGAGATTTTCTGTAGAATATACAGTAGAGAGCGAAAGCCAGATTTATCAAAAATGGCTTGAGATGAAAGAAGTCAAGACAGTAGAGGTGAACAGCACATTCAAGTAACCTGGATAGGAAAGGGTGGGAGTGGGGAGATGGGACAATAGTTAGCAGAGCAAATAGGTTCCAGGGAAGGTTTTTCTGATATGATCACAGCTTGTTTAAAGACATCAGGAACAGTTGCTGTAGAGAGCGATAGATTGAGGATATGACAGACGGAAGAAATAGCAGCAGGAGACAGGGCTGAATAGATTGGTGGAAATGGAATCAGAAGAACCAAGTTGTGAGTTTGGAAGAGGAAAGAAAACGCACTGTTTTCTCCGCTGTGATTCTAGAAAGGGAAGAAAGGGTGGCAAAGGTATTAGCTCTCTTCTTACGGTCCCCCCATTCCAGCCTCCTCCCCCCAGATTAACTCTTTACACAGTGGCAGAAGACCACACGCACCTATTCTGCCATATTAAAATGATACAGTGCCGTCGGCAGCACTGGCAGAAGCACGGCACAGTCATGGGAGTGAAGGAATAAGCCCTTGTCTCTGCGAAGGGCAAGCTAGTGAGGCTGGCTGTCAGTCAGTGGTGTTCCTTGGTCGGCTGCCACCCGGGGCGGATCACCGCTGTGCATCTCCCCCGGGTGCAGCGTGTCTCCCTCCTCCAAGCCCCCCTCCCCCCCCCCCACCGGGTGCATTCTTCTTACCTGCTGGGAGCAGCCGCATGGCTGTCGGCTCCACCGGTTCCCTGCTCCCTCTGCCCCAAAACAGGAAGTAACAGCAGAGGGAGCAGGGAACCGGTGGAGCCGACAGCCATGCGGCTGCTCCCTGCACCCCTCCTGCAGCGTGCACCCGGGGCAAACCGCCCCCACTGCCCCGCCCTCGGTACGCCGCTGCTGTCAGTGCCCTTAAGCTTATTTGACCTATGCATGTGTTTCACTGATTCACTCCGCAAGCTGGCCCTGGAACTCATCTACACACGTACAAAACAACCACATATACATACAAACCTTAGAGGAGACAAGAGACAATGATACAAACATTTAAATAACATAGTAACATAATAGATGACGGCAGAAAAAGACCTGCACGGTCCACCCAGTCTGCCCAACAAGATAAACTCACATGTGCCATTTTTTGTGTATACCTTACCTTGATTTGTACCTGTCTTTTTCAGGGCACAGACCGTATAAGTCTGCCCAGCACTATCCCCTCCTCCCAACCACCAGCCCCGCCTCCCACCACCGGCTCTGGCACAGACCATATAAGTCTGCCCAGCACTATCCCCACCTCCCAACCACCAGCCCTGCTTTCAAATGCTTGAAAGGTATAACTGAGTTTCAAGTTTACGCATCACACTTGGTTTCATTTTATTTTTCTTTCCACACGTAGACAACACAGATACATATACGTGTGCATATAGAAGCAACACGAACACACGTGTGTGCCCACATACACACATTGAACGTGCAGAGGGGTTGAATGAACCATGCTCCGCATGCTTTCCCCACTTGTTATCTTGAGCATCGCTTGCTTTCATGTAAACCATGAATCTTCCTCAAAATAACTTCCATTTATGTCCAAAATTTCCTGGAAATGTGTTTTCTTGAGACATTTTAGCTGCTGCACTTTTGCGTGATGTCCTTTACCTTACAGCCAAGGCCAGTCTTAGGCAGGGGTGACAGGGGTGGTCGCACAGAGCCCCACGCTCCTAGGGGCCCCGCATCTCTGGCACGTCTGTCCTCCTGTCTCAGAATACCTCCCTACTCCGTACCTTAACGTGCATCCACACGTCAATAGAGAGCATCAGGCTGTGGCAGCGATTTCCATATCCTGTCAGCTGCCGAGTCCAGAGCCTCCTGGTTGCTGCGTCCCGCCCCTTTTGATGTCACTTCCTGTTTCCACAAGGGCGGGATGCAGCCAGGGCCGGTCTTAGCAAGTGCGTGGCCCTGTGCAGACCAATTTGATGGGGCCCCATCCTAGCCTCGCCCCACCCTAGCTCCACCCCTCTGAGCTCCAGGGCCCCCCTCCCTCCGAGGCCTCCCTCCGAGCTCCAGGGGCCTCCCGCCCTCCCTTCGAATTTTAAAAATCATCTTACCTCATCGGGTTACAGCGGCAGGCAGCAACAGTGAAAAGCATGCGAACTCGGCGCTTCAGGAGCCTTCCTTTCTCTCTCTCAGCTCTGGTCCCGACGCCCGCCCTCATTTCCTGTTTCCGCAAGGGTGGGAGGGCAGGACCAGAGCTGAGAGAGGTAAGGGAAGGCTCCTGAAGCGCCGAGCAGCTTGCACGCTTTTCAGAGGGAGGGGGACTGGAACTCGGGCGGTTGGGGCAGAGTTCAGGCGCACCGTGCGGGGCCCCCTTGAGCGCGAGGCCCTATGCGGTCACCTCGCCCTAAGACCGGCCCTGGATGCAGTAGTGAGGAGGCTCTGGCCTCGGCAGCTGACGGGATATGAAAATCGCTGCCACTCTCTACTGAAATGTGGTGGATGCACATCAAGGTACGGAGTGAAGTGGGGTTCCAAGAGCTCTAAACCTCCTTTTAAACTCTGATATATTATGGCTTATGATGGTGGGCGCAAGTAGGGGGGTGCAGGCGGGGGTGGGGGGGGGACGCAGGCACGAGTGGGGGGCCTCACTGAACTGGTCTGCACGGGGTCCTGCAGTTTTGTTTTTACATTTGTACCCTGTGCTTTCCCACTCATGGCAGGCTCAATGCAGTGGGTAATGGAGGTTAAGTGACTTGCCCAGAGTCACAAGGAGCTACCTGTGCCGGGAATCAAACTCAGTTCCCCAGGACCAAAGTCCACCACTCTAACCACTAGGCCACTCCTCCACTGTTGCTACTATTTGAGATTTGCTATTCCACTAGCAACATTCCATGTAGAGGTCGGCCCTTGCAGATCACCAATGTGGCCGCGCAGGCTTCTGCTTCTGTGAGTCTGACGTCCTGCAGGTACGTGCAGGACGTCAGACTCACAGAAACAGAAGCCTTCGCAGCCTTCTACATGGAATGTTGCTAGTGGAATAGCAACATTCCATGTAGAATCTCCAATAGTAGCAACATTCCATGTAGAATCTCCAATAGTATCTATTTTATTTTTGTTACATTTGTACCCTGCGCTTTCCCACTCATGGCAGGCTCAATGCGGCTTACATGGGGCAATGGAGGGTTAAGTGACTTGCCCAGAGTCACAAGGAGCTGCCTGTGCTTGAAGTGGGAATCAAACTCAGTTCCTCAGGACCAAAGTCCACCACCCTAACCACTAGGCCACTCCTCCACTGTTGCTACTATTTGAGATTCCACTAGCAACATTCCATGTAGAAGTCGGCCCTTGCAGATCACCAATGTGGCCGCGCAGGCTTCTGCATGGAATGTTGCTAGTGGAATAGCAACATTCCATGTAGAATCTCCAATAGTAGCAACATTCCGTGTAGAATCTCCAATAGTATCTATTTTATTTTTGTTACATTTGTACCCTGCACTTTCCCACTCATGGCAGGCTCAATGCGGCTTACATGGGGCAATGGAGGGTTAAGTGACTTGCCCAGAGTCACAAGGAGCTGTCTGGGCCTGAAGTGGGAATCAAACTCAGTTCCTCAGGACCAAAGTCCACCACCCTAACCACTAGGCCACTCCTCAGAGGAATGTTGCTACTATTGGAGATTCTACACGGAATGTTGTTATTCCACTAGCAACATTCCATGTAGAAGTCGGCCCTTGCAGATCACCAATGTGGCCGCGCAGGCTTCTGCTTCTGTGAGTCTGACGTCCTGCACGTACGTGCAGGACGTCAGACTCATAGAAACAGAAGCCTGCGTAGTCTTCTACATGGAATGTTGCTAGTGGAATAGCAACATTCCATGTAGAATCTCCAATAGTAGCAACATTCCATGTAGAATCTCCAATAGTATCTATTTTACCTTTGTTACATTTGTACCCTACGCTTTCCCACTCATGGCAGGCTCAATGCGGCTTACATGGGGCAATGGAGGGTTAAGTGACTTGCCCAGAGTCACAAGGAGCTGCCTGTGCCTGAAGTGGGAATCGAACTCAGTTCCCCAGGACCAAAGTCCACCACCCTAACCACTAGGCCACTCCTCCACTATAAGTTGCCAAGACCGGCCCTGCTTAGAGCTGTTTTTTAAAATGTATTTGTTTTATGTAATCCTTCTGGATATGTTACTCCTGACGTTGTGTGTTTGGGTTAATAAATAATTTAAATTGTTGATAAATTTCCTTTAAGATAAATATGCCTCCAAAAAAATCTCAGAAAGAAATGCATCAGGTTTTTGTGCTCGTGTTTCAAACATTGCCAGTGGAAGAACCCTTTGAGGTCCTTTCCTGAGTGCCTCGATCTTCAAACATCTGTCAACCTTCTCAAAGTATTAACCTCATTTTATTCTCGGCAGAGTAGCTTTACATTTTCTAATACTAAACAAGATTCACTTATCCAAGGCCTAATCCTGTAATGCAAACTCAGTGGCAGGCGGGGGGGGGGGGGGGGGGTCCTCAAAATAGTTCAACATCTGTCAAAAAAGTGATGAGCAGAACTTATCCTGCAGATGAATTCTCATTTAGCTGGACAGCTGATTCTGCTTCTTTAGTCAGCCTGTTTCTCCAAACATCTGTTTAGTCATAGTTTACTGAGCCATTAAAGAACCACTTGCTTCTTTCAGCATTTTTTTTAAATTCCTTTCGACACGTTCACTCTCTGTAGAGTTACTGCAAAAGTCTCAGACAATTAGTGACTTTGGTATCAAAACAAAATTCATCAAGTTCTACTTTAGCAATCACCAAAAGACCTTTAATGTGATTTCAGAAAACACCTCTTGAGGAAGTTATATGGAAATACTTTTAAAACAAATAGGAGGAAATATTTTTTCACTCAACGAATAGTTAAGCTCTGGAACTTTTTGCCAGAGGATGTGGTAACCTTAGTAGCGCTTTAGAAATGTCAAGTAGTAGTAGTAGTAGTAACAGGGGTTAGCGTATCTGGGTTTAAAAAAAGGTTTGGACAAATTCCTGGAGGAAAAGTCCATAGTCTGCTATTGAGGCAGACATGGGAAGCAACTGCTTGCCCTGGGTTTTGTAGTATGGAGTGTTGCCACGATTTGGGTTCCACATGGAATGTTGCTACTCTTTGAGATTCTTCATGGAATCGTTACTCTTTGAGATTCTGCATAGAGTCTTGCTATTCTTTGGGGTTCTACATGGAATGTTGCTACTCTGAGATTCTGCATGGAATCTTGTCACTCTTTAGGATTCCAGAATTTTGCTATTCTTTGGGGTTCTACATGGAATGTTGCTACTCTGAGATTCTGTATGGAATATTGTCACTCTTTAGGATTCCAAAATCTTGCTATTCTTTGGGGTTCTACATGGAATGTTGCTACTCTGAGATTCTGCATGGAATCTTGTCACTCTTTAGGATTCCAGAATCTGGCTATTCTTTGGGCTTCTACATGGAATGCTGCCTCGATTTGGGTTTCTGCCAGGTACTTGTGACCTGGCTTGGCCACTGTTTGGAAAACAGGATACTAGGCTAGATGGACCATTGATCTGGCCCAGTATGGCTACTCTTATATTCTTGTGTTATGTTCTTATGAATATAAATATAAATGAAAGAACAAAGGTCCATATTGCAAATGTATCTGAGTAGGAGCAATTCTTATCCACAGCAAGTCTGTTGCCAAAAGTACTGTATAGCCTTCCCTTAAAAGGTCTTCTTTAATGATAATATGGCATCATAAATACCAGCTTTTACCTCAACATAACTACTTAGATATGACACACGGTGAAAAAGGATTACTCATCAGTGTAAGCTGAGCTCTTGAGTCCTAAAGAACTTTGTTTTAATTCTTTTCAATCCAACAGAAGTCGGAAAGAATTATACACAAGGAGTTGAGAACGTCTGTCCATCTGGGGGCAAAATAAACTCTCAGAAAATTTAGTGGAATGGGTTGAAAATTGTGATGGGGGAAAAGTGGTGAAACAACACATTGAATCCAAAAGTGGGCCAGATCAGATTAGTAGGTCAGTCCAGAGAGATGTCCCCCAAAAAGTAACCCAGTGCATTTCTATAGGAGAAGCAGTTCCAATGGCTGTCGCATACTGTGAAGAGGAAGAAGTGAGGAGGGTCAAGAGAAAAGGGAGACAGAACAGAGCCTTGCCCTTGCTACTTCCCCAGAGAGAGAAAAGAAAAGGGTTCGCCCCACGGGAAAATGGAGGGGGAGAAAGACTACACTACCCAGCAGCCCCGTGGAAAACCCTGGTACAGAAACTATTTCCCCCAGCAGCCTCCAGGGGAGAACCTAGACAAGGCTAGGGAGTTGTCTCCCAAGAGTAATCAGGAAAAGGAGGAACAGCTGAGGAGTGGGTGGGACGAGGAACCCATGGAGTGGCAAGAGGCTGAGGAGAGAGTGAGAGAGGAGAACCTGGAGGAGCCAATGGACATAGCAGCATGGGCCCAATCATTGGGGAAAAAGCTGAGAAAGCAGGTAACCTCGTGGTATGGCAGCTGGGCTGAAAGGGGAAAGAAGAAGGGTCATGCAGGAGGAGGGTCAGTGATATTGAAGGTGTGACCCAGAAAGGGGGGGACCCTTTGCATCTCCCCAGGGAGAGTTCAGGCTGTTTTTTGAACTGTGGATTACTGAACTGTTCAGAGTAAAAAAGTATGTTGTTTTGAGGAGGGATTATTGTTTCCCCCTATGTGAACTGCTCACAGCAAAAAAGAAACTGGTTTTTTTTTTATTGGAACTGTTTGCCAGTGCACCTGGAGAAGACAGGTAGCAGTGGAGTCTTTCTTTGTGGGTTTTTTTTACTGCAGCCTGGCCGTGGCTCTCCCCCCAGGGGGGGAAGGGGAGCACTGAACTGTAGGTCTGTTTAAGGTGAAACAAACTCAGTTCTGGAAGCAGTGGGGTTTATGTTGCTTTCACCCCTGCTGTGCTTCTGCCCTGAGAAGGGAAAACAGTGGGGCTGTGTTTTGGATTCCTGTTTTGTTTGGAACTGCTGAACTGTGAACTCCAAGGAAATAAAAACTTGCTGATTGTGGTTTGGAGCTTTGATTACCTGAAGTCCGGCCCTGTGGATTACAATGGGGCTATGAGGCTGGACATGAATACTGGTCTCTAGCTGGAGTCTCCAAGGTAGAGCAGCACAGATCTTTTCACAAACTTACATACAGTGAAACATAGCAGTTAGGGCAGTGGTTCCCAAAATGTTTTGCTTCACGGCACCCTTAGTGTCCAAGCAATTTTTGTGGCACCCCTCCCTGGCCACATAGGTCTCTGCACCCCCCCAGCCACATAATTCTACACCTCCCCCCCCCCCCCCCCGGCCACATAGGTCTCCCTTTCCTGCAGCCCCATCTTCTCACTCTAGCACAGCCCCCCACCACATAGGTCTTCCTTTTCCTGCAGCGCCCTCCTCTCACTCCAATACACTTCTCCTCCCAGAACGTCCAGCACACCTCTCCAGTCCCTGCAGATCCCATCCTCCTAGAAAGTCCAGCACACCTCTCCCTTCCCTGCAGCCCCCTTCCTCACATAAATCCAGCACAGTTCAGCCTTCCCCAAATCCAGCATCACTCACTACCTTCCTTCCTTGAGGTCCAGGATCACTGCCCCTTTGTTCTCCTGCTGCTGCTGTCACGTTCTCGAGGGCCTTGGCATCCTGTCAGATCCTCGAGGCAGGACTGGAGTTCTTGAGCCCTTGGGCCACTGCCGAGGAGTGGCAGCGGCAGGCAAGACCACCTTGGAACTGGATACCCCGAAGAGCAGTACTGGAACTCTGGACTGGAGTAGTACAAGGCAGGCAACTAGAACAGACGAAACAGGAACAGCTTCACCTGCACTTAGCCACCGTTCCTCCGGAGTTGAGCTCCGAAGTGCAGGCGGCCGGCAGGACTTGCAGGATAAGGCAGGAACTGAAGATCCAGAGAACCCACCCTGGGTCTGGGATACATGAGGGCGACAGGGCACGGAACTAGACTCAGACAGGAGCACAGACAGAGTAAACCAAGACAAAGGCTTCACCCCAACCCAGGGTAAGCCAGGGACAGAGGCTTCACCCCAACACAGGGTAAGCCAGGAAAGACCCGCAGTCCACAGACAGAGGCTTCACCCCAACTCAGGGTAAGCCAGGAAGGACCGCTGTCCACAGACAGACAGTGGAAGGGAAGACCCTCCACGGAAGGACAACAGAGACACAGACACAGAAAGAAACTGGGCTGGAACCCAGAGAGAGGCTAAGCAGTAGTGCAGCAGACACTTACTAACCTGACCTGGCCTAAGAGCATAACACTTATGCAAAGGCCTTGACTGCAAGCACAGCCCTTCCTTATGAAGGCTCTCATTGATGAGTCACCAGCAGTAGGGCAGAAGCAGGAAGTACACAGACCCCAAAGAGAGGCTTGACACACATAGGAAGTGAGCCCACAGGAAAGACAAGCAGGAGCCATCTTGGAAGCTGGCACAGAGCCGGTGGCAGCCATCTTAGATGCTGGATCCCTAGAGAGACATAGCCCGCACAGGTGAGGTCTAGTGAAGCAATCAGGTTCATGCTGGAAGCAGCCAGCACACCAGGACAGAGACAAGACTAACACAAACACAGACAGAAGCCAGCAGAGCTGCTGACCCCCAGAAAGAAGGTAAGGCTGAGGGTGGTCACGGCCACAGACGTGACAGCTGCAGTGCTTGCAGCTTACGTTTTTGGGCTGTCCACAATTCACCCAGGCACTCCGGAGCCTTCCCTCTGCCGCGTGCAGCCCTCCCTGATGCAACTTCCTGTTTCTAGAGCCGGACGTGGCAGAGGGAAGGCTCCACAATGCCTGTGTGAATTGCGGATGGCCCGAAAATGTAAGCTACTACTACAACAACTTATCATTTCTAAAGCGCTACTAGACGTACGCAGCGCCGTACACTTGAACATGAAGAGACGGTCCCTGCTTGACAGAGCTTACAATCTAATTAGGACAGACAAACAGGACAAACAAGAGATAAGGGAATATTAAAGTGAGGATGATAAAATAAGGGTTCTGAACAAGTGAACAAGGGTTAGGAGTTAAAAGCAGCATCAAAAAGGTGGGCTTTTAGCTTAGATGGAGCTTGACGTACCAGCTCAGGAAGTCTATTTCAGGCATATGGTGCAGCAAGATAAAAGGAACGGAGTCTGGGGGTAGCATTGGAGGAGAAGGGTGCAGATAAGAGAGATTTACCCAGTGAACGGAGTTCCCGGGGAGGAATGTAGGGAGAGATGAGAGTGGAGAGGTACTGAGGAGCTGCAGAGTGAATGCACTTATAGGTCAATAAGAGGAGTATGAACTGTATGCGGAAATGGATAGGAAGCCAGTGAAGTGACTTGAGGAGAGGGCTAATATGAGCATAATGACCCTGGCGGAATATTGGTCGTGCAGCAGAATTTTGAATAGATTGAAGAGGAGAGAGATGGCTAAGTGGAAGACCGGTGAGAAGCAAGTTGCAATAGTCTAAGCAAGAGGTGATAAGAGTTCTTTCTGGTGCTGTGCTCAGAAATGAAAGAGCAAATTCTGATTATATTTATTTAGATTTTGCTCACACCTTTTTCAGTAGTAGCTCAAGGTGAGTTACATTCAGGTAGACTGGCTATTTCTCTGTCCCAGGAGGGCTCACAATCTAACTTTGTACCTGAGGCAATGGAGGGTTAAGTGACTTGCCCAAGATCACAAGGAGCAGCAGTGGGATTTGAACCAGCCACCTCTGGATTACAAGACCGGTGCTCTAACCACTAGGCCACTCCTCCACTCCATTATAGAGAAAGAAATGACAGGTTTTAGCAGTCTGCTGAATATGTGCAGAGAAGGAGAGAGAGGAGTCGATGATGACCCCAAATTTACGAGCTGATGAGACAGGGAGAATGAGAATGTTATCCACAGAAGAAGAGAGGTTGGTTTAGGGGAAAAGATAAGAAGCTCAGTCTTGGTCATGTTTAATGACCAAGAAAAGCATGAGAACTGTAGAAAATGAAGAGGTTATGTTCAGCTGGGACATCCCCATCCCGACTGATAAAAAGCTGAATGCCAGAAAACCAGACATAGTGGTACAAGAGAAAAACACCAGAACGACATTGATTTTAGAGGTGTCAGTCCCAAGGGATCACTCGGTGAACTACGCAGAGAGAGGGAAGATTCTCAAGTACCAAGAAATGCAGTCCAAGACCCAAGAAAATTTGGCAGAAAGATACAGAAACATTTTCCATCATTTTGGGTGCCACAGGTTTGATCAAAAAACTTCCAAGCACACCTGGATAAGTTGCCTATACATGTTACATCTTATGAACTCCAGAAAGACGTTCTCTTTGACACAATGCAAGAACTACGGCGAACGTTAACAGTATATTTGAGAGACTGAGATCATACTCCAGATGCCCTAGCTTAGAAGTGAGGTTCATTCCTGCCACGGTATGCGCAAAACTAACTCATTTGGAGTAATTGTACCCCCAGACATATGATACACCCTCCTCCAAAACCATAGACATTACAAGACAACCCTAAGATGAAAGCATGAAAAAAATAAAATCTGTTTAAGTTAAGGAGACCATTCAAAACAGTTCCTTCTGGGACATGTGTGCCCAACGCATGCCAAAATGGAGTTACCGCCTGGCTACCAAGTGGCTCTTGTGGTAATTTCATTTTTGGCACGCATCTGAAAAATAATTTTTGTTGTCAGACGCTGTACTGCTATGGATTTACAGCCTGTCTCACTGACACAGACTACTCAATAATTACTGTGGATTCTTTTGGATTCGTATTAGATAAATGAAACCTTTATTAGAGGTGCTAAAATCTATAATGATTAAGATATATAGACAATGATTAGCTATAGACACACAATGATTAGCTATATAAACAATCATTACATCACTGGTCTCTACATCTAAGCAATGCTAAGAGTTCTTAGACCAGGAAAGGAAGCAATAATACATTATATACTTACAACATCACTGGTCTTTACATCATCCAGGCTCTTAACATCAGCTGGGGGGGCCCGGTTCACAGCGAGAGCCAGGAGCTTCTTTGACCAGGAACAGATCCTCTGCACAGCGCGTCCACTCACAGATGAACCCCCACTCTGCTGTAACAAGTCCCCTTTTTTATTAGGCTTAGGGCTCATGTTCAGAGCTAAGGAAAATTACAGAATGCTTCTCTGTTTAGGTAAACAAGCCATACATTGGGAAAGTGGTCACATGTTTTCCAAGTCTAGGTGGCCAAGCTGAACTTCCGAAAACAAGCACCATCCTCCCCTTCACAGACACATACTAAATTAATTAGAGCTCAGATTTACAATTCAAAATAGTAAAATTTGGACTGAGCTCCTTCCATTATAATGAGCAAAAACATACACCAGGGAAATAAAAACTACTAGAAAAAATTATCAAAAGACTAGCAAACACCTCTAGACACCCACATAGAAATACAGGAAATTAAAGAATGCCTTCAGAATATTAGAATATTAAATGAAATGCTCAAAGACTGCAATTTATAAATCCAGGAAGCACTGACAAAGCTATTTAACCTGATTTTATTCTTTGGACAGTTCCCTAAGACATGGTCAGAAAGGCTAATTACTCCAAGTTATAACTAGAGGGATATCACTTATCCAAATAATTACAGAGGGATCTGTGTCAATAGTAACATTAGCAAACTGTTCTGCAATGTGCTCAGCAAATGAATACAAAAATTCCTAATGAACAGCTGAAGTCTGCAACCACTGGACTCTATGCTCAATATATAGTTTATAGTTTATTTAGGGGTCCTTTTACTAAGGTGCGCCGAAAAATGGACTGCACTAACGTAGGCGAGTGTTTTGGGCGCACGCAGATCCATTTTTCAGCGCCCCTGTAAAAAAGGCCTTTTTAAAAAAATGTTGCCGAAAATGGACATGCGGCAAAATTTAAATTGCCGCACGTCCATTTTGGGTCTGAGACCTTACCACTAGCCATTGACTTAGCGGTAAGGTCTCACGCTGTAACCGTGCGGTAATCGTCTACACCCATAGAATGACGATTACTGCCCAGTTTTTTGCCACGTGCCAGAAAATAAAAATCATTTTCCAGCACATGTCAAAAATGAAATTACCACAAAGGCCACTTGGTAGCCGAGTGGTAACTCAAAATTGACACGTGTTGGGCACGCATAGGTGTCTTTCCAGCTTATTTTCGAAAGAGATCGCCGGCCATCTTCCGACCTAAATGGGAAGATGGCCGGCGATCTCCTGAACCCAGCCAAATCGGTATAATCGAAAGCCGATTTTGACCGGCGCCAACTGCTTTCCGTCGCAGGGCCGGCCAAAGTTCAAGGCAGGGTGCAGAAGGCAGGATGGGGTGGGGTGGGGCTACGAGATAGCCAGCTTTGCCCGATAATGGAAAAAAGATGGCCGGCTCAAATGAGCATTTCGCCGGCTACACTTGGTCCATTTATTTTTAGGACCAAGTGGCAAAAAAGTGCCCCAATTGACCAGATGATCTTCCCTTACTCCCCCAGTGGTCACCAACCCCCTCCCACCCAAAAAAATTGTTGCCAGCCCCTGTGCCACCCTGAAATGACATACCCAGCTCCCTGACAGCAGTATGCAGATCCCTGGAGCACTTTTAGTGGGTGCAGTGCACTTCAGGCAGTTGTACCCAGGCCCATCCCCCCCACCTGTTACACTTGTGGTGGTATATGTTGAGCCCTCCAAAAACCCCCGAAACCCACTGTACCTACATGTAGGTGCCCCCCTTCACCCCTTAGGGCTATGGTAGTGGTGTAGAGTTGTGGGGAGGGGGATTTGGGGGGGCTCAGCACCCAAGGAAAGGGAGGTATGCACCTGGGAGCAATTTTTGAAGTCCACTGCAGTGCCCCCTAGGGTGCCCGGTTGGTGTCCTGGCATGTCAGTGCACTACAAATGCTGGCTCCTCCCATGACCAAAAGGCTTGCATTTCGCTGGGTTTGAGATGGCCGGGTCCGGTTTCCATTATGGCCAAAAACCGCACCCGGCCATCTCTAAACCTGGCCATCTCAACATTCGACCTAAATGTTGAGATTTAGCCGGCACCAACCGTATTATCGAAGGAAAAGATGGCCGGCCATCTTTTTTGATAATATGGTTGGCTCCGCCCCTTTACGGCACCTGTCGCATAGATGGCCAGCCATCTATTTGGCCGATGCCGCTCAATTATGCCCCTCTTTGCGGCTTAGTAAAAGGGCCCATTAAAAGCTTGAAATACCACTAGTGCAACAAAGTTGGTCAAAGTTACTGATATTTGTCAACATTTGCTTATTTCCGATCTGAAGAAGAAGGGTTACCTTCAAAAGCTAATCAAAAATGTATCTAGTCCAATAAAAATAGTATCATCTCATTTTCATTTATATGTTTTGATTTATTTCTATTTATTACCTTTAAAAATGGACTAACACAGCTACCATACCACTTTACTCAACATACGGTTAGAATCAAAGAAAAGAACGCCATTTCAATAGGACAGAACTGTTCACACCAAGGGTTCAAGAGGGGACATGGATTAAAAGTGACCGGTTTGGTGAACACAGGTCCAGGTCCTTCAGGTTGAAAGCCAAAAGGCCTTTTTAAAAAAAATGGGTGTTTAAAAGTTGCTTGAATCTAGAAAGGGAGGTTTTGGTTCTGATTAGGAGTGGAAGGTCATTCTAGAATTTGGAGCAGCAAAGAAAAAGGCTGTTTATTTATTTATTGCATTTGTATCCCACATTTTCCCACCTTTTTGCAGGCTCAATGTGGCTTACAATGTGCCGTTATTGGTAGGTAGTAAATTAGGAGCTAACAATTAGTGTTACATAGAAAGTCACATCATTGCGAATCAAACAAGTAAGTATAAGTAGAAAACATTGGTGATAATAGGTAAAGGTAGAGATATCGTAGAAAATAGCGTGATCGAAATTCAATCAAGTAGATATAAGCAAGAACATTGTTGAGGTAGGTACAGTTGCAATGTTTTGCATTTCTAGTTGTTGCTCTTATTGGTATGCCTTTTCGAATAAGTGGGTCTTCAGGGATTTGCGAAAGTTGGTTAGTTCGTAAGTAGTTTTTAAGCTGCGCGGCAATTTGTTCCACAACTGTGTACGCAGATAAGAGAAGCACAACGCATGCGTTAGTTTGTTAGTTTGTTGAACGTGTGGTCTCATAATGGGCCATTCAAAGGGATGGGAGAGACAGGCGGTTTGCATCTAGTGCTCTGAGCTGATAGTTGGGAGTGTAGGGAATAATTAAAGAGGATAGATTAAGAATTTTGAAAATGAGTCTATAATGAATGGGAAGCCAATGAAGTCTTATGAGTAAGGGAGAAGTGTGGTCAAATCTGCATAAAAGTCAGGCTGCTGAATTTTGGAGGGTCTGTAATCTGTATGTAAAAAACTTGGGAATGCCGCAATAGACAGAGTCGCAATAGTCTAGATGTGACATCAGGAAGGTGTGTACTGGGGTGTGCAGGGAAGAGAAATCGAAGTAATTCCATAGTGATTTTATACGTCTGAGAATAAGGAATCCAGTTCTTAGCAGATGGCTAATCTGAGGTGCAAAAGTTAATTCTGAATCAAAAATGATACCAAAGTAATGAAAAGAGGTAACAGTTGGAGTGGGTCTATGGAAAAACAATGGAAGGAGTAGGGTGAAATCCTGTGATCCAAGATGTGATGGTTTTGGCTGGGTTAAGCACAAGCTTATGTGACAGAAGCCAATCAGAGAGCGCACCTGTTTGTAGTGGGGCGAGATTAGGTGAAAGATAAGAGGTCAGATAGATTAAGAGAATGTCTGCATAGAAGAAAAACCTAATATTGTGATCTTGGATAAGGGCGGCTAATGGACGGAGAGTAAATGGGATAATATTCACGTTTACCCGTTCTGCTCCACTCAGGATTTTGTACTCCTCAATCATATCCCCCCTCAGCCTAACCTCTTTAGCCTTTCCTCATATGGAAGGAGTTCCATCCCCTTTATCATTTTAGTCGCACTTTTTTGAACCTTTCCTAATTCCACTATATCTCTTTTGAGATACGGCGACTAGAATTGAACACAATACTCAAGTTGAGGTCACACCATGGAGCGATACAGAGACAATATAATATTCTTGATATTATTTTACATCCCTTTCCTAATAATTCCTGGTACCCTGTTTCCTTCTATGGCCAAAGCTGCACACTGGGCAAAAGATTTCAACGTATTGTCTACAGTGAGACTTAGATAAGCGTTGCCATACTGGTACAGTATAGACCGAATGTCCATCAAGCCCAGTGCTGACTCCTAAAGTAGACCCCAGCATCAGGTAACTATGATTCGGATTATTCTTCCCAATGTGCGTCACTTTGCATTTGTTCACATTAAGTTTCATCTGCCATTTGGATGCCAATCTTCCAATTTCCTAAGGTCTTCCTGCAATTTTTCACAATCTGCATCCGTTTTCACAACTTTGAATAGTTTTTTGTCATCTGCAAATATAATCACTTCAAGTCGTTTCGATTTCCAAATCATTTATAGATATGTTAAATAGCATCGGTCCCAGTACAGATCCCTGCGGGGCTCCACTATTCACCCTCCTCCATTGAGAAGAATGGCCATTTAACCCTACCCTCTGTTTTCTGTGCAATAACCAATTTTTAATCCACAGAAGGGCATTGCCTCCTATCCCATGACTTTTTAACTTTCTCAGGAGTCTCTCCTGAGGAACTTTGTCAAAAGCTTTCTGAAAATCTAAATACACTACAGCAACTGGCTCACCTTTATCCACATGTTTATTCATGCCTTCAAAGAAATGAAGCAAATTGGTGAGGCAAGACTTCTCTTGGCTGAATCCATGCTGACTCTGTCACATTAAACCATGTTTGTCTAAGTGTTCCATAATATTATTCTTTATAATAGTTTCCATTATTTTGCCCAGCACTGACATCAGGCTTACCAGTCTGTAATTTCCCAGATCACCCCTGGAACTCTTTTTAAAAATCGGTGTTACATTGGCCACCCTCAGGTACTATGGACAATTTTAACAACGGGTTACAGATCACTATCAGCAGATCAACAATTTCATGTTTCAGCTCTGTCAGTACACTGGGGTGTATGCCATCTGGTTCAGGTGATTTTTCACTCTGTAACTTGTTGATTTGGCCCAGTACGTCTTCCAGGCTCTCTGTGTTTTCTTTCCTTTGCTCCGCATCTTCACCCTTGAAAACCATTTCTGGTACAGATAGATTTTTTACATCTTCTTCCGTAAAGACCAAAGTGCTGGGCAGACTTATACGGTCTGTGCCAGAGCCGGTGGTGGCAGGCGGGGCTGGTGTTTGGGAGGTGGGGATAGTGCTGGGCAGACTTATACGGTCTGTGCCCTGAAGAGCACAGGTACAAATCAAAGTAGGGTATACACAAAAAGTAGCACATATGAGTTGTCTTGTTGGGCAGACTGGATGGACCATGCAGGTCTTTTTCTGCCGTCATCTACTATGTTACTATGTTCCGTAAAGACCAAAGCAAAGAATTCATTCAATCTCTCTGCTATGGCCTTGTCCTCTCTGAGAGCCTCTTTTGCTTCTTCATGATCCATGAAAGGCCAATTTCTTGCAAATGGGGGAGTAGGATGGAATGTTTACCAGATCAAATGCAGCGGAGAGGTCCAAGGATACTACAACATTGATCAAGGTTTGCATGTAATTCTCTTAGTAAGGCTGTAATAGTTGTCTCGGTGCTGTGGAATGAACGAAGACCTGTTTGACGGGAATGGAGAAGAGAAAGCTGATCACAGTGGGAGGGTTGATTGAAGATGATCGCATAATGTGGATACAAACTGAAGGTTGGAAACGGGGCGATAATTCACAGGAGAGGAGAAATCCAGCATGGGCTTTTAGGGTGACCACTTCCCTCTTCCCTCCTGTCATCCAGGAGCGTACCACTTCCCTCTTCCAGGACAGTGGTACGCTCCTGGATGACAGACTATCCATGATTAACTTGAAGCAAAGTCGTAATTAATTATGAGATGGGTAGGTGAGCCATTTAATTGGAAGTGGATCTAACGAACAAGTTGTAAGGTGCATCAAGTGTAGTGTACAAGTGAGATGAGGACTAGAAGGAAGACTGAAGACATCCCAACTCGACAGAGTTGCAAGGGGGGGTGGGTGGGGCTGAAGGAGATAATATGGTAGATGTGGAACATGACAACGGGGAGGTTGGAGCAGTCGGCAATGAGTTAATTAAGGTAGTGACTTTTGTTGCAAAGTAATATGAAGCAGAAGCTAAGCTACTGGACTTTTCCAGATGTTAAAGAGAGAGTTTTAATAGAATTTGGCACAAAGACCTTTCCTGCAGGAGAACAATGCCACAGCGCAGCCATGCTGGTCCATTGTGATTTGCCCTTGGTCACTAGAATAAATTTTTGCAACTACAGTGGACTCCGGAGTATTTTGTTCCTTTCTGTGGTTGTCATTGCCTCTTTAAGTGTGTTGTCCATCTGCGGGGACTAGTCCTCTTTTCTTCTCCATCTCCGACAGAATTTCAGACATGCAGAAGGGTGAGATAGGGATGTAGCCTGAGTCTCATTTTCTTTAATACCAATATCAATGATCTTCCCACAGTAGATCCTCAGCCCCAGGACTAAAGCTAAATGACTCAGAAATCAAAAGCTTGTTATATGCAGATGCTCTGTCATTTTATCTTCTGCCTCAGAAGATCTACAAAATAGTACATTTAAAATGAATCGGAGAAAGTATTTCTTCACTCAGCATGTAATTAAACTCTGGAATTCATTGCCAGAGAATGTAACAAAAGCAGTTAGCTTAGCGAGGTTTAAAAAAGGTTTGGATGCCTTCCTAAAAGAAAAGTCCATAAGCTATTATTAACATGGACTTTGGAAAATCCACTGCTTATTTCTAGGATAAGCAACATAAAATGTTTTCTACTGTTTTGGGATCTTGTCAGGTACTTGTAACCTGGATTGGCCACTGTTGGAAACAGGATGCCAGGCTTGATGGGCCTTCCGTCTGTCCCATTATGGCAATACTTATGTATTTATAATTTAAGATGTCATTTTGATAGTTTAAGGGAATTGTTTATATCTAGCTTCTTAGTTGTAACCCACTATAACATAGTAACATAGTAGATGACGGCAGAAAAAGACCTACACGGTCCATCCAGTCTGCCCAAGATAAACTCATATGTGTATACCTTACCTTGATTTGTACCTGTCTTTTTCAGGGCACAGACCGTATAAGTCTGCCCAGCAGTATTCCCCGCCTCCCAACCACCAGTCCCGTCTCCCATCACCGGCTCTGGCCCAGACCGTTGTAACCAGGTTCCCCTTCCAGGTGGGAGCCGGGGTTGACCCTGCTTAGCTTTCACTGGCTTCCGTCTGCTTTCCTAGCCAGCCACCGCACTTTCACTTGCTCTCCCTCTCCACCTTGCCAGCTGCTGAGAAAATCAGTCCCACTCCAGCAGAAAGAGCAATCCAAGTTCTTTATTGTTACAGATGTCAGCCTTGTCTAAACACCTCCAATTATCAGCAAACTTTAATCCATTTTCCATTACAGGCTTTTGTTTTAAATTCTCCCTCCCCAAACCTCCAGCCACACTATCTTCACCGCAGATAGTTTTGGAGATTTAGCTGGAACCACCTCCTCTCTCACCTCTTACCGTTTAAGTTCCCCCAAAATGCACATGCCTTTCTGTCTTAAAGCCCTTCCCCCCCCCTTCCACAGCACTACCTCTTGGGAACAGCCAATATGGTAGCAAGTTGTGCTTTCCAGTTGCTCCCCCACTGCTTTGCTCCCAGCTTCCCCCAACTCCACAACCGGGGCAATGCTGAGGCTACAAAAGCTCTCACCCTGTCTGCACGGGTTAGAGCCAAACCACCCACCTCCATACATTCCCCCTTACCTTCTCCTTCTACCTCTGCTTTATTCCACTCCATCTCCTCCTCCTCCCCAAGCTCCACCAGCTGTTCCCCATCTCCAGGATCAGACCTCATCTCCCAATCAGTCATTCCACCCTCCCCCTCCTGAGAGTTCAGCTGACCCTGCACTGGCTTCTGGGGAGTGTAGTTTTTCTCCTGCATTACAGCTTTCCCTGGCAGTTTGATCCCTAGAGGGCGCCCTGCTCTCCTAGCTGGGCTGAATGACCGGGGATGATGCCGGCTGAAAGAACCACTATCCCCTCTCCCTCGTACCAGCCCTCCAGAGTGCTCACACACCCCCCGGCTCAAACGATTGCCAGTCTTCTCCTGTCCTGTACTGGCAATTCGAGAAAGAACATCCGCGTTTGTCAGAAATTTGCCTGATCTATGCTCCACCTTGAATTGATAGGGCTGTAAAGCCAGATACCACCTTGTGAGACGACCATTACTATTTTTCATCTGGCCTAACCACCTCAAAGGCGCATGATCAGTAACCAGAGTAAATTTACGCCCATCTAAATAGTAATGGCACATCTGCACTGCCCATTTTATCGCTAAACATTCTCTCTCTATGGTCGAGTACCGGACCTCATGGGGGAGCAGTTTCCGGCTCAGATACATCAGGGGATGTTCCTGTCCCTCGTGTACCTGAGACAACACAGCCCCCAAACCTACCCCCGAGGCATCAGCTTGCAGTACAAAGGGCTTATCAAAATCCACGGCTCTCAGCAGGGGTTCCTGACACAGGGCCAATCTCAATTCATTGAACACCCGAAGCCCTCCCTCCTCCCATCGTAGACTGTTGGGGGACCCCTTCTGAAGTTTATTAGTGAGGGGTGTAGCAATGGAGGCAAAGTGGGGTATGAACCTCCTATAGTACCCCACTAGGCCCAAAAAGCTCCTTAACTGTTTCTTATTTTGGGGGCAGGGAAAGTCCCGGATACTCGCTACCTTATCCCAGAGCGGAGTTATCTGACCATTCCCCACCCGGTATCCCAGATATTTAACCTTCTCCTGCCCAAAGCAACACTTTTGAGGGTTCAAAGTCAAACCTGCTTGACGGAAAGCCTCTAATACCGCCCTCACTCTTATCATATGAGAGGGCCAATCCTCACTCTGAATGATAACATCGTCCAGGTAAGCCGCCGATGCTACCCTCTCAAAAGTCCCCAGATAATCCTCAATGTCGTCCTGCTCTGTTAATTTGCCCCAAGGCAACCAATTAACTCGTCCAGGCTCCATGCTTCCAGGCACAGCTCCAGTAGCTGTAGACTCCAACGAAGTACTCTCCTTCCTCGGTAGGGGTACTGCCCGTAACAATTCCTGCACCACCTCCAGCACCGGTTGTATCTGTGCTCGAGAAGCAGCCAAGGAATCCTCTAGAAGTCTCTGAGCCATTTCCTGCTGCTTTTGGAACTGGTGGGCCATAAAAGACAGCAGCTCCTTCGACTCCATGTCGGCTTAGCCACTGGTACCTGTGAGAAAGGGAAAGACAAAGAACACTCTCCAAGTGCGGTATTACCACCACTCTGGCCCTCTATATCCCCCTCCTCCTGGTTACCCGAGTCCCGTATATGCTTACCGGAACTCGGAGTAATGCACGCTTCTTTATCCGGCGGGTTGTTCAGATGATCCCACCACTGCCACCACTTTGTAACCAGGTCCCCCTTCCAGGTGGGAGCCGGGGTTGACCCTGCTTAGCTTTCACTGGCTTCCGTCTGCTTTCCTAGCCAGCCACCGCACTTTCACTTGCTCTCCCTCTCCACCTTGCCAGCTGCTGAGAAAATCAGTCCCACTCCAGCAGAAAGAGCAATCCAAGTTCTTTATTGTTACAGATGTCAGCCTTGTCTAAACACCTCCAATTATCAGCAAACTTTAATCCATTTTCCATTACAGGCTTTTGTTTTAAATTCTCCCTCCCCAAACCTCCAGCCACACTATCTTCACCGCAGATAGTTTTGGAGATTTAGCTGGAACCACCTCCTCTCTCACCTCTTACCGTTTAAGTTCCCCCAAAATGCACATGCCTTTCTGTCTTAAAGCCCTTCCCCCCCCCCCCCCCCCCCTTCCACAGCACTACCTCTTGGGAACAGCCAATATGGTAGCAAGTTGTGCTTTCCAGTTGCTCCCCCACTGCTTTGCTCCCAGCTTCCCCCAACTCCACAACCGGGGCAATGCTGAGGCCACAAAAGCTCTCACCCTGTCTGCACGGGTTAGAGCCAAACCACCCACCTCCATACATTCCCCCTTACCTTCTCCTTCTACCTCTGCTTTATTCCACTCCATCTCCTCCTCCTCCTCCCCAAGCTCCACCAGCTGTTCCCCATCTCCAGGATCAGACCTCATCTCCCAATCAGTCATTCCACCCTCCCCCTCCTGAGAGTTCAGCTGACCCTGCACTGGCTTCTGGGGAGTGTAGTTTTTCTCCTGCATTACAGCTTTCCCTGGCAGTTTGATCCCTAGAGGGCGCCCTGCTCTCCTAGCTGGGCTGAATGACCGGGGATGATGCCGGCTGAAAGAACCACTATCCCCTCTCCCTCGTACCAGCCCTCCAGAGTGCTCACACCGTATAAGTCTGCCCTCCACTATCCACACCTCCCAACCACCAACCCCTCTTCCCCCCACCTGCTCTGCCACCCAATTTTAGCTAAGGTTCTGAGGATCCATTCCTTCTGCACAGGATTCCTTTATGCATATCCCACGCATGTTTGAATTCCGTTACCGTTTTCATCTCCACCACCTCCCGCGGGAGGGCATTCCAAGCATCCACCACCCTCTCCGTGAAAAAATACTTCCTGACATCTTTCCTGAGTCTGCCCCCCTTCAATCTCATTTCATGTCCTCTCGTTTTACCGCCTTCCCATCTCCGGAAAAGATTCGTTTGCGGATTAATACCTTTCAAATATTTGAACGTCTGTATCGTATCACCCCTGTTCCTCCTTTCCTCCAGAGTATACATGTTCAGGTCAGCAAGTCTCTCTTCATACGTCTTGGAACGCAAATCCCATACCATTTTCGTAGCTTTTCTTTGCACCGCTTCCATTTTTTTAATATCCTTCGCAAGATAATGGTATTAGCAGGCTATAAGCCAACTAACTATAACTGTATACGTAACCACCACCTGAAACTAAACATGTCCAAAACCCGAGCTTATTGTCTTCACACCCAACCCACTTCTCCTCTCCCTCCACTCTCTATCTCAGTTGATAACACCCTTATCCTCCCCATCTCATCTGCTCGCAACCTCGGAGTCATCTTCGACTCCTCCCTCTCCTTCTCTGCGCATATCCAGCAGATAGCCAAGACCTATCGCTTCTTCCTCTATAACATTAGAAAAATTCGCCCTTTCTTTTCTGAGCACACCACCCGAACTCTCATCCACTCTCTCATTACCTCTCGCCTTGACTACTGCAACCTACTCCTCACTGGCCTCCCACTTAGACATCTATTCCCCCTTCAATCCGTTCAGAACTCTGCTGCGCGTCTTATCTTCCGCCTGGACTGATATACTCATATCACCCCTCTCCTCAAGTCACTTCACTGGCTTCCGATCAGGTACCGCATACAGTTCAAGCTTCTCCTACTAACCTACAAATGCACTCGATCTGCAGCCCCTCACTACCTCTCTACCCTCATCTCCCCTTACGCTCCTACCCGTAACCTCTGCTCTCAAGACAAATCCCTCCTCTCAGTACCTTTCTCCACCACCGCCAACTCCAGGCTCCGCCCTTTCTGCCTCGTCTCACCCCATGCTTGGAATAAACTCCCTGAACCCATTCGCCAGGCCCCCTCCCTGCCCATCTTCAAATCCTTGCTCAAAGCCCACCTCTTCAATGTCGCCTTCGGCACCTAACCACTACACCTCTATTCAGGAAATCTTGACTGCCCCAACTTGACATTTCGTCCATTATATTGTAAGCTCCTTCGAGCAGGGACTGTCCTTCTTTGTTAAACTGTACAGCGCTGCGTAACCCTAGTAGCGCTCTAGAAATGTTAAGTAGTAGTAATGAAAGTAGTAGCCTGAGATGAAGCACATGTGGGAATTTGTAAACTGCACGTCCTTAGAGAATTGCGCGTTCAGTGCTTACACACATGCTACTTTTCTGTGCCTTTACGCATGCAAAGGGGCATGTAACCACAGATGCCAGGTTACAGAATTGCCCTTACAGTCTTCCCCCATATGGTGCTAATCAGAGAGCAATAGATCGGAATTCATTATTCCACAGAGTAGCCAGGGAAGCATTAACTAGCAAACCAGAATTAAAAAAAAAAAAAAAACCAGAATATGCACAACGCACCTAAAAGAAAATATCTGTAAGGAACGTAAAAAATCTAAAATAAAAAGTAAGAACACTATTAAATCTAAAACACTGAAAAAAAACTCAGAGTAGACCATGAAATTTAAATTGGCACTTCCTGCACTCTCAGACCTTGAAACACTAGATGTGCGAACGAGGTCTCCTCCATGCCCACGAGATCATCTATAAGAATTAGTGTATACCTACATTCCTAGATCTGAAGGAGGGATGAGTCTCATAGAGATAGATTACACCTATCGAGCTACTGTCATAGGCCTCCAGGCTTACCTAATGGCGTCATCAGATCCCAACGCACAAGAAGTGCTGAAATAGGAAAAAAAAACCTTCCAGAATCCAGATCCATCATCAAACTTGGACAAGCATTCTGACGAGCAGAAGGAATGGTTGAAAATCCTTCGGTACGAAAAGGCAAGGAAGCAACAGAATTTGTGAAGGAAGAGAGAAAACTCTTCAAGGAACTGGATCACCAGGGGAGAAACAAGAGGCAAATGTATAACTACAGCGGAAAATACAAAATGTTACTCTAGGAACCATTTGTGGATCTACTCTGGGCCCACGAATGGTTAAGGAGAGGTGAATTGAAACCTGAGGATGAGCAATTGCTGGTTGCATTCCAGGACAGCAGATTATGGACAAGATGGTTTTCAAGAAAACACAGGCAAACCAGCAGCGTAGCAAGGGTGGGGCGGTGGGGGCGGTCTGCCCCGGGTACACGCCGCTGGAGGGGTGCAGAGAGCAGCCGCACGCCTGTTGGCTCCGCCGTTTCCCTGCTCCCTCTGCCCCGGGTATCATCATTAGGTTGAATAAGGTCGGTGAGAGGGGGGATCCCTGTGGAACTCCGCATTCAGGTATCCATGTAGCTGATGCAGTCGAATTACATCCCTATCTCACCCTTCTGCACGTCTGAAATTCTGTCGAAGGAGCTTACAATCTAAAGGACGAAATGTCAAGTTGGGGCAGTCAAGATTTCCTGAATAGAGGTATAGTGGTTAGGTGCCGAAGGCTTTGAGCAAGGATTTGAAGATGGGTAGGGAGGGGGCCTGGCGTATGGGCTCAGGGAGTTTATTCCAAGCATGGGGTGAGGCGAGGAAGAAAGGGCGGAGCCTGGAGTTGGCGATGGTGGAGAAGGGTACTGAGAGGAGGGATTTGTCTTGAGAGCGGAGGTTACGGGTAGGAACGTAAGGGGAGATGAGGGTAGAGAGGTAAGGAGGGGCTGCAGCCAAGAATGTACCCGGGGGGGGGGGTGTCATTGCGCTGGGGGAGGTGCGCATTGGCCATCCACCCCGGGTGGCAGCCGACCTAGGGTCCTCACTGAGGCAAACAATCTGCAACATCCAAAATAGGCAACAAGCCAACAGATTGATAGTAAAAAAGGATCCGATTTTATTCACCACACAAAAGCTGACCCATGAAAAACTCAAATACCTGACACGGCCATATTTCAACCTCTCAAAGCTGGCGTCAGGGGCTTCATAAAACTAGCCTGCAACGCAATCAAGTTTTTATACACCTACAGGGGTCAAAACTGCTAGTTTCAGTAAAACTACATAAAAGTTCCTTTATTTGATCCTTTCACAGTTTCTGATTGTAACATAACAAGAAAGAAAAAGGGATACCTTACTGTCATATAGGAAGCAAAGAATTTACCAAAAATGAGCATGTTGCAAAAAAAAAAAAAAGGCCTGATTGTATATAAATTTTCTCTACTACCAGTTGGTGCAGACTTTAAGTTCAAGAAAGGGAAAGGAACTCCATAAGCGTGACAAGAAAGACACAGCCAAGAGAAAGACACAATCAGAGTCACGGTTTAGTCGTAATTACTCAACCCACAAAGTATAACCCGTTGCCTAGGCCCCCAATGGCTCGTCAGTTGCCGTGGAGGGGCATAATCGAACGCGGACGCCCATCTCCATGGGCGACTATCTCCGAGGACGGGTCCACGAAGGGGCAGGACAGACCGTATTTTCGAAAAAGATGGGCATCCATCTTTTGTTTTGATAATACGGTTGGTGCCGGGCAAATGCATCGGATTTGGGCGGATTTGAGCTGGGCGGTATCGGTTTTCAGCGATAATGGAAACCGAAGCTGCCCAGCTCAAAAATGAACAACTCCAAGGCATTTGGTCGTGGGAGGGGCCAGGATTGGTAGTGCACTAGTCCCCCTCACATGCCAGGACACCAACCAGGCACCCTAGGGGGCACTTGTAAAAAGTTTTAAAAAAAATTAAAATACCTCCCAAGTCCATAGCTCCCTTACCTTGGGTGCTGAGCCCCCCAAAATCTCCCCCAAATCCCACTCCCCACAACTCTACACCATTACCATAGCCCTTATGGGTGAAGGGGGGCACCTAGATATGGGTACAGTGGGTTTTGGGGGCAGTTTGGAGGGCTCCCATTTACCAGCACAAGTGTAACAGATGGGGGGGGGGGTGGGCCTGGGTCCACCTGGGTGAAGTCCACTGCACCCACTAACAACTGCTCCAGGGACCTGCATACTGCTGTGATGGAGCTGGGTATGGCATTTGAGGCTGGCATACAGGCTGGCAAAAAAAGTTTTTAAAGTTCTTTTTTTGGTGGGAGGGGGTTAGTGACCACTGGGGGAGTCAGGGGAGGTCATCCCCGATTCCCTCCGGTGGTCATCTGGGCAGTTGGGGCACTTTTTGGGGACTTGTTCATGAAAAAAAGGGTCCAAAAAAAGCGGCCCAAAGTCTCACTACTGCCGCCCTTCTTTTTTCCATTATCGGCCGAGAGCGCCCATCTCTCCTCGGCCAATAAAAACGCCCCAGTCCCGCCTTCACCACGCCTCCGACACACCCCCATCCACTTTGTTCGTTCCTGTGACAGACTGCAGTTGGAGGCGCCCAAAATTGGCTTTCGATTATACTGATTTGGGTGCCCATCTCCCGATTTGGGTCGAAATATGGGCGTCTTTTTCTTTCGAAAATAAGCTGGATAGTAAAGTAGTGGGTTTTCAATGGGGTTCTGGGCTCTATAAGATAACTCCAATCAAAGGTAAAGAAATAAATTATTCCAAAGGTGAGGAGCCAAAAAGAAAAAGGCCTCCTGAGGATGTTCAGTGATTGAATGCCTGCTTCTGACACAGCACGTAAGACATAAAAGGCCATATTGGGTCAGACCTAGGTCTCTATAGCCCAGTTTCCTGCTTCTAATAGTGACCAAGGTGGGCCATAAGCAGTGGCGTAGGAAGGGGGGGGCGGTGGGGCGGTCCGCCCCGGGTACACACCACTGGGGGGTGTCGGCGCCTCGCTGGTTCCTTGCTCTCTCTGCCGGGGCAGGTTACTTCCTGTTCTGGGGCAGAGAGAGCAGGGAACCAGCAAGGCGCCGACAGCGCCCAGCGGCGTGCACTTGACGGATTGGCTCTCCCGCCCGCCCCTCACCGCCTTCCAGGTATGTTCTCGGGGAGGGGTTGCGCTCCAGAGGGGGGAGGGTGCGCCGCGCTACACCTGGGGGGGGTTGCGCCGCACTGCACCCGGGGGGGTGCGCAGCGGCGACCCGCCCCGGGTGTCAGCTGCCCTCGCGACGCCACTGGCCATAAGTATCTAACAGAATCCCCAAAAGTAGCAAGGTGTCATTCCAGCTGCCCCTAGGGATAAGCAGTGGCTTTCCCAGGTCTACCTGAATAACAGTTTGTGGACTTTACTTCCAGAAATTTGTCCAACCTTTTTTTACCCCAGTTATTCTAGTTGCTTTTATTTATTGCACTTGTATCCCACATTTTCCCACCTATTTGCAGGCTCAATGTGGCTTACAAAGTCCTGTTATGGCATAGCCATATCAGGGTAAAAGATACAATTGGTGTAAGAATAAGATTAAGGGTGACTCATTCTCTGGCAAGAAGATCCAGAGTTTAACTATGCATTGAGCGAAAAAAATGTTTTCTCCTATTTGTCTTGAAAGTATTACTATATAACTTCAAGGCTTGTCCCCTAGACTTTAACAATTGATTTGCATTTATCGGTTCCACTCCACTCTGGATTTTGTAGACGTGTGTCATGTATTTCCAGTCATCTGTCTCTTCTCCGAGCTGAAAACCCTAAGCTCTAGCCTTTTCTTCATGTGACCGTTCCATCCCTTGAATCATTTCGGTTACCTTTCTCTGTGCCTTTTTTTTTAGTTCCGCTATATCTTTTCTGGCAAGGTCTGAAGAGAAAAAGGGTTAGCTCATTCTTCTGCTGTCAGCACCAGGGAAGATTTTATGTTTGCTTCTTCTCTGTCTCCAGCATATGGAACCCACAACAGCCTTGTAACAAAATAGCCCTTGACAACATGGCCCCTCCCACAAAATAACCCTAGATAAAATAGTCCCCTAGAAAAAAAAATAACACATCACAAAAAAAATGATAAACTACAAGTGAAATCTTCACTGACAAAGGTTCCTACCAGCATTTCTATTTATGTATTTAGTACATTTGTATCCCACATTTTCCCACCAATTTGCAGGCTCAATGTGGCTTACATAGTACCGTAAACGGCGTTAGCCGATTCTGGTATGAACAAATACAAGGTGATATTGTGGTAGAGTAAGGTACATGTGTGGTAAATACAATTGGGGGGAACATTAGAGAGGGAGAGGAAGTGTTGGGATATGTCCATTACGGTCTTTGGTTTCACATGCCGCAGGTATCCAGGTTTTTTATGTTGGGTCGGAGGGGTATGTGTTTCTGAACAGATCTGTTTTTAGTGCTTTCCGGAAATTTAGGTGGTCGAGCGTAGTTATACATTGCACTGTGTAAAGCATATATCAATAAACAAAATTCTATAGCTACCAACTGGTATTCATAATCTGTTCTGCTGTTTAAGGAAACTATTCTTCCATCAACATGCTAATTAAAAAAACACAAATATTGTCATCGTTTTCATAGTCTTACCAACCTTATCCTGTTTGGCAAGGTAAGATTATTAGGGGGGGAAAACGCAGTCCCATATTCTGGGCAGCCTGATCAGACCCTTTTGTTGGGGGGGGGGGGTAATTTGTCAAGGGCTATATTGTGGGCAGGCCATTTTGACAGTGGCTCTTATGTCAGGGGCTATTGTTTGGAGCTTTTTTGTCGGGGCTATTTTGACCGGGTACCCCTGAATATAGATAAGATTTTCTGATATCAAAGATCCTGCACAGACCCTGGGAGCCTTCTTATAGGTCAGAGAGTAGAGATCTGTTTCAGACAAAAATGCTGAACAAAATACATTTCTTACTGATATATATATGTCTATAAAGCAAATGTACTTTATTTGATTTGACATTTTCAGAGCAGTAAGGGCAGAGGCAGTGCGTAAGTGCTTCACTACATAACTGCAAGGGGTGTGCACATGGGCGGAGCATGGGCGTGTCTCCAACTTACACATGCAACTTATAGAATGCTGAAAGTTGCACTTCAGTATGCTCATTTACCATTCACCTGGCGTGAATGGCAGAGCCGGAGGGGGGGAGGCGGGGCTGGAGGTTGGGAGGCGGGGCTAGTGCTGGGCAAGACTTCAACGGTCTGTGTCCTGAAAATGGCAGATACAAATCAAGGTAAGGTATACACAAAAAGTAGCACATATGAGTTTATCTTGTTGGGCAGACTGGGTGAACCGTGCAGGTCTTTCTCTGCCATCATCTACTATGTTACACGTTACTGTGTTAATGTAGGTGCGCCAATTTGGGATTAGACTAGTATTCTATGATGACATCTTGACACACAGAGGCCATTATAGCATTTGCGCACCTAACAAGAGGCACCAAGTTCTAGAACTGCCCCTTTTGTCCAAGAACATAAGAATAGCCAAACTGGGTCAGATCAATGGTCCACCTGGCCAATTCAGGTCACAAGTACTTGGCAGAATCCTAACTAGTAGCAAGATTCCGGAATCTCAAACACTAGCAAAGATTCTGGAATCTTAAATAGTAGCAACATTCCGGAATCCTATAGAGTAGCAAGATTCCAGAATCTCAAAGTGTAGAAACACTTATCCAAACCATTTTTAAACCCAGATACACTAACCCCTGTTACCACATCCTCCAGCAAAGAGTTCCAGAGCTTAACTATTCGTTGAGCGAAAAAATATTTCCTCTTTGTTTTAAAAGTATTTCCATGTAACTTCCTTGAGTGTCCCCTAGTCTTTGTACTTTTGGATCTCTTGGGAACAAATCTCCTGCCTTTCTTGATACAGTTTCCATTCTTTTGGCGACCAGTTTGCTGGCGACAAGTTGCTGTGATTTTTCAGGGCACGTCTTAAGGTCTCCAGCACCACTCAGTTACCGCACAGGGATAAGAGTGATCACCAATATCCTTCTCTCTTCTTTGTCTCCAGGTGTGCCGTTGCTGTTTGTGATCCCCTGGGGAATTGTGAAGTACCTTTACGAAAATCACAGGTTTGTGGAAAGCTATAACTATTCTGACAATGCACAATTTTCATTCTCAATGGGGAAGGTGAAATATGATTATCTTTGCTGCTTGGCCATGTATGGCAGCATGAAGTCACATTGATTTGTTGATTTGATTTCTTTCTCAGCTCCTTCATAATGTTTTAAGGGATAAATGAGAGCATCCTTGTAGCTTGCGATGTTCTGCTTGCCTTTCCTGGAAATAGCTCTGCCTGGATCAGACAATACCTAGAAGAGTAAAATAGCCTGGAGTAGGGGATGGAGGCTGACAAATGTCCTCACGTAGAGCAGAGACCTTTGTCTTACATGAGTGGAGCTGCTCTGTGGTCCGATCTGTTCAGTATAGTGATTTATAACCTGTTCATAAGTACGTAAGTAATTTCTTTAGACGCTGAAAGGGTGTTTGATTATGTTGAATGGCCATTTTTATTCCAAGTTTTGAAATGGTTTAACTTTGGTAACCATTTTACTGATATGGTATCTGTTTTGTATTTATCACCGACTGCTAAACTTTTGATAAATTCTTCACTTCACCAGACTCGTTTCCTCTCTATAGAGGCACTGGGCAAGGATGCCCCTTATCACCTTTGCTATTCCTCTTGGCATTAGAACCTCTTCTCATAGCTATTAAAAGTCAGCCAGAAATCCAGGGTGTTCCTGTTGGGAATACTTCAATTAAACTTTCTGCGTATTCAGATGATATTATTATTATTATTATTAACATTTGTATAGCGCTACCAGACGCACGCAGCACTGAACACCTGACACAAAGAGACAGTCCCTGCTTGGTGGTGGGAGGCGGGGCTGGTAGTTGGGAGGCGGGGATAGTGCTGGGCAGACTTATACGGTCTGTGCCCTGAAGAGCACAGGTACAAATCAAAGTAGGGTATACACAAAAAGCAGCAAATATGAGTTATCTTGTTGGGCAGACTGGATGGACCGTGCAGGTCTTTTTCTGCCGTCATCTACTATGTTACTATTGCCACACTGGGAAAGACCAAAGGTCCATCAAGCCCAGCATCCTGTGGCCAATTCAGGTCACAAATACCTGGCAAGATCCCCAAAAAGTATAAAATATTTTAGGCTGCGTATCCCAGAAATAAGCAGTGGAGTTTCCTCTAGTCCATTTTAATAACGGTCTATGGATTTTTCCTTTAGGAAGCTGACCAAACTTTTTTTAAAACCCCCGCTAAGCTAACCACCTTTACCACATTCTCTGGCAATGAATTCCAGAGTTTGTGCTGTGTATGTCTAGTAGCACTATAGAAACGATAAGTAGTAGTAGTAGAACACGCTTGTTCCGACTCAGTTAAGGAACAAGGTGACGGACCACCAGCAGGTTCTCTGTAGCACTATATAAGAGGCCTGGATTCAATGAGCAGACTTGCATCCTCCACTCTGTACCAGCAGAAGCCATGGGTTCTGCAGGAAGAATACTCGTCATCCACCCCACCCCCCACCCCCCCACCCCTGAGGAGGAGCCCCAGGCATGTCATCACACATGAATTAAAGGAAAACTGTCTCATTTTGAAATCTTTTCTACTTATTTAAACCAGAGGCGTATCTGGCCTCCGGCGGTAGGGGGGGCCAGAGCCAGAGGGAGGGGGCACATTTTAGCCCCCCCCCCGCCGCAATTACTGGACCCCCCCCCACCGCCACCAACGACTCTCTCCACCCCGCCGCCAGCCCTCCCCCGCTGCCATTTCTTACTTTTGCGCCGAGGTCCGCTTCCTCCTGGGCCTTTAAAAATATTTTTAAAGGCGCAGGAGGAAGTGGACCTCGGTACAAAAGTAAGAAATGGCAGCGGGGGGAGGGCTGGCGGCGGGAGGGGGGCCAGGGCGAAATCTGCGGGGGCCCAGGCCCCTGTGGCCCCATGCAGATACGCCCCTGATTTAAACACCATGTAGTGCCCTGAATGAAAGCATGATCCGAATGTATAAAGACGATGAGAGCCAGAAGAGGTTTAAAAAACCACCACATGCTGCTCTCCCTGGTCCATTGCCTTTGACCTTCCCAGATGAATACATGAGGAAAGGGGGAGCAGGGCTGCCGAGTGACTGAGCCGGGCCAGGGGCAGGACCTCCTCTGCTGCCCCTCACCCCCAGGCAGGACCACCGCTGACGCCCCCCTCCAGGACGCCACATAACCAGACTTCAAAAATGGGGGGGCCTGGAGCCCAAAGTGTGTGTGGGGGGGGGCACATTTTGCCCCACCTCCCTCCTCCCGCCGCAGCTCCACATACTTTGGCTAGTGGGGGTCCCCAAGCCTCGCCAGTAGAAGCCTTCCTCCAGTGCTGTTCTCCGCCGCATTGCCTGCCCTGGGGCTGCTTCCCCTCACGTCGCACATGTTCGATTTCATCAAAACCGAGCATGCGTGATGTGAGGAGAAGCAGCCGTAGGACGGGAAATTTGGCGGAGAACAGCACTGGAAGAAGGCTTCTGCTGGTTGCGTTAACGCGATCACCTGGATCCCGTCAGGAGCAGGAGAGAGACAGACCCCACCCCCCACCCCCTTGGAGGCCAGGTCAGGGGGAATCTTGCCCTCCCTCTCGGCAGCCCTGTGGAGGAGTTGCGATGGATGGGGCACTCATGCCCCTCCTAAAATCAAGCTCTCAGGTTTGGGTCCTCAATTTTGAATCTGTTTATCTGTTGATATCTTGATGTTCTCCCATAAACCCTGTCAGGAACCATCCCACAGCTTTGTGCTTTGAGCCCAGCAGTAAAACAGGTATCCCTGACCTTCTGAACAAGAGGGGCTGAGCCACCTGAGGTGTATGTCTCACGTTTTACAGTTTCTAAGGCCCTGTCACCGGCTGACTTGAATAGAGCATCTGAACGATCAGCATCCTTATGTGCTGTAGGGCAGTGCTGCTTGATGGGACTACGGCCGTCGGCAGGACACAATCGAGGCTTGCCACACAAGGAACAGAATGCCAAATTAATATTGAAAGCTGTTTCTCCTTATAAAAGGTGCATAACTGACTAATAGATTCCATGACGCCTCAGCACTTTAATACTGCTGAATGTTAGGTGTGTCGATGTTGGCTTAGATTGGCACTTGGTTGATGAAAGGTCACAGATGGGCTGAAGACACATTGTAAAATAATGTCAGTTCAACCCTAGAGCAACCCTTGGAACCATAATGTAATAATTGAAGAAGTAAATGATTTAAAGCGGATTTAGACACAGAGAACAGTCAGCCCCGCTGCACATCTCACCTTGCCTATTAATCACCCTCTAACGTCCACCTGAAGCTGTTCTTCCTCCTATTCATAAGAACAGAAGAATAGCCATCCTGGTCAGACCAATGGTCCATCTAGCCCAGCATTCAGTTTCCAACATCCCCTGGCAACATCCCCCCCAAAAAATACAAAACATTTTATGCTGCTTATTCTACAAATAAGCAGTTGATTTTCCCTAAGTCCATTTTAATAATGGTCTATGGACTTTTCCTTTAGGAAGCCGGGCAAACCGTTTTTTAAACCCCATTAAGCTAACCACCTTTACCACATTCTCTGGCAACGAATTCCAGACTTTAATTACATGTTGCATGAAGAAACATTTTCTACGATTTGTTTTAAATTTACTACTTTGTAGCTTCATTGAATGTCCCCTAGTCCTAGTGTTTTTGGAAAGAGTACACAGACGCTTCACGTCTACCGTTTCCACTCCACTCATTATTTTATAGACCACTGTTTCCAACAGTGGCCAATCCAGGTCACAAGTACCTGGCAGAGTCCTAAATAGTAGCAAGATTCTGGATTCCCCCCAAAAATTGCAAGATTCTGGAATCCCAAAGGTTAACAAAGATCCTGGAATCCCAAATAGTAGCAACATTCCATGCTACCAGTCTCAGGGCACTGGCTTCCCCTGTGTCTGTCTCAATATAGTCTTTTCCTCCAGGAACTTTTTTTTTTAATTGAAAGAAGTCTTTATTCAAATATGGGAGAATAGACAAAATGCTAACAATTAAGCAGTTATTGACACATTACAGAGTTTCAATGTCACCGATTTTCAAACTTATAACATCCAAGAGTTGGCAAAAATATGCTCCCACCACATATGAAACATTCTATAATAAACGTCAATGTTTTTAAGATTTAATACAGGTATACCCACCTCCCCCCCCCACACACACACACACAAAACAACATAGCTCCACTTCAAACCAGAACCTCACATAGAAAAAAACTCAATACCATGGTTTAATGAAGAACTGAAAGAACTGAAAACACAGGTCAGAAGATTAGAAAGAGCATGGAGCAAGAAAAAAGATGAACACACACTCAAAGACTGGCAACAGATACAGAGAAAATACAAATACACCATCAGACAAACAAAAAGAACGTACTACAAAACCATAATAAGACCAAACTACAAGGATACACATAAACTCTTCTCACTCGTAAACAAACTCCTAAATACTACTCCAGTTACCTCTAATAATACAGACACCCCATCCGCAACCAATCTTGCGAACTACTTCAATGAAAAAATTATTAAGCTCCGACTCAGAATACCTACCAACATCACTGACTACACAAGCATCCTTGAATGTCTAGACTCAAAACCTGGGGAATGCCCAGCAGATTGATCATGGACCAACTTTGACACGATATCGGCAGATGAAATCTCACAATGGCTCAGAAAATACGCCAAGTCACAATGCAAACTAGATATTTGCCCTACTAGCCTAATAAGATCCGCCCCCAAACAATTCAAAAACGACCTCACGAATCATGTAAACCACAGGCTTCAAAATGGTCTCTTTCCCACGGACAAAGGAAACATCTTACTCACTCTGCTGCCAAAAGATGATATGAAAAGTACAATGGATCTAACCAATTATCGCCCAGTAGCATCTATTCCGCTCATAACCAAACTCATGGAGGGTATAGTGGCGAAACAACTCACTGAATACCTAAACAAACACTCAATTCCACATGAGTCTCAATCAGGATTTCGGTCAAATCACAGCACCGAAACTGTACTAGTGTCCGCAATGAACTCATTCAAACAAGCAATAGCAACTGGCAACAACATACTCCTCCTACAATTCGACATGTCTAGCGCCTTCGACATGGTTAATCATGGAATATTGTTATATATACTAGAATACTTCGGAGTGGGAGGTACAGTTCTCAAATGGCTCAAAGGATTCCTGACCACAAGGTCATACCAAGTTACAATAAACGCGGACATATCACCCCCATGGATACCTGAATGTGGAGTTCCCCAAGGATCCCCCCTCTCACCAACTCTCTTCAACCTAATGATGATACCTTTAGCCAAACTTCTAGCCAATCAAAACCTCAACCCCTACATATACGCAGACAATGTCACGATTTACATCCTGTTCAAACATGATCTTAACGAAATTGCCAACGAAATCAACCAAAGCCTCCAAATCATGCACTCCTGGGCGGATGCATTCCAGCTAAAACTCAATGCAGAAAAAACACAATGTCTTGTACTCACTTCTCAACACAACACAAACAATTACTCTACCATAACCACACCATACTGTTCTCTTCCCGTCTCACAAAATCTGAAAATTCTTGGAGTTACCATTGATTGAAACCTCACACTTGACACCCATGTGAAGAATACAACGAAAAAGATGTTCCACTCCATGTGGAAACTCAAAAGAGTAAAACCTTTCTTCCCGAGATACATCTTCTGTACCCTGGTACAGTCAATGGTCATAAGTCATCTGGATTACTGCAATGCACTGTATGCTGGCTGCAAAGAACAGACTATCAAAAAACTCCATCAGCCCAGAATACCACAGCCAGACTCATATTTGCAAAAACTAAATATGAAAGTGCAAAACCCCTAAGAGAGAAACTTCACTGGCTCCCACTCAAGGAACATATTGCTTTCAAGATCTGCACATTGGTACTCAAAAGCATTCACACAGATGCCCCAATCTACATACTAAATCTTGTGGACCTACCTCCCAGAAACGCCGTAAGATCATCCCGCAAATTTCTCAATCTGCACTTCCCCAGCTGTAAAGGTCTAAAATACAAGCTGACACACGCCACCACCTTCTCCTACATGAGCACGCAGTTGTGGAATGCATTACCTACTGCCCTGAAAACTATTGACAAAATCACTAAGTTTCGCAAATCTCTGAAGACACATCTCTTCAACAAGGCCTACAAAGAGAATCCATAACCTTACAAAACTACCTCACCAAAATACCTCACCAACCCACCCAGTTATTAAAGACCAACTTCTATACTATCCTGCCTAACACCTTCCTTCTCTCTTCCCTTATTTAATCTTTGCACATTACTAACTGTATCTGATATATTGGAATGACTATGTCATAACAAAACTCTGTAAGCCACATTGAGCCTGCAAATAAGTGGGAAAATGTGGGATACAAATGCAATAAATAAATAGTTAAATGCGAAAGAAAGAAAGGGACCCCCCCCCCCCCCCCCGCATTGTCCTCCATCTCTAATCCTCAACAAGAACAGTTAGAAATAAAGGGGAGCCAAATAGCTTCCCATTTAGATGTGGTTTTACAACGCTTTGCCCAGAGCCTCTCCATTTCGCATATGTACCATCATTTGTTAGGCCACTTGACAAGTGAAGGTCTTTTCCCCCAGGAACTTTCTTTTACCCAGATACGCTAACCGCTGTTACCACATCTTCTGGTAACGAGTTCCAGAACTTAACTATTCATTGATTGAAAAAATATTCCTTCCTATTTCTTCCATCCAACTGCACTCTGGTGAGCATGCATAAATACTTAATCCCCCAGTTAAAAGGTAAAGTCTAGGCGAGGTCTGCTCTCAGCTCCAGTTGTCTGAGGCCTGCCCCAAGTGAAAACTGCCCCGCAGCTGGGCAGCAGGCTGTAAATTTCATTTCTTCCTCAGCTAACTTCTTGCTGATGAGAAATCATGGGAAATAAATTACAACGCTCTGCTAGGACGGCCACAGGCATAAGGCGACCCAAGGGGTGAAGTCATTCACGTAGATTGCAGCTCATCTCTCAGAATTGTTTCATTTTTTTCTTACTGCAGTGGATGGAATTAGGACCAGCAATCTTTTTGTTTTAGTCACTAAAATGTGTGCAGGTAAAAAGCATATATAGAGATGATCTGGTCTGAGTACTTGCACCACACTATAATCTCCACCAAGGGCGTAGCCAGACTTTGGCGGGAGGGGGGTCCAGAGCCCAGGTGAGGGGGCACATTTTAACCCCCCCCCCTCCCACCATTGCTGGCCCCCCTGCCGCCACCACCAACTTTGCCCCCCCCTGCCGATGACCCTCCCGACCCCCTCTTCTGTCACCATCCCTCCCCCGCTGCCGCCGTCGTCGCCTACCTTTGCTGGCGAGGGACCCCAATCCCCGCCAGCCACGGTCCTCTTGCTTCCCATGCAAGGTTTCATTCTGTTTCTGACGTCCTGCATGTACACGTGCAGGACGTCAGAAACAGAACGAAGCCTTGCGCAGGAAGCAAGAGGACCTCGGCTGGTGGGGGTTGGGGTCCCCCGCCAGCAAAGGTAGCCCACGGCGATGGTGGGGGAGGGTTGGCAGGGGAGGGTTGGCAGCGGGAGGGAGGGTCGAGAGGGTCATCGGTATGGGGGTCCAGGACCAAATCTATGGGGTCCCAGGCCCCCGTGGCCCCACATAGCTATGCCCCTGATCTCCACTACAAGCAGGAAATGTCTCTCATATGTTTTTGTACAGTCAGTTGCTTCATAGATCTGATAGCATTATAGAAATGATCGCTTGTAGCAGTACAATCGTCAAAAGCTGATGCAGGGGCGTAGCCAGACACTCAATTTTGGGTGGGCCTAGGCCCAAGATGGGTGGGCAGAACTCTGCCTTGTCCCACAAGTGATTTGGTCTCTCCCTCTCTCGCCTGCATACCATTATTATTATTATTTTATTAATTACATTTGTACCCGCGCTTTCCCACACATAGCAGGTTCAATGAGGCTTACATAGTCAATAGAATTACAAAGTCTTGAAGGAGAATGTTACAAGTTGTAGTAAACATAGTAGTAGTGGGGTTTTGAGGATATGTAAATTGAGCATGGAGAGGTAAACAAAGATAGGATGAGCAAAAGGAGAAGAGATTGGGAGGGGTAAGGAGTAGGAAGGATGGAGAGGAAGAGATTGAGCAATGAGCACAAGGAGATTGTGAGACATGGTCAAAGGTATAATACTCGTCGGGGCAGGAATCATGTGGGTGGGCTTAAAAAGTTAAGTTGGGTCATTAGGGTAAGCTTTCTTGAAGAGATGGGTCTTCGACATTTTTCTGAATGGTAGATGGTCATTGATTGTTCGGATGGATCTTGGCAGAGCGTTCCAAAGCTGGCTGCCCAAAAAGGAGAAATGAGACCTTATGGTCTCTCAAACATCCCTCCCTCCCCTGCATACCTTTTAAATAGCAGATTTTCACCAGCAGCAACTAATACACACTGCTCATGTTGGCCCCGCAGCCTTCCCTTTGATGCAACTTCCTGTTTCCGCATAGGCGGGAATATATCAGAGGGAAGGCTATGGAGCCGGTGCGAGCAGTATGTATGAGCCGCTGCTCACTGCAGGCCAAGATCTGCTGTTTACAAGGTAAGTGGGGGGACAGTTGTTGGGAGTTTTCGGCTGGTGGGACTTGGGGATCCCTGCCAGCCACATCATAGGTATGCTGGTACTGGATGGGCTTGAACCCACCCAGGCCCAGCCTTGGCTACGCCACTGAGCTGATGTATGTACCAATAGAGCAAACGTTTTTGGGTCGATATTCAAAGCGATGTAACAAGCCAGAAACAGCTCCTGGCAGATTAAATCGTCTGTTCTGGGCTTGCCGCTAATTTTCAGCGGCACTTAACTGGTTACTGACGCTGAAAATAAACCGGCTGTTATTGGGGATGTTTCAGGGTCAGAGTCGGCCAGTTAAGTGCCGATGTTCAGCACTTAATTGGCCAGGCTAACCACATGAATGTGACCACATAAAAGGTTTACTCCTGCCAGAATTCTGCACCAATAAATCAAAATTCTGTGCAAAATATTTCAAAATTCTGCACAAAACAATTTGTAAATTCTGCATACAAAATTTGCAAATTATGTAAAATTCTGAGCACAAAATTTGCAAATTCTGCAAGTTTGTCATAATTTAACTCCCTCCCATACACAGATACCATCTATATTTTTTCCCAGCACCCATAGCATCCACATTTCTTTCCAGCCCCCTCCCTGCACCCACACATAGCATCCACCTTTACAGCCCCTTCCCTCCCACCCACCCATACCCACACACATAGTATCCACTTTTTTTAAAAGCTCCCTCACTGTCTGCACCATCAATATTTTTTTCAGCCCGCCCCTGTACTCGTCCATGAGGTAGGAGCTGCATGGGAGTACCTCTTCAGGGCAGGAAAGAACCCATTCTTTTCTGCCCACTGCCGCTGCTTTATCCAGATAACCGCCCAGACTTCCTGCAGCAGTCTCACGAGATTACCACTTGAGCTCTACGTGGCCATTTTGAAAAAGTGGCGGCATGACCAGGGGCGTAGACAGACCTCATCGTTTGGGGGGGTCCAGAGCCCAAAGTGGCAGGCACAGTTTGGCCCACGTCCCTGCCGCAAGCCCTGCACCGCTGCAACCCCACATACCTTGGGTGACGGGGGTCCCCAACCCTCACCAGCTGAAGCATTTCTCCAGCACTGTTCTCTGCACATTACCTGCCCTGCTTCCTCTCAAGTCATGTGCAACTGAGTATGCGTGAAGTGTTTTGAATCTAAGGGGACTGCTGCAAACAGACCCTTTCAAGCTAACTCAGTAATTAGGTTGCCCTTAGTAACCTCTGCAAATATTCTTCCTCACACCTTAATTAACACCTAATTTAGGTCAGTAGCAGTGCTACCTCTACAGCAACCAACGAACAGAAAATAACTGTCTTTTAGAACAAGATTTGACCTACTACCTTTTAAAGTTCTTTGGCTGTTAAGTTTCTATCTCTAGAAAAAGTTTCAGTTTAAAACTATGGGAAAAGTGTCTCCTTCTAGAGAAAATTTCAGTTTAAAACTATGGGAAAAGAGTTGTACACTATGGAAACTAGTTAATAATGCTTGCTTTTCTCTCTCGCTCTCTCTGTCCCCCCTCCCCCCACTAAGACTAAACTAGGTCCTGCAGTGCCTGCTAGAGGCTGTCTGTTAATGCTGTGGTATAAAGTTCAAGATTTAAAACTAGGAGGAAAAGAGTATGGAGATTAGTTGATAAAGTTTACTTTTTATATTTTTATTCTGCCTATCACTAACCTACAATTCCCCCTTTAAACCCCAATCTTTAAGTTCCCAAAGCACAAAGCAAAATAATGTTCACTTACCAGAGAAATGTCCTCTTCTGTCAGAACTTCTCAGAAAGGATCGTTTTATGCTCCTAAATTTAAGATTCAGTGAACATTTTTGAGTAAAAATTTATGCACTCGGCCCTAGCAACATTTCAGAGAGGCCAATTTATGAGCATAACTGTCAAAGCTAGGCGTATCAGTCCTTTGAATATCAGGCCTTAAGATTTTTCCTCACACTCGCTCCACTGAAACCCACTCCCCTTTGGGTATACTCCAGTTTGCCAGCTATTACGGGAACCCTGAAATAGCCTTGACTGCAGTCCCTTTTCCCAAGTACTCTCACTGCATTTGCTTCTTCACTGGAATTGTTGACACTGTTCAAGAGAAGCTGAAACCATTTAGGCTGAAGTACCCCTTTATCAGCCATTTAATTGCATGGAAGCTGAACTAGTCCAATTAATAGACTTTTGCTGTGATTGAAGTTAAGATGTGAAACCTTTAAGAGAAGCTGATGACTGTAGAACTCGCTGTTGTGTGTAAAGGTGCACTTAAGTGGAATCTGTGAAGTGTTAATAAATCAGATCTGTTTAGAACCAGTTTGGACTGCCAAGTCTGCTTATGTTGGTATTTCATCTATTGAGCAACACACAGTGGCTACCAAAGATAACCCAGTAACAGTAGATGATGGCAGAGAAAGACCTGAATGGTCCATCCAGTCTGTCCAGCAGCCACACTCATTATCAATTCATGACTAAACCAACAATGAATGTGATATAAAATACTTTATCATGCTCTTTCTTTGGCATTTCTGGGACACTGACTGTAAAAGTCTGCCCAGCACTGTCCTCATGTTCCAATTACTGGAGTTGCCGTCGAAGCCCTCTCTGGGCCATTCTAAACTGGATTACCATACATAGGGTTACCATATTTTGTCCTCTCAAAAAGAGGGCACATGCCCCGCCCCTGCCCCACCCACATCCCGCCCCTTTTGCATCCTCACCCCGCCCCCTGTCACATATTCCCCTCCCCCAAGGTCACATATTCCCCTCCCCTGCCCCCCCGTCACCTCCCTCCCCTCCCCTTACTTACGGGTTTTGCCAGTCTGCCCGTTTGTCCGGATTTCTGTAAAAAAAATTTTATTTCATAGCATGGCGCTAACCTGTTGGTAATAGGGCATCATTGCGTACTGCCTGTTACCGCTGGGTTACCGTGGGAGTCCTTACCGCCACCTCAATGGCTGGTGGTAAGTGCTCCTCCCCCACATGGCCATGCAGTAAAAGTCATATTGAGGGGCATAATCGAACGGGGCCGGTCATCTATATGGGCGCCCATCTCTAAAACCAGCCCCGTAAAGCGGCATACCTGGCCGTATTATCGAAACAAGATGGCCGGCCGTCTTTCGTTTCGATAATACAGTCAGGGACGGCCAAATCTCAACATTTGGGCTGGCGTTAGAGATCTCCGCCATTGGTTTCCCGCCAATAATGGAAACTAATGGCGGCCATCTCAAACCCAGTCAAATCCAAGCCATTTGGTTGTGGGAGAAGCCAGCATTGATACTGCAGTGGTCCCCCTCACATGCCAGGACACCAACCGAGCACCCTAAGGGGCACGGCAGTGGACTTCACAAATTGCTCCCAGGTGCATAGCTCCCTTACCTTGTGTGCTGAGCCCCCCCAAAAACCCCAAACCCACTACCAACAACTGTACAACACTACCATAGCCCTTTTGGGTGAAGGGGGGCACCTAGATGTGGGTCCAGTGGGTTTCGGGTGGGTTTTTGAGGACTCCCATTTACCACCACAAGTGTAACAGGTAGGGGGGATGGGCCTTGGTCCTCCTGCCTGAAGTGCACTGCACCCACTAAAACTGCTCCAGGGACCTGCATACTGCTGTGATGGAGCTGAGTATGACATTTGAGGCTGGCACAAAATATTTTTAAAGATGTTTTTTGAGGGTGGAAGGGGGTTAGTGACCACTGGGGGAGTAAGGGGAGGTGATCCCTGATTCCCTCCGGTGATCATCTGGTCAGTTGGGGCAATTTTTTGAGGCTTGGTCCTAAAAATAAATGGACCAAGTAAAGCCGGCCAAGTGCTCATCAGAGCCAGCCTTCTTTTTTCCATTATCGGTCGAAGTCGGCCATCTTTTAACCACGCCCCCATCCTGCCTTCGGTACCCTGCCGACATGCCCCCTTGAACTTTGGCCAGCCCTGCGACGGAAAGCAGTTAAACCCGGCCAAAATCGGCTTTCGATTATACCGATTTGACTGGGTTTAAGAGATGGCCGGCCATCTCCCGATTTGTGTCTGAAGATGGCCGGCCTTCTCCTTCGAAAATAAGCAGGATTACCGCATGGCCATTTTTTTAGGGGCTTTTTGCCTGTTGCGGTAAAAAAGGCCCTGGCGCATGGGAAAACAGCTTAGTAAAAGGAGCCCTCTGTGATTTACCTGCAGGTGTTTGGCATGTTTAGCCCCAGCCCTCTTTGATGGGTGTTTGTTTCCGCATTTTCCCCAAGGTTTCTTCTTTACAGGGTGGGGATTTGCACCCTGTCTTGGGCACCTTTTCCTCCTTCTCATTTATGTCTTCTTCAGTTAGCCATTAAATAAGAAATCAATTGATTCCCTTCACTACTTTATACCAGGGGCATAGCCAGACAACAGATTTTGGGTGGGCTTAGGCAAGAAGTGGGTGGGCACCAAGTGTTCTCCCCCACCACCAAAAAAAAATCTCTCAGCTGGTGGGATAACACTTCTTTCCACCTTGGCAGTGGCGCTAAAAACTGAGAATGTGCAGGTGCCATTATCCTGGAGAGTAGCGTTTTCGTTACCATTAGCTGGCACGGATTGGGATCCCCACCAGCTACCACTAAACATGTATTACTGTTGGGTGGGCCTGAGCCCTAAGTGGCCCACCCAAGCCCACCTGTGGCTACACCACTGCTTTATACACCGTGTTAAAAAAAAAACTATACAAAGCTTGTTTTCTACATAATCCTGTGAAAACTTGACCAATTTCAGTAAAATTTGGGATATATTATCTTGAATAGATTTGCAATAAGCCTACACTCATGCCGGTCACCTCATCTAAATGATGTCACCACCACCTAGCGATTATTGTCATGGTACACGCAGAAGCCATTTTGCTTTAGGCCTAAACAGTTACCATGATTTTCAGTCAGGAGGATCCGATCCTTATTACAAATTTGTATCTGGAAAAAGGTTATGGTTCTCCTAGACTGGGGCAAGAGTTTCCAGAAAAGAGGTGGAAGAAGGGAAGCGTAGAATATGTTTGGAAGACATTTGTGAGCAACGGGCTCAACCGATCACCAGTCAGGAAGCAGCAGGGCCCGATCCGTTCACACTGAAGAAAACATTGCAACAATTTAAGAACCAGGTAGTGAAGTGACATCGTTTAGGTGAGGTGGCCGGCGTGACTGTAGGCTTATTGCAAATTTATTCAGGATGATATGTCCCAAATTTTATTGAACGTAGCTCCATCCCTGGCTGCCTTCAAATCCGGGCTAAAGGCCTACCTGTTTGATGCTGCTTTCGACTCCTGACTTGTCACTTTTATCTTATCCTTGTGTCCTTCTGTCTGTCCTTCCCTTATCCTTATTGATCCTGTCTGTTTGTCCTGATTTTGAGCAGGGACTGTCTTTCTTCGTAAAGTAGTCAAGTTTTGACAGAGTTATGAGAAAATCAGCTTTGTATAGGTTTTTTTTTTTTGGGGGGGGGGGGGGGTTGGAACAGTGTAGTTAAGATTACAGACATCCGGATCTCATCACTGGTCATCCTCTTCTATTAAAATTCTCTGTATGATGGGGGTAAATTCTTTTCCAGTCAGCGTATATTTTTCTTTTATGGGGTAATTTTCCCTACACAATTACAAATATAAATTCCTACAAAAAAGTACCCACAGAGATCTGCACCTGATTTTTCCCCTGCAATGTTACTTCCTCCAACCTAGCCCCTGCCTCCAAGTCCTCCTCCTTTTTTGCCCCCATAAAAATGCGTGCATTGTTGTTCCTCAGATGTCCTTTTACTCAGGGAAAGGGAAAGGGTGGACCATTTTCAGATAGCTCGTGGCTGGACAGATTCAGCTTCAGAAGTTGGGGAACAAGGCCAGTGCTGGGCAGACTTCTACGGTCTGTACCCTGATAGTGGCTGAATAGATTTGGATTATTATTATTATTATTATTTATCGCATTTGTACCCCACATTTTCCCAACTTTTTGCAGGCTCAATGTGGCTTACAGAGTGTTAATGTAATGTAGTCATGGGTTGGAGTGGAGCTTTTCAGGGGCTTCGATGACAACTTCAAAAGTTTTACAAAAAAGACCATGCCGGGCAGACCTCTATGGTCTATGCCTTGAAAATGGCAAGGACAAATCAAGATCAGTTATACATATGAAGTATCACATTATACCTTGTGTAATGAGATTATCTTGTTGGGTGGACTGGATGGATCGTACAGGTCTTTATTACTTGGCTTCTGAAAACGGCTTTCCCCTCCCTAAAAAACAGGGAAGGGACATTGGCCAACCAATAAACTGATGTAGTCCAGAGGTAGGTGGCAACAAATTTATTATTAAACAGATATCTGCTTAATAAATTTGTTGCAACCTACCTCTGGACTATATTGGTTTATTGGTTGACCAATGTCTCTTCCTTATTTTCTTGGTTTCTGTGGATGTGACTTTGTAGGGAATTGGCCTTTTTGTTGGTGTGTGCTGGTGTTTTGCCCCTCCCTAAAACATGGATGTGCCTAATGAACCAATGGCAGTGCTTTGTGCTGCCACCCAGAAGACCTGGGTTAAAAACTTTCTCTTTGAAAGGTAGCCAACAAATTGAACACTGGGCTGCCCCACTTTCCATTGCAGTGCTGCTTCAATGCATGTTTCAAATGTATGAGACCATTCTGGGATCAGGTTTAGGTAAAGATAGTCTTTAGTGCATCAGCAGTCCATGTTGTAATTTAAATTTCTCTAGCATCTACTGGAAGAAAGTTTATGTAAGAGTTAGAAACCATCTGGAATGATGGTTCAGTATGAATGGATTTTAAGCTCTGTAGAGCCAGGATGGCCTCTTATGTGGAATTGTCTGTGAAATCACTTTCTTAGTCCTTTGATGAACAAACGTAAGGTAGGGCTGTACTGTTCAGATCTGCAGTCTTTGTCCTTCTGTGTCTAATAGGATTGTCCCGGAGAGAATGAATGAAAAACAGATAGTGTCCGAGCTGACCTGCCGTAGCTGTGAATTGTATGAGGGCTGCAGCAGAGTCCCAGTTTGAAACTTCCATCCTCTCCACTAATTATCATGACACCAGAGCTGCATTGAAATGCCCACATCTGAATCTTACTCCTGTACTATGTGAATTTTCTCCCTCTTCTTTCTCTCTTTACCTGCAGCTGCTGGACTCAAAACTATAACATGAATTTCTGGCTCATCATTAGATTACCCATCCTCATAGCAATTGGGGTAAGTGATCGCCATTGCCCAATGGGCTGTCGCAGCTGGGAACTTCCCAGGGACTGTGAGCAAAAGTTTGTAACCTGTTCCGGGGCAGAGGGAGCTGCAGCGAACGAACGAAGTTTAGCAAACTTGGAGGAGCAGGCGCGCGCCGCGGCACCCCCCAGCGGCGTGCACCCGGGGCGGACCGCCCCCACCGCCCCCTTTGGTACACCACTGCCAAAGTGTGACACACGTATTTATGTGTATCATTACTCTGCTGCTAGAACAGTGAGGTACTTCACCCTTTCCTTTGGAGCAGTGGCGTAGCCACAGGTGGGCCTGGGTGGTCCGGGGCCCACCCACTTAGGGCTCAGGCCCACCCAACAGTAGCACACGTTTAGTGGTAGCTGGTGGGATCCCAAGCTCAGCCAGCTGAAGACTTCCTCCAGATGGTAACAAAAACGCTACTCTCCACAATAACGGCACCTGCGCATGCTCAGTTTTCAGCGCATGCCTGCTGCAGACTGCCAAGGTGGAAAGAAGCGTTTTCCCACCAGCTGAGATATTTTTTGAGTGGTGGTTGGGGGCGGGGGAGAGAGAACAATCGGTGCCCACCCACTTCTTCCTTAGGCCCACCCAAAATCTGTTGTCTGGCTACGCCCCTGCTTTGGAGGAATACACACATTCTACAAAGATGAACAGAAAATGTATTTGGTGCTATGGATACGATTATAAAATAAGGGGACAGTATTCAGTGACACTTATCCAGGTACAAGTTGTTCCTTCCTGGATAAGTGCCGCTCGCTGGAGCTGATTTTCATTGGCGTTCTCCGGTTAATGCTGCTGAAAATCTTTACTGACTACCTAGATACTGCTGGGAAGGTCTGGAGACAGAGCCAAGGGAGGGCTGCAAGTTAGTCAAGCACTGCCGATATTCAGCACGGAATATCAGCGGTACCCGGATAACTTCATCATTACACATGAATATTCAGCATCCATATGTTTATTCCACACTTGATATACCGTCTTTCTGTAGATACAGTCAAAGTGGTTTACATATACTATTTTTGCAGGTACTGTTCTGTCCCTAATGGACTCACAATCTAGGTTATTTGTACCTGGGGCAGTGGAGGCTTAAGTGACTTGCCCAAGGTCACATGGAACTGCAGTGGGAATTGAACCCAGTTCCCCTGGTCTGGCCCAGCGCAGAATATTAGGGTACAAATTAAAATGCTACAATCAGCGTTTGAAATCAGCTCTCACTGTGGTCTTTAAGGGGCTCTTTTACTAAGCCGTGTAAGCATCGACGTGTACCCAATGTGCGCCAAAATGGAGTTACCGCATGGCTACCATGTGGCTCTTGTGGTAATTTCATTTTTGCCATGTGGCCAATACGTACGGCCGAAAAATAATTTTTTTCTGCCGTGCTTATCGGACACATGCCAAGTGGCATTTGGCGTGCGTAGGTCATTACCACCCGGTTACCATGTGAGATTTTACCGCTAGGTCAATGGCTGGCAGTAAGGTCTCAGACTCAAAATGGACACGCAGCATTTTTGATTTTGCCGCACGTCCATTTTTGGCAAAAAACTTTTTTTAAAAGGCGTTTTTTACAGGTGCGCTGAAAAATGATTCTGCATGCACCCAAAACCCGCGCCTATACTACCACGAGCCATTTTTCAGTGCGCCTTAGTAAAAGGACCCCTAAATATTGGGGGTAAATTTGTATGCAGGTAAATAAGCGAGGAAATTCATGGATGCTAAATAACGTAACATAATGTCTTATATTCCATCATTGACCTTGCGGTTCTACAAGGATCACAACCAAAGAAACTGGTCATTACCAGAAAATACAGGAAAAAAAATTAACATTATAAATGCAAAAGAAAAATACAATAATAATAATAATAATAACCTAAATAAATACTACAAAAGGAGAGACCGCTAACATCGTAGTCTACCACCCAACATCAATTCATGTCCTCTAGTTCTACTGCTTCTTCATCTATATTTTTTCTATATTAATAACTTTCAGGTATTTAAACGTCTGTATCATATCTCCCCTGTCCCTCCTCTCCTCTAGGGTACACATATTCAGGTATTCCAGTCTCTTCCCATACCTCTTTTGGCACCATCCTCTGAACTTCAAGTCTTTTTACATCATACGGCCTCCAAACTGAACACAATACGCCTCACCAACGACTGGTACAGGGGCCATCAACACCTCCTTTCTTCTACTGGTTATGCCTCTCTATGCAACCAGAAATTCAGCCATCACCTTGTCACACTGTTCCGTCAACTTCAGATCCTCAGACACTATCACCCCAAGGTCCCTCTCCTGGTCTGTTCATATCAGCCTCTCACCTCCTAGCATGTATCGCTCCCTTGGATTTCTACTCCCCAACTGCATCGTTCTGCATTTCTTTGCATTAAATTTTAATTGCCAAACATTAAACCATTTTTCTAACTTTTGCAGATCCCTTTTCGTGTTGTCCATGCCCTCCGGAGTTTCCACTCTGTTGCAAGTCTTGGTATCATCCGCAAAAAGGCAAATATTACTTTCTAACCCTTTGGCAAAGTTGCTCACAAATATATTGAATAGAATCAGCCCCAGCACCAATTCTTGAGGCACTCCACTACTCACCTTTCCTTCCTCTGAGTGAATTCCATTAACTACCACCCTCTGGCATCTGTCTGTCAACCAGTATCTAATCACCACATTGGGTCCTATCTTCAGCCTGTTGAATTTATTCAAAACACTCTTATGAGGAACTGTGTCAAAGGCTTTACAGAAATCCAAGTAGATTACATCTAGTGTATGTCCTCGATCTAATTCTCTGGTCACCTAGTCAAAGAATTCAGTCAATCAGATTTATGATTTACCTTTGGTAAAACCACGTTACCTTGGATCTTGTAACTCATTGGATTCCAGGAAATTCACTATTCTTTCCTTCAGCATCGCTTCCGTTAATTTTCCTACACCAAAGTGAGGTTTACTGGCCTGTAGTTGCCCCGTTTCTTCTCTGTCACAACTTTTGTGAAGAAGGACCACATCCGTTCTTGTCCAATCCTGCGGAATCTCTCCTGTCTCCAAACATTTATTCAACAAATCTTTAAGAGGCCCTACCAGAACCTCTCTGAACTCCCTCAGTATCCTGAAAAGGATCCTATCCAGTCCCATGGTTTTATCGGGCTTCAGTTTTTCAAGTTGCTCGTAAACACTTTCTTCCGTGAACATCTCAATATCTACTCTATTCCCCTTTGTCAGTCGATCGTGGTCCTTCTCAAGAACCATTTGTTTAGTATGGTCTTTTCCTCATCACTCACCACTCTTTAACTAGTCCCTTATTTTCTTACTCCTGTTACTCTGTCATATCTATCTATAGGTTCCATCTTTGCTTACATCATATGCTGTCTATTAAAATTTTTTATTGGGTGTTGTGTTGGCATTATGATGTAGTATACTATCCACCTTATAACTGAAAGAGAAAAACGCCTGGATTTCGACCCAAATCGGGAGATAGACGTTTATCTCACAAAAACGAATAAATCGGTATAATGGAAAGCCGATTTTGGACGTTTTTCAACTGCACTCCATCGCGGAAGCGTACAAAGTTGACGGGGGCGTGTCGGAGGCGTGGTGAAGGTGGAACTGGGGCGTGGTTATCGGCCGAGGAGAGATGGGCGCCTTTCGCCGATAATGGAAAAAAAGTACCCTGTTTTCCCCGAAAGTAAGACATCCCCCAAAAATAAGACCTAGTAGAGATTTTCCTGAATTGGTAGCTATAAGGCCTCCCCTGAAAGTAAGACCTAGCAAATTTTTGTTTGAAAGCAGGGCCGCTGAGAGCCGGACAAGCCTGCCCCCGGGCTGCCCCCCCCCCCCCACCCGAGGTCGCCGGGCCCCCCTCCACCCACCCTCCGTCGCTTCCGGAACTAACCTTAAACGCCTCTTTTCACCTTCGCAGCAAGCAGCAGCAGGGAAGACCTCTCCTTCCTTCCGTGCCCCGCCCTCGCGGATGTTACGTCAGGTGAGGGCGGGACACGGAAGGAAGGAGTGGCCTGCCCTGCTGTTGCTTGCTGCGAAGGTGAAAGGAGGCGTTTAAGGTTAGTTCCGGGAGCGACGGAGGGTGGGCGGGCCAACCCCGATCCAACCCCGATGTTTCCCCGAAAAATAAGACAGCCCCTGAAAATTAGACCTAGCGCATTTTGGGGGGCAAAAATTAATATAAGACAGTGTCTTATTTTCGGGGAAACACGGTATGCGTTTGTAGCTAGAATTTAGGGCACTTTTCCTGGACCCTGTTTTTTCACAAATAAGGCCCCAAAAAGTGCCCTAAATGACCAGATTACCACCAGAGGGAATCAGGGATGACCTCCCCTGACTCCCCCAGTGGTCACTAACCCCCTCCCACCACAAAAAAATGATGTTTCACAACTTTTTATTTTCACCATCAAATGTCATACCCACCTCCCTGGAGCAGTTGTTAGGGGGTGCAGTGGACTTCAGGCAGGTGGACCCAGGCTCATCCCCCCCCCTACCTGCTACAATTGTGCTGCTTAATGCTTAGTCGTCCAACCCCCCCAAACCCACTGTACCCACATGTAGGTGCCCCCCTTCACCCCTTAGGGCCATAGTAATGGTGTAGACTTGTGGGCAGTGGGTTTTGAGGGGGATTTGGGGGGGCTCAACACACAAGGGAAGGGTGCTATGCACCTGGGAGCTCTTTTACCTTTTTTTTTGTTTTTGTAAAAGTGCCCCCTAGGGTGCCCGGTTGATGTCCTGGCATGTGAGGGGGACCAGTGCACTACAAATCCTGGCCCCTCCCACGAACAAATGCCTTGGATTTATTCGTTTTTGAGCTGGGCGCTTTCATTTTCCATTATCGCTGAAAAGCAAAAACGCCCAGCTCACAAATTGTCGAATAAAACATGGACGTCTATTTTTTTCGAAAATACGGTTGGGTCCGCCCCTTCATGGACCCGTTCTCGGAGATAAACGCCCATGGAGATAGACGTTTTCGTTCAATTATGCCCCTCCACGCCATACCTTATATTGTTGTTTGAATATTTTTACTGTTGTAATTGTCTATTGCTTATGTTTGACTTATTCTTGAGTACAACGCCTTGAGTGAATTCCTTCGTTGTTAAATAAATCCTAATAAACAAATAATAAATAAAAATAGTCCACAGCATATTTCAGTCTTACAATTCCATTTTTAGCCTTCCTCCTTTCACTAATATACCTGGAAAAATTCTTGTCACACTTCCTTACATTTCTAGTCATTTCTTCTGCTTCTCCTTTCACCAGCCATATAGCTCTCTTTCAATTTCAGCCGGTATTCTTTTCTGTGTCCCCCTTGTTGAGTTTTTCTGTATTTCATGAACGCCAACTATTTTGCCTTTATTTTCTCGGCCACTTGTTTGGAGAACCATATCGGGTTTCCTCTTTCTTCTGCTTTTATTTATTCTCATCACGTAAAGGTCGGTAGCCAATTTTACAGCTCTTTTCAGTCTGGACCAAGTTTCTTTCCACTTCTCTTTTGTTGTTCCAGCCCATCAGCTCTTTCTTCAGGTATTCCCCCGCTTTACTAAGGTCAGCACGTTGGAAATCCAAGACTTTGAGTTTTGTGTAGCTGCCCTCCTCTTTAGTTGTTATGTCAAACCAAACGGTTTGATGATCGCTACTGCCCAGGTGGACACCCACTCGTACATTTGGACACACTCTCCTCATTTGTGAGCTCCGCATCCAGTGCTGCTCCTTCCCTCGTGGGTTCCGTCACCGATTGTCTGAACGGAGCACTTTGAAAGGCATCCACGATCTCTCTACTTCTTTCCAGTTTCACACATGGAATGTTCCAAGCTGCATCCGACAGGTTGAAATCTCCCATCCACCTATTGAAGTTCTCAGTAATTTGCCATCTTTTCTCTCCCTTTCCATAGGTAGGTAGTACTTCAGGAAAAGCTACAGTCTGTACCAAAGGCTTTAACCCTTCCCCCAGCTCCTGGAAAGCTCTCTGTGCTACGTGTGGTATTTTTGGTCAGATCGTTTGTTCCCAGATGGATAACAACATCAGAATTAGAATTATTAGCCTCTTCTCTGATTATAGTCAGTATTTGCCTGGTACTCCTGGTAGCTGAGGATCCTGGGAGGCATTTCACTTAGTTGGGCCTCTTGAACTGTGTTCCAAATTTAATGCCTTTGATAATGGAATCCCCTAGCAGCAACAATTTTCTGTTTTGAGAAGGTGTAAGATGTAGCTTTGAGTTTATGAGGGTTCATGACAGAAGCGCAGCTAGATCTCGAGGTGGGGGGGGGGCACTTTTGGCCTGCCCTCCCACTGCCTCACCACCCTCCCACTGCCGTTCTGTCCCCACCCACTGCTGCAGCAAATACCTTGGCTAGCGGAGGTCCCCAACCTCCGCCAGCTGAAGCCTTGTCCAGCGCCGGTCTCCAGCGCCGCCGTATTGCCTGCCCTGCTCTCTCTAGCCCCTCACGTCTTGAATGCTCCTTTTAGTGAAACTGAGCATGCTCAACTTCACTAAAAGGAGCATGCAGGATGTGAGGGGGAAGAAAGGGCAGGCAACGTGGCGGCGCCGGAGACCAGCGCTGGACAAGGCTTTACCTGGCAGGGGTTGGGGACCCCTGCCAGCAAAACCAGGGCACAGAGGAAATTTTATGGGGCCAAGGCCCCTGTGGCCCCCATGTAGCTACGCCACTGGTTCTTGGAGAAGCAGCCTAATAGCGCAGCAGCCTCAGAACCAGGGAAACCGGGTTCAGTTCCCACTGTAGCTCCTTGTGACTCTGGGCAAGTTGCTTAACCCTCCATTGCCTCAAGTCCAAAATAAGTACCTGTATATAATACGTAAACTGCCTTGATTGTAACCACAGAAAAGGCAGTATATCGAATCCCATCCTCTCTCATGATGAAAAGGTATAAGGAGTGGCCTTGTGTGATGTCTTCCTTAGTACTGGGTGGGAGGAGAGACTGCAGGAGAAAAGAGAGAGTCATTCCTGGGAAGGAGACACACAGACTGCACAAGTGGAAACTTTCCCTGTCCATATTTGGTCAGTATTTAATGGAGAGACGTTGAGATGTAATTGTGATCTGCTATAGAAGACAGGATCTTGGGATTCCTTAAGATGCCAGGAAGAAATCATGGGGTCCTTTTTACAAAGGCACGCTGAAAAATGGCCTGCGGTAGTGTTGGTGCGGGTTTTGGGCGTCTGCAGAATCATTTTTCAGCGCACCTGTAAAAAAGGCCTTTTTTTGCCGAAAACGGACAGGTGGCAAAATCAAAATTGCCGCGCGTCCATTTTGGGTCTGAGACCTTACCGCCAAACCTAATGGTAAAGAATTTGGGCGGTAATGACCTACGTGTGCCAGAAAAATATATATATTTTTCAGACGCGCGTAGCGGACGTGCGCCAAAAATGGAATCACCGCAAGAGCCATGCGATAGTCGGTCAGTAAGTCCATTTTGGCACACGGGTGCGCATAGACGCTTATGTAGCTTAGTAAAAGGACCCTCAAATTGCTTTTTTGGAAGATCACGTAATATCACGTTTTGGAGGAGCTGTGTTATGGAACGTTAGCATCGGACTGCTCCATTTCTTTTGGATAAAGGTTGCAGTGGGCTAAGAATGAACCCCTTTCAGCACATACCACACAGCCCTGCTTGTTAAAAGTGGCACATGTCCAGATAATCCACCACAAGCGGAGAACTCGAACGCCCCACGAGAGAATACAGGTATGGGAGAAAGTGGGATGTTTGACCAAGGAAAACCAAAGACTGGAGGGATGGATTCTTGATGAAAGAAGACTCGACACAAACGTTGTGTTTCGGCCATTAGGCCTGCATCAGGAGTCTCAGTCAACGGAGAACAGCTGATACAAACGTTTAGAAGCACGTGGTATGGTGATCAATGAGGTTGGTCTTTAAAAAGACCTTTTTCGAAAAAACGTGCTCGTAGACAATTGAAATGTCAGCGTACGCAAGTTTTTTTGAAAAAGGTCTTTTTAAAGACCAACCTCATTGATCACCATACCACGTGCTTCTAAACGTTTGTATCAGCTGTTGTCCGTCAACTGAGACCAACCTTATTGATCACCATACCACATGCTTTTAAACGCCGACCCCCCCCCCTGCCATTGCTGGCCGATCCCCCCGCCGCCGCTGCCGCCACCACCAACTTTGTCCCCCATGCCGACAACCCTCTCAACCCCTCCTCCAGCCGACAACCCTCCCTCACCACCACCGCCGTCATCGCCTACCTTTGCTGGCGAAGGACCCCAATCCCCGCCAGCCGAGGTCCTCTTGCTTCCAGCGCAAGGCTTCGTTCTGTTTCTGTGAGTCTGACGTCCTGCACGTTTCACAAACAGAACAAAGCCTTCCGCGGGAAGCAAGAGGACCTCGGCTGGTGGGGGTTGGGGTCACCCACCAGCAAGAGTAGCCCACGGCGACGGTGGGGGAGGGTCGGCGGCGGGAGAGGGGTCGAGAGGGTCGTCGGCAGGGGGATCCAGACCCAATTCTACAGGGGCCCAGGCCCCCGTGGCCCCACGTAGCTATGCCCCTGGTTACAATAATTTTACTCTGCAGAGCAGAGCTAATGCAGCACTTGTGAGAGCCAGGAGGCATAGCAGACAGAAACACAGCTTAAGACCCATAGAAATGCCTGGGATTGGATGCGTATTTGATTGTATTGTCCTGCCAAATCCTGACCATCTTATAGTTTTGTAATGCCGTGGTTGGAGAGAAAAAAAATACCAGCATGTCCCCGGAAGTGTGAAAGAGACCGATGATGCATAGCTTGCCCCGTACCTTGGCTCTGCTCCACTTCTGAGAAATAAGTGTTATCCAGTGATGATTAACGTGCATTACCAGTTCAATTAGCCTATGACAGGTTTGGAAACTGCTTACTCATGATTCCGTTCACACACTGGGATCTGTTTTTACCACCCACCTATCACTGAACCTTAGTGAAGTCTGTGGGCCAGTGCATGAATTTCACGCTGTGATTGTCTCTTCCCAATGTGGCAGGTGAACTTTCTCATCTTTATCAGGGTGATCTGTATCATCATATCCAAACTGCAAGCAAATTTAATGTGCAAAACGGACACAAAATGTCGGTGAGTCGTTTGATCGACAATTACCACGTGCACCCTGCTGTCTCCTATTTACTCACCTTTACCAATGGGAATTAGTAATTCTCAATCAATTTGGTGAAGAGAGAATGAGGAAGGTCTTTGCATAAGGCTCACTGACCGATGCAGTGGAGCTGTAAGGTTCCACCGCCATGCGTGTCTTCTGACATGTCTAAGGTGGCTGGCAAAGTTTTCATTTTGAGTCCTCCTCCTTCACCTCACACAGTTTGGTAGGTCAGATGCCTCTTATCTGTCCTGGCTGGGTTCTGCAAAGGGCTGCCTGTGGAGTTTAATGGCTAATGTACGGAACTATCAACCAGGCAACCCAGGATGAGTATCCTTTTACCATTACTCACTGCTTGTCTTCGGTCTTTTGGGGGTAAAGGGAATTGCAATCATGTGAATTGTCTTGTGCTTTTACTGTTGCCTTTGGTTTTTAACAGGTTGGCCAAGTCCACTCTAACGCTGATCCCTCTCTTGGGGACACACGAAGTCGTCTTTGCTTTTCTAACGGACGAGCATGCCAAGGGCGCTCTGCGCTACATTAAACTGTTCTTTGAGCTCTCCTTCACCTCCTTCCAGGTACTGTGTGAATGAACTGATTTTTTTTTCCTTTACAGTGTACTACTACTACTATTATTAAACATTTCTATAGCGCTACTAGACTTAGGCAGCGCTGTACAAATTAACATGAAAAGACAGTCCCTGCTCAACAGAGCTTACAATCTAAATTGGACAAATGAACAGACAGCTAGGGGTGGGGAAATTGCAGTGGTAGGGGTGATAAGTGAGGGTGTTGAGTAAGAGAGTCATGGTTAGGAGTCGAAAGCAGTAGCAAAGAGGTGGGCTTTAAGCCTAGACTTGAAGACAGCCAGAGACTGAGCCTGACGTACTGGCTTAGGGAGTCTATTCCAGGCATAGGGAGCAGCGAGCTAGAAGGAACGGAGCCGGGAGTTAGCAGTGGGGGAGAAGGGGGACGACAGGAGACATTTACCCAGCGAACGGAGTTCACGGGGAGGAGTGTAGGGAGAGATGAGAGCGGAAAGGTACTGAGGAGCTGCGTGATTTAACCAGAGCTGACATTGTGATGTCATAATGCCTCAGTCCACCAATGCCTAAGAGCCAACCTCATCAGTGATGTCACAATGGCTTGACTGTCCTATACTTGCTATTATTAAACATTTCTATAGCGCTACTAGACTTAGGCAGCACTGTACAAATTAACATGAAAAGACAGTCCCTGCTCAACAGAGCTTACAATCTAAATTGGACAAATGAACAGACAGCTAGGGGTGGGGAAATTGCAGTGGTAGGGGTGATAAGTGAGGGTGTTGAGTAAGAGAGTCATGGTTAGGAGTCGAAAGCAGTAGCAAAGAGGTGGGCTTTAAGCCTAGACTTGAAGACAGCCAGAGATTGAGCCTGACGTACTGGCTCAGGGAGTCTATTCCAGGCATAGGGAGCAGCGAGATAGAAGGAATGGAGCCGGGAGTTAGCAGTGGGGGAGAAGGGGGGTTTTTAACAGGTTGGCCGTCCATTCTAACGCTGATCCCTCTCTTGGGGACACACGAAGTCGTCTTTGCTTTTCTAACGGACGAGCATGCCAAGGGCGCGCTGCGCTACATTAAACTGATCTTTGAGCTCTCCTTCACCTCCTTCCAGGTACTGTGTGAATGAACTGATTTTTTTTCCTTCACAGTGTAGATGATGGATGAGGAAAAGTCATGTTTTTATTCTGCAGATTCATTCTAGATCCAGTGAATAAATTCATAGCGCATGGTGTCATCCGTCAAAGTTTCAAAGGAGGCTGTGGAGGGCTGTAATTCTGTTAGAAAAACCTTCTTGGGTAGGAAAGAAGAGACTCAATTGACTGATTTCTCATCACATGACTAAGGTTCACCTGATACCTAGCAGCAATACCATGAAATTGACCGCTGGCCTCTATTATTCTGGACAAAGGAAAATGGTAATGGAATTCAAACATGCGTGGAATAAACATAAAGGAATCCTGTTCAGAAGAAATGGATCCTCAGGAGCTTAGCCGAGATTGGGTGGTGGAGCTGGTGGTTGGGAGGCGGGGATAGTGCTGGGCAGACTTATACGGTCTGTGCCAGAGCCGGTGGTGGGAGGCGGGGCTGGTGGTTGGGAGGCGGGGATAGTGCTGGGCAGACTTATACGGTCTGTGCCAGAACCGGTGGTGGGAGGCGGGGCTGGTGGTTGGGAGGCAGGGAGAGTGCTGGGCAGACTTACACGGTCTGTGCCAGAGCCGGTGGTGGGAGGCGGGGCTGGTGGTTGGAAGGCGGGGATAGTGCTAGGCAGACTTATACAGTCTGTGCCATAGCCGGTGGTGGGAGGCGGGGCTGGTGGTTGGGAGGCGGGGATAGTGCTGGGCAGACTTATACGGTCTGTGCCAGAGCCGGTGATGGGAGGCGGGGCTGGTGGTTGGGAGGCGGGGATAGTGCTGGGCAGACTTATACGGTCTGTGCCCTGAAGAGGACAGGTACAAATCAAAGTAGGGTATACACAAAAAGTAGCACTTATGAGTTTGTCTTGTTGGGCAGACTGGATGGACCGTGCAGGTCTTTTTCTGCCGCCATCTACTATGTTACTATGTACTAAGTGGTTTACAATATCACATACATAACCACAGTTTAAATGTCTCACAAAGAACAACAAACAAAAAAAATGTTTACAATTGTAAATAAGAACAAATGTAAAAACTACCCAATTCTCTGACATAGTTATAGCTTTAGTTAAATGCCTGTTGGAACAGGAGAGCTTTGAGCCCTTTTTGAAATTGTAAATCATTTTCCATTTTATGCAGCTGTTCAGGAAGCATATTCCACCGTCGAGTGCCCTCTATATAGAACATCCGTAATCTATAATTGTCTAATCTGATCTGTTTGGATGACAGGGACATCTAATAGGTATTTTTCTGCTGCTTTCCTGAAACGGGTCGCCATTGTTTCTTGTAGTTGGGAGATTTGCAAAGCTGTTTGGTCATGCCGTTTTTCTAAGTCCTCCGCTCGTGTTTGGAATGCAGAGAGAGAAATGGTGATGGATGAAATTTCGATCTTTAAATCGCAAGTTGTCTCATAATGTTTTGAAGAGAGTTCCTGCAGTGCTCGGAGTTCTTCTAAAACTGCCTTTGTTAGTGCAGGAGGATGTTTCCCCAGCGGCGCGCCATTTTCTCTGGCGTCGGTGGATCTAACCTTGATCTTTTTGATCCAGAAGCAGTGGAGGTGCAGGAATCTGATTTTGATGATTTAGATCCTGACATGCTTGATACGTATTGTAAAGCTGATTGTAGAAGTCATTCGCTCTTAAAGCGTTAGTCTGTGTGATTTTCTAGAACTGTTGGTGGGAAGTGAGGAATCAGGCATCCATCTTAACCGGCTGCTCACTAGCGCCCCCGGTATTTTTCTGCTGAATAAAGTGGGCAATGCAGCTATTGCTTGCTGCAGAGGGACTTCATTATTCAGAGGCCCTTTTACCAAGCTACGGGGGAAAGGGCCCTGCACTGGCATTCTGGTCGCCGCATCTCAAGAAAGATATAATAGAATTGGAAAAGGTGCAGCGAAGGGCGACTAAAATGATAGCGGGGATGGGACAACTTCCCTATGAAGAAAGATTAAGGAGGCTAGGGCTATTCAGCTTGGAGAAGAGACGGCTGAGGGGAGACATGATAGAGGTATATAAAATAATGAGTGGAGTGGAACAGGTGGATGTGAAGCGTCTGTTCACGCTTTCCAAAAATACTAGGGCTAGGGGGCATGCGATGAAACTACAGTGTAGTAAATTTAAAACAAATTGAAGAAAAATTTTCTTCACCCAACGTATAATTAAACTATGGAATTCATTGCCGGAGAAAGTGGTGAAGGCGGTTAGCTTAGCAGAGTTTAAAAAGGGGTTGGACGGTTTCCTAAAGGACAAGTCCATAAACTGCTACTAAATGGACTTGGGAAACATCCACAATTCCAGGAATAACATGTATAGAATGCTTGTACGTTTTGGGAAGCTTGCCAGGTGCCCTTGGCCTGGATTGGCCGCTGTCGTGGACAGGATGTTGGGCTCGATGGACCCTTGGTCTTTTCCCAGTATGGCATTACTTATGTACTTATGTACTTATTTTTCCCGCACGACAGGGTCCTTTTTACCCAGCGGATAAAAAAGCCCCCAGCACGCTCTTACCACATAGCCATGCAACAGGTATCCTAAGGACTCCCGCACTAACCTGGCAGTAACCGGGCAACATGCGGCAACGCCCAATTACCGCCCCACAGGCCATTTCTGTGGGTTTTCTTTTTCCACTGGCAGTGGCGTGCGTTCAGGGTGGGACTACCGCATGCGGCTGCATTGGGCCGGCGGTAGTCCCAAAAGAGGAGCGGTAAGCCCCCGTTGGGCTTACCGCCGCTCTGTAAAAGGGCCCCTCGACATTTTTAAAATACACATTGGGGTCTTAAATTGTATTTCCCCTGTAACTGGAAGCCAATGTAGTCTTTGCAACACTGGAGAGATTATTATTATTATTAGCATTTGTATAGCGCTACCAGACGCACGCAGCGCTGAACACCTGACACAGAGAGACAGTCCCTGCTCAGTAGAGCTTACAATCTAAAAATACAGACAGACAAGACAATTAAGGGCGAGGGAAGTACTGGGTGAGAAGGAACAAGGGAATGGGCAATTGAGTAATGGCTAGGAGCCAAAAGCAGTGGTGAAAAGGTGGGTTTTCAGCATAGATTTGAAAACAGGGAGAGATATGGTTAAACCTTGAAGTGCCGCTGCATTCTGTGCTAATTGTAATGTTTTAAGTAAATTAACCGGAATCCCCGGCAGCAGAGAATTACAGTAGTCAAACCAGGGGCGTAGCTAGATGGGGCCACGGGGGCATGGGCCCCCACAGATTTAGCCCTGGCCCCCTCTACTTTTGACCCCTCCCCCCCCCCGCCGCTGACCCTCCTCCCCCACTTTCGACCCCCCCGCCGCTTCCAGGTACTTTTGCTGGTGGGGAACCTCAACCCTCGCCAGCCGAAGTCTTCTTCAGTACCGGTCTCCGGCTCGTTCGCTGATCTGTTTCTGTGAGTCAGGACTCACAGAAACAGATCAGCGAATGCGCCGGAGACCGGCGCTGAAGAAGACTTCGTCTGGCAGGGGTTGGGGACCCTCGTCAGCAAAGGTACCTGGCGACGGGGGAGGGTCGGCAGTGGGAGGGGGTCGAAAGTGGCGGGGGAGGGTCGGCGGCGGGGGGGGGGGGTTGAAAGTGGCGGGGAGTCATCAGCATACTAAACTGTGCCTCCCCACCTCGGGCTCTGGACCCCTCTCCCGCCAAGGTCTGGCTACGCCCCTGAGTCAAGCAATGATGTAATAAGTGTCTTCTGCACAACTTTTCTAAAGGTAGTGATGGCAACTGGCCTTGCTGAGTTTAAAGGGGGTCTGGACAGATTCCTGAAGGAAAAGTCCATTGATCGTTATTAAATTCTGGGTTTTTGCCAGGTTCTTGGGGCCTGGATTGGCCGCTGTCGGAGACAGAGTGCTGGGCTTGATGGACCTTTGGTCTTTTCCCAGCGTGGCAGTGCTTATGTGCTTATATATATATCTTCTGTCAACAGTTCCTTTAATCTTCTCATTACCTTGATCTTGAAGATCTTTCTTTCAGACTATTATGGTAAGTTTTGAATAAAAAGCATAAGGGGTCCTTTTACTAAGGTGCGCTGAAAAATGGATTGTGGTAGTGTAGGCGCAGGTTTGGGGTATGCGCCAATCAGAAGCGGAGCCAGGATGAGCCAGGTTGACGGCGCGGGGGGAGCGAGAGCGGACTTCCGCCGGCGCACATTTTCAGTGCCACAGAATGAAAAAAAAATAGGCGCCGGCAGAACTCCGTTTGGGGGAGTGGCCGCTCCCCTGGCGCCCCACCTAGCTACATCACTGGCGCCAATCCGTTTTCCAGCGCACCTGTAAAAAAAGGCCTTCTTTAAAATTTTTGCCAAAAATGGACGTGGGGCAAAATCAAAATTGCCGTCCATTTTGGGTCTGCGACCTTACCGCCAGCCATTGACCTAGCGGTAAATTCTCACACGGTAACCGAGCGGTAATGACCTACACGCGCAAAAATGAAATTACCGCAACAGCCCCTCGGTAGCCGTGCGGTTACTCCATTTTGGTGCACGTTGGGCACGCACAGACGTTCACGCGGCTAAGTAAAAGGTCTCCTAAGTCAAGAATAATAATCCCAAGATTCACAGGTATCATTCTGTTTCAAACTATTTCCAGCTTGTTCGTAATGTGACATGCCAGGGTTTAAAAAAATAAAGCATTTTACTTTAAAACAAAAGCAGATTCGTGACTGCTGCCTGCACACAAATTATTGTTTTCATTAGCAGCACAGAGATTTCAGTGCTCTGAGTTGTACATTTATTTAACATTTGTACCCCACGCTTTCCCACTCATGGCAGGCTCTATGCGGTGGGCAATGGAGGGTTAAGTGACTTGCCCAGAGTCACAAGGAGCTGCCTGTGCCGGGAATCGAACTCAGTTCTTCAGTTCCCCAGGACCAAACTCCACCACCCTAACCACTAGGCCACTCCTCCACTGTTGCTACTATTTGAGATTCTACATGGAATGTTGCTATTTCACTAGCAACATTCCACGTAGAAGTCGGCCCTTGCAGATCAGATCACCAATGTGGTCACGCAGGCTTCTGTGAGTCTGACATCAGACTCACAGAAACAGAAGCCTGCGCAGTCTACATGGAATGTTGCTATTCCATGTAGCATCTCCAATAGTATCTATTTTCTTTTTGTTACATTTGTACCCCATGCTTTCCCACTCATGGCAGGCTCAATGCAGCTTACATGGGGCAATGGAGGGTTAAGTGACTTGCCCAGAGTCACAAGGAGCTGCCTGTGCCTGAAGTGGGAATTGAACTCAGTTCCCCAGGACCAAAGTCCACCACCCTAACCACTAGGCCACTCCTCCACTCCCTGTATTTGTACCCTACAATCATACAAGTTGGAAACTCAGTTCGATATGGCTTGCACTGAATTGAACAGAAAATAGAGAGTCATGATGCAGAGACATGTCATTTCTCAGGTGAAGACTGTATAGAGAGAGGGGTGGCATGGTGCAGGAAGGAAGGCTATTAGGAGAAGTTTATGGTCCGTGGGAGGGGATGTTAAACTCCCTGGTGCTCCAGAAAACTTCCGCAAACCCAGAGCTGAAATGATGTGATCAGCGTGAGAGACTGCTGCAGCCTGCAGGCGACTGAGATTTTCTCTGCGGACAAAGTAGAGATTAGATCCACATTTGGTCGATGTCATTTTCGTTGCCTGAAACTGGACTTTGCGCGCTGTGGGGTCCTTTTACTAAGCCGTGGTAAAAAGTGGCCTGCGGTAGTGTAGGCGCAGGTTTTGGGCCTGCGCAGAATTATTTTTCAGCGTGCCTGCATAAAAGGCCTCTCTTCCCCTCCCCCCCCCCCACCCCCACCCAATGGATGTGCAGCAAAATCAAAATTGCTGCGCATCCATTTTGGGTCTCAGACCTTACCGCCAGCCATAGACCTAGCGGTAAAAGATTTGGCCGGTAATGACCTACATGTGTCAGATGCCACTTGGCGCATGTCCGCTACGCGTGCCAGAAAATAAAAAATACATTTCAGACGCACGCCAAAAATGAAATTACCGCAAGAGCCACCCGGTAGTTGGGCAGTAAGTCCATTTTGGCGCACGTAGACGCTTACATGGCTTAGTAAAAGGGGTCCTGTGTTTACACTCAGGAAATCTTTTCAGCTTCCCTGGTGGGTACCGTACTCAATGCTTGTACAGTTCACGCTTTAGTCCTTTCATGCGTGATCACAACTCTTTATAGAAAGTATTTTAAAACGGTGGTACAATTTTAAAACAAAATTACAAGAACTGCACATTCCAAAGGACTTTTCACTGAGGGTGTCCACAAAACATCAAACTAGATGCAGAATCACCTTAGGCACCTGAACCAGTTCCCCATGAGAGCAGCGGGAACCAAACATTGTCCCAAGTAGGCTCATGGAAAGCAGGGGCGTAGCTACTATGGGGCCAAGGGGGCCTGGGCCCCCGTAGATTTGGCCCTGGACCCCCTGCCGACGACCCTCTCAACCCCCCTCCCGGCGCCAACCCGTCATCGCCGTCTGCTACCTTTGCTGGCGGGGGACCCCAACCCCCGCCAGCCGAAGTCTTCTTCCTTTGTTTTGTTTCTCAGTCTGACGCCCTGCACGTACAACGTGCAGACGTCAGACTCACAGAAACAGAACGAAGCCCTGCAGATCGCAAGGCTTCGTTCTGTTTCTGTGAGTCTGACGTTCTGCATGTACAACGTGCAGGACATCAGTCTCAGAAACAGAACGAAGGATGAAGAGGACCTCGGCTGTTGGGGGTTGGGGTCCCCCGCCAGCAAAGGTAGGCGACGGTGGGCAGGGTCAAGAGGGTTGTCGGCGGGGGGGGGGTCACAGTTGTTGGTGGCGGTGCAGGCGGCGGCGGGAGGTGTCGGCAATGGCGGGGGTGTCAGCGGTGCCAGGGGGGGGCTAAAATGTGCCCCCTCACCTCGGGCTCTGGACCCCCCTCCCGCCGGTCTGGCTACGCCCCTGATTAAAGTACTATGTCCTGTTGCAACAGCAGGGGCAGATCAATCTAATGGAACAAGTAAACAAGTCAGTGGTGCTTCAACTCTCTCCACCCAACCCCCCACCCCCCACACATACACAGACACACACTCTTAGGGCCCTGTTTACCAAGGTGTGCTAGCATTTTTAGTCAGCGCGCGCTAAAAACTTTAGCGCACCTATACTGCAAGCATAGTAAACAGAGCCCTTAGTTTCTCTGCACAATTCTGTCACACCTCCGAAAAAACGATTGGGTGATTTCCCTGGATCTGAAAGGAATTAGCAAGACTGAGATTGCAGCCTCTCCAGTGGAATCAGACGCCAATGGAATCCGCTTCCACATCCAGTATCCAGAAAAACAGAGATGTGGTGTTCGCTCCAGTGACGGTACAAACTACAGAACCCGAAGGAGGGTTGCCTTTCAAGAAACCACGAACCCAAGTAACCCTAACAGATGCCTCATTGATGGGATGAGGGGCACACCTTCATCTCCAGACTGAGGGACAGTTGCCAAAACAAAGTCTGCATATCAGAACTTTGAATACATTTTCCACGCTCTCCATACATTACATCAATGGCTCAAAGACAAGATAGTCAAAATCAAAACGGACCACGATGGTGCGATGTTTTACATCAATAAACAAGGTGGTGTGGCATCCCTGACTCTGATGAGAAGCAGTCAAAATTTGGAATCTCGGCCTCTCAATGTGAGTTTGAAGCAGAGAGCCTTTCAGGACAGAGCCACTGATTAGCAGACAGACTCTGTTAGCGATCAGACACCAAAAGTAGTACCCAGATGAGCCAACTGCCCTCAGCATCTTTAGGAATTGGGGGGGGGGGGAGGTCCAAGAAAGCACAGAGGCAGACGGTCTGCGATCTCCAAGATGGAAAACAAACGGAGCAGATCGTAGGCAAACAAAACAAGATTTATTAATATAACCCAATTACAGTATATGTATACACGCACAAAAACAGCCCGACACAGGCCATGTTTCGCCCAACAGGGCTGCTTCAGGGGCTACACAGTAATCCTTTACTATGAAGTATAATAGATATGTGCTCAATATACTGTAATGAATATAAAGTAGATCATCTTGATTCAAAAAACAGCTGGATCAGAAATGCCACAAAGCAGAATGCTGACATAGAGTCAATCCGACAGTCACGTATCTCTGAGAATGCTACTGTGTAGCCCCTGAAGCAGCCCTGTTGGGCGAAACACGGCCTGTGTCGGGCTGTTTTTGTGCGTGTATACATATACTGTAATTGGGTTATATTAATAAATCTTGTTTTGTTTGCCTACGATCTGCTCCATTTGTTTTCCATCTTTAGGAATTGGGACATTGCCTCACAGACCAATCAAAAAAAAATGTCTCACCTGCTCTAAATGACCAGTGAAGCATAGACTATGCTGTGATGCTTTCGATAATGCTTACCTCTAATGGGCGTTCTTTATCAGCGGCGTAGCCAGGCCTTTCATTTTGGGTGGGTCCAGAGTTTGGATGGGTGGGCCTTCTAAAATCCCTCCCTCCTCTGCTCCCAGATCCAGCATTCCCTCCTCCCCAAGGCCCAACATCTCCCCCCCTCTCTGAAACTACCCCCATAGCTCAGTACGTTTGACAGCAGCTGTGTACATCCACTGCCTGGCCAGCCCCGCAGGCTTCCCTCTGCCGAGTCCTACCAGGGAGGAAACAGGAAGTGATGTCAGTGAGGGCAGGGTGTGGCAAAGGGGAGCTGCTGAGGTAGAACTGGGAAGGGGTGTGTTGTGGAGCTGCAGGCGGAAGGCAAATGCCAGGTCTGGGGGGTGAAGGAGAGGGAGAGAGGAGAGTGAGGCAGCCATTGCTGAACTATTTTGAAGGCCACACAGGATGGACCTGAGCCAATAATGGGTGGGCCTGTGCCCACCCAGGCCCACTCATAGTTACACCACTGTTCTTTATAGACATCAGAGGAATGGAGTCATTCATTCCCTCCTACCAACCTCCCCTTACAATAAACATCTAAATTATGGACTGAGGCAGGAATTCAGCTGAAACTCAATGCCTAATACTCACCTACCAACATAACACGAACAAGTTCACCACCATTAACACACCAAAACTGAATCTCCCAATTTCGGACACCTTAAAAATTCTTGGAGTTACTATTGATCGACACCTAACACTTGAGAATCACACGAAAAACACAACCAAGAAGATGTTCCACTCAATGTGGAAATTAAAAAGAGGAAGATCTTTCTTCCCAAGGACCGTCTTTCAGCACCTGATACAATCAATGGTACTCAGCCATCTAGACTATTGTAACGCACTCTATGCTGGCTGCAAAGAGCAAATAATCAAGAAACTTCAGACAGCCCAGAACACTGCAGCCAGATTCATATTCGGAAAAACAAAATATGAAAGTGCTAAACCCCTACGAGAAAAACTACACTGGCTCCCACTCAAACAACGCATCACATTCAAAATATGTACCCTAGTTCACAAAATCATTCATGGAGACGCTCCAGCCTACATGTCAGACCTGATAGACTTACCACCCAGGAACGCTAAAAAATCATCCCGCACATTCCTTAATCTTCACTTCCCTAACTGCAAAGGTCTAAAAAACAAACTACTTGAGCACACAATTCTGGAACGCGCTGCCGCGCAACTTAAAAACGATCTAAGAACTAACCAACTTCCGCAAACTACTGAAGACCCATCTCTTTGACAAAGCATACCACAAAGATCAACAGATGTGAACCCTTACACATATATCCAGAACTGCCTCACGATATTTGCTTCTTACTCTACTATCCTGGAGGAGTGGCCTAGTGGTTAGGGTGGTGGACTTTGGTCCTGAGGAACTGAGTTCAATTCCCGGCACAGGCAGCTCCTTGTGACTCTGGGCAAGTCACTTAACCCGCCATTGCCTGCCGCATTGAGCCTGCCATGAGTGGGAAAGCGTGGGGTACAAATGTAACAAAAAATAAAAAAATATTCTGCTTTATCATTATCAAGTTACCCAAGATCCTTATGTAATACTAAATGTCTATTTTCTTACATATTTCCATTATTCATGATATATTGTAAGCCACATTGAGCCTGCAAAGAGGTGGGAAAATGTGGGATACAAATGCAATAAAATAAATAAATACAGGCACTGAGCATGGTTGCTGTGCACACTCAAGGAAACTAAAACTTTTCTGAGTGTAAACCAAAAGTACAAGGTCCAAATTTGGGCGAAGTTGGTGGCATCACTCAAGTGTGATGCCATTCACATGCTATCCATGGAGAACATCCATTACAATCTTGCTTTAACATATGTCTACCTCTGAAACTATGGAACGCGTAGAATGGGAATGACGGAACAATGTTCCACATCATGTTTTCCTTTATTTCCTTCCTGTGTTAAAGACTCTAGAATTTTCCAGAAGGCCAGATTGTACACAGGAAGTTAAAGTGATGGCACTGTATGAATTGTTCCACCTCATCACGCTTTCTTTGTTTCTCTTGGCTTTCAGGGCCTGATGGTTGCAGTTCTGTACTGCTTTATCAACAATGAGGTAAGAGCTGCAGAATAATTTCCATGTTCCATAACGGGCACTCCTCGTTATTCAGGTTGTGAGTCTCCCAAATACAGGACTCGAAAGAATGGACAACTAAAATTTACTTGGCAACTTTAGAGAATGACTATGACTGCATCCTATGTTTAAAAAATGTAACTCAGAGGCCTTCAAAATCTAAGAAAACTCATGCAATCCCCCCTTTACTCACAGAATATGGTATCTTAATTTCAATACGTAATGTCCTCTGTATCCCTTTCCTAATATGCAATCACTGTCCAGGTGTCACCAACATCTGGACCTGGAAGAAGAGGTTGCATGTGCTTGCTGGGATAAAACAGCAAAGTAAATACACTTTCCCGCATGTCAATAACAACACTGCTCCATTTAAACAGTCTACAGGAAGCACCGAGGAAAATACATAAAGAAATACATCTTTTTTTAACTGCAGGAGTCCCTAAATATATACTATAGTGAGCTGACATGCTCATTGGCCACTCACGTCAGCTTACTGAAACTCACTCACTTATTTCTTGGGGGTGACCTTTGATGGATTCTGTATCCCTCAGCCCACCTCACAGTTTTGCAACCAAAATGGAACCAGGGGAATAGATATCGAGAGGGATCTTGACGTTTGAGCATTACAATAATGGCGCATACATACGTAAAAGCCAAAATTCCAAAATTGCTATTCTATAAATAAATTGCATATATCTTTAAAAAATCAGCAGGACCCACAGAAGGGCAGAGTGTGGTTGTTGAGGGTTCAACTCCTGAGGAAGCAGATAGAGAAATGAAGGCTCTCTGTTGAGTGTTCCCGACTGCATATGCCACAACTCAGATAAGTGTAAAAGAACTAAAAACAATACATACAGCATATCTTTAAAATTACAAGGAGGGTTTTTTTTGACTGATGACAACTCTGCACCTTATCCTCAATAGAGTGGTCAATCACCGGCAAAGGAAGTAGCAGTCTACAAATAGAAATAGTGTGAGAGCACTGTGCAGAATTTCTGGTCTTTTCCTCCAATAGAAAGTGAAAGTTTCTAAAGAGAGTATAACTTGCATTCCAGCGTACTATTTGAAAAAAACATATATAGGCAAGTTCCAACATAGAGATTAATTACATATCTTAAATAGACCAAAATCTATAAATAGTGGATGAATCACACTCCAGAATATAAAACGTGATATAAACACACAATTCGTAATATTCCTTGCAAATCCTTGTGTTTGATGTTGTTACATTTATTTTTAGTTATTCCTGTTTTCATTAATTATTCAAAAGTACTACTACTATTACTTATCATTTCTATAGCGCTACTAGACGTACGTAGCGCTGTACACTTGAACATGAAGAGACAGTCCCTGCTCGACGGAGTTTACAATCTAATTAGGACAGACAAACAGGACAGATAAGGGATAAGGACAGAGGGTAGCAAGATTCCGGAATCCCAAAGAGTAGCAAGATTCTGTGCGGAATCCTAAAGAGTAGCAACATTCCGTAACCCAAAGAATAGCAGGATTCCGGAATCCTAAAGACTACTACTACTTATTTCTAGAGTGCTACTAGACGTACGCAGCGCTGTACACTTGAACATGAAGAGACAGTCCCTGCTCGACAGAGTTTACAATCTAATTAGGACAGACAAACAGGACAAATAAGGGATAAGGACAAAGGGTAGCAAGATTCCGGAATCCCAAAGAGTAGCAAGATTCTGTGCGGAATCCTAAAGAGTAGCAACATTCCGTAACCCAAAGAATAGCAGGATTCCGGAATCCTAAAGACTACTACTACTTATTTCTAGAGTGCTACTAGACGTACGCAGCGCTGTACACTTGAACATGAAGAGACAGTCCCTGCTCGACAGAGTTTACAATCTAATTAGGACAGACAAACAGGGCAAATAAGGGATAAGGGAATATTAAAGGAGGAAAAAAGACCCCAGTTGGCTGTGGCTATCTTCTCTGACTGACACCACAGGTAAACTTGCAGTCAGGTAGACATCTTGTAATATATCCAAACAGCTCACAGTTTTCTATCATTGTTCTTTACAACCTCCAAAAACATTTTTTTTAATTCATAATGTGGACAACAGCTTCTTGAGTCTTCTAGACAGAAAAGCATATATATTGTAAGCATTAGAAATCACTTAACTTAGGGGTCGTTTTACAAAAGCGTGCTGAAAAATGGCTGGTGGTAGTGTAGGCGTGGGGTTTGGGCGCACGCAGAATCATTTTTCAGCGCACCTGTAAAAAAGGCCTTTTTTTGCCGAAAATGGACGTGCAGCAAAATGAAAATTGCCACGCATCCATTTTGGGTCTCAGACTTTACCGCCAGCCATAGACCTAGCGGCCAGAAAATAAAAAATATTTTTCAGACGTGTGTAGCGGACGTGTGGCAAAAATTAAATTAGCACAACAGCCACGCAGTAGTTAGGCGGTAGGTTGAATTTGGCGTGCATTGGGTGAGCGTAGGCGCCTCACGTGGCTTAGTAAAAGGGGCCCTTAATTTGTAGCAAGAGTGGTCCTGTTCCTTAAGGGGCCCAAGCAGTGCCCAGGAGGTAGTGGGGGGCAGGCCTGGCAGTGAGAAGGGAGCCAGAGGCACACCATAAGTACATAAGTAATACCACACTGGGAAAAGACCAAGGGTCCATCGAGCCCAACATACTGTCCATGACAGCGGCCAATCCAGGCCAAGGGCACCTGGCGAGCTTCCCAAACGTACAAACATTCTATACATGTTATTCCTGGAATTGTGGATTTTTCCCAAGTCCATTTAGTAGTGGTTTATGGACTTGTCCTTTAGGAAACCGTCCAACCCCTTTTAAAACTCTGCTAAGCTAACTGCCTTCACCACGTTCTCCGGCAACGAATTCCAGAGTTTAATTATGCGTTGGGTGAAGAAAGATTTTCTCCGATTTGTTTTAAATTTACTACACTGTAGTTTCATCGCATGCCCCCTAGTCCTAGTATTTTTGGAAAGTGTGAACAGACGCTTCACATCCACCTGTTCCACTCCACTCATTATTTTATATACCTCTATCATGTCTCCCCTCAGCCGTCTCTTCTCCAAGCTGAAAAGCCCTAGCCTCCTTAGTCTTTCTTCATAGGGAAGTCGTCCCATCCCCGCTATCATTTTAGTCGCCCTTCACTGCACCTTTTCCAATTCTGCTATATTTTTCTTGAGATGCGGCGACCAGAATTGAACACAATACTCAAGGTGCGGTCGCACCATGGAGCGATACAACAGCATTATAACATCCTCACACCTGTTTTCCATACCTTTCCTAATAATACCCAACATTCTATTTGCTTTCCTAGCTGCAGCAGCACACTGAGCAGAAGGTTTCAGTGTTTCTGGGCAGACTTATAAGGTCTGTGCCCTGAAAAAGACAGGTACAAATCAAGGTAAGGTACACACAAAAAATGGCACATGTGAGTTTATCTTGTTGGGCAGACTGGACGGACCGTGCAGGTCTTTTTCTGCCGTCATATACTATGTTACTATGTATTATCGACGACGACACCCAGATCCCTTTCTTGGTCCGTAACTCCTAACGTGGAACCTTGCATGACGTAGCTATAATTCGGGTTCTTTTTTCCCACATGCATCGCCTTGCACTTGCTCACATTAAACGTCATCTGCCATTTAGCCGCCCAGTCTCCCAGTCTCGTAAGGTCCTTCTGTAATTTTTCACAATCCTGTCGCGAGTTAACGACTTTGAATAACTTTGTGTCATCAGCAAATTTAATTACCTCTAAATCCTGTTGCCCTAGGTGGCCACCTAGTAGCTGGGCCAGTCCTGCTCAGAGGTAGGGACAAAATAGAAATCTGTGCTGCTGAACAAAAGAACGGTCACTGTGGGGCCCTTTCACTAATCCGCGTAAGCATCTATGCGAGCCCAACGTGCACCAAAACGAAGTTACTGCCCGGCTACCGCGTGGCTCGTGCGGTAATTTCACTTTTGGCACACGTCCAATATGCGCGGCTGAAAAAGAATTTTTATTTTCAGATGTGCATATCGGACGTGCGCCAAGTGGCATTTGACGAGCGTAGGTCATTACCGCCTGGTTACCGCATGAGACTTTACCGCAAGGTCCACGACTGGCGGTAAGGTCTCAGACCCAAAATGCGGAGGTGCAGCAATTTTCATTTTGCCGCACGCCCGTTTTCTGCAAAAAAAAATTTTTTTAAGGCATTTTTTTGCAGGTACGCTGAAAAATGATACTGCGCACGACAAAACAAGCGCCTACACTACCGCAGGCGATTTTTCAGCGCACCTTAGTGAAAGGACCCTTGTGTTAGCTAGGTAAGATGTAAGGGAGCAAAAATCCAGGTAGCTATGAATGAAAGCTCATGACTCTGTAGCCCCAGGAAGGGCCACTTCTGAGTTTGCTGGAAGTCAGAAAGAGGAGGAAGGAGCTACCAGGCCAAAAGAAAAAAATAAAATAAAGAGCTGATATACTAAAGGCATTCTGTGAAATAAACTAGCCTTCTGAAAATCCTTGAGTCGTAAAGCCCTAGTCACGGACAGCTTTTCAATCCAAGTGTTATGATACAGAGCTCAAAGGTCCTTTACATTGCGAAGGGGGAAATTTGACATATAATCCCTGCACAGGCCTGGATTTATACAAAAACCTTCTAAGCCTGAATACAGGATGACAGATATCTCAGTGCAGTGTATTCTGAAGATGAGGCTACTGCTCCCACTCTCCAGCAGGCCTTTGGCCTCTGAACAGGACTTCAAACAGTCTCTTCCTAGCATCCTGAGCAATCCAACCTCAAGCTCCTGGGCCCTTTTTTCACTCAGGGTGAGCTGGTTCTCAGTATGCAAATTCTATGCAGATTAGCAGGTTATCTTTTCATGAACAGGGTGACCTGGTTCTCCAGAGGCAAAATTAAACAGGTCTTACCAACAGCATATTCAGGCAATTCTTTATTCCAGCCCCTGGGCACAGTTCTTCTAGCTTAAATACTTTATACATTCACATATCTTCACACTGAGCCTCCCCACACAGATACCTGGGCTCAGTGCTAACTTCAATACTATGGGGACTTCTAACCCCAGGCTTTGCAGCCTGCTTCTCAGTATGGGGACACCCAGCCCTACTTCTTCTTTGGACACACAGTCCTATTTCTTCTTTGGACCCCCCAGTCCCGGACACACAGTCCTTTCTTTCTTTCTTTGAACACACAGTTCCTCTAAGTACTGAGGCTACACAGTCCAACACTAATGCTTTAGGGACTTCTTACCCCAGCCTGTTTTTCTTCTTTGAGCACACAGTCCACCACAAGTCCATAGGATTTTGCCAGTTCTTTCCAGGGGGATCCTCTTTCTTCAGCTACCAGCTCTCTCCTCTTTCTTTCACATCTCAGGTGGGGTATAAAGTGGTTAATTAGCTACACAGGACCCAGCCCATAACCTCCTACACCTGTGGACCTCCCAGGGCTCTCCCCGGTCCTAGCGACCTCCACCTATTCTCCTAGCGCCCTCTAGTGGCCTACCCCGGACATCCTGGACATTTTTAGGGGAACAGCGCCATCTAGTGGGCTGCCCCGGCTAGGACAGCCTCTTATTTATCACAGTATTTCTACCCACCCTGCAGGCTAACAGTCCCTCTGGACGTCCAGTCTCCTCCCTGTAACATCTTTTTGCTATCCAGCCCATGCCACTGAAAAGAAGAAAAGGTTAGAAGGATCCAAGATGGTGTTAAAGTAGGACGTGGTTGATAGAAACTCCTGCCCGCGTTACCTTTTCTTCTTCGCATTTTTCTGTCTGACTTCATGCCTAAGCATCGAGAGAAACAGCGGGCTTTTCCTCAGCCCCAGTAACTTCTCCGCGTTAACCGCTTATTACCTCCTTTGCGGTCCCTACACTGGGCGAATCTGCTGTCGGACTCAGGAAGGAGTAAAGTAAACGGGTTTCGGAGACTTCTGTGATAGCTTCCTAATGTAGGCATTATGATGTAAGTTGTGGGGATATTAACTCGTCAATGGACTGAAACTACAACCACCAACCTGTGAAGATTACTTCCCAAACACACCCCAGTGGTTATCAATCTGTATTGTGGTTTCTTTTTCTGATCTTTTCTTGATTGTGGAGGAAAAGCCTCTGCCTGCCTGCGGTCAAAATTCAAACTTTCATATGACTCACAGACTCATTCATCATCGGCTAAAAAACCTCTGTTGCTGTTTTTATTTTTAATTTTTTTTAGTTACATTTGTACCCTACACTCATGGCATTTGTACCCCACTCATGGCAGGCTCAATGCAGCTTACGTGGGGCAATGGAGGGTTAAGTGACTTGCCCAGAGTCACAAGGAGCTGCCTGTGCCTGAAGTGGGAATTGAACTCAGTTCCTCAGGACCAAAGTCCACCACCCTAACCACTAGGCCACTCCTCCACTGTTGCTACTATTTGAGATTCTACATGGAATGTTGCTATTCCAACATTCCATGTAGAAGTTGGCCCTTGCAGATCACCAATGTGGCCGCGCAGGCTTCTGCTTCTGTGACAGAAGCCTGCGCAGCCTTCTACATGGAATGTTGCTAGTGGAATCTCCAATAGTAGCAACATTCCATGTAGAATCTCCAATAGTATCTATTTTAGTTTTGTTACATTTGTACCCTGCGCTTTCCCACTCCTGGCAGGCTCAATGCGGCTTACATGGGGCAATGGAGGGTTAAGTGACTTGCCCAGAGTCACAAGGAGCTGCCTGTGCCTGAAGTGGGAATGGAACTCAGTTCCTCAGGACCAAAGTCCACCACCCTAACCACTAGGCCACTCCTCCACTGTTGCTACTATTTGAGATTCTACATGGAATGTTGCTATTCCACTAGCAACATTCCATGTAGAAGTCGGCCCTTGCAGATCACCAATGTGGCCGCGCAGGCTTCTGCTTCTGCTTCTACTATGTTACTATGTCTGACGTGCAGGACGTCAGACTCACAGAAACAGAAGCCTGCGCAGCCTTCTACGTGGAATGTTGCTAGTGGAATAGCAACATTCCGTGTAGAATCTCCAATAGTAGCAACATTCCATGTAGAATCTCCAATAGTATCTATTTTATTTTTGTTACATTTGTACCCTGCGCTTTCCCACTCATGGCAGGCTCAATGCGGCTTACATGGGGCAATGGAGGGTTAAGTGACTTGCCCAGAGTCACAAGGAGCTGCCTGTGCCTGAAGTGGGAATCAAATTCAGTTCCTCAGGACCAAAGTCCACCACCCTAACCACTAGACCACTCCTCCACATGATTTCTTTTGTGTTTTTGTAATATATCTTTTGAATAACTCAACTCCTAACACCCATTTTTAATCGATAACATTTCGCATATCGCACTTATCTTGGGTATACATTCGACGGGGTCTCGTTTCACCTTTATTTAACTCTGGGATTTGTCAAGGGAATCTGTGCACGTATGCCTTTACCTTACTTGCACGGGCTCTACTTTCTTTGTCTTTTGCTTTTTGTGGACTGTATCAGATACTTATTTATTTATTGCACTTGTATCCCACATTTTCCCACCTATTTGCAGGCTCAATGTGGCTTACAAAACCTGTAACGACATCGCCATTCCAGGGTAAAAGATACATTTGGTATTACAATGAGATCGAGGATTACATAGAAGGTCTAAGCATACAGTTATATAGAGGCATCGTTCTAAGTATGGTGGTGTGATGAAGTGCGACGAAAATGATAGTGGGGATGGGACGACTTTCCTATGAAGAGAGGCTGAGAAGGCTAGGGCTTTTCAGCTTGGAGAAGAGACGGCTGAGGGGAGATATGATAGAAGTGTATAAAATAATGAGTGGAATGGATCGGGTGGATGTGAAGCGACTGTTCACGCTATCCAAAAATACTAGGACTAGAGGGCATGAGTTGAAGCTACAGTGTGGTAAATTTAAAACGAATCGGAGAAAATTTTTCTTCACCCAACGTGTAATTAGACTCTGGAATTCGTTGCCGGAGAACGTGGTACGGGCGGTTAGCTTGACGGAGTTTAAAAAGGGGTTAGATAGATTCCTAAAGGACAAGTCCATAGACCGCTATTAAATGGACTTGGAAAAATTCCGCATTTTTAGGTATAACTTGTCTGGAATGTTTTTACGTTTGGGGAGCGTGCCAGGTGCCCTTGACCTGGATTGGCCACTGTCGGTGACAGGATGCTGGGCTAGATGGACCTTTGGTCTTTCCCAGTATGGCACTACTTATGTACTTATGTACTTATGGCTATGTATTCTCATGATAGGCTTTGTTGAAGAGAGAGGTTTTCAGAGATTTGCGAAAGTTAGTTATTTCGTTAATTGTTTTCAAATGAGTTGGTAGTGCATTCCACAGCTGCGTGCTCAGGTAGGAAAAGCTGGTAGCGTGCGTTGGTTTATATTTTAATCCTTTGCAGTCCGGGAAGTGTAGGTTGAGAAGTGTGCGGGAAGATCTTTTAGCATTTCTGAGAGGTAAGTCAACAAGGTCTGACATATACGTTGGAGCGTCTCCGTAATGTCACTTAATAGTGACATTTAATTATGGGGTGGGTTTTTTTTTTTCTTTGTTACTATTTCTGGAGTTCTGTCAAAGTTGAATCTTTCATGTACAATGTGAAATGCTATAAATAAAAATAAATTTTAAAAATTTTAAAAACAGAAGAAGAGGTTAATGCAAAGCCCCTTCCTGGGCCAGCTGATGGAAAGAGGAGATCCCCTTGTGGCACACTCTTAGTCAGGGCCCAGGAAGGAGAGAGGAAATGCCAGTGTGCTGTAACCCCAGGGGGAAGTCGTGCTTCTGGGATGCCAGCTGACTAGGCGGACAGGAAGAGACCGGGAAAACGCGATCCCATTATGTTATGTATTTCCATGCATTTATGACATAGGAAGGACATTAATTAGTGTGTTGAAAAATGTTTCCAGCCCACCTGGGACCACATAAAAACATCACAAGTAATAAAACAAAGACTGGCATGCCTTGCCAATGCTTTTCCTATCACAGAAACTTTTCTTTGACATAAAATGATCTTTATGATCTTTCTATAGTCGATGACCTAACTTAAGTTACAACTCACTCTATTACTCAGTAACCTCTATGCAATACCATAATGCATTCTTCTTTACCATGCATGTATGCACCTAATGCAATACAGACAGCCCAGAATACTGCCGCCAGACTCATATTTGGAAAACCTAAATATGAAAGTGCAAAACCCCTAAGAGAGAAGCTTCACTGGCTCCCACTTAAGGAAGGCATTGCGTTCAAGATCTGCACGATGGTTCACAAAATCATTCACGGAGACGCCCCAATCTACATGCTAAACCTTGTGGATCTACCTCCCAGAAACGCCAAAAAATCGTCCTGCAAATTTCTCAATCTACACTTCCCCAGCTGCAAAGGTCTAAAATACAAGCTAATGCATGCCACTATCTTCTCCTACATGAGCACGCAGCTATGGAATGCATTACCCAAAGACCTAAAGGCAATTAAGGAAATGACTAACTTTTGCAAATCTTTGAAAACATATCTCTTCAACAAAGTCTACAAAGAGAACCCATAGCTCAACAATCCACCTCACCAATCCATCCAGCTATGAAAGTCCACCTTCTAAACTTTCTCACCCAACCACTTCCTTCTTCTTCCCCTTACTCAGTCTTTACAGATTACTAATTGTATCCAATTTCCTGGAATGACAATATCATAACTAAACTATGTAAGCCACATTGAGCCTGCAAATAGGTGGGAAAATGTGGGATACAAATGCAATAAATAATAAATAAATAGTACCCGGAAATGGCGATCGCCATTACGGCATAATGTAAGCCACATTGACCCTGCAAATTGGTGGGAAAATATGAGATACAAATGCTACAAATAAATAAATAAATAAATAAATAAAATAAGCCAACGGTTCTCAAGCCAAACCTCGGAGTACACCCAGCCAGATAGGTTTTCAGGATATCCACAATGACTACGCATGAGATAATTTGCATGCAACTCTCTCTCTCTCTCATGCATATTCATTGTGGATATCCTGCTAACCTAGCTGTGCCCCAAGGACTGGATTAAGAACCACTGAAATAAGCAATCAGTATTGATGATATCCTCTATCAATAAAAGCTAGATGAAGATGATTAATGAAATCTCACTTTAGCTGAAGCAGACAAGGAAGGAGACACTAAGGTCCTCTCAAAGACTATCACTAACCACACCCTCTCCAAAAGACATTACACGATGTGATACCCGCAAGCGAGCCTTCTCCGGACTAGCCCCCGCACTCTGGAATGCACTGCCTGAAAGGCTGCGCTTAACACAAGACTATCTCTACTTCAGGAAGCAGGTGAAAGCTTGGCTGTTCAACCAAGCCTTTAATGGAAGAAGTAACTAACTTGTTAGTCTCACTCACACACACAAGGAATGACACAGGCTGCATGTACTGCAGCAGGACATGTTTATCCACTGCTACCTTAGCTGAGATAATATTTAACCATCTCTCTGACCTCAAGTGCAACTTTCTTCAAATCAATCACCTTACTTTCTAACACTTCCTACTTTCTTACCTATCTATATGCTACATCTTTGCTTTACCCTTCACTATCAATTAAAATATTCAATTACACATTGTGTTGACATTGTAAATAGTATACCATGCCATACTTTGTATTGTTATTTGAATATTTTTACTCTTGTAATTGGCTATTACTCATGTTTGATTTATTCTTACTGCACACTGCCTTGAGTGAATTCCTTCAAAAAGGCGGTAAATAAATCCTAATAAATACATAAATAAATACATCTACAACTTCATTTCTGGCACTCTGACTTCAGAAAATCTTCCGTCCTATCATAGCTGTGCTGGTCTTTACTGCTGCCTAGTCCCTGCTAAGTCCTACCCCACCCATGGATTGCAATCAAGGAATGTGATTGGAGATATCTGTTCCACACCACAGGGACAGAAGGACTAAGGAGCAGAGAAAATTAGTTTCTCAGTGGTCAAAATGCTTCCTGAAGATTGCTTTTGCTGATAAAAATGTTTAAAGCATCTCACATCCTTTTCTCTGTAGCTGCGTTGGCATCGGTCCAGCTTATATGGCTCTTACTGTTAGACAAGGCAGCTTAGGTTGCTCATGAGTGTTGCAGCTCTCGTCATTGCCTCTTCTGAAGAAGCTGCTGCTTCCCCAAGAGATGAATTCCACACTATGTGGTCCTTCGTGTATTCTGTTCATCCTTCGGTGTGACTAGAGTTCAAACCCCACTTCTTCCATTCACTTTTTTTGTAATCTTCACTTTTCACTGCATCATATACGAAACTTAGGGGTCAATATTCAGCCAGCGGCAATGAGCAATTTTTTTAAATTAGATTCAGATATCCAGGTAGCAGCAGTGCATTCACTCTGCAACTCCTCGGTACCTCTCCATTCTTATCTTTCCGTACACTCCTCCCCGGGAACACCATTCACTCTCTCATATCTGTACCCTCCTCCTCCACCGCTAGCTCTAGACTCCGTTTCTTTTATCTTGATGTACCATATGCCTGGACTAGACTTCCTGAGCCGGTACATCAAGCTCCATTTCTGGCCATCTTCAAATCTAGGCTAAAAGACCACCTTTTTGATGCTGCTTTTAACTCCTAACCCTTACTCACTTGTTCAGTACCCATTTTTACCATTCCCACCTTAGTAATTCCCTTATCCCTTATTTGTCCTGTTTGTCTGTTCCAGTTAGACTGTAAGCTCTGTAAAACAGGAACTGTCTCTTCATGTTCTAGTGTACAGCTCTGTGTATGTCTAGAAGCTCTATAGAAATAATAAGTAGTAGTAATAGTCTTTCGGATTCCAGAATCTTGCTACTCTTTGGAATTCTGGAATCTTGCTACTCTTTGTCCTTGACCCTTATTTGTCCTGTTTGTCTGTCTTAGTTAGACTGTAAGCTCTGTAAAACAGGAACTGTCTCTTCATGTTCTAGTGTACAGCTCTGTGTATGTCTAGAAGCTGTATAGAAATAATAAGTATTAGTAGTAGTCTTTCTACTCTTTTGGATTCCAGAATCTTGCTACTCTTTGGGATTCTGCATAGAATGTTGCTACTCTTTGGGATTCCGGAATCTTGCAACTCTTTGGAATTCTGGAATCTTGCTACTCTTTGTCCTTGACCCTTATTTGTCCTGTTTGTCTGTCTTAGTTAGACTGTAAGCTCTGTAAAACAGGAACTGTCTCTTCATGTTCTAGTGTACAGATCTGTGTATGTCTAGTAGCTATAGAAATGATAAGTAGTAGTAATACGTCTTTGAGATTCCGGAATCTTTCTACTCTTTCGGATTCCAGAATCTTGTTACTCTTTGGGATTCTGCACAGAATTTTGCTACTCTTTGGAATTCTGGAATATTGCTACTCTTTGTCCTTGTCCCTTATTTGTCCTGTTTGTCTGTCCTAGTTAGACTGTAAGCTCTGTCAAGCAGGAACTGTCTCTTCATGTTCTAGTGTACAGCTCTGTGTATGTCTAGTAGCTCTATAGAAATGATAAGTAGCAGTAGTAGTCTTTGAAATTCTGGAATCTTTCTACTCTTTCGGATTCCAGAATCTTGCTACTCTTTGGGATTCTGCACAGAATGTTGCTACTGTTTGGGATTCAGGAATCTTGCAAATCTTTGGAATTCTGGAATATTGCTACTCTTTGTCCTTGACCCTTATTTGTCCTGTTTGTCTGTCTTAGTTAGACTGTAAGCTCTGTAAAACAGGAACTGTCTCTTCATGTTCTAGTGTACAGATCTGTGTATGTCTAGAAGCTCTATAGAAATAATAAGTATTAGTAGTAGTCTTTCTACTCTTTTGGATTCCAGAATGTTGCTACTGTTTGGGATTCCGGAATCTTGCTACTCTTTGGGATTCCGGAATCTTGCTACTCTTTGTCTTGTCCCTTATTTGTCCTAGTTAGACTGTAAGCTCTGTCAAACAGGAACTGTCTCTTCATTTTCTAGTGTACAGCTCTGTGTATGTCTAGAAGCTTTATAAAAATGATAAGTAGTAGTAGTAGTCTTTGAGATTCTGGAATCTTTCTACTCTTTCGGATTCCAGAATGTTGCTACTCTTTGGGATTCTGCACAGAATGTTGCTACTCTTTGAAATTCTGGAATCTTGCTACTCTTTGTCCTTGACCCTTATTTGTCCTGTTTGTCTGTCCTAGTTAGACTGTAAGCTCTGTAGAACAGGAACTGTCTCTTCATGTTCTAGTGTACAGCTCTGTGTATGTCTAGAAGCTCTATAGAAATAATAAGTATTAGTAGTAGTCTTTCTACTCTTTTGGATTCCAGAATCTTGCTACTCTTTGGGATTCTACATAGAATGCTGCTACTCTTTGGGATTCCAGAATCTTGCAACTCTTTGGAATTCTGGAATCTTGCTACTCTTTGTCCTTGACCCTTATTTGTCCTGTTTGTCTGTCCTAGTTAGACTGTAAGCTCTGTGAAACAGGAACTGTCTCTTCATGTTCTAGTGTACATATCTGTGTATGTCTAGTAGCTCTATAGAAATGATAAGTAGTAGTAATAGTCTTTGAGATTCCGGAATCTTTCTACTCTTTCGGATTCTGCACAGAATGTTGCTACTCTTTGGGATTCCGGAATCTTGCTACTCTATGTCCTTGTTTCTTATTTGTCCTGTTTGTCTGTCCCAGTTAGACTGTAAGCTCTGTCAAGCACGAACTGTCTCTTCATGTTCTAGTATACAGCACTGCGTACGTCTAGTAGTGCTATAGAAATGATAAGTAGTGGTAGTAGAATATTCAGGTCATTGAGTTATGTGGCTATGGCCAATAGTCAGTGCCACACCCACATAGCTAACCAGGCAAAGTTTGGGCTTCTAGTTATGCTGTCTTACTTGCCTGGTTAACTATGAGGGTATCTCTGGATCCCGCATAACTCCAGCCTGTTCCCAGACTCTAACCCTGCTCTGCTCCAGAACTAACTAGCGAGTGCTGTGGCAGTAAAAAAGGGTTATTGAGTGGCATTGTCCAGTTCAGTGCTACTGAATATCCCCTCCTGATCCACTCAGCATGAGTTAACCCGGCAGGAGCCTCTCCAATCAGTTACATCATTTGGAATATTGGGAACTTATATTGTAAGCCCCTTGGGACAGAGAAATACGTGCTGTACCTGAATGTAACTTGCCCTGAGCCCTGAGTTTGGATCGGAAAGACAAGTGCATTTAAAATCCAAATGAGGCCACAAATAACTGCAAAAAGAAAAATGCAACACTTAAGGGCTCATTTTCAAATGAGAAAAAAAGTCCAAAAAGTGTCATAAAGCACCTCCCTTCAAGTTCCAAGCCCCCTCCCTCCGAATTTTAAAAGTCATCTATGTTACCTCGTCGGGGTTATGGCGGCAGCAGCGGTAAAAAGCATGCAGGCTCAGCACTTAGTTACGTTTTCCCTTCTCTCTCTCTCAGCTCTGGCCCTGCCCTTGCGGAAACAGGAAATGAGGGCGGGACCAGAGCTGAGAGAGAGAGAAGGGAAAACGGAACTAAGCACCGAGCCGAGCCTGCATGCTTTTTACCGCTGCTGCTGCTGCCCTAACCCCAATGAGGTAAGATAGATGACTTTTAAAATTCGGAGGGAGGGAGGGAACGAACTTCCGGTGGGTGAAATATTGGGGGTGCTCGAGCACCCACAGCACCCATGGAGTCGGCGCCTACGCTTACCAGCCTCTATGACACTCTCAGATGTTAGTCAGGTCTATTAGAGCAGCATGAAGGTCCCTGGAGTAGTGTAGTGGTCGGTGCAGTGCACTATGGAGTGGGGAACTCAGGTTCCTATCTTCCTCTACCTATCACACTTGTGGTGGAAACTGTGACCCCTCCTAAGGACACCAAAACCCTACTTTACCCGCATATAGGTGCCCACTTCACCCATAAGGGCTATTGTAGTGGTGTACAGTGGGGGACAGTGGGTTTTGGAATGCTCAGGGGACAAGGTAAGGGAGCAAAGGTGAGATGTGTACCTGGGAGCATTTTTATGAAGTGCACAGAAGTGCCCTCTAGGGTTCCCCCATTGCTCTCCTGGGATGTCTGGGGGACCAGTCTACTAAAAATGCTGGCTCCTCCTACATCCCAATGGCATGAATCTCTAGGTTTTGCACTTATTCATATTTTTTTTTTAATGGAACAAAAACCAAGATGTCCAAAGCACAAAACCTTGTTCAAAATAGTATTACAAAAAAGAGACCTTTTTCTTTTTCAAAAATGACCACCTTTCCTATTTGGATTATGAATGTTCTGTGCTGTAACCCCAGGATGAAGTCATGCTTCTGGGATGCCAGCTAGCTAGGCGGGCAGAGAGAGACCAGAAATGGGAATAAAGGAAAACTCAATCCCATTATGTTAAACTGTATTTCCATGCACCTATGACATAGAAAAAACATTAACTAATCGGACTTAGACATCATATTGACTTAAGACGTCAAATCGGACTTAGGTGTCATATCGAAAATGCCCATCTTGGTCTCGTTTAGATCCTCCCTGGGGGCGTTCCTCCACTCTTTTGGGGCTCCAGAGGATAAATGCCTCCAGAAATCTGGGTTCTTGCTAACAATGCTTGTAATAAGGGCCTGGTTAGGAGGGGTGTGTGGGAGGAGGATACAAATATTCTGCACAGCTGAAAAACAGAAATTCAGGGGATGCAGGATGAGGGGCCATTACCGTCTTCTGCGCCACCCATGGACTGCCATATAAGGGTTCAGACACAAGTTTGCCTTTCAACACCGTAGCTGTTCATTCCTTTGTACCTTCCTAACTCATTGCTGGGTGTTTTATTGGGGGGGGGGGGGGGAAGTTGAATAATACATTTTCGTATACTTTTAAATCTTAGCTTTTATTAATGTTTGATATACCACCCATGGGATGAACTTTCAGAAGAGTTTACAATAACAAAAATATAGTAAGGAGAGAAAGGAAGAAAAAAAGAAGCAAAACTACATTTTATCTACAGGATAGGAAGGAGAAATAAAGAACACTGCAGCGCCCAGGGGCGTAGCCAGACACCCAATTTTGGGTGGGCCTGGGCCCAAGATGGGTGGGCAGAAGAACTCCGCCTTGTCCCACAAGTGATTTGGTATCATGGTCTCTCAAACATCTCCCACCCCCGCATACCTTTTAAATGGCTTGATTTTCACCAGCAGTGAGCAGCAACTAATACACAATGCTCATGTTGGCCCCACACCCTTCCCTCTGATGCATAGTAACATAGTAAATGACGGCAGATGCACGGTGCATCCAGTCTGCCCAACAAGATAAACTCATTTTACATGGTACGTGATACTTTATACCTGAGTTTGATTTGTCCTTGCTATTCTCAGGGCACAGACCGTAGAAGTCTGCCCAGCACTGTTCTTGTATTAAAAGTTCTGAAGATTCTGGAATCCTAAAGAGTTACAAGATTCCGGAATCCCAATTAGTAGCAACATTCCATGTAGAACCCCAAAGAGTAACATAGTAAATGACAGCAGATAAAGACCTGTACGGTCCATCCAGTCTGCCCAACAAGATAAACTCATTTTACATGGTATGTGATACTTTATACCCGAGTTTGATTTGTCCTTGCCATTCTCAGGCCACAGACCGTAGAAGTCTGCCCAGTACGGTTCCTCTACTAAAAGTTCTGAAGTTAACGTCTGAGCCCCTTAAAATTTACACTCCAGCCCATCTATATATCTATTCAAGCATGATCTGGGCGTAGACCCTAGAAGTCTGCCCAGCACTGTTCTTGTACTAAAAGTTCTGAAGATTCTGGAATCCTAAAGAGTTACGAGATTCCAGAATCCCAATTAGTAGCAACATTCCATGTAGAACCCCAAAGAGTAACATGGAGGGGCATAATTGAACGAAAACGCCTATCTCCATGGGCGTTTATCTCCAAGAACGGGTCCGTGAAGGGGCGGACCGAACCGTATTTTGGGAAAAAATAGACGCCCATGTTTTATTCAACAATGTGTGAGCTGGGCGTTTTTGTTTTTCAGCGATAACGGAAAATGAAAGCGCCCAGCTCAAAAACGAATAAATCCAAGGCATTTGTTCGTGGGAGGGGCCAGGATTCGTAGTGCACTGGTCCCCCTCACATGCCAGGACACCAACCGGGCACCCTAGGGGGCACTTTTACAAAAACAAACAAAAAGGTAAAAGAGCTCCCAGGTGCATAGCACCCTTCCCTTGTGTGTTGAGCCCCCCAAATCCCCCTCAAAACCCACTGCCCACAAGTCTACACCATTACTATAGCCCTAAGGGGTGAAGGGGGGCACCTACATGTGGGTACAGTGGGTTTGGGGGGGTTGGACGACTAATAAGCATTAAGCAGCACAATTGTAACAGGTAGGGGGGATGGGCCTGGGTCCACCTGCCTGAAGTCCACTGCACCCCCTAACAACCCCCTAACAACTCCTCCAGTGACATAAGTACATAAGTACATAAGTAGTGCCATACTGGGAAAGACCAAAGGTCCATCTAGCCCAGCATCCTGTCACCGACAGTGGCCAATCCAGGTCAAGGGCACCTGGCACGCTCCCCAAACGTAAAAACATTCCAGACAAGTTATACCTAAAAATGCGGAATTTTTCCAAGTCCATTTAATAGCGGTCTATGGACTTGTCCTTTAGGAATCTATCTAACCCCTTTTTAAACTCCGTCAAGCTAACCGCCCGTACCACGTTCTCCGGAAACGAATTCCAGAGTCTAATTACACGTTGGGTGAAGAAAAATTTTCTCCGATTCGTTTTAAATTTACCACACTGTAGCTTCAACTCATGCCCTCTAGTCCTAGTATTTTTGGATAGCGTGAACAGTCGCTTCACATCCACCCGATCCATTCCACTCATTATTTTATACACTTCTATCATATCTCCCCTCAGCCGTCTCTTCTCCAAGCTGAAAAGCCCTAGCCTTCTCAGCCTCTCTTCATAGGAAAGTCGTCCCATCCCCACTATCATTTTCGTCGCCCTTCGCTGTACCTTTTCCAATTCTACTATATCTTTTTTGAGATACGGAGACCAGTACTGAACACAATACTCCAGGTGCGGTCGCACCATGGAGCGATACAACGGCATTATAACATCCGCACACCTGGACTCCATACCCTTCCTAATAACACCCAACATTCTATTCGCTTTCCTAGCCGCAGCAGCACACTGAGCAGACCTGCATACAGGGAGCTGGGTATGACATTTGAGGGTGAAAATAAAAAGTTGAGAAACTTCATTTTTTGTGGTGGGAGGGGGTTAGTGACCACTGGGGGAGTCAGGGGAGGTCATCCCCGATTCCCTCCAGTGGTCATCTGGTCATTTAGGGCACTTTTTGGGGCCTTATTCGTGAGAAAACAGGGTCCAGGAAAAGTGTCCTAAATTCTAGCTAAAAACGCATACTTTTTTCCCATTATCGGTGAAATGCGCCCATCTCTGTTCGGCAGATAACCATGCCCCAGTTCCGCCTTCGCCACACCTCTGACACGCCCCCATCAACTTTGTCCGCATCCACGACGGATTGCAGTTGAAAACGTCCAAAAATCGGCTTTCGATTATACCGCTTTATTCGTTTTTGTGAGATAAACGTCCATCTCCCGATTTAGGTCAGAACTTGGGCGTTTTTCTCATTCGATTATAAGCAGGATAGTAACATATTAAATGACGACACAAAAAGACCTGTACGGTCCATCTACTCTGCCCAACAAGATAAACTCATTTACATGGTACAGTATATGTTACTTTATATGTATACCCGAGTTTGATTTGTCCTTGCCATTCTCAGGGCACAGACCGTAGAAGTCTGCCCAGTACTGTTCTTGTACTAAGTTCTGAAGCTAACATCGAAGCACCTTAAAATTTACACTCTAGCCCAGCCCTATCTATTCAGTCACGACGAGGGCGTAGACCGTAGAAGTCTGCCCAGCTCCCGTTTTGTTACCAATTACCAAGTTGCATCAGTTTCCAATTGATGCAACTTCCTGTTTTCGCATAGGCGAGAATACATCAGAGGGAAGGCTGTGGGGCTGGTGCGAGCAGTATGTATCAGTCACTGCTCACTGCGGGCGAAGATCTGCTATTTACAAGGTGTGCAAGAGGGACAGTTGTTTGGAGTTTTCGACTGGTGGAGCTTGGGGATCCCCTACCAGTCACATCACAGGTGTGCTGCTACTGGGTGGGCCTGAGCCCAAAGTGAATGGGCCTGGGCCCACCCTTGGCTATGCAACTGGCAGTGTTTTTATTCTCCATTGTTTACTAGAGAAGGTTGCATAAGGTTTTGAGACAAAAAAAAGCGGGGCCACCACAATTGAGAAAACTGAGCCTTCTGTGGAGGATGAAGGCTTTCTTTTGGTATAGCCGAAGATGCCTTAGAGGAGAGACTGATAGAGAACAAGGGAGGAAGGAACACGGTTGCCTATAGGCAGGAAAGAAGGGAAAAGAAGAGAATGCTGGGTGGGGGAAAGAGAAACAGATGCTGCTGGGTGCAAGAGAGTTGGGAAGACTGCTGGCAGAAAGGAGAGACAGAAGGGAATACTAGATGGGCATAAGGGAAGAAAGAAGGAGATGCTGGGTGGAAGAAGTAGGAAGACTGCTGGCAGGGGAGGCAGGAGGGGATAGAGGATGGACATGGGCAGTGGTGTGCTGGAGCGGGCTCGCGAGAGCCGTTTGTTAAGTTTTTAAGAATTTGGGGAGCCGGTTGTTAAAGTAGGCCTCCCCATGGCTACTTTAACAACTGACTCCCAAAATGTGGGCTTGGGCCCCCTCCTGAATTCATTTTTACTTTGCTGGCAGTGACGCTGGCCCCACCAGCCAAGTAAATAGACTGCTGCTGCTCCCTGCTCCTTGTTTCTGACTCTGAGCATCAGGCTGGGACTTTTCATGCAAGCACAAGAAGGTTCCATCATGCTGCTCAGAGCCAGAAACAAGCAGCAGAGAATGGTGGCAGTCCATTTATTGGCTGGTGGGGCTCGGCAAAGGTATGCCTAGCATGCCCGCATAAGGGAGGGGAGAGAGAGGCATGTATTCCCCCCTCCCCCCAAATTTCAGGGCCAGCTATGCCTGGAGGGAGAGCCCATTGTTAAAAATTTACCAGCACACCCCTGGACATAGGAAAAGAAAACGAAGATGCTGATCTGTGGTGAGGATGAGAGGGGGAAATTGAGGAGTACCAAGAGAGAAGGGGATGCTACAGGACAGGAGGAGAGAGTACAGGAGGGAGGAAAGAAAGGGATGCTAGACGGAGAGGGGATACTGGGCAGAGGGAACAGAGTAGGGGGATACTGGTCAGGAGAGAATGGAACTTGGTAGGTTATCTTCAGAATGGGGTCCCTGCACCTAGGGATACAAGCTATGTCAATCTGACCCTGGAAGCAGCATGAATTTTAGTAGACTATGTTGAGACTCACAGATGGCAGGGAAGTGATAAGGAAACCTTCTCTAATTCTACCAACAGTGGTTACCAAGCTACACACCAATGCCAGCCCCTCCTTTTACTAGCGTTGCTTGCCTTACCGTGCCTTGGTTTCCTTCCTAGGTTCAAGCTGAGTTTCAGAAGCGTTGGGAACGCTGGAGACTGGAACACATGTACAGCCAACGGGACATGAACAAGAAACCTCTACAGTTCCCAGCCAACAGCCTGAGCAGTGGAGGCACCCTTGGGAGTACCATTTAAGCCGCTATTCCCAGAGACACGTTTAAGGAACACTCTAGAAACAATCTGTTGAACTCATGTGACGTGGCACTTTAATCGGGAGGCACCCAGGGTCCTGCTCATTCCTTCTGGGTGCTGAAGTCATGAATCCTCCTGAATTCAGAAACAAGAGATCTCAGTAATGCGTAGCTTCCTGGATTGCTTAATGAGAGCAGCCTCCTCATGTAGCTCCTTCAAATCAGAAAGTTTAACCTCCAAAAGGTTGCACATTTTCTTTCCAGTTAATAATCAAGAGCTACATTGTCCAAATATTACCTAGCAAGCAAATTATAGGTCAAATACAGGGTAATAAAAGGTTTGTCTGTTAAATCTGAGGAAAGGGTTGACTGGTCACAAAATTACATCCATTTCAAAAACTGGATAGCTATAGGGTTAAATGGACTTACTACAAGGTTCTTCCCGATTTATGTGTGATTTCTGGCCTCTACTACGGTAAACTTTGATTTCTAACAAATATGAACTATTTTTGCTACAAAAGGCAGCAAGCTACCAAAATCTACAGTGTACAGTGGTGGAAATAAGTATTTGATCCCTTGCTGATTTTGTAAGTTTGCCCACTGACAAAGACATGAGCAGCCCATAATTGAAGGGTAGGTTATTGGTAACAGTGAGAGATAGCACATCACAAATTAAATCCGGAAAATCACATTGTGGAAAGTATATGAATTTATTTGCATTCTGCAGAGGGAAATAAGTATTTAATCCCTCTGGCAAACAAGACCTAATACTTGGTGGCAAAACCCTTGTTGGCAAGCACAGCGGTCAGACGTCTTCTGTAGTTGATGATGAGGTTTGCACACATGTCAGGAGGAATTTTGGTCCACTCCTCTTTGCAGATCATCTCTAAATCATTAAGAGTTCTGGGCTGTCGCTTGGCAACTCGCAGCTTCAGCTCCCTCCATAAGTTTTCAATGGGATTAAGGTCTGGTGACTGGCTAGGCCACTCCATGACCCTAATGTGCTTCTTCCTGAGCCACTCCTTTGTTGCCTTGGCTGTATGTTTTGGGTCATTGTCGTGCTGGAAGACCCAGCCACGACCCATTTTTAAGGCCCTGGCGGAGGGAAGGAGGTTGTCACTCAGAATTGTACGGTACATGGCCCCATCCATTCTCCCATTGATGCGGTGAAGTAGTCCTGTGCCCTTAGCAGAGAAACACCCCCAAAACATAACATTTCCACCTCCATGCTTGACAGTGGGGACGGTGTTCTTTGGGTCATAGGCAGCATTTCTCTTCCTCCAAACACGGCGAGTTGAGTTCATGCCAAAGAGCTCAATTTTTGTCTCATCTGACCACAGCACCTTCTCCCAATCACTCTCGGCATCATCCAGGTGTTCACTGGCAAACTTCAGACGGGCCGTCACATGTGCCTTCCGGAGCAGGGGGACCTTGCGGGCACTGCAGGATTGCAATCCATTATGTCGTAATGTGTTACCAATGGTTTTCGTGGTGACAGTGGTCCCAGCTGCCTTGAGATCATTGACAAGTTCCCCCCTTGTAGTTGTAGGCTGATTTCTAACCTTCCTCATGATCAAGGATACCCCACGAGGTGAGATTTTGCGTGGAGCCCCAGATCTTTGTCGATTGACAGTCATTTTGTACTTCTTCCATTTTCTTACTATGGCACCAACAGTTGTCTCCTTCTCGCCCAGCGTCTTACTGATGGTTTTGTAGCCCATTCCAGCCTTGTGCAGGTGTATGATCTTGTCCCTGACATCCTTAGACAGCTCCTTGCTCTTGGCCATTTTGTAGAGGTTAGAGTCTGACTGATTCACTGAGTCTGTGGACAGGTGTCTTTCATACAGGTGACCATTGCCGACAGCTGTCTGTCATGCAGGTAACGAGTTGATTTGGAGCATCTACCTGGTCTGTAGGGGCCAGATCTCTTACTGGTTGGTGGGGGATCAAATACTTATTTCCCTCTGCAGAATGCAAATAAATTCATATACTTTCCACAATGTGATTTTCCGGATTTAATTTGTGATGTGCTATCTCTCACTGTTACCAATAACCTACCCTTCAATTATGGGCTGCTCATGTCTTTGTCAGTGGGCAAACTTACAAAATCAGCAAGGGATCAAATACTTATTTCCACCACTGTAGGTCACGTTCGAGAGGGTCCACTCCAATCCCCCTTTCTTAAACTCAAGCTCCAAGACATTCTGAGGGGTGGGGGGGGGGGGGGGTTGGTCCTGTTTCCACAATAGAAAAAGAGGCACTTCAGTTCTCAAAATGCTTTGAAATGGAAACTGAACTTAAAATAAGGTTAAACCATAAGTTAAAAAGTATTTCAGTAGCCCATCCATAGTGGCCTCAAGCACTGTGGGCCGTTAACTATACTACCCATCAAGGGTGATTTATAAAGCAATATTTTAGTGGACATAATTTCTGAAGCACATTACTTCAGGAGCATTATAGCTGTAAAAATTGAAAAAAACTGATTGATGCTGACTCACTGTAAAGGGAATCTCCCATTACAAATTACGATAAGTCCTTATGGGATTGATTCAGAGTTCTCCACCCAGCAAATAACCCCCACTGCCGATAGATTATATGGCAAGAAAAGACTTTCTCAAATTGTCCGTTCTGGAATTTCCAAGCCGATAAATCTCTTCTGTGCACAGAGTAGCTCTGTGAGGCTTTTGTTTCTAGACACATTTTATTACTAAACTAGTAAAAAAAAGGCCCGTTTCTGACACAAATGAAACGGGCGCTAGCAAGGTTTTCCTCGGAGTGTGTATGTTTGAGAGAGTGTATGTGAGAGTGACTGTGTGTGAGAGAGAGAGAGTGAATGTGCGAGTGTGTGTGTGTGAGAGATAGAGAGTAAGTCTGGGTGCGAGTGTGTCTGTGAGAGAGAGAGTGTATGTGTGAGAATGAGAGTGTGTTCAAGTGCGTATGTGAGACTCAGTGTGAGAGAGAGAGTGTGTGTTTCACACAGATACAGTGTGTGCGAGAGAGAGAGTGTGTGTGTGAGACACAGACTCTCTGTGAGACTGAGTGTATGAGACCAAGAGAGTGTGTGAGTGAGAGTGAATGTGATACAGTGTGAGACATAGAGTGTGTGAGAGACAGTGTGTGAGAGTGAGAGAGAGAAAGACATTGACTGTGTGAGAGAGAGTGTGTGTGTGACAGAGATACCTCCCTCCCCCTCTCTGGTGTCAGGCCCCCCCTCCCTCCCTCTCTCTGGTGTCAGGCCCCCCCTCCCTCCCTCTCTCTGGTGTCTGAGCGTTACTGTGCAGGACGCTGAGCTCCGGCTGTGCTTCAAGGAACTGACCAATCCTATTTAATAGAATGCACCTCCAACATTCTGAAGCCGAGAAACCTCGTGTGGTTGGTCACTTCTGCTTGTGACGAACCCAGAAGTACGTGATGTCAATTCAGGAGATGGATACAGAGAGCAGGAATGCCTCAGCCGTGCACTCAGCTTCAGAATGCTGGAGGTGCGTTTTATTATATAGGATTCTTTTTATATTATTGAAAGAAATTCCCTGATTGAAGTCCCTTTCGAAGGGGGGCAGGAGGGATGGGTGTTTGAGGATCCAATCCCTGTAGTGTTTCTGTAGCACCGAGTCCAGATGAGATGTGTTTTAGATCCGACAACTGCTATCCAGAAAGGCGGGGCTTTTTCAGTTGTGGGCTATTTTTTTTTTATTTTTTAGGAGGGAGAGAATAAGGGAAAAGGGGTTGATGTCTATTCAGCAATTTAATTATAGTCATCCTGCCTAGAGAGTGGATTGCTATCTAAAAATAGACCACCGTCTGAAAAAGAAATCTAAATGCATTCCCCACCTTTTTGGATCATATTATAAGGGGAGAAACCAACAGCGAGCAAATGGGAATAATTCTATCGGGCAGAATTCATGGATTGTAGAATCTGTTCAAAGACTTTAATCGGCAGCAGTGAGAGGACAATGGTACCAAAGTGACAGATATCATTTAATGGCAATTGTTATTTGTGAGTTTACCACAGTATTGTTTCCCCACTAAACAGCCCCTCTTTAATCCTGCATTTTAAATACATTCCATCCAGTGGTGGCTGTTTCATATTTAGGCAAAACGTTTTGGCCACAGGACCAGCTTTAACAGGGCTGCACAATGCCCCACACTTATCCGAGTCAGCTTTGCAAATGGTTAAAGCTTCTTTTCCCTTTCCCTCTACCTCTCCCCTTGGTATTCCTGCTTCTCCTCACTAAGGGGGTCTTTTACAAAGGCATGCTAAACATTAGAAATGCTCATAGGAATATATGGGCAGGACCCCTAAGATTACAACAGTAGTGATTAAAGAATTCTGTTTAAATAAATCCCTGACACTTCATTTGAAATCTTAAGTCCTGCCTGTGGGAGGGGGAGGAGGGGTATGAAACTGCTTTGCACAGGGCCCTGTAATTGCTAAGGCTGGCCCTGTTTGGCCAGAAATATGATGGCAATTGAGATGCAATCTTTCAGGTTGATGCAGTAATCAAGACTCTCGCCTTCATGTATGCACCACATGCCTACAAGCTCCTATGCTTACAAAATCTTTGTGCTGCTAATAAGTATGAACTGTGGAATTTGGAAACCTACTGCTTGTGTTTACTTTAAGCTTTAATGTGTTTATATATATATATATATAAATCAAATTGTGCAATATATTTTTAAAAGATTTACTGAGGTTTGTCCCTTGCATCTCCAGCAATGACTAACCGAGATCAGCACCACGGACAGTTACATGCTTGCTGTTCATTTCTGTTTGATGCTAGACTGCATTGTAAGAACATTCCTTGCAATAACTGTATATTCAAATCAACAGGAACGGAATGAATGGATGAATGAGTAAAAGGCATTGTTGATTTATTTCCACTTTCTCTCTTTGAAAAAGCGCTGTACCACATTGATGTCAGTGTTGATAAAAGTCACAATCCATCAGGGGAGCCAACATTTTTAAGACTAATAACCAGCTGGCTAAGATCAACCTTTAAAAAATGATTTTTGGTATTTTACTAGCATTTGCATTCTGGCACAGGTTGAAATGACGATGCTGCAATATATGACATGTGGCGACTGATTTTTGGAGCCAGAAAAGCAAAGGGGTTATTTTGTGGACAGCCTTGTTTGGTTGTCTTCTCTGGAATCGATCCCTGCCATATTCTGATTAAGCCTCAAGGCCATCAAAAAGGAGGATCTAATTATAGCTCAGTTCATCCTGGCTACAAGAGCCCTTCTTTTCTATTATATAATACCGCAGTCTAAATATGGCACATTCTGGATGCACTTTTATATCATGGCAATCTTTGGAATGGACAGTGGGAGATGAGAGTCATTTTATATCATAGTGACTTTTTGATAGACATTTCAAGCACTAATTGAAGAAAGTCCGTCATACAGTCCCTACCGGGGGGGGGGGGGGGGGGGGGGGGAAGAGAGAATGGTTTGGTGTGCTGATATAACTGCACTGGGATTTTTCTCATGGCTGATTTTGTTGGCTGGACTCTTATGCATTAACTATATTGTCCATTTCTCACTTCCAGCTGGTTGTGACTCCCCTGCTCCAATTTAAATAATCAGAAGCTTAGTGGAGATTGGGTGACAGAGCCGGTGGTGGGGGGCGGGGCTGGTGGTTGGGAGGCGGGGCTAGTGCTGGGCAGACTTCTACAGTCTGTGCCGTGAAAATGGCAGATACTAATCAAGGTCAGGTATATGAAAAAGTAGCACATATGAGTTTATCTTGTTGGGCAGACTGGATGGACCATGCAGGTCTTTCTCTGCCGTCATCTACTATGTTACTATCCAGCTTATTTTCGAAGGAGATCACCGGCCATCTTCCGACACAAATCGGGAGATGGCCAGCGAGCTCCTGAACCCGGCCAAATCGGTATAATCGAAAGCCGATTTTGGCCGGCGCCAACTGCTTTCTGTTACGGAGCTGGCCAAACTTCAAGGGGGCGTTTCAGTAGGGTAGCAAAGGCGGGACGGGAGCATGCTTTGAGATGGCCGGCTTCACCCGATAATGGAAAAAAGAAAGCCGGCCTTGACGAGCATTTCGCCGGCTTCACTTGGTTCCTTTTTTTTCAGGACCAAGCTTCAAAAAGGTGCCCAAACTGACCAAATGACCACTGGAGGGAATCGGGGATGACCTCCCCTTACTCCCCCAGTGGTCACCAACCCCTTCCCACCAAAAAAAAAATATTTTCCCCAACCTCTATGCCAGCCTCAAATGTCATACCCAGCTCCCTGACAGCAGTATGCAGGTCCCTGGAGCAGTATTTAGTGGGTGCAGTGCACTTCAGGCAGGTGGACCCAGGCGCATCCCCCCACTACCTGTTACACTTGTGGTGGTAAATGTTAAGCCCTCCAAAACCCACTGTACCCACATGTAGGTGCCCCCTTCACCCCTAAGGGCTACGGTAATGGTGTACAATTATGTGGAGTAGGTTTTGGGGGAATTTGGGGGGCTCAGCACCCAAGGTAAGGGAGGTATGCATCTGGGAGCAATTTCTGAAGTTCACTGCAGTGCCCCCTAGGGTGCCCAGTTGGTGTCCTGGCATGTCAGGGGGACCAGTGCACTACAAATGCTGGCCTCTCCCACGAACAAATGCCTTGGATTTGGCCGGGTTTGGCTCGGTTTCCATTATCGGCGAAAAACGCTCTGCAAGCCAGTCACCTGTATTCGGTGACACTTAATTGGGCAGTGCATCTGAGTATCAGCTCTGATCGCCCCAATTTTGAAGTGGTTTGGAGAGGGGAGTTCCAAGGGCAGAGTCAGGGAGGCAGCTCACTTGTTGCCAGCGATATTTAATATCAATGCCACCATTGCTAAGTGACCAAATAGGACCAAATAGCAGTACAAAATTTGTTCATTTAGCAATGCGGATGCAGGCATTGAAAGTTGGTCAGCATCTGCATAACTTCCAGGTCCCAACCTGAAGTGTGGCAATCCAGACCCCCCTCCTTCTCTCTCCACACACTGAAAGAACATCCAGATAACAGCCCTCCCTTCCCCCCCACCCAGATCCCCTTTAAGAGCATAGCAGGTCTACTTTCCTGATCCCTGGTAGTCTAGTGGGAAATGGGCTACAGTGATTTATTGCACCCCTGGGGTTGTAGTAGAACTGAGCACTGTTGCTGCTGCTTTTCAGGGCACTAATAATTTATTATATAAGTACATAAGTATTGCCATACTGGGAAAGACCAAAGGTCCATCAAGCCCAGCATCCTGTTTCCAACAGTGGCCAATCCAGGTCACAAGTGCATGGCAGAAACCCAAACAATAGCAACATTTCATATAGAACCCCAAAGAGTACCAAGATTCTAGAATTCTAAAGAATAGCAAGATTCCATGCAGAATTTCAAAGTGTAGCAACATTCCATTTGGAACCCCAACGAATAGCAAGATTCCATTCAGAATCCCAAGTACATAAGTATTGCCATACTGGGACAGACCAAAGGTCCATCAAGCCCAGCATCCTGTTTCCAACAGTGGCCAATCCAGGTCACAAGTACCTGGCAGAAACCCAAACAATAGTAGCATTCCATGTAGAACCCCAAAGAGTAGCAAGATTCTAGAATTCTAAAGAATAGCAACATTCCATGCAGAATTTCAAATCGTAGCAACATTCCATTTGGAACCCCAAAGAATAGCAAGATTCTATTCAGAATCCCAAGTACATAAGTATTGCCATACTGGGACAGACCAAAGGTCCATCAAGCCCAGCATCCTGTTTCCAACAGTGGCCAATCCAGGTCACAAGTACCTGGCAGAAACCCAAACAATAGTAACATTCCATGTAGAACCCCAAAGAGTAGCAAGATTCTAGAATTCTAAAGAATAGCAACATTCCATGCAGAATTTCAAATCGTAGCAACATTCCATTTGGAACCCCAAAGAATAGCAAGATTCTATTCAGAATCCCAAGTACATAAGTATTGCCATACTGGGAAAGACCAAAGGTCCACCAAGCCCAGGATCCTGTTTCCAACAGTGGCCAATCCAGGTCACAAATACCTGGCAAGATCTGGAAAAAGTTCAATACATTTTATGCTGCTTGTCCCAAAACTAAGCGGTGGATTTTCCCCAAGTCAATTTAATAATGGTCTATGGACTTTTCCTTTAGGAAGCCGCCCAGACCTTTTTTAAACCATGCTAAGCTAACCACCTTTACCACATTCCTAGTTAGGAAATAAAGATCCAGATTTAACCTTCAAACAAAACCAACAGCATTTGAACACAGTTGGCAATGTATTTATTTCATTTGATTACACACCTCACCAAAATCATAATAATGTCCAAAGTGGCCTCCTTTCCTTGTAGTTATAATAAAATAATAATTTGCTATTAGTCTTTTGGGTACAACCACTTTAGTTTTTGAAATGACTGTACTAAGTTGCTTTTGTATTTGAAATCAAAAAATAAACAACATATTATAATCAGTCAATCTAAACCACCGCCCCTTCTTAACCTCACCCAAACTCAGCCTTTTTATTTGTTACATTTGTACCCCGCGCTTTCCCACTCATGGCAGGCTCAATGCGGCTTACATGGGGCAATGGAGGGTTAAGTGACTTGCCCAGAGTCCCACTAGCAACATTCCATGTAGAAGTCGGCCCTTGCAGATCACCAATGTGGCTGCACAGGTTTCTGCTTCTGTGAGTCTGACGTCCTGCATGTACGTGCAGGACGTCAGACTCACAGAAACAGAAGCCTGCGCAGCCTTCTACATGGAATGTTGCTAGTGGAATAGCAACATTCCATGTAGAATCTCCAACAGTAGCAACATTCCATGTAGAATCTCCAACAGTAGCAACATTCCATGTAAAATCTCCAATAGTAGCAACATTCCATGTAGAATCTCAAATAGTATCTATTTTATTTTTGTTACATTTGTACCCTGCGCTTTCCCACTCATGGCAGGCTCAATGCGGCTTACATGGGGCAATGGAGGGTTAAGTGACTTGCCCATTGTCACAAGGAGCTGCCTGTGCCTGAAGTGGGAATCGAACTCAGTTCCTCAGTTCCCCAGGACCAAAGTCCACCCTAACCACTAGGCCACTCCTCCACTGTTGCTACTATTTGAGATTCTACATGGAATGTTGCTATTCCACTAGCAACATTCCATGTAGAAGTCGGCCCTTGCAGATCACCAATGTGGCCGCGCAGGCTTCTGCTTCTGTGAGTTTGACGTCCGTCAGACTCACAGAAACAGAAGCCTGCGCAGCCTTCTACATGGAATGTTGCTAGTGGAATAGCAACATTCCATGTAGAATCTCCAATAGTAGCAACATTCCATGTAGAATCTCCAACAGTATCTATTTTATTTTTGTTACATTTGTACCCTGCGCTTTCCCACTCATGGCAGGCTCAATGCGGCTTACATGGGGCAATGGAGGGTTAAGTGACTTGCCCAGAGTCACAAGGAGCTGCCTGCGCCGGGAATCAAACTCAGTTCCTCAGCTCCCTCAACCATTCCCCCTACATCAAAGCAAGAAACCATGTCATTCCTCCCCAATCAGTTACCCTGCCTCCATTACTTACAGGGATGAAAAATGATGCGTAAAGGCAAAGCTGACGAATGAACACTGAACCGATCACTTCTACTTTCCATAATGTGACATTCGTCAGTAAGATGGGAAATCCTGAGGGTGTTCCAGCTGTCTCGCTGTGCTGCTTTCGCATCTGCAGGCAGTGTGGCCTGCATGCTAGCATCACTCTCTGTCTCTCCTGAGTTAACATGCTGTACTCATCACAACAGAGGGCTGGTGACAGGGACAAATCCCTAGACTCCAGTGGAAGACAGCCAGCTTCAGGAATCCACGGAAGTCTAATGTAAGTAGTCTTTTGTTTAACATTATTAGACAACTATCACAGAGCCTCTGTCTAGACATAGGAAGGTATTTTTACAACAGAAACAAACCGAAAGGTGCCTGTTTTCAGCGTAGACTTACCACCAAGGAATGCTAAAAGATCAATACTCACATTCCTGAACCGCCACTATCCCTGCTGCAAAGGACTAAAATACAAAACAACATACACATCCAGCTTCTCCTACATTTATTCATTTTTAAAAAAAATTTTTTGTTACATTTGTACCCTGCGCTTTCCCACTCATGGCAGGCTCAATGCGGCTTACATGGGGCAATGGAGGGTTAAGTGACTTGCCCAGAGTCACAAGGAGCTGCCTGTGCCTGAAGTGGGAATCGAACCCAGTTCCTCAGTTCCCCAGGACCAAAGTCCACCACCCTAACCACTAGGCCACTCCTCCACTGTTGCTACTATTGGAGATTCTACATGGAATGTTGCTACTGTTGGAGATTCCATGTAGAAGTCGGCCCTTGCAGATCACCAATGTGGCCGCGCAGGCTTCTGCTTCTGTGAGTCTGACGTCCTGCACGTACATGCAGGACGTCAGACTCACAGAAACAGAAGCCTGCGCAGCCTTCTACATGGAATGTTGCTAGTGGAATAGCAACATTCCAAGTACAATCTCCAATAGTAGCAACATTCCATGTAGAAGTCGGCCCTTGCAGATCACCAATGTGGCCGCGCAGGCTTCTGCATGGACTGTTGCTACTATTGGAGATTGTACTTGGAATGTTGCTATTCCACTAGCAACAGTCCATGCAGAAGCCTGCGCGGCCACATTGGTGATCTGCAAGGGCCGACTTGTACATGGAATGTTGCTAGTGGAATAGCAACATTCCATGTAGAATCTCCAATAGTATCTATTTTATTTTTGTTGCATTTGTACCCCGCGCTTTCCCACTCATGGCAGGCTCAATGCGGCTTACATGGGACAATGGCGGGTTAAGTGACTTGCCCAGAGTCACAAGGAGCTGCCTGTGCCAGAACTGGGAATCGAACTCAGTTCCTCAGTTCCCCAGGACCAAAGTCCACCACTCTAACCACTAGGCCACTCCTCCACTGTTGCTACTATTTGAGATTCTACATGGAATGTTGCTATTCCACTAGCAACATTCCATGTACAAGTCGGCCCTTGCAGATCACCAATGTGGCCGCACAGGCTTCTGCATGGACTGTTGCTAGTGGAATAGCAACATTCCATGTAGAATATCCAATAGTAGCAACATTCCATGTAGAATCTCCAACCAATAGTATCTATTTTATTTTTGTTACATTTGTACCCTGCGCTTTCCCACTCATGGCAGGCTCAATGTGGCTTACATGGGGCAATGGAGGGTTAAGTGACTTGCCCAGAGTCACAAGGAGCTGCCTGTGCCTGAAGTGGGAATCCAACTCAGTTCCTCAGTTCCCCAGGACCAAAGTCCACCACCCTAACCACTAGGCCACTACTCCACTCACATAAGCACGCAGCTATGGAATGCTCTACCACTTGACGTGAAAAGAATACCCGACCTAATCAACTTTCGGAGATCACTGAAGACCAGCTTGTTCAACAAGGCATACCACAACGATCCATCCTAATTACCAAACAACGAAATCCAAGCCTAAACTGGACAAAACCTAACTCTCTCTACTTGACCGCAAAGCCACACTCGACCACGAACGAACTCTAACGCAACACCACCCTACCACTTATTCCGAGTATTCACTCCTTATACCTGACTGCTCAATCTACTATATCAATTAAGACCTTTACTGTAATACCACTCTATCTCTTACTCCGGACATGGCGATTGTCATGACGGAACAATGTAAGCCACATTGAGCCTGCAAATAGGTGGGAAAAGGTGGGATACAAATGTAATAAATAAATAATTTTATAAAGACAACATAGGCACCTATGGGAAGTGGACACCTTGCACCACCCCCAATAGAGTACAAATGTTGACTCACAAATTCACATCTGCTACAAAGATGTTGTAACTGTGTCTGTGTATCCCACGCTTTATAAAATACGCATGTAAACTGCAACCCTTTTCTGGTCCACATTTCACTCCCAGGAGCATCCATGCCTAGTGCACATAGAAGTACATATGATGTTGTAGGCATAAATACATTAACATAGAGAAATGCCCTTATAAGTTCATTAAAGACCTTTATCGTGTGGAAAACTGGATTTGTGTTTGGAAAACCCTTCATAAAATGAACAAGGAAAGAGACAGGATAAATGTCATTATTTATTTTCACTGAATAGCCACACCCTTAATTGTATGAAAGTCACCCAAAAATTGCATGCATAATTTAATTGAATGAGTCAATGAGTGCCAAGAATTGGCTTTTTAACAAACAATTATTGGCAGTAATTGAAACCAATTAACATGTACGTGGGTAGATTTTACACTTATCCCAGAAAAGGGGGCATGGAAATGGAAGGGTGATGGGCGTTTCAGGGTGGAGCGTGGGTGTGGATTCCAGTTATGTGTGCAATTAAAAAAATAAGGGGTTCCCCACGTAAATTTAGGCGGGGGAATTTGCACCATGTTTGCACTCAACCCCTGTGCTTAAGCGCTACTGTATAAACCGGGCCTAACTTTAGGAGCGACTTAAGAGAACAGCTCTTAAGTGTGTGTGTGTGGGGGGGGGGGGGGGTTCCATGCTGAGATTTTAGGCGCAGTTTACAAAATTCATCCGAGACTAAAGTATCTTCATTAATCCACACAATACAAACATGACCAAGAAACTATGGGGCCCTTTTACTAAGGCATGCCGAAAAATGGCCTGCGCTAGTGTAGGTGCGCATTTTGGACGTGCGCAGGTCCATTTTTCAACATGCCTGCAAAAAAGGCCTTTTTTGTGGCCCAAAAATGGATGTGCGGCAAAATTAAAACCAGTGTGTGTCCATTTTCGGCCTGAGACCTTACTGCCACCCATTGACTTATTTGGATTTTGCTCACACCTTTTTCAGTAGTAGCTCAAGGTGAGTTACATTCAGGTACTCTGGATATTTCTCTGTCCCAGGAGGGCTCACAAGCTAAGTTTGTACCTGAGGCAATGGAGGGTTAAGTGACTTGCCCAAGATCACAAGGAGCAGCAGTGGGATTTGAACCGGCCGCCGCTGGATTGCAAGACCGGTGCTCTAACCACTAGGCCACTCCTCCACTTAGAGGTAAGGTCTCACATGTTAACCTATCGGTAATAGTCAGTGCATGTACACTGCAGATTACCGTCGGGTAAGCACCACGCGGTGGAAAATTTCTACCATGTGTTTTGGACGTGCATTAAAAATGGAATTACCGCCCAGGGCATGTGATATCTGGGCGGTAGTTCCAATTTGACGTGTGTTCACACCCACGTGCCTTAGTAAAAGGGTTCCTATGGAAGGAGGTGCACGTGTATGATTCACTGTAACACAGTAGCTGACGGCAGATAAAGACCAATATGGTCCATCCAGTCTTCACAAGATAAACTCATTACATATGATATAATGTGATACTTCATATGTATACCTGATCTTGATTTGTCCTTGTAATTTTCAGGTCTCACTTTTAACAATACGATTCAATAGAAGATCTTCTATTCCGTTACTTGCCAATAGGCTAAGTGCGGATTACATAAGAGTTTTAAAAGTAGGGAACGCACATTCCTCAATCTCCACTATCCTAACTGTAAAGGGCTAAAATATAAATCCACATAAGCGACCAGTTTCTCATACATCTGCACGCAGCTATGGAACGCACTACCGAGGGCTGTAAAAACAACGCAGGACCTAACCATCTTCCGAAGGCTACTGAAAACAGATCTTTTCAAGAAGGCATACCATAAACGTCCATCTTAAATAGTAAATAACAACGCTATACACGATCTATATATAACTGATCTTTTACCTCATGACTGATTAACCTCTTTGATACTCATGATCAAGTATTACCACTTCAACCTTATGCTGAATAGGGACTCTCTATAAATCGATGACCTAATGCATGCTACAATCCAAACTCTATAACCCAACTCTCTATAATCGATGACCTAGTGCATGCTACAATCCAAACTCTATAACCCAACTCTCTATAAATCGATGACCTAATGCATGCTACAATCCAAACTCTATAACCCAACTCTCTATAATCGATGACCTAATGCATGCTACAATCCAATCTCTATAACCCAACTCTCTATAATCGATGACCTAATACATGTTACAATCCAACTTATTCTCAGAAACTTTCATGCAATACCATAATTTATTTTTCTTTAACACATATGTATGCACATGGTATATATATATACCATGATCTGTTCCATATATGCCATGTTCCATGTATGTATGCACCTTAACGCAATACCATTTGTAATTCTGTTACCCGGAAATGGCAACCGCAATTACGGCAAATGTAAGCCACATTGAGCCTGCAAATTGGTGGGAAAATGTGGGATACAAATGCTACAAATAAATAAATAACATCCCACATTAGAATTTAAACTTATTACAGGAGATTCTAGAAATAAAGAACATACCGTCTCTGATTACTGAGTAATAACACCAAATGTACCCATTTCAAGCCAGACATTTAATATATTTTCTAAAAAGATAGGATTTCAAAAGTTTCCTAAATCTGCGATAAGAAGGTTCAGTCTTCAGAGTATCAGTAGGAGTAGCTGCATGCTGAAATATTTAAAAGTAGAAGTATATTTTACATTTTTATTTATCCAGAACACTAAATGTGTATTTATAAATCAATAACAGTACAGGTTTGTTCTAGCAAATTGTTCTGTGTGGGAAAGGAGCTGGACTACGTGACCTCAAATATCTATCCCACAGGTGATGTGGAAGCTGATCTGACTGCAGGGCACCCGGAAAGCACTAGAACAATGAAAATTATTCAGAAATGTAACAAAGAACTCCCCGTAACCAGCAGAACCAAGGTTAAAAACTGATTTTAGCAGAGTGGAGGAGTGGCCTGATGGTTAGTGCAGTGGGCTTTGATCCCGATGTCCTAGGTTTGATTCCCACTGCTGCTCCTTCTGAGTTGCTTAACCTCCATTGCCTCAGGTACAAAAAAAAACAAGATCGTGAGCTCTCTAGGGACAGAGAAAGTACCTACTTATAATGTGCGATTGCCCTCCGCCTTGAACCTGATGGTTAAGTGGATTATAAATGCAAACTGAACTTCTAAGAACAGCAAAATTGCGAAGTCTACATCAAGAAGGTGGGTAGACAGCAAAATCAGGAATGGGCTGTGTCCTGAAAAAATGAAATGGGAATCAGTTGCTGATAAGGTGGAGGAATGGTCTGATAATACAGTCATAAATTAGACGAATCCTTAGCCAATAAGTTCAATTAACCTTTACACCTAACTGTTCAACAGTATTTGGGTAACAATATCAGTCCTTCTTGGAGATCATCATGCAGCCTGCTCATAAAACATCGATTCAGTCCATGCAATTCAACTTTGAACTATCATATTTGATCATGTATGTAAATTGCTAGATATATGGCCCACCTTTTTGATGGTGCTTTTAACTCCTAACCCTTATTCACTTGTTCAGAACCCTTATTTTATCATCCTCACCTTAATATTCCCTTATCTCTTGTTTGTCCTGTTTGTCTGGCCTAATTAGATTGTAAGCTCTGTCGACCAGGGACTGTCTCTTCATGTTCAAGTGTACAGCACTGCGTACGTCTAGTAGCGCTATAGAAATGATAAGTAGTAGTAGTAGTAGTAATATGGGATCCAAATCTTTTAAATAAATATCTCTATGGGCAAATAGAAGCTACTCAAATTTTGGAACATAAATAACATATGGAAATCATAGTGAAGGAGGCTGAGAACCAGGGAAGCTGGAGGCACTGAGAGAGCTGAAATCCGCCCGGTTACTGCTGCAGTGGGAATTTTCCACTGGTTACTGACAGAGTGCAAGTTTACCATCAGATGTGCAGCAGAGGTGGTCAAGCCCTTTCTGCTACTATCTATACCAGGGGTGGGCAACCTCCGTCCTCGAGGGCCACAACCCAGTCAGGGTTCCAGAATTTCCTCAGTGAATTTGCATGGGATCTATTTGCATACAATGGATGCCTTGCATGCAAATAGATCTCGAACATATTCATTGAGGAAATCCTAAAAACCTAACTGGATTGCAGCCTTCAAGGACGAAATTGCCCACCCCTGGTCTACACTAATATCAGAGGTTCTCGTCTTTGGGACACATCTAGCGAGTCAAGCATTCAGGACACCCATAATGAATATGCATAAGATAGATTTGCATATAGTGGAGGTAGTGTATGCATAATTATGTTATGCATATTCGTTGTGGATACCCTGAAAGCCTGACTAGCTGAATATGTCCCAAGAACTGGATTGAGATCCCCTGATCTATATAGATTAGTTGATGGTCACACAAATTGTCCAGAGGCTCTTCTCTCACAAATCCAACTAATCACTTCCATCCCGGACATTTACTCCCCGACAGCAACTCCAACCACAGCCCACACATAAGGAACACTTTCATCCCCAATCAGTCCACACTCAATTTTGGGGTGTTGACTTCTCCTCCACTATCCAGTCCAGGCACTCTCTCTCCATCCTTCCCTGACCCAGGCACTTCTGTCCCCTACCCCATACCCCAATATGCCCTCTACCTCTGTCTCCTTCGTCTTCGTCCAGTTCCATGGGTACATGTTCTTTCTATCATGGCTGCAGTGTTCCATTTGTATCCCACATTTTCCCACCTATTTGCAGGCTCAATGTGGCTTACATTATGCCGTAATGGCGATCGCCGTTACCAGAATGAAAAATACAGAGTGGTACATAAGTATTGCCATACTGGGAAAGACCAGCATCCTGTTTCCAACAGTGGCCAATCCAGGTCACAAATACCTGGCAAGATCCCAAAAAAGTTCAAAACATTTTATGCTGCTTATCCCAGAAATAGTGGATTTTACCCAAGTCCAATTTAATAACGGTCTATGGACTTTTCCTTTAGGAAGCCGTCCAAACCTTTTTTAAACTCCGCTAAGCTAACCACCTTAACCACATTCTCTGGCAACGAATTCCAGAGTTGAATTACACGTTGAATGAAGAAACATTTTCTCAGATTTGTTTTAAATTTACTACTTTGTAGCTTCATCGCGTGCCCCCTAGTCCTAGTATTTTTGGAAAGCGTGAACAGACTCTTCAAGTCCACCCTTTCCACTCCACTCATTATTTTATAGACCTCTATCATATCTCCCCTCAGCCATCTTTTCAGCATTAAAGTTCATAAGTGACAGAGTAATTTAAGCAGTCAGGTATGGAGAGTTCATTTCTCCGGAATGAGAGATAAAGCGGTATTGCGTTAACGTTCCATTAGTGATGGAGTAAATTAAGCAATCAAGTATAGAGGGTTCAGTTTCTGAAGCTATGAGCTTCAGATGCAAGAATCCACACCTCCACCAACGTTTTCCGCACGACTCTGTTCTCTGCTGGGGAAGGAGCATTACTGGGCTGAGTTTACATGAGCATCCCACCTGTAGTGACAGACAGACCCACTGCAATGTGTCCTCTGAAGAAGAGAAAGTACTTTGGACTGCCTTTACTATTTCATACTGCAGAGCCTTGCTCGCCCACTGTGGCTTCCTGATGAATGCTGCAGAGGCCTCAGTCACCACAAAAATAAGCTGCCATTAAACTTACATTCTCCTTTGTCTCTTGGTGCTGCAAGAACAGAAGGACTGTGAACATTACTTCTGAAAACGATTCCGTTACACATCATGGATGAGGCTTCTCGAGAATCAAGCTGTTGCCGATTATTGTTTCATTACTTTACGCATCCGTACACAGCAACCTTAAAACAGAGTACTGACTGGTAATGGGCATAATCACCAAACACCTGCTCAGCCTACAGCACCATTTAGTACCGTGGTTCTCAACCTTGGGTTCACCAGGTACCACCAACAAGCTTACTTTTCTAGAATGGTGAAGACTGTCAGCATGGCTGATCCAGGAGACAATGAGTAAGGAAAGGTGAGGGGGAGGGGAGAGGTCCCTCTGGAGCACGACAAGCAATGTTATGACAAAGGTGACACCTAAGGATTTTTCTATGCCTGTTCTTTCAACCCATCGCTAGATGTTAAACTAGGATACTCTTGGCATCTTGCCAATGCTCAGTCACTTTCAGTACTTTGATGGAGATGCCACCATTACAGAAAATTCATATTCACAAAGAAAAGCAGAGTGAAAAGCAAAATGCTTTTTTATTTTCTGCAAGTTTGTTGAGTTCTAGATATTTGAAATTGTAACTTCAGGCCTTCATCGATTAACAACTTCAACAATTTTTCTAATAATGACAGAAACAGTAAAAACTCTGTATCACAGTCATAAACACATAACTTTAAGGTTTGGAAAAGGTGAGATCAAATGCAATGAAATGATATGGCTCTGAACAGCAAGATTTTAAATCGTTTCTGACATCAGCAGCTATCAATGCAAAAGTTGAGAACACTACTACTACTACTACTATTTAGCATTTCTATAGCGCTACAAGGCGTACGCAGTGCTGCACAAACATAGAAGAAAGACAGTCCCTGCTCAAAGAGCTTACAATCTAATAGACAAAAATAAAGCAAGCAAATCAATTAATGTGAAGAGGAAAGAGGAGAGGAGGGTAGGTGGAGGCGAGTGGTTACAAGTGGTTACGAGTCAAAAGCAATGTTAAAGAGGTGGGCTTTCAGTCTAGATTTAAAGGTGGCCAAGGATGGGGCAAGACGTAGGGGCTCAGGAAGTTTATTCCAGGCGTAGGGTGCAGCGAGACAGAAGGCACGAAGTCTGGAGTTGGCAGTAGTGGAGAAGGGAACAGATAAGAAGGATTTATCCATGGAGCGGAGTGCACGGGAAGGGGTGTAGGGAAGGACGAGTGTGGAGAGATACTGGGGAGCAGCAGAGTGAGTACATTTATAGGTTAGCAGAAGAAGTTTGAACAGGATGCAAAAACGGATAGGGAGCCAGTGAAGGGTCTTGAGGAGAGGGGTAGTATGAGTAAAGCGACCCTGGCGGAAGACGAGACGGGCAGCAGAGTTTTGAACCGACTGGAGAGGGGAGAGGTGACTAAGTGGGAGGCCAGCAAGAAGCAGATTGCAGTAGTCTAAACGAGAGGTGACAAGGGTGTGGATGAGGGTTTTGGTAGAGTGCTCGGAAAGAAAGGGGCGGATTTTACGGATGTTGTAAAGAAAGAAACGACAGGTCTTGGTGGTCTGCTGGATGTGAGCAGAGAAGGAGAGAGAAGAGTCAAAGATGACCCCAAGGTTTCGAGCTGAGGAGACAGGGAAAATGAGAGAGCCATCAACAGAAATAGAAAACGGGGGGAGCGGGGAGGTGGGTTTGGGGGGGGGGGGGGAAATGTGGAAAACTTTAATTCCCACTCTCTCTTCAGACTAAGCTTTTTCTGTTTTTAAATATTGTGATGTCGGCTGCTATTTCCAACACAATGGATATATCACCACACCTACAGAAGCGATCAGAACAGCTGCCAGATATGCAAGCCTGACTAATCTTAGAAAACACAGCAGTAAAATGCCAGATGAATACTATAATTAGTGCTTTTTGTACTCAGGTGCTAGGCTGTTCAGGGGCGAGGGGGCGGTGAATTGCAATGACCACTTAAGGCCATGCCCCTTGCAACCAGCCACAGAGTTTAAGAAAACCAGCACCAGTAATATAAACACTGATCCTTAGAACCGGGGTCAGATTAAGGCATAAGCAATCTACGAACATGCTTAGGATCTACTACTACTACTTAACATTTCTAGAGTGCTACTAGGGTTACGCAGCGCTGTACAATTTAACAAAGAAGGCCAGTCCCTGCTCGAAGGAGCTTACAATCTAAAGGACAAAATGTCAAGTTGGGGCAGTCAAGATTTCCTGAATAGAGGTGTAGTGGTTAGGTGCCGAAGGCGACATTGAAGAGGTGGGCTTTGAGCAAGGCTTTGAAGATGGGCAGGGAGGGGGCTTGGCATATGGGCTCAGGGAGTTTATTCCAAGCATGGGGTGAGGCGAGGCAGAAAGGGCGGAGCCTGGAGTTGGCGGTGATGGAGAAGGGTACTGAGAGGAGGGATTTGTCTTGAGAGCGGATCCAAAAGTTTAGGAGGGGCACCCTGTCAGACATATTCAGGACAACAATTTAAGTTTGCCACTCAATTCTACACGAGTCCCAATCAGGATTCCGGTCGAATCACAGTACAGAAACGGTGCTAGTGTCTGTAATGAACCCATTCAAACAATCAATTGCAACTGGCAACAACATACTCCTCTTACAATTTGATATGTCCAGTGCCTTTGACATGGTCAATCATGAAATACTATTACACATACTAGAATACTTCGAAGTTGGTGGTAAAGTTCTGAACTGGTTCAAAGGATTCCTGACCACAAGATCATACCAAGTAACAATGAACGCAGACACATCAGACCCATGGACACCCAAATGTGGAGTCCCCCAAGGATCCCCCCTTTCACCCACCCTCTTCAACCTGATGATAATACCCTTCGCTAAATTACTAGCTAATCAAAACCTCAACCCCTACATATATGCGGACGATGTCACGATCTAAACGAAATCACCAACAAGATCAATCAAAGCCTCCAAATCATGCACTCCTGGGCGGATGCATTCCAATTAAAACTGAATGCTGAGAAAACACAACGTCTTGTACTCACCTCACAGCATAATACAAACATCTTCACCACCATAACCACTCCAAACTTTTCTCTTCCTGTCTCAAACAACCTGAAAATTCTTGGAGTCACCATTGATCGATACCTCACACTCGAAACTCACGTGAAGAACACTACGAAAAAGATGTTCCACTCCATGTGGAAACTCAAAAAGAGTAAAACCTTTCTTCCCGAGATCCATCTTTCGTATCCTGATACAATCAATGGTAATAAGTCACCTGGACTACTGCAATGCACTGTATGCTGGCTGCAAAGAACAGACCATTAAGAAACTACAAACAGCCCAAAACACCGCTGCCAGACTCATATTTGGAAAACTAAAATATGAAAATGCAAAACCCTTAAGAGAGAAACTCCATTGGCTCCCACTTAAGGAACGGACCACGTTCAAAATCTGCATGATAGTACACAAAATCATCCACGGAGACGCCCCGTCCTACATGCTAAACCTCGTGGACCTGCCTCCTAGAAATGCCAAAAGATCATCCCGAAAATTTCTTAATCTACACTTCCCCAGTTGTAAAGGTTTAAAATACAAACTTGTTCACGCGACCTCCTTCTCCTATATAAGTACGCAGTTGTGGAACGCACTTCCAGTTAACCTGAAAGCAATCAATGAAATATCCAACTTTCGCAAATCCCTGAAGACGTACCTCTTCAATAAGGCCTACAAAGAGACCCCATAGCTCAACTATAGCACATCACCAATCCACTCTAATCCAAATATCATCTTTCTATACCTATTTCATTAATACTTCTTTCCATCCTTAATCTCTTTGCATCAATAATTGTATCTGACATCCTGGTATGGCATTACCATAACAGACCTCTGTAAGCCACATTGAGCCTGCAAATAGGTGGGAAAATGTGGGATACAAATGCAATAAATAAATAAATAAATAAATTGGATGTTTTCAGGCTGGCTCAAGTGTCAGGATAAAATACAAGGTTCCCTTTTCTGTCCATGTTCTCCATGTGTGATTGAGGTGAAGGATTCTGTTAGTGCAGGGGGTGGACAACCATGGTCCTCAAGGGCTGCAACCCAGTCGGGTTTTCGGCATATCCCCATTGTATGCAAATAGAATTCATGCATATTCATTGGGGAAATCCTGAACACTTGACTGGGTTGCGGCCCTCAGACCGGTTGCTCAGCCCTCTATTAGTTCGTAGCATTTGTGTAGGAATCTTTAACGGTCTTTATTCTAGTTTCCCAGTAGGAGCTATATTGGAGCTTTAAGGCCCAGTGGTGGGTTAGAGCTGTTATGATTGGTAAGTTTGCTATACTGGTTTTGAATGTCTTTTTGCAGGGTTTTTGTGTTATTTTGCAAAGTGTTTGGCCCTAGTTGAAAGCAAGTCCTTGATACCAAAATAAAAATGCTGAACACCAGCCTCTTGGCTTTTCAGATTTGCACGAACTGCCTCCATGGTATGCAAATCTATTCATGCATATGCACTGTGGATATCCTGAAAACCTGAGAGGCTAGCAGGCTTATTTTCAAAAGAGAAGGGCACCCATCTTTCGACACAAATCGCAGGAAGGGCGTCCTCACAGGGTCGCCCAAATCGGCATAATCGAAAGCCGATTTTGGGCGTCCTCAACTTCTTTCCATCGCGGGGATGACCAAAGTTCACGGGGGCGTGTCGGAAGCGTAGCGAAGGCAGGACTGGGGCGTACCTAACACATGGGCGTCCTCAACCCATAATGGAAAAAAGAAGGGCGTCCCTGACGAACACTTGGACGACTTTACCTGGTCCTTTTTTTCTTATGACCAAGCCACAAAAATGTGCCCTAAATGATCAGATGACCACAGGAGGCAATCGGGGATGACCTCCCTTTACTCCCCCATGTGAGCCCTTCAAAACCCACCTGTACCCACTGTACCCACATCTAGGTGCCCCCCCTTCACCCCTTAGGGCTATGGTAGTGGTGTACAGTTGTGGGGAGTGGGTTTTGGGGGGGCTCAGCACACAAGGGAGCTATGCACCTGGGAGCAATTTATAAAGTCCACTGCAGTGCCCCCTAGGGTGCCCGGTTGGTGTCTTGGCATGTGAGGGGGACCAGTGCACCACAAATGCTAGCTCCTCCCATGACCACATGGCTTGGATTTGGTCGTTTCTGAGATGGGCGTCCTCGGTTTCCATTATGGCCAAAAATCAGAGACAACCATCTCTAAGGTCGACCTGAATTTCCCGATTTGGGCGTCCCCGACAGTATTATCGAAACGAAAGATGGACGCCCATTTTGTTTTGATAATACAGGTTTCCCCGCCCCTTCGCCGGGACATCCCTCGAGGACATCCTCAGGAAAACTTGGGCGCCCCTTTCGATTATGCCCCTCTAGGTGTACCCCGAGGACTGCGTTGAGAAGCACTGCTGTGGAGTAAACACCTCAGGAATTTGTATTCCTGAGGTGATAATCACAGTCTGAATATTTTGTATGCTGGGCAGTAAGAGGGACAGCTCTGTTGTTGGGAAATATGGAATTTGTGATACAGAACTGGAAGTGCAGACTTTATATTGAGGTTCTATCCAATCCCGCAGAGAATCCAGACTTCACTCCCACACAGAATTACTTATTGAATGATGCTATCAATCATAATGGTGGTTTTACCAGGTAGCTAAAACTAGCTGGAGGTGAAGAGGTTTGGGTTTTTTTTTAATGCATAGGTGGCCACAGTGTCCTATATTGTTAATTTAAAAGTGTGGGGGAGAGGTGTGTGATGTGCAGAAATGCCACTTTGGCTTGCCACCCTCCTTAACTAGCTTGCCCCCTTGTTGTCACCCCAAATATTTCTGTCTAGCGACGCCACTGCTTCAAAAAGCCAGAAAGTCATTTCAATACATGTCCCGTTATCCCTATTCCACTCAATAGCTGCAATAAAATGTAATGGTCTATCAAGTCAAAAGCAGCAGATAAATCAAACTGAAGCATAACTGCAAAATGACTTTTTAAAGTAACATTTTCATTTCTGTCAGTAAAGCACCTAAGAAATTCTCTGTACTAAATGCTCTTCTAAAACCATGTAGTATACATAGGAATCTAAACAACTGCGTAGTCACCAAGGTTTCCATGATTTTGACAAAAACAGGTATGTTGGCAATTAAACAATATTTGGAGATAGAACCCTACTGAAACCAGGATCTTTGGTTTCAGATCTGTAACCAATAGAAATCAAACAAAATAAAACATGGAAAAGAAAATAAGATGATACCTTTTTTACTGGACATAACTTAATACATTTCTTGATTAGCTTTCGAAGGTTGCCCTTCTTCCTCAGATCGGAAATAAGCAAATGTGCTAGCTGACAGTGTATATAAGTGAAAACATTCAAGCATTACTATGACAGTCTGACAGGGTGGGAGGATGGGGGTGGGTAGGAGGTATGCATGGGGACATCAAAGCATATCATTGATATTCTAACAGGATGGGTGTGGATAGGTGAGGGGAGGGTGATCAACAGAGACATACCCCTCACCTATCCACACCCATCCTGTTAGAATATCAATGATATGCTTTGATGTCCCCATGCATACTTCCTACCCACCCCCCTCCTCCCACCCTGTCAGACTGTCATAGTAATGCTTGAATGTTTTCACTTATATACACTGTCAGCTAGCACATTTGCTTATTTCCGATCTGACGAAAAAGGGCAACCTTCGAAAGCTAATCAAGAAATGTATTAAGTTATGTCCAATAAAAAAGGTATCATCTTATTTTCTTTTCCATATTTTATTTTGTTTGATTTCTATTGATAACCTTAAGAGTGGACTAACACGGCTACCACACTCCTCTACTTAAGATCTGTAACCAAAATCGGCCTCTCGGTTTCAGGAGAAACCAAAGCCCAAACCGAAAATGAAACTACTCCTCCAGACACACCTGCCCGCGCCAGCCCCTTCCTGCACCCAGCACCGGGCCCCCGCACCTACCTTTTCGTTGATAGATACTGGGCGCAGGACCTTCCCCACGTGTTCCTGTGCTCAGCTGGATCCAAGTGAAAATGACTTCCTGCAGCAGACTCGAAAAACTGCCACGAGAGTTCTCAGCAGCCATCTTGAGAATGGAAGCAGGCCCAAGAGGGGGCAGGTCCGGATCCAGGGCCAGGAGGGGGCTACCCCCGACAGGCTCATCTTCTATTGGGGGGGGGGGGGGGGAAGAGAGGCAGAAAGTGATCGCAAGGGTGTACACCTGCATTTTCGGCCGAAACACGAACCTGAATTTGGGGTTGGTTTTGGTGCCAAAATTGAAACCGAAATTCAGTCGGCCTCAAGTTGGAAATTACATTAAGATCAGATAATGAGTTTTTCAAAATAGGATTCAAGGCAGTGTCTGCCAAATAGTATGGAAAACTTCCAGCCAGTTGAAAATTCATACCAAAAAAAGCTGGGGGAGCTATTTTTAACAAATATGTAGGACACAGATCTAACATGAAGTGAGAGCTAGAGAACTTTTTTTTTTTAATAACGCACCAACTTCAAGAAAGATATTTTATTGGTTTTAATATAATGTAAATGGTACATAACAATAACAAAAATGGTACAATATGCAAATACATATTGGTGAAGGTGTGCCAGAGAGTTATACAATTATAATTGGGATTGCAAAATAGATATTCAATATTATCTATGTAGTCTCAGCCAGATAGGAAGCAATTGGAGCCCATAAAATATTTGTTTTGATTATTATTGAACCGGTCAGACTGGCAGAGGCACCAACTTCAGATATTTAGGGAAGAGAAAACTATTCCAGAATCTATCAGCTGGAATACTTCTTATGAGAGTTATCATACAACACTCACTGCCTTCCTTTCCAAAAGGGCCAGAAAATACAGTAAGGCCAATTAAATTGCCCTCATCTCCAAACTGCTGAACGGCCATAAATCCTCTTGGCTTGATCATCTCCCAATCAATTTCTCCAGGCAATGGGCTCCCAACTGTCATCAGTACTATGAAGCCTGTGTGCTCCTCAACAGAGATTGCGAAAGAGATCAAGCTAGCTGGCTCTTGAGGTTTGCCAGAAGGAGAAAATCAGTCTTGAACTTCTGAGATTGCACGGACCACTTCAAGAGCAAGGCATACTGAGGTGGCCTCGTACGAGTGCTTGACCATGGCACTATTTCCACTGAGGTGGCCTTGTACGAGTGCTTGACCATGGCACTATTTCCACTGAGGTGGCCTCGTACGAGTGCTTGATCATGGCACTATTTCCACTGAGGTGGCCTCGTACGAGTGCTTGATCATGGCACTATTTCCACTGAGGTGGCCTCGTACAAGTGCTTGACCATGGCACTATTTCCACTGAGGTGGCCTCGTACGAGTGCTTGACCATGGCACTATTTCCACTGAGGTGGCCTCGTACAAGTGCTTGACCATGGCACTATTTCCACTGAGGTGGCCTCGTACGAGTGCTTGACCATGGCACTATTTCCACTGAGGTGGCCTCGTACGAGTGCTTGACCATGGCACTATTTCAACTGTTGCCACCATGGAGCCATAGATCTAAAGATAATCCCAAGCTCTTGCACGTCAACTGTCCAAAAAATAAAAATTCTAAGTTGCTCTAGAATCTTGACTACCCTCTATCAAGCTGTTATAAAAAGGAGACTACTCTCCTGCCGATAATCCTGTCAGAGTTTGCTCAGATCAGCCAAACATCCAATGACGAACCCGAATTCCTTCCTTGCCAAGAATGCTGCACCCAACAAACACTACTTTTGAGATCCTTCTGGAAGCTGTCACCAAACCAAAAGGAATCTGGAAAGAAATATCAGTTTTAATTTATTTTTGAACGTAATGCCACCCAGGAACTGGAGATGGGAATTGTAGCAGTATTGATAAGGGAGCAAAAGGTAAAGAACTGGTGTCAACCGTGTGGCAAAGGCGCTTACAAACTGTGACGCTGCATAACAGAGACAGTGCAATGCTTTAAAGGTAAACACCCTGCCTGTGATGAGAATTTTACAAGTCACTATGGAGAATTATTGCTATGTACAAGTAGATAATGACATGGGGACAAAGTTTGTCCACGCGGGTTCTGTCGCCGTCCCCGCCCCGTCCCCCTGGGCTCTGTCCTAATCTGCAGAAGCCTCGAACAATTATGATTTATATTTAAATCTTCTTATTAAACTATAAAAAGGAACAATATGCTGTGCAACTAAGATGGCGACCTGATCAGATTCCTAGCCAGAGAGCTCCGCCGAGGACCACCGGGATCGACTAAAGATCGCGACCCGGGAGGCCACCGTCGAGGACAAGGAGGTGGAATATCTCCTCTAGAGCGGGGACCGCCAAAAGAGGAAGCTGAAAGAGGAAATTCACCGGGCTATCACAGGAAGACGAGTGAATCGGGCCCTTCCACGAGGCCGCCACCCGAGCACTATCCCAGGATCAACCCGACTCAGGCCTACTGACCAGCGTCCGGCGATTTCGCCACATCCTGAACTACAACAGGTACGCCGCTTAGGTCAGGGGAACAAGCGAGAGGCCCGTCGAGATCAGACCGACACTGAAGCTGACTGTCCGGTCAGACGCACAGCGCGAATCACCGATCGAGTGCCTGCGAACAAAACCCCGTTAACTTCGAGGAGGTGGAATATCGGACGAGACTGTAGTCCCACGAAAGACGAACAAAGTCTGAACACTGAGACCCGGAAGCACCGAAGCCACGTGGAAGACGGGCACTGGTGCTGGAGCCAAGACCGGGATCATGCCGTCCACACTACCTCTTCCCTCGATTTACACCCGCACTGCACCGTCTCGCACAAATTCATCCAGCGCTGAACGCCACAGATACAAACGCCGCTCCCTAATCACTGCCCAATCACCTGAACTTGCAAAGAAGCGAGGAAATCTGGCAACGGACAACGGAGAAAGATGAGACCAGCACGGCGGGAAGACGATCAAAGCAAACGGGCAAAGAGCACCACGATCACCAGCACAGCACGTAATAACTACAATAACTGCTGCTTAGCTTGCTTTAATTGCATGTACTGCTTCTAATTTAACTTAAAGTCAATTCTTTGCTTTGCTTAAATTGAAAGCTTTAATGTAAGTGCCTTGCTTCGCTTAAAGACAAACTATAGAAATAGCTCTACACTTGCACTGCTAACAGCTTAATTTTAAATGCAATTTATATAGCTTTGTACTTGCACTGCTAACTGTTTAATTTAAATGCAATTTATATAGCTTTGTACTTGCACTGCTAACTGCTTAATTTAAATGCAATTTATATAGCTTTGTACTTGCACTGCTAACTGCTTAATTTAAATGCAATTTATATAGCTTTGTACTTGCATTGCTAACTGCTTAATTTAAATGCAACTTATATAGCTTTGTACTGCAATGCGAATAGCTTAACTTAAATGCAACTATCTCACTTGATCAGTGTGAAATATTGGTAAGCTTAAAAGCAACTGTAAGCCTACCTCGCTTTAAATTTAATTCACTTGAATGGTTGCCACAGAGTCTTAACCACAGAGATGAACACCAGTATAACACTTTTAACCATTCACTGTCTCACCCTACTCTCACACGTAAACACATTCCACAACCAACACAACAATAACCCCACAGCTCACAAATCACACAGCACTCACATACACACAATGCCCACTCTAAAGAACATCCATTACAACCCACCCATAACACACCAACCTAGCAACAACTCACCAAACCAAAGATACTACAACCAACCAAAAGGAAAAATCTCAGAAAATGAATACCACCAACCAAAAGGAAAAAAAATCTCGGAAAATGAATACCACCAACAAAAAGAGGAAAGTAACAGCAACAATAAATACAGTCACCGAATAAACAGACAACTAATAAAAATAAACACAATGAACCACCCCACAGAACTACACCGCTTAATCCAACTAGGATACATCAATGCAAGATCAGCAGTAAGCAATTCAATAGATATACTAGACTGGATCACCACAGATAAGTTAGACCTTCTATTCATCACAGAAACCTGGTTCCAGAGCCCCACAGACCCCGCCATCCTAGAAGCGTGCCCACCAGAATACAAAATCACCCACTGGACAAGAAATGGAAAAAAAAGAGGAGGCGGAATAGCTATAATTTACAAACAGGAATTCACTATCACAATCACGGGTGAATCTACCTCACCACAACTTGAACTCGCCTCGACAAGAATTAATCATCCAAACCTAATAGGACACCTTAATGCAATCCTATTTTACAGACCACCGGGAAAATGGCAAGACTCCCAAACACAACTCATGGACTTCATCTCGAATACTTGTGTATCTGCCTCAAACATCCTTATAATAGGAGACATCAACCTACACCTTGAAGACGACACCTCAACAAGCACACGAGAATGCAAAGAATTCCTAAATCTATGGGATCTACACACGCCATACACGCAACCAACACACAAAAAAGGACACACACTAGACATAATAACACACAAATTTGACCCGGACCAAACTATCATACTTACAGACACTACATGGACACCCACACTATGGTCAGACCACCATAAAGCAACTGTCTCTCTCTACTGGCGAAAAACACACACAAACACAATCAACAAACATGAGCGAACAACATACACCACGAGAGGAAAAATAGACCCCACAACATTCTGGCAACAGATCTACCAGAACGAATGGACAACAAGTGCTAGCACCATCCAATTCCTCCAAGAATGGGACGATCTATGCACAACAACATTAGACAAAATCGCACCAATCCAAACTAGAACATCACACAGGAAAAAAGCAAATCCATGGTTCAACGAAGAGCTGAAAAAACTTAAAACACAAGTCAGAAAACTAGAACGCACATGGAACAAAAAGAGAGATGAACAAACACTAAATGCCTGGAAACTACTCCGGAGGAAATACAAATACACCATAAGACAGACTAAAAGATTACACTACAAAACAATAATAGGACCAAACTACAATGACACACATAAACTCTTCTACCTTGTGAACAAACTTCTAGACACCACACCAGTTACAAACAACAGCAAAGACATACCAGATGTTGACAACCTTGCGAAATACTTCAAAGAGAAAATCATACAACTACGACTTAAAATACCCACCAGCCCTATCGAATACGTCACACTTCTAGAATGCCTAGACCCAGAAGCCGGAACATACCCAGCAGACAGAACCTGGACCGACTTCGAGTTAATATCAGAAGATCTCATCTCGAAAACTCTAAAAAGATACGCCAAATCTCACTGCAAACTAGACATATGCCCAAACAACCTTATGAAATCAGCTCCTCTACAATTCATAACAGACCTAACGAACCACGTAAACTTTATGCTACAAAACGGACTTTTCCCTAAAGAAAAAGGAAAAATTTTACTCACCCCAATACCTAAAGACACAAAGAAAAACGCAAGCGAATTAACCAACTACAGACCAGTAGCATCCATACCACTAACAACCAAAATAACCGAAGGAATGGTAACTAAACAACTCACAGATTATCTAAACAAACACTCAATACTGCATGATGCCCAATCAGGATTCCGGTCGAATCACAGCACAGAAACAGTACTGATTACCCTCATGACTAAATTTAAACAAATGATTGCAACCGGCAACAATATACTCCTCTTACAATTCGACATGTCAAGTGCCTTCGACATGGTCGACCACGGAATCCTACTACACATACTTGAATACTTTGGTATTGGAGGAAATGTCCTAAACTGGTTCAAGGGGTTCCTAACTCAACGATCATACCAAGTCACATCAAATTCAACCACTTCTGCTGCCTGGACACCCGAATGTGGAGTACCACAAGGATCTCCCCTTTCACCAACCATTTTCAACCTAATGATGATCCCCCTGGCGAAACTCCTATCGAACCACAACCTCAACCCATATATTTACGCCGATGATGTAACTATATACATCCCTTTCAAAAAAGACATTAAAGAAATCTCCAGTGAAATCAACTTAAGTCTACACATCATGAACACCTGGTCAGATGCTTTTCGCTTGAAACTAAATGCAGAAAAAACTCAATGCCTGATACTCACGTCCCAATACAACACGAAAGAATTCACCGCTTTAAACACACCAACACTAAACCTTCCAATCTCAGAGACGCTAAAAATCCTTGGAGTCACTATCGACCGCCACCTAACACTCGAAACTCAGGCAAACAACACAACCAAAAAGATGTTCTACTGCATGTGGAAACTGAAAAGAATAAGACAATTCTTCCCAAGATCCGTCTTTCGTAGCCTGGTGCAATCCCTCGTTCTCAGCCATCTGGACTACTGCAACTCACTATACGCAGGTTGCAAAAAGCAAATACTGAGAAAACTCCAAACAGCCCAGAATACAGCAGCCAGACTCATCTTAGGAAAACCAAAATATGAAAGTGCAAAACCCTTACGAGAGAAGCTACACTGGCTCCCACTTAAAGAACGCATTACCTTTAAAGTATGCACATTAGTCCATAAAATCATTCACGGTGAAGCCCCAGCCTACATGTCGGATTTAATAGACTTACCACCAAGAAACGCCAAAAGATCATCCAGAACTTTCCTCAACCTTGTTTTAAATGGACCTCGTTTAGACCCCTTCTGGACTTTTCCAAATGGGGAGGGGAACCTCTTAAGTTCATCCAGAAGATTCTTTATAGTTTCCCTCCAATCCCAGGGTGGTTGGTTCTGGGGAGGCATCAGAAGGCGTAATTCAAAACTGATCCCCATGACCTCTGCTTTCTGCCTTTCTGGATCTAGGTGTATTCTGGGCCATTTATGTTCCCACATATAGTCTATTTGAATCTATCAGTATTTTGTGCACAAAATGAGTGTCTGGTGTGGGTTTAGTTTAGTTTGTAAAATAAGTAACAGGTAAGGAATACTTGAAAATGAAGACAGAGATAGGTTTCAGATAGAAGGCATTTATTCTTACCAAAGGTTCAAAGTAGTACAGACATCGGACAGATTCTGGGTTCAATGGCACAGCGCTCTGCCGTCTGAGATGCGTTGGGGACGACTCCGAAATTAAGCCCAAATCACCCTTCTTTTATACTCTCTTCTTTCAATAGAAGTCTATGGCAGCGCCTATTTTGGGACCTGTTTTTTTCAAATATTTCTCAATTTCTGCGGTTAAACTGTCGCATCCTGCCATCTGTGCATTTTGTACCCAGCTCTTCCGTTCCATGTATTTCACAAGGTTGCAACATTTTCCGGTAATATCAACATGTTTTTTGGAACAAACTGTTTTTGCGGTTGCTAACATTTTTTTCTGCTGAGATACCAGTTTCACATATTTCATCAACACCTTTCACAACACCTTCTAATCTCTGTACCAGTATCATTTTATACAATAATATACTAAAATAGGCCCCATTTTGAGAACCACATTTTATTCATTTTATCCATCATTCTTTCATTTCAGGTGCTATATATTATTTGAATATTGTACCTGTACCTGTTTGTGTCAAGACTCATTGTTCAGACCTGCTTTCTGCAGATTCTCAAATATTAATTCATTTGTTACTTGTTTGGCCTAATCAGTACTTTTTCAGATGTTTTTGGCTCTGTGGCTTTGTCCATCACAATTCCAGTGGCAGATCTAAAACCAGGCCATATCTTAACATTCCCCTCTTCACCCTATCCCATAGGGTGACACCAGGGTAAATATACCATGGTACCATCCATTCCAGAAGGTATCCTACAAGGCCATAAAATTTTCTGAGTCTCAGTGCAAACTGGTACAGTCTGAGTTATTAGGTTTCTGATTACCATTCTGGCACCACTTCAATTATTTCAATCATTTCTACTTATCAATATCTATGGTTATACAAAAACTACTATACTTCTACCCTTTAACATGCAAATTCTATCTTATTCTTACCTATTTAATCATTAATTCTTTGGTTATATACTGATTATATCTTATCTTATAAAGCTTTATATGGTTAAATTGTATCCCTGTGTGTGCTATTACCTGATTATACAGATGCAGACATTTCTCTAGTGTCTCTAGCAGTTGCATAGCGATTGGTCCTTCTCAGAGGGAGATAGTCCAATGTGTCATCTCCCGTGGTGTTGGGAAGGAGATTTTCGTACAGGACATATTGTCCTGCTGTTGTCTTTTTCGTGATTGCGGTTTCAATTAAGCGTTCTACTAAGCCTCTAGCACAAGGGATTATGCAACACCCTACTAGCACAAAAATTGCTACCACTATGATTATAGTTGTGGCTGCTGAAATGATAAATGTCTTCCATTTACCAAAAGCTTTATCCATCCAACCAGTCCAGGATGTATCAACCCCAGAGTTCTCTGCCAATTCTTGTGACAGTGAGGTCAAGCCTTCCAAAGCTCTGGTGATTGATCCATCTGGAGCTGTATTGTTGGGGATAAAGGTGCAACACTGTGTACCTATTTTATGGCACACTCCGCCCTCTGCTGCCAGAAGTTGGTCAAGTACTAATCTGTTTTCCAACGTCATCCGGCTAGTGGCGTCTAATTGCGCTGCAATTCCTTGAACTGCATCCCTGGTATAATTGACAAATCTCTGCTGGTTGTAATATATATAGTTTATCCAGTCTACATTTTTATTTATCGTCGCCCACCAAAAGAAGGCAGATTCGAATCCTGCAGCTATTTGGTTTCTGGCTTTGAACTCATCAGGAACCCCTCTTGGAACTCCAATTGCATCTATATAGACCCGATCATCAAAAGATCCAGGCATTGCATTTCTCTTCACTCGTGAGGAAGAGCTGCTATGAGGAGGGAGCAAAGATGCTATGATGATTGGAATTACCAATTTTACTAGGGCACATCTGCCTGTCCAACGTATGTGAAGTGTATGGTGGATAGTATGGGCTCCACAGTACCACCATATGTCTGCTCTAGCCTGCGAAAAGTTTGTGAGATTTAGATTTCGTAGAGTTCCTTGTCCTAGGGTTGTATTACAACCGGTTAAATTACCAAGAAACCGTGTGTTTCTCTCCCCATATCGTTCCAGACATGTATGATATCTGGTAGCAGGATCTGGGATCCTGAATGCGGGTGGGACCCTCAGCCGAGGGGGTAAGTAGGGGTGGTGCTTGTCAAGATGCTGACAAGACTGATTGACTTTGTCTTTTACCTGCAATAATTCTAGCATACACCAAAAACCATCTGGATCATTGTAGAGATCTAAAGGGAAAGGAACTACAGTTGGTTCTGCTCTTGCATGGGCACAAAAATAACAATTAGAGACATTCAAACTCTTTGTAGTATAATGCGCCCATTCGAGCCATAGGTTTGTTTCTCCAAATCCTGTTTCTAATGCTATTAAATCTTTGGAATTATTAATTGGCACGATCTGGTAAGGAATTTTTACTTCTGGGATCTTTGTTGGCACCAAAGGATTGGTCGCTGTAGGTTGGGCTGGGGGTGGAATAATCTTGAACGTTCCAACTGGGTCTCTACCTGTGGCATCAATTCCTATGGAATAAGTTCTGTATGTGGTGGCTGTTACTCCTCTGAAAGTGATAGCCACTTGATTACATCTGGTCATTGGACAAAGGCCAGTCCATCGCAATTTCATGATGGAAATGCTCTTTTTGAGATCTGGAATCTCACTACCTGAGTAGGGGACCCACGAGCCTGTATACCACCATACTTGTGCCCAACTTCCGCAATTGGAGAAGGGACACAGGTATACCTCAAAAGCTGACAAATATTGCTGTACCGGATGTTCCCCACACATTGTGTAAGCACACACATCAAGGGTTATTGTGGTTGTGTCCTTGGTAGTGGGTAATGTTATTTCGTAGGTGGTAATAAATTGTTGTAGGAAACTTTCTAGATTCTGTGTTCCTTGTATCGTGGGCATGGTGAGCATACACAACAGGAGGACTAAGGACTTCATGTTGGTAGTTTTCATGGTTAAATGTAAGATGTGGACTGTACCAAAGGTAATTGGCGGTTAATGAAAATGAGTAACACAATAAATCCTAGGGTCCTAACCAGAACTGTAATTGCTATAATTAATATTCCTAGGTATACCAAAGATTGATATATCATCAGGAAGAATTTGGGTTGGGTTGGTAAATTCTAACGACTGGGTAGGGTGGGTAAATTCTAACAGCTCCTCTTTCAGGAGTGTCGGGGATAACAAAAAGACTGTATACTTCCAAAGGTCCCAATCCAACCTCTCTAATGAACACAAAGGGTATCCAATCAGTGCCCAGTACGGCGTATGTGATAATCCAAAAATCTACAACGTCACCAGTTGCTGGTCTTATTAGGAGGTCGTCGGTTTGTTCTATTTGTAAACCTAAAGTTCCTCCAAATAGTATCACAGTGTCTGTAACCGTTCGGCTAGGACCTAGTGTCCAATTCTCAAACAAAGGTTCACACAATGTCAGATATCGGGTGAAGGGGTCCCAATTGGGATCGTCTTCTGGAGCTGGGTCCCAATGAGGATGTATTAACTCTCTTAGATCAAAAAGGTACTCTGGGGGTTCAGGGATTAAGTGTACACCTATACTAAAAGGCGATGGTGGGGGAGAATCAGGTGGAGAGGGCGGGTTCTCTGGTAAATTCTGGGACATATATTGCTGGTTACTTAAGGATGATGAGCTATCTGGGAGGTCGAGTGGCTGGGACGGTGATGTTTGGAGTGGCTAAAGTAGTATTCGTGGGAGGAGGAGCGTCACTAGGAGGAACCAGAGAATAAGGAGGAGGGGTGGGTCGTAATTCAAGCAAGGTAATATTATCCTCAAAAGTAGTTGTAAGATTGGGGACAATATGAACCGAGCTACTGATATTATTGGGAACAGTTGTAGAATGCAAAACAGGAGAATCAGTGAGGACAGGAGTAGTCGCAGAGGTTTCAATAGGCTCTGGAGGATTGCCAGTTGAAAAGTCTGTCGTGGCAGATGTATCTGCCCAGGGGGTGGGATGACTGGTGGCAATGGGACCTATCTTTGAGGTCGTCTGGGGGGATCTGTATCCAAACAGGCGGGTAAATGCGGTGTATTGTTGGGGCTCTGTGTAGGCTGCTGTAGTAGGTGATGGAGCAGGAGTAGATGTAAGTACCGAAGTAGTTACAAGTACTGCTGGAGTAGTTGCAAGTACAGAAGTAGTTGCAAGTACTGCTGGGGTAGTTACAAGTACCGAGGTAGTTGCAAGTACCGTGGCGTTTCCGGCTGGCAAGGTAACGTTGCCAGTGGGAAAGGCAGTAAGTGTGATCCAAAGATCCAGGAGGTTACTGTCAGCAGTATAGGTAAACAGGGTAGTGAAAAACAAAACCAAACCTATACAAAGTAGGATGATGCACACGAGTCCAACAGCAAACAATCGAGCAGATGGAAAGCAGAAGAAGAGGGTGTACTGATGTAACACCGTTACTGCTGCTGAGACAACACTTGGGCGGGTACTGGTTCCGTCCGTGTCGTCAGGATTGGTGTCGCCTTCCAAATAAGTGTCGTCGAAGTCGTTCGACCAATGGGAATTGGTTTCAGATACCTGCTCAGAGTTACACTTATCAACAGGGTAAAGTCCAATGTCCAGTGGGTCAGGTGGATCAGGTTCCTTGATATTGTCGAGGGCAGCAAGGTTCTCAGCAGTTGGTTCCCTGCGGAGACTCTTGCCAGCGGGGGAGGGTGGTGGTATCAACACTTTCACAGGAGTGGTTGGGAAAGGTGGTATTGGAATAGGAACTTTATGTAGAGAAATAGTCTGTAAGGGAATGAGTTCTTCTGGAGTGAAAATCGGCGGAAATTGCTGTGGCATTTATCTGGCTTGATTCGGGAAGTACAAATGTAGAATGTCAAGCAGCTCACAGATGTTGCTGTGCAGATTCTGTACTGTGGCAGACGCAACAGTCTCTCGTTCTTCCACACTCAATTCTTCAGCTAAGTTGCGGATTTGGGTGAGATCCTCTGCAAGGTTACGGATTCGGATGAGACGGATGTGAAGATCTACGTATGGAAGTGGGAGTGCTGGAACAGTTGGAGGAAGAGGTGAGGACGGCAACTCAAAAGCCGGTTGCAATACAGGTGGTTGTTCAGATGGTGACTCTGGAGAATCAGCGAAGGTTTGGATGACAATGTCAGCCAGATCAAGGAGGTGGGATTCAGGAGATGGATGGTCTAAGTTGATTAAGTGGTTAAGTCTTTGGTCGAGTTGGTCAAGATGGTTCAAGAGTGTTGGATGTGGGGTCGGTGGTCTTGGGCTCAGTGGTGGTGGAGATGGAGTTTGTGGTGGGACTGGTCTCTCCAGTGACTGTTGTGCTGGAAACATCAATGGAAACATCCAGGAGGCCTGATTGGGTATTTGGATAGGCGCGGATATCTTTCAGATGGACCCAGGATGTGTGGTCCTCAAGCTTGGCAGCTGTGGCTGACAGAGCTTCAATCTTGAAGGGCCCAACGTAGATGGGATCTCGCCAGGTCTTGTGCGTGTAATAACGCCGGTGCACTAGATCGCCCACTTTATAAGGGGGGGATCTATTGGCATCACAATCCCCTCTTCTGTCCGAAATGGCCTGTGGAATTGAGGACAGAGAACTCACAATAGTCTGCAAGATATCCCAATATACTGAGTATTGATCGGGTACTTGAGTGTCTGGATTGCCAGGTAGGAGTCGCATCTGGCGACCTGTACATAACTGGAACGGCGTCAGTTTAAGGGAAGAGGATGGAGTGGCACGGAGAGATAACAGTGCCAAAGGGAGGGCATCAAGCCAATTCTTTATCCCATTTGCCATAAGCTGACGCATTTTTGTTTTGAGCAACCCATTGTATCTTTCAACCAAACCATTACTGGTGGGTTTGTAAACACAGACAGTTCTATGTGTAATGCCAAGTGCTGGAAGGAGGTTCTGCAACAGTTCATTCACAAAGTGTGTACCATTATCTGTGGTAATTTTGCCAGGAATACCAAATCGAGGAATAATTTCATTACACAGTGATTGTGCCATGGTTTGTGCGGTTTCTCTAGTGCAAGGGAAAGCTTCCACCCACCTAGAGAAACTGTCCACGCAGACAAGCAGATACCGTTTACCACGCACAGGTGTCTGCATATCTGTGAAATCAATATACCAATGTTGGCCAGGTCCCTGGACAACAGGCAAATGACCGGAAGGGATGACAGGTCCTCGTTTAGGTGTATACAGAAAACATTTGTAGCAATTATGAACTACGGTGTAACACATGGGCATCATTTGGGGAGCCCATAGCTTGGAAGACAATTGATCATACAGTGTATTAGCATTTAAATGTAAAGGATAATGGAGGGCATGCAAAAGAAGGGATAAAACATGCTGTGAAACACATAATTGACCATTAGGATGGGTCCAAATACCATTTGGATTAAGAAAACATCCAGCGTGCTTCCACAAAGTGAGTTCTGCTTGTGAAAGAGAGGAAGTGAGGGTGGTAGAGAAGTCTGAGGTTAGGGATTCAGAGGGAGGGGACGTAACAGGGGGCTCTGATTCAGGAGATAGTAAAGAGGTTATGACAGGAGGTACAGGGAAATTAGGTGGGGTGTTTGGAGAGGAGGATTCAGAGTGTGTGGAGTCTGAAGGAGTAGAAGGAGGTGTGTCAAGGGGAGGCACTTCGGTTGCAACAATTACCGGAAGCGCCACATCAGTAGGGGACCCGGAAGGAAGGCTGGAAAAGGAAGTGACCTCACGGGCTAGTTCATCAGCAGCATGGTTCCCATTAATGGCGAAAGAAAAAACTGTCTCCTGATGAGCTTTAATCCAGGAGATACTGGTGCGGAGGCCTTTTTGATGGCGCTTCTCCAACGCATCAAAAAGTGCAGTCCACAAAGGTAAGTGACTGAGAGGTTGTCCCGTAGAGGAAATCATACCCCTCTGGTTCCATTTGCGAACATGGGAATGCAAGGAAGCAAAAACATAGTCTGAATCGGTGACAATGCTCAAATCAGAGTGTAGTGCTTTATACAGTAGGACGTATAAAACCGCTGCAAGTTCTGCGGTTTGGGCTGTAAATGCATCTGGTAACCGGAATTGTATAGGATCCAGAATGTGTTCTTCCGGTGTATAATGGAGGGCGGCAAAACCAGCAACTCCGTTTTGCTGAGAACCATCTGTAAACCAAACCTCGCCACTCTGCAAGATTTCTGAATGCAGATGGAGGGATTCGGGAACAGACAATTGGGTAGTGCACTCATGGGGAAAGATAGCATTCTGTGCTGTTTCTGTTACAGTGAGCAATGGATCTAGGCGTTGAAGGTCAGTTAAAGTTAATGGGTGAATAGAGTGCACTACACTGAACAAAAGTACTTGATACTTTTGTAACCGGCAGACAGTCATGTGACTAATCTGTTTGTCCAACAGATATTTTACATCATGGGACGTGTGAAGAATCACCGGAAGGTGAGGAATGTAGCTGTATAATTTCGTGACAGCGGTGCTGGCGGCAACAAGGCCTTTCTCACAAGTGGCAAAGGCTCTTTCAACAGGGGAAAAAGTACCTGAAAGGTAACCACAGGCAAGATCATCATGTTCTTGAGTGATTAAGCAAGACCAAGTAGTCTCAGTATGCACGACCCAAAGGTGTACATCCTGAGAAACATCAATAGTTGCCAATGGGGAGGAAAGCATAACATCTTTTACAAGAGCCATAAGAGCTGATGTTTCCTGAGCTGTGAAGTTAATGGGTTCTCGTTTAATTTTCTGTTTACCCTGTAGTTTCATATAAAATGGCTGTGTTCGAGCTGAATAATTGGGTATCCAAAGGCGACAAAAATTCAACATGCCAAGGACACCTCTGAGATCAGAAACAGTAGTGGGCATCCGCAAGGAGGATACATGTTGGAGAGTATCGGGACCTAGGCCCTTCTGACGGGGGCCTATGTGGTGTCCAAGGAAGGTAACATGTGTCTGAGCTACTTTTAATTTCTTTCTGTTAACTTTATAGCCTTTCGTAGCAAGAAAGCCAAGGAAGTCACAGGTGACCTGAACGCATGTGTCAAAGTCAGGGCAGGTAATGAGCATGTCGTCTACATATTGTACAATAGAGGTTTGTGGTGGGAGATCGTATCTGTACTGTTTAAATTCCTGTATGTGTCCTGCTAAAGTTTGAGAAAAGACTGTTGGACTGTCTGTAAATCCCTGGGGGAGACGGGTCCACTGATATGTTGTGTTATTGAATTGGAAAGCCGTTAGCGGACGGCTTACAGGGTCAAGGGTGATGGAAAAGAAGGCGTTGGATAGGTCAATGGTGGAATGATATGTCTGCAAAGAGATACTATTGAGGAGTGTAGTTGGGTTTTCCACGTTTGGAAATACCGCGTAAGTGAGGTCATTTAGCGCGCGTAAGTCTTGTACTATACGGAAGGCGCCAGGCTCTTTCTTTGGCACTGGGAATAATGGAGTATTGTATGGTGAATTACACTTTTCAATGATACCTTGCTGTAATAAGGAATCAATTTGTTCCTGAGCTCCAGCAATAACTTCAGGTTTTAGCGGATACTGGGCAATTTTAGGGCCTTTACAACCCGGTAGCAGCTGAATACGATGGGGAGGGCCTTTAACCTCACCATAGGGTTCCTCAGGTGTGGCCCAAAGAAAACTTGGTAGGTCATTCAGAGCGACCTCTATTTGTTTCTCAACCATTGAGGTGACAGCCATAATGAGTGAAGTGGTTTCATTAGGGGAAGGATCAAAATGAATTTCAAAGTGAAATAATGTTAACAGGTCTCTCCCAAGTAAGTTGACAGGGCACAACGGAGCATACAAAAAGGGAGCAGATAGTTGTTGATCCGCATAGGTAATTGGTAAAGGCTCAAGCAGGGGTGTGTCTGTAGGGACACCATCAAATCCTGTGGTGGTAATATTGTTAGGGGAAACTTTAAGAAGTTTCTGCAATTTGTGCGGGACATGGGCTAGCACAGAGCGAGAGGCGCCTGTGTCTATTAAAAAGGGAACGGGGACATCACAGATTAACAAGGTGATCATGGGATCATCCAATCCTGCAGCAGTGTGGACCACGCCTAGTCACTGTGGGCGGCGTTGATCCGGGTTCCATAATGGGAATGACTGTCGTTCTGGAGACCTCTGCCGCGTGCGACGAGGCATAAGTCGTTGGGGGTGAGAGCATTGAGCAGCATAGTGCCCATACTGCTGGCAGCGATAACACTGGACATCAGGATAGCGATCAGGACTAGGTCGGGAACGATAGTCTCTGGATCGTCTGTTATCATCCAGAGGACCCCTTGGGGGACCTCGCTGAGGTTGGGAGCTACGACCTCTTTCTTCTGGGTAATCAGTTCTACGGTCTGGGCGGTAGGGCCGTGGGCCCTGATTTCGGGTGTTATTGTCATAGCGTTGGTCAGCATACATAACAATAACAGGGGGAGAGGTCTCCGGGATATTGGGATCTGTGTCAGAGCACTTGGAGGCTCTTTTCTCTTTGAGATCTTCAGTTTGTAGTACTTCCAGATTAGTGTGTACTGTCTTACGATGTTGGACTTCATCTTGCTTGCTTTTTATAAGCTTTCTACAATGATGAAGGATGTGTTCACGAATCTTTGGCCATTTTTCTAGTTGGAGACCAACTGTGTCCTCAAGTTTGTTTTTAATCTGTGAAGGTAGGGTTCCCTTAAGTAAATGATAGAACACCGGAAGAGCATTATCGGAGTCAAATTTTTCCTCCGTCTCTTCTTTATAGAGATCTTGGAGTCTGAGTAAGTAAGCCTCAATAGGCTCTGAATCCATTTCCCATCTCTGAGAAGTGATAACTGAAAAGTCTTTTAGAGCCGGATACATGGTCCGGATTTCCTGGAATACTTTGGTCTGGATCTCTGTTAAAGGATTGCCATCATACTCGGTATCTGTTACAAATTTGGCATAGCCCGATTGAGTGAATATGTCAGTGACACTGGCGTGTGGGGTTCTGCCCAAAAGCGCTTTCATGTCTCCAACTGACAGGGTGGTACCTAGTGTGATGTCCTGAAATTTCTTCAACCATCGGTTACCTCCTAATGTAATATCCGGGAGTTGCAGTATGAGGCTATTTAATTCAACTGCTGAAAGTGGAGTGTACTCCGTATGAGGAACACCACCTGACATCTTATTTAACAAGGGAAAAAGTTTTACTTTTTCAAAGGGTTTAATCAATGAAGATGTAAGGAGATCAATTGATGCGGTTGGGGGAAATTGATTCTCGTACTTTTTCCAAACCTGAAGACCTTGGATTAGGTAGAGGGTCGTTTTCTGATCCCAATGGGGGTCAGGGTGGTCATAAATAAGATCTCTCACTAGTGAGAGCCTATCAGACCGCAAGGATCCTTCTCGTGGGAAGAGGGCGGACTGAGGCTGAAGCGCCTCAGACCATCCTGCAAGATTATCAATCCATGGTTGAACATAATACCATGAATTTTCATGTATTGCCACATATTGGGCGGGTGTGCTAGGTGGACCAGATAAGCCAGGTTCTGTATCAATGTTCAGACCTGTAGGGTGACGGGGACCGTCAATGACTGCAAGGCAGCGACTAGATCCCTCGTCAGTAAGATAACTTTGAGGGTGGCGTTGTCTGGTATGATGTGAAATAACATCATGTTGTTGGGGCATTTTGGATTTTGATGCAGCAGATGCAATAGTATCCGGGAGTTCTGAAATGGACTTACGTAAGGAACGAAGTCCTTCTGAAACGAATGCGAGGTCATCTCCCATACTGGCCAATGTGGTGCCCTGTTGTGGTATACAACATGCCCCTGAAGGAATGTGAGTGTCAGGGGGACGGGTCTTGGGTAGTTCCAGGTGCGATGAATCTCCTTCCACCGAGGAGGAGAAATTTAGCACTGGGGGAGGTTCATTTCGAATATCCTCCAGGTCAGATTTAGCTGGGAGTTGTTGTTGTAAAACTTCCCATGCTGCGTCTAATGGGGAGGATATTATTTTTGGTAGATCCCCAGTACCTGGTTTGGCTGGAAGTATGAGAGGACGGCGGAGACGAGCCAGTTCCTCTGCTAATTGGGGAATTTTACCCTTGGGGCGTGCACCCAATTGCTCCCATCTAGGAGGAGTAGAACACTCAGGTTCTAGAGTCGGCATGGAAGGGTTCATTGGAACAGGGGGCGCTGTAATAAAACCCCGATCACAGAGTTCCTGACAAATAGCCCGTGTCTGTGTAGCAGGACTACATGGAATGAAGCCCATCTGTCGTAACTGAGACAGAATAGGGTAATGCAGGGATGCGGGAGGCAAGGAACCAGTTTGGACAGAGGAGTCCAAATGTGGCGGTGGAGGTGATGTCTGAGTTGAATGTCCCATGTATGGGTAGGTAGCCGTTTGAGTAGTCATGTGTGAGGTCAATCCTGATCCTGGCACAGGACAGGTGGAGGTCTGGGCAGCCGCATCAGTCTGAATGATAGTTGGGTGGTGAATGGAGACCGGAACCAAAGGGTCCTGGACACAAGGGTAATGTTCAATAATGGGGGGGGGTATGTCAATCTCATAACCTCCAATAGTACGATAGACATGAGGTTGTGGAGTTAGCGTTTGGGTAGTTGCTTGCATCGTTGGGGCAGTCGTGACCGTGGGCGACTGAGCAACAGTCTGAGCCACTGGTATTGCTGAAGGGGTTAAGGGCGTCTGAGTTTGTACTGACCCCTGAGAGATTGAGTTTTGTTGTGATGAGGGAAGAGATAGATCAACAACACCGGCAATGTGCACGGTAGTGGGTGGGTCAAATATCATAGGAGCGGGAGATACCGCAGGCAGCGGGGGTGTCACTGTCTGAGATCCTTGAGAATTCTGCAGCAGAGGACTTGTGACCGGTTTATCACAATATCCTGGGGGTATCGGGGTATATCCCACTGCATATGGTAGAAGCTTTGTCGTACCTGCAGCGGTAGCAGCATCATAAGGTGGTGGGGCAGTAGGTATTACTGCCTCCTGGTAGGGAGCTTGGTCGCAATCGGACCTACCTAAACTCCTATCGTTCTGGTTTTGTGCAATCAGTATGAATTTATTAATGGCAGCTAAATGTTTATCCCTAGATTTTCCTGTTTTGTGGGACTCATTGTAGCAGACCAAGGCTTGGAGTTTGCCCTGATCAAAGGAGCCCTTTGATGGCCATTCCAGTCCTTCATCCTTAGCGGACCAACCGGTATGCCAGGTTTGACATAAGCGGGTAAGTTCTTTTCTATCAGCGGGAAAGAAATTAAGGACTCTTTCCAGGGGACTAGGGGATGAGGAGGGGGACATAGTGGGATCTGAAATAGGGGGAAGACAATCCACATAGGAACTCATAAAAGAGTATATTCTATATAATGCAATATCTTTAAGTAAGACGGTTCAAGTCAAAATTCTGAGGTCTATAACAGGGGCAACTAAACAAAACCATGCACGGGAAAATTATCTAAACAAAAACATGCATCATGCATATACAAAACACAGTTATACTCACGCGTCTTCAAGAGCGTCCCGGTGGCGGAACCTAGAACATAAATTACTAATTGGCGGAAAGCTCAATGCTTTTGCCGCAGGTTACATGAACAGAGAAATGGAAGTAACAGGATAAAAGCAGTGTAATAAAAAAAATATATTGTCAGCCTTTATATATTTATACTACTCTATCCCAAATTACTTATCCTCCAGGGTAGACTGCAAATGTTAGAACCCAAAAAAAACAAATGGGGGTTGCTACTACCCTTAAAGAATATGGGAGACGCGGAAGAAAGGCTCCCATAGTCGGAGGACACGGGTCTCAGGGGTCTCCGCTGGTTAGGAGTTCATCTACAACTAAAACCTCCCCTGGATCCTGGTTAGGAGTTCATCTACAACTAACCTTTAATAAATTTAAATCAGTCAGGAGTTCGTCTACAACTAACTGTCCTAAAAGCCCTGGTTAGGAGTTCATCTACAACTAACCTTTATAAGATTTTTAGATGCCCGAGTCAACCTGTATACAATCTCAACCAATGTCGTTAGGCGTCCCTGTATTGTCACGGCGATCATCTATACAGGTAACCCATATGTGGGCAATATTGCCGAATCCGCAGGCCACTCTGAAAATTGAATGGAAATCTGCTTTAAATCTGGAATTTATGATACCGTCATCCATTGAAGGTTTTGTGGCCCTCAAATGGGTGTGAGTCGCAGACATCGGACATCGGTATCTAGTCCAATAGTTATAGCGTGACACTGGTATATAAGGGGAGAAAAAAACAAATAAAAAAATAAAATCTTAAAGTAGAATAAAAGGTATAGCCTATCCCAGGGAAGAGCCCCTGTAACAAACTTACAAGATAAAATAGTAGAAATAAAATAAATCTTGTTCAAAGAAAATTGGAGAAAAAAAAAAAATTTAACACTAAACACATGTAAGCTCTTGGGGGAAGGTACCATAAAAGAGTAACAAGACAATAGATTTGCTTATTAAATAATTCATAAAAAGGGACTCAAAAGCATTAAAATAGGACAGCCGAAGGTAAACAGAGTTAAATTTGCAGAGAAGTGAATATATGATTGCCGTACAGTATCTATTTATAGAACGCAGGCACAGTATCGTAAGCTTAAACCACTTGTATGCAGGAAAGTTACGGGCAAGCAGTTTTGCAGGAAAAGAGTGCATATTAATCATGCCAAGCAGAAATCATGGCAGAAGCTAAGTCCCCAAAGCTCATGCAGCAGTGGCCAATAAAAACAAAGCTAGTGTTTGAAAAGGACCGTAGAAAAAGGTTGACTACAAAATATGTTTAAGTTAGGCTCCAAGGTCTAACAAATGCAGGTCTAAAATTCTTAGTATGCAAACTGTGGCGTACGATAGCAATTAGAGAATAGCATTGTCCATTTCAAATACAATAATAGCCAGGTGGCAGGCAATACTCCAAACGGGAGTTTTAGCAGAAAAGATAAAAATAATTAACAGCACGGAAGACGGTAGCAGTCTGTCAAAAGTGATGACACACAATCTCTACAACGTACGAAATTATTTTTAAACAAAATGTTACAAGAGATGCCCAAGCTAAAGATTAACAGAGTCAAGAGGGAGAGAAGAAGGAGGAAGTGGCCACCGCCCAAAAAGGAGAAGTGGAGCATCTACGCACTTTTAGTGTGAAAGGAAAAAGGAGAGAAAAACAGAAAGACGGGACTTATAAGGACTTATGAGGACCAGGTTCCATCCGGAAAGAATGAATAAATATGTAGACAAGGAGAGAGGGAAACAAAAATTTTAAAGCAAAGTAAGCATATGTAAGCTCTTCGGATCAGATACGTTCACTATACAATACAGACTATAATAGCTTAAGAGGAAGCAGGTGTTTCCTACAGTCATACAGTTATGGCGTACTGAGATGAGACATAAGAAATACAGAGGAGAAGAAAGGAAATAGGCTATAGATTAGTGTTATATTATGATTTTAAAACCCTAAAAGGCTGTGCCGTAATCCTAAAAGTGAAAGCAAGAAAATACTTCCGTACATTGCTACATGCACAGAAGTGCACACATACTGAACTCGGCAACATGAGCCATCGAAAGATAAGTAATTTTACTACTTTGATACTTGCAGAGAAAAAAGTACCTAACATTCAGATGAGGCAAGCAAAGAGTTAGTTCAACAGGAAATAACTATATATCAATTATGACTGCAACTAGGAATGTATTAAGCGAAGTTCCGGAAGCACAAAAACTGTGTTACATGGGGCTGCAAAAAGAATAGCTTTGCAGGGCATCAAAATTGAAAGGTGATACTAATGTCTTTTAAGCTTGCAAAGGAACAAAGCAGTTTTGAAAAAGAGGTCAGTAGGACAACGTCTTAAAGAAGGAACAGGAAATGTGCTTTATAGTGAGAAAACAAGCAATGTAAGGATGCTGTAAGAAATAAGAAAAACAGAGGTGAACCCGTAGGCTCACCGAATAGGGAAAAAAAGTAGATTAGACGGACATAAGAGACGTGGAACATAAAAAAAAACCAACGGGAGGGCGCACGCCCACAGACGGGAAGATGAGAACAGAAGGTAAAGACCAGGGAATGGGCGTAAAAGCAGAAAAGATAGCAAACAATCATACAGTTTGAAAGAGGGGGAAAACCCAAATCACAGGTTTCAGCGAAGCCGAAATATTTTTAGATGACAGGCAAGGGCAACAAAAAGTAAAGAAACAGAAGTGTTTGGGCAGGAAGGGGGGCCATGGGCTGTCAGAAGTGGCGGAAGATAGGACATAAAATACACAGGGGTTCAGGGAAAAAGAAGGAGGAAAACAAATGTTGGACAGAGACTTAAGACACGAAATGTCAAGGCGTTAGGCAAAGAATAGCCCGCATAAGACCGCTTACTGACAATCGTGCTGAAAAAGAAAATACAGTCACCATCTGCTAAGTATGGTCTCCCAAAACTCAGAATCGAGATGGCATACATATTCTTTCATACAACAAACACTCAAAAGGAACAGTATATAGGTGATGAATACAAGATAAAGTATACGGACAGTCAGAAAGAAGGGCCAAGATATTAGTTCAGTATAGGATGCCAGCAAGGTTAAAAATGCAGAACCACATTGTGGGTTGCGATAAGATCTACCAGTCTGTGTTTTGCAGCATAAAAAATTATAGAGGGAAAACGAAACCCGTCTCTAAGTTCAACTGTTCAAAGTGTCAGAAAACGGGGGAAAGGGAGAAGAAAAGATAAGTGCAGCGCTGAGAAAAAGAGCGATTAGGTGCAGAAAAGACGCAGACCGGAATGATTTCAGAGAACTGCAGTGAGAGAGAACAGGGATCAGAGTAAGTACGAAGATAGCCAGAATAGGCAAGTGAGACGAAAAGGAGGGAGGCAATAAAAACCGGGCAATTGGGGAGGGCAATCAGGACAGAGAGATATCCTAGTTGAGAGCGCAGGACATACAGGAGGGCAGATGAAGTGTACTGTCCGAGAACTGCAGTGAGCAGTGAATGAAGGTCCGGACAGAGGTAGGAAAGGGAGAAGATAGGGAGGGGAAGAAGGACGGAGAGGATGGACAGAAGATAGGGACAGAAAAAGAACAGAGAAGAAAATGGAAAGACAGGAAAGAAATATTTTTGAACACATACATTTATCCCCTCTGTGTTCAAAAATTAGCGTGTAAAAAGACAGCGTTCGGGGGGGAGGAAGGTCAGCGAGTACGGTCAGCGACCGGGGCTCACCACTGTTTTAAATGGACCTCGTTTAGACCCCTTCTGGACTTTTCCAAATGGGGAGGGGAACCTCTTAAGTTCATCCAGAAGATTCTTTATAGTTTCCCTCCAATCCCAGGGTGGTTGGTTCTGGGGAGGCATCAGAAGGCGTAATTCAAAACTGATCCCCATGACCTCTGCTTTCTGCCTTTCTGGATCTAGGTGTATTCTGGGCCATTTATGTTCCCACATATAGTCTATTTGAATCTATCAGTATTTTGTGCACAAAATGAGTGTCTGGTGTGGGTTTAGTTTAGTTTGTAAAATAAGTAACAGGTAAGGAATACTTGAAAATGAAGACAGAGATAGGTTTCAGATAGAAGGCATTTATTCTTACCAAAGGTTCAAAGTAGTACAGACATCGGACAGATTCTGGGTTCAATGGCACAGCGCTCTGCCGTCTGAGATGCGTTGGGGACGACTCCGAAATTAAGCCCAAATCACCCTTCTTTTATACTCTCTTCTTTCAATAGAAGTCTATGGCAGCGCCTATTTTGGGACCTGTTTTTTTCAAATATTTCTCAATTTCTGCGGTTAAACTGTCGCATCCTGCCATCTGTGCATTTTGTACCCAGCTCTTCCGTTCCATGTATTTCACAAGGTTGCAACATTTTCCGGTAATATCAACATGTTTTTTGGAACAAACTGTTTTTGCGGTTGCTAACATTTTTTTCTGCTGAGATACCAGTTTCACATATTTCATCAACACCTTTCACAACACCTTCTAATCTCTGTACCAGTATCATTTTATACAATAATATACTAAAATAGGCCCCATTTTGAGAACCACATTTTATTCATTTTATCCATCATTCTTTCATTTCAGGTGCTATATATTATTTGAATATTGTACCTGTACCTGTTTGTGTCAAGACTCATTGTTCAGACCTGCTTTCTGCAGATTCTCAAATATTAATTCATTTGTTACTTGTTTGGCCTAATCAGTACTTTTTCAGATGTTTTTGGCTCTGTGGCTTTGTCCATCACAATTCCAGTGGCAGATCTAAAACCAGGCCATATCTTAACAACCTCCACTTCCCTAATTGCAAAGGCTTGAAATACAAAACACTGCACGCGTCAACCTTTTCCTACATGAGCACGCAGTACTGGAATTCATTGCCACGCAACCTGAAAACGATTCAAGAGCAAAAAACCTTCCGCAAACTACTGAAGACCCACCTCTTTGAGGAAATTTACGGAAAGAACCATAACACATAAAACCGCACTCAATGTCCAACGATGCATCACTACAGCCACTCTGAATTCCCTTCCCCTACCTCACCTTCTCATCTCCCGCAAACTTACCTCAATCATACCTGTTTCCCGCGGGTTCCCTCCAATGTATCGCCCCACTTAGTTTCCCGTTCTTTCCTTCCAATGTCTCAATGATCTTTTCCATTATTATATTCCTTGTTACAAAACTTGTCTCATAACACTTCATAATGTAATCCATAACTGAGCTGTAACAAAATGTACTTCCAGTCTTCATAACGTACTGTAAGCCACACTGAACCCGCAAAAAGGTGGGAAAATGTGGGGTACAAATGCAATAAATAATAATAATAATAATATAATAATTCGCACCTCCAACGTTCTGAAGCTGACTCCGTGGCAGTGAAGCCGTGTAGTGTTCGTAATCGCCCCGCCCACGAGGAAACTCTGTATAGTTGCCAGGGAAACAAACGCGACGTCAGGAGAAGGGACCAACCACAGGCAATCACACTCGCTTTCACTGCCCCGCCCTCGGAGGGAAGGGAAGGCTGCATATAATATTCACCCACCGGAAGTTCGTTCCCTCCCTCCGAGTTCCAGGGTTGTCGTCCATCCCCCCTCCCTCCCTCCCTCCCAATTCCAGGGTTCCCCCTCCCTCCCAGTTCCAGGGTCGTCATTCCTCCCTCCCTCCCTTCCAGTTCCCCTCCCTCCGAATTTTAAAAGTCATCCTGACTTACCTCGCGCAGTAAAAAGCGTGCAGGCTGGGCACTTACTTCAGTTTTCCCTTCTCTTTCTTTCTCTCAGTTCTGGTCCCACCCTTGCAGAAACAGGAAATGAGGGCGGAACCAGAGCTGAGAGACAGAGAAGGGAAAACTGAAGTGCCGAGCCTGCACGCTCTTTACCGCTGCTGCTGGCCGCTGTAACCCCGACGAGGTAAGTCAGGATGACTTTTAAAATTCGGAGAGAGGGGGCCTGGAACTGGAAGGGAGGGAGGGAGGGACAACGACCCTGGAACTCGGAGGGAAGGACGACGACCCTGGAACTGGGAGGGAGGGGGGGACGCTGGAACTTCCCTTAAAAACATTAATGGCAGAAAGTGATTACCTTGCTAGCGCCCGTTTCATTTCAATGAGAAATGGGTTTTTTCTACTAGTTGTATATAAATTACAAATTGAAAACAATAACAACAACGAGCAGCTATAATAACTCTCCTCGTCACCACCCTCTACCCTTCCAACCCCAACAACAGGGTAATTCTACAATGTTCAGGTGTACAAAATACAACCCGTTCTGTATGCCCTAGAGAGGAGAAATATGCCTATGAAGCACTGTTACGATATTTTAAAATCTGTGATTAAATCATCAACAATCTCAGTATTCAATCTAGCTCTCTTGTCTTCCACAGTCCTTCCTGGAATAGAAGTTGTCTTCTTAGAAGATATGCTGGTAGCAGGATGTACAGGATCCCCCGTGCAAATTTCGCTAGTTGTGGCCAGTATGTTTGCTTGTTTTTTCCAAAAAATCAAAATATCGTTGTCTGCATCACTTAAACATAACAGTCCAGTTCATTACCAGGCTTCAAAGTAGAAAATGACACAGTGACAAAGTGTATTCCCATCTTCACGGTTACTGCGGGATCTCTGACCCCCGTGTCATTCTCTATGTACAAGGAATGATTGCCAGAGTAATAGTGTTGGCTTCTCATGATTCGCTTGCTCAGCCAAATGGAAGAGCTGGAATAAAAACCTGGCACAGACCTGAACTGTTTTACCTGTTTTGAGTTCTGCTCTAAGCCTAGTTCTCTCTAAAGGGACTTTGCTTTTAGTGATTGAGAGCCCTGGAAAAGAGAAGAGAAGACTTTTTTTCATCAATGCTGCACCCTGAGCCGCGACTCTGTTGGAATGTAATTGTATTTTACATGCATTGCCTGTCACCTATTATTTCTCTGTGATTACTCTGTGACCTCTGATGTGAATTACTTAGAGAGGTCACACAGCTATGCAACTTCCTGTGGGGGTTAGATGCAGCAGATGCAGCACATGGAGCACATGGAGCTCATGATCTCTCCTAACCTGAGAGGATCTATGGTGGTGTGAGCATCCATTACCATCTAAGCACATGGAAGGAGCTGATAATACAAATGTATAGTAATATGTATATATAAGCCTGTCTGATTATAATCTAACTGCAAACTGTGAGTAAACAGATGTTTTGTTACTTCAACTTTAAAGTGACTCAGCAGTGAATTATTCAGGGGTGAATGAGAGAGAGATGAAGAAAGAAATTAACATTTCTAAAGCTGAAGCTGTGTGTACTAAAATCTGCTAATTATTTACTACAAATAATCCAACAAAAGGGTTATGGGCCCAGGGTCCAGGAATTGAAAAAGAAGAGAAATATTACCAGGCAGAAAAAAAAGGCCACATTTTTCTCTTAAGTTTTAAAGGAAAGATTCAGTCTGTCTCTCTCTCCCCCCACACAGCAGACAGAAGGCTAAGAAAATGGCTGAGGGAAGAAATTCACCATTGTTCTATTCTCTCAAGGTGCCTAAATTAACTGAGTTTAATTATCAGCAGTGGGAACTAAGATTCATATGTCTCCTTCGAGCAAAAGGATTATATATATGCTTAGATCAAGACAGAACAGCTGAAAATATGGCTGAATGGGACAATGCAAACTATTATGTGAAGTGCATGCTTTTGGAAGCTCTCTCAGAGAAACAAGCCATATTAGTGGAGGGAAAAGATACACCAAAGGACATTTTATATAAACTGAGAACTATGTATGCAACTACATATGCAAAGCAGCAACCAATTTGGTTAGCAGAGTTGAATGAAACCAAATTAAGGGATAAAAGTAAATGTAATGATCACATTATGCATCTTATGTCTTCATTTCAAAAGTTAGAACTTTCAGGAATTCCCATGTGTGATGCATTGAAAAGAGCATTTCTTTTTACCTCACTATCAAAGAAGTTTGATGTTTTTAGGTCTGTAAATGAGGCCATTGAAGGGCAATCTTTTGAACAGGCAACATCAAAACTAAGGCAGGAATGCATAATAAATGATTCTGAGGAGATGTGTTCTCAAAGCAAGTCAGAGAGAAATGAAACAAATTTCTTGGCAAAGAACAGAGGAAGGCGGAGCTATGGGAAAACTCCACCCAAGGGCAAGCTGATTTGCTACTCATGTGGAAAGGAGGGACATGTATCTAAATGGTGTAAGGAAACACAAAACACTCCCTCTAGCTCACCTAAGCCAATGGAACTAAAGAATTTTCAAACCAGGAAATGTATGAAGGACAAAGATAAACACAAGGGCTTTCTAATGACAGAAAAATCTTTGACTATGGTAAATAATAATTCAAATGAAAGTACTTGGATTTTGGATTCGGGGAGCACATGCCATTTAACCAATTGTAAGGATTTCTTTCAGGAAATGTGTCCAGAGGAAGGTATTCTTAAAACTGCAAACGCAGGGACTGCTAAGATCCAAGCAAAAGGTATTGGATTCTTAAAATGCAAAGTGTCTAATGAAGTTAAAGAAATTCCTGTAAGTGATGTCTTGTATATTCCCCAAGCAGTTTGCAATATGCTTAGTGTATCTACATTAGATAAGAAGGGATTTGCGATTCATTTTGAAAACAGTAAGTGCACAATCTCTAAAAATGATGAAGTGTATGCTGAAGCTTTTATGCATAATGATGTTTATAAACTGAGCATTTCAGGTGAAGCCTCACATATGGCGCAAGTAAGGAAGAATGATGGTAAATGTAGTCTGGAAATCTGGCACCGCCGCCTGGGACATCGTGATTCTAAGGTGATCCAGGATCTTTACAGTAAGCAACTAGCCACTGACATTCAGATAAGTGCAGATGCTGGTAAAATGGAGAAATGCATAGACTGTGTTACTCAAAAAGGTGTGAGACCCTCATTTCCTGCATACACAGGAAATAGGAGTAATAAAGTGCTGGACTTAATACACAGTGACTTATGTGAACCGTTTAATATCCCATCATTGGGAAATAACAGATTTGTGCTAATATTCTTGGATGATTTCTCTAGATATTGTGTGGCCTATTTGCTGAAAGAAAAAAGTCAAGTCACAGACATGCTGAAGAAATACGTAGCCATGGTGAGCAATAAATTTGAAAGAAAACCAAAGGTTCTTCAGACCGACAATGGTGGTGAGTTCACTTCACAAAGCATGCGCACATTTCTAGAACAAGAAGGCATTCAACATATCACAACAGTAGCTTATACACCAGAGCAAAATTCTGTTGCAGAGAGAAAATTTAGGTCACTTGTGGAAATGACCAGGTGTATGCTGTCAGATAGCAATCTCCCTAAAAGACTATGGGGGGAAGCCATTCTCACAGCAGTGTACCTACAAAACAGAATGCCAACTAAGGGCGCTGAGCGCACACCACATGAGACATGGCATGGTAGGAAGCCAAACCTGTCACACATAAGAACATTTGGAAGTACAGCATATGCTCATGTACCAAAGCAAAGAAGGCATAAGCTGGATTCCACAACAGAAAGGGGCATTTTAGTTGGCTATGCTCCAGGACACAAAGGATATAGAATTTTGAATCTGAAAACTGGCATTGTTGGCATAAGACATGTTACATATTTTGATGAAAACAAAAGGGTTGATAAAGGCTGGATTATCCCAGATGAGCCTTATCATCCAGAATATGAAACTAGAACCATAATAGACATGCCAGTGTATATAAATGCCATACCAAGGCAGATGTCTGAAAGCAACTCATCTGTATCTAACGAGGAACAGGCAGAGGAAGCAGACACAGAAAGGATCATTGAAGAAGACAGTACAGTTGGAGAAGGGGAATCAATTGGAGAAGAACTCTCAGATTTTGAGGATGCGGAAAGGTCAGACCAACCTGTTGTCAGACGCTCATCCAGGGAAAACAAAGGTGTTCCACCCCCAAGACTGTCTTACCTAACAAAGTCAGCAGAAGCTCAAGAGCCCTTAACATGGGATGAGATTGAGAAAATGCCAGCAGAAGAAGCTGCTGAATGGCATAAAGCTGCACAAGAAGAAATTGATGCATTGGATAAAAATAATACTTGGATTCTTACAAAATTACCTCCTGGCAAGAAAGCTATAGGATGCAAATGGGTATTCAAGTTAAAAAGGAATGCACAAGGAAAAGTGGAAAGGTATAAAGCCAGATTAGTGGCAAAGGGATATCTTCAAAAATATGGAGAAGATTTTGATGAAGTGTTTGCACCTGTAGTGAAACACACGACAATTAGAACACTTCTGAGCATTGCAGTCTCAAAAGGCATGCAAGTCAACCACATTGATGTGAAAACAGCATTTCTTCACGGAGATATAACTGAAGACTTGTACATGGAACAGCCAACAGGTTTCATAAATACAAAACAAAGACAGCTAGTGTGTAAATTAAACAAAGGTCTTTATGGATTAAAGCAAAGTGCAAAATGTTGGAATGATAAATTGCATGAAATATTGACAAATTTAGGATTTAAGCAAGGTGAAGCAGATAAATGCTTGTACACTAGGTGCACAAATGGACAATATGCATACATTTTAGCTTTTGTTGATGATCTGCTCATTGCAAGCAAAAGTGAGCAAGAGTACAAGGACATTGTAAAGTGTTTAAACCTCAATGTTGAGATAAAAGAACTGGGTAATGTGTCATACTATCTTGGTATAGAAATTGAGAAACAAAATGATGGTTCTTATCTTCTAAGCCAGAAGCAGAAAATAAATGAGCTTATTGAAAGTTTAGGTATGCAAGATGCCCAAGTTGTAAGCACTCCCATGATCACTGATTTTCTGAAGGATGAAACAGTAAGAGAACCTTTACCAGATAACATCCAATATAGATCAGCCATAGGTAAGCTTTTATATCTAGCTACCACATACAGGGCTGATATAGCAAATGCAGTAGGAATTTTGAGCAGAAGGGTCAGCTCACCTACCAAATCAGATTGGACTGCAGTTAAAAGGATGGTAAGGTATTTAAAGGGTACCATTGATTGTAAATTAAAGATTTCAGCCAATAGTAATCCAAAACTAATATGTTACTGTGATTCAGATTGGGCAGGGGATCATTCTGATTATAAATCCACAAGTGGATATGTGTTTATGTATGGAAATGTAAAAATTTCATGGGCCAGTCATAAACAAAGTATTGTGAGTTTGTCTTCTACAGAAGCTGAATATGTGGCAGTATCGGAAGCGTGCAGAGAACTGATGTGGATTGAAAAACTTTTGCTGGATTTCGGAATAGCTGAACAGAGACCAATCCAGATAATGGAAGATAATCAGAGCTGCATCCGACTGTCACAGAATGACAAGGTTCAGTCACGCACCAAGCACATCGCAACGAAATACCACAACGTGCGAGAGTTGGTGAAAGAAGGGGTCATCAGTCTACACTATTGTCACACCAGTGAGATGACAGCTGACATCATGACCAAACCGTTACCCAGAGAACATTTTGTGAATCTGCGTATAAAGCTTGGACTTTGTATGAATAAATAATTGCATGACAGTTATGCATGAGAAGGGGTTTGTTGGAATGTAATTGTATTTTACATGCATTGCCTGTCACCTATTATTTCTCTGTGATTACTCTGTGACCTCTGATGTGAATTACTTAGAGAGGTCACACAGCTATGCAACTTCCTGTGGGGGTTAGATGCAGCAGATGCAGCACATGGAGCACATGGAGCTCATGATCTCTCCTAACCTGAGAGGATCTATGGTGGTGTGAGCATCCATTACCATCTAAGCACATGGAAGGAGCTGATAATACAAATGTATAGTAATATGTATATATAAGCCTGTCTGATTATAATCTAACTGCAAACTGTGAGTAAACAGATGTTTTGTTACTTCAACTTTAAAGTGACTCAGCAGTGAATTATTCAGGGGTGAATGAGAGAGAGATGAAGAAAGAAATTAACATTTCTAAAGCTGAAGCTGTGTGTACTAAAATCTGCTAATTATTTACTACAAATAATCCAACAGACTCCCGGCCTGTGCATGCCATAGGCAGTGGCCTAGTCGTCACACCTTGACGAGAATATGAAAATATGCTTCAGAGAAGTTAAGGAAAATTAGGAATTCCCCCAGTCTAACCAAAGCTATCACTGAATGCAAGGTTTCTATATGAAAATAGGAAACCCCAAGAGAAACTGACTCCCTTCAAATCCAGGATGAGCCAAAACACCCCCCATTTTTTAGGGACAAAATGTAGACAGTGTACAAGCCTTGGCCCTGCTCTTAAGGGAGAACAGCAATAACCACTGGATGACAACCTGCAACAGAACAAAAACACATAGGGCTCCCCTAATGGAGTAGCCGCCAAATGGATAGTGCGGTGGCCCGAGAACCAGGGGAACTGGGTTCAATTTCCACTGCAGCTTCTTGTCACTTACCTCCATTACCCCAGGAACAAATAAAGTACCTTTATATAACATGTAAATCGCTGTGATTGTAACCACAAAAAGGTGGTAAATCAAATCCCATCTCCTTTCCCTTTCCCCCTACCGCCAAGGAGCGATGGATAGCATAGGCAAATTGAAACTACGCTGCTCCACAGAAACTGGCATCCACACTCACACACGAGAAGGATTCAAATCTCTCTGCCACTCCTTGTGATCTTGCCTCTTTCCAAAAATACCAGGACTAGGGGGCACGCAATGAAGCTACAAAGTAGTAAATTTAAAATGAATTAGAGAAAATATTTCTTCACTCAATGTGTAATTAAACTCTGGAATTCGTTGCCGGAGAATGTGGTGCCTGAGGAGGGGGACGATACGAAAGTACTGACAAGACTGTTAAGCCCTCCATGGACAGAAAAATACCTATTGTACCTGAATGTAACACATTCCCAAACTAGTATTGGAAAAGGTGTTACCCAACCCGAATTGAAAAAAAAAAAATCCTTAACCAAACACATCTAAAAACAGCCTGGTTCAATGAAGAATCTGAAAATATAAGTGACAAGGTCAGAAAATTTAATTCTCAACCCTGAAGCTGTTATGACCTGGTGAATGTGAGCCCTTGTGCCCCGACTGAGCACGGCGAAGATGAAGTGGCACCGCACTCGATCAGGCAGCCAGACAACCCCTAGCTTCACCTGGGGAGCGACCACCGTTCCCTGGGAGTTGAGCCCCCAGGTGCAGGCGGCCACCAGGACTTCTGGAACCGGCGGGGTTGCACAACCGCTGACCAGGCTGGCAGGCAGGCAGACACAGTCCAGGAGCAAAGAGTCAGTGAAGCAGCAAAACAGAGAGCAATCCAAACGTCTGGGCAGGCAGCAGCACAACGCGTGGTCAGTAAACAATCCAAGGTCAGGAACACAGGAAAACACTGGAACAGATGAAGACCACAACCTCAAAGCGAATAGAAGCCGAAGCATGGAAGGACTGGAAACAGGGCTTTAAATAGAGCAGGAATTAGGCTCAACCATGAGCAGCTGTTCCAAGATGGCTGCCCCCATCAGCAGAGGTGCCTACATCCAAATATGGGCTTCCTTCCTGACCTCGTTGCTCCAAGATGGCTGCCCCCTCCTGAGCTAGCCAAGATGGCTGCTGTCCATGATCCAACCCGGATGACGTCTGCTAGGTTAGGAAACAGAAACCAACCCATCCTGGAGAAGTGTAGCAGAGCGTAACAGAAGTCCAGAAAACCCTTCCAAGAAGATTTATATTCAAGCACCTACTTCCAAAATCATAGAAAATGTAAAACACTCTAAAATGAGATCAGAAAACATGAAGAATAAACTGTCGGAAACTGAGCGGGCCATGGCAAGCAATTCCTTCTGGAACACACCGAACAGATCCGAGCCCAAAGCTTAAATCTGAGTTAGCAATGCAAAATGGTAACATTTGGACAGATCATTTTGGGCACCTGTATAAGAATATTAAACCTGAAGAACTCCATTAGATCAAAAATATATCCAAGAGATATTAAACCTGCTGGATTCGTATTTATTTATTTACTAGTAAAAAAAGGCCCATTTCTGACACAAATGAAACGGGCGCTAGCAAGGTTTTCCTGGGAGTGTGTATGTTTGAGAGAGTGTGTGTGAAAGTGACTGTGTGAGAGAGAGTGAATGTGCGAGTATGTGTGTGTGAGAGAGAGTGAGACTGGGTGCAAGTGTGTCTGTGAGAGACTGTGTGTGTGAGAATGAGAGTGTGTGCCATGGGCCCCCCCCCCCTCCATTCTTCCCAGTTCCAGGGTCGTCCCTCCGAGTTCCAGGGTCATCCCCTCCCTCCCTTCTTCCAAGTTTCAGGTTCCCCCCTCCCTCCCTCCGAGTTCCAAGGTTGTCCCTCCCTCCGAGTTCCAGGGTCGTCTGTCCCCTCCCTCCCTCCCTCCAAGTTCCAGGGTCGTCCCCTACCTCCCAGGTTCGTCCTCTCCCTTCCTTCCCTCCGAGTTCCAGGGTCGTCTCCCCCCTCCCTCCCTCCCTCACTCCCAGTTCCAGGGTCATCCCCTCCCTCCCTCCGAGCTCCAGGATCATCCCCTCCCTCCCTCCCTTTGAGTTCCAGGGTCATCCTCCCCCTCCCTCCCTCCGAGCTCCAGGGTAATCCCCTCCCTCCCTCCGAGTTCCAGGGTCGTCCCCCCTCCCTCCGAGTTCCAGGGTCGTCGTCCCCTCCCTCCGAGTTCTAGGGTCGTCCACTCCCTCCCTCCCACCGAGTTCCAGGGTCATCCCCTTCCTCTGAGTTCCAGGGGACCGAGTTTCAGGTTCCCCCCTCCCTCCCTCCTTCCCTCCGAGCTTCAGGGTCTCCCCCTCCCTCCCTCCAAGTTCCAGAATCCCCCCTCCCTTCCAGTTCCAGCTCCCCTCCCTCTGAATTTTAAAAGTTATCTTCACTTACCAAGTCGGAGTTACGGCAGCCGTCAGCAGCGGTAAAAAGCGTGCAGGCTCGGCCCTTCTCTCTCTCTCAGTTCTGGTCCCGTCCTCATTTCCTGTTTCTGCAAGGGCGGGGCCAGAGCTGAGAGAGAGAGAAGGGCCGAGCCTGCACGCTTTTTACCGCTGCAGGCGGCCGTCGTAAACCCAACTTGGTAAGTGAAGATGACTTTTAAAATTCGTAGGGAGGGGGCCTGGAACTGGGAGGGAGGGAGGAACGACGACACCCTCATGCGTGTGACGTTGCGTTCCTTTGCCTGGCAACTCTGCAGCGTTCCCTTCCAGTGATTGGTCACTGCTTCTTGTAACGAACCAGGAAGCATGCAAACGTCAGGACAGGAGATGGATACAGCAGGCAGCACAAACCCTTCAAACCCTTCTCTGCCACGGAGTCATGTTTTCAGAACGTTGGAGGTGCTTTTTATTAAAGTAGATTTATTTAACACATTTATATCCCACATTTTCCCACTGGTTGTAGGCTCAATGTGGCTTACACAATACCATAGTGCAGGCTACAGTTCAGTAAAATACAATTAAACAATGTGATAATAAGAAAGTAATCGAATATGAAACGTATAAGACAACAGAGATAATAAAAGCAGTGGCGTAGGAATGGGGGGGGGCGGTGGGGCGGTCCGCCCCGGGTGCACGCCGCTGGGGGGTGTCGGCGCCTCGCTGGTTCCTTGCTCTCTCTGCCCCAGAACAGGTTACTTCCTGTTCCGGGGCAGAGAGAGCAAGGAACCAGCGAGGCGCCGACACCCTCCCAGCGGCGTGCTCTCGGCGGATTGGCCCGCCCACCCGCCCCTCTACCGCCTTCCAGGTATGTTCTCACGGGCGGGGGGGTGTTGCGCTACGGAAGGGGGAGGGTGCGTCGCGCTGCACCCGGGGGGGGGTGCGCAGCGGCGACCCGCCCCGGGTGTCAGCTGCCCTCGCGACGCCACTGAATAAAAGATAATAGGGTCCATGAATTTTGCTGTTACAAAGAAGTAAGTTAGGTTGAGTCTGCCTTCTTGAACAGGGTGGTCTTCAGTAATTTCCTGAAATTTAGATGGTTCTGAATTGATCTTAAGATTTTGGGTAGTATCACTAGTCACTCTTCTAACACAGAAAATCAAACGCTTCAGATAGGGAAGCTCAGAAACCACGTGGCCCTGATAGGAAAACAAATGCTTGAACACTGCAATACACATAACTAAGACTATTTAACACTCTGAGATGCTCAGGAAAAGGTTAATTACACCAATTTATAAACACGAGGATCCCACTAACCCAAATTACGTCAGCACAATCTGCGTCAACCGTAGCATTTGCAAAGTGACCTGTAACGTGCTCAATGAATACTAAAATTTCAAATCAGCAGCAAAATCCTGCAGAAGTCAGATTAGATTCCTGAACCCTGGCTACACCTTTACATTAAAAATCAAACATATAAACGGCAAGTGACCGACTCACCTCCTGCAAATGCGCAGTAGAGACTTCCCTCTCTGTCCCGCCCCCGCGTCAAGACATGATGACGGAACAGAGAGGGAAACTGCGCTAAGGAGTGCACCACACGGAAGGGGAGGGAGGGAACCGCCGAGGTCACTACCACTCCCCCCCCCCCCGGGGTCGCCGCCGCCCCCCTCCACCCGGGCCGGGCCCTCTCTTCTCCATTTAACTTACAGTGCCGAAACTGCAGCAGGCAGAACAGCTCCCGTCGGCCTTCCTTCCCTGCCTGTGTCCTGCCCTCGCTGACGTTACGTCACACAAGGGCGGGACACAGGCAGGGAAGGAAGGGCGACGGGAGGCAATCTGCCTGCTGCGGTTTCGGAGGTGAGGCGCTGTACGTTTAATGGAGAGGAGAGGGCCCGGCCCAGGTGGAGGGGGGTGGCGGCGGCCCCGGGGGGGAGCAGTAGCAGCAACCTTGGGGGGAGAGGGGCGGCGACCTAGAGGGGGAGGGAGGGGAGGGCAGGAGAAATGCTGGACATGGGAGGTCTCAGAAGGAGGGGGGCCTTGGAGCTGGGAGGGATGGATGGAGGGGGGCCTTGGAGCTGGGAGGAGGGAGGGAATGGGGCCTTGGAGCTGGGAGGAGGGGGGGCCTTGGAGCTGGGAGGGAGGGACAAAGGGCCTTGGAGCTGGCAGGGAAGGAGGGAGGGCGGGGGGCTTTGCAGCTGGGAGGGGAGGGGGGAGGGAATGGGGCCTTGCAGCTGGGAGGGAGGGAGTTAGACATCAAAATAGAACATACCAATACTTGCCTGTTTTAACAGGCTTAACGGCTAGTATATTAATAAACCACTTCATATCACAGCCACATTAATGAACTGCTGCTCCAAAACCCAGTCTGAGAATATTATATTTTATTTTAAAAATCTATAGTCTGCTTAACTCTAAGCAGATCACGATAAAAATACACACAACCATATCCCTCGTCCCCTATTCAATCCCGTCTGCTTAAATACTGTCCACAAGCTACGCATCCTTTACACAGTAATAAAAAGATGAGTCTCTAACAACTTCCTGAATTGCACAGTGCTGGAACACAGCCGTAAAAATCCAGGTAATCTATTCCACAGTGACAGGCCAGCTACTGAAAAAGCAGCACCTCTAGTTTCAGAGTAATGAATATTAGCAAGCCGAAGCGTGGATAAGCACACGGCAGTCTCTGAGCGCAAACAGCGACATGGTTGATAAAGAGAGAGTCTGAACCACATACCTTGGAACAGTTGAATATGAGGTTTGATGTATCAGCAAAGGCATCTTAAATTGCACCCTGTGTGGAATAGGAAGCCAGTGTAGCTGTTTCAATACAAGGGTAATATGCGAAAACTTGGTGTATTTCTTTGTTCAGATCCCAGACAGGATTTCATACAGTAGCAGCCATTGATTTAAAGTAGCCCCTGCCCTAGCATTTTGAGGTACATCTACTAGGAGCGGCCTCGAATCCCTGATGGGCCAGTAGACCCAATCCCCCTGATACTCAGCCGGTGGTAGTCAGTATTTTTTTAAACGCTGATTGTTGCCAGCTAAATTAGCCCCTGATATTCAGCGCCAAGCCATGTCCTGGCACTGAGTATCGGGGGCTAATTTTGGGTAGGCTGGCCACCTGGAGCTTGTCCAGGCCCGGTTAATATTCAACTGGGGCCTGCATAAGACAGTTATATGGGCCCCTTGCTGAATATCGGGCTGGCATTCGCACAACCTTTTTTTAAAAATCTGGTCCCCCGAGCCCCCTCCTGCCCCCCCAAGGTCCCCTCCTTCCCTGCCCTTCTCCCCAGTCTGCAGCAAGAAACTAGTCCCTGCCATCCAGATAAGCCTTCCCTGGGCCTACCTGTGGTCAGCAGTGGTGGCCTACCTGGATGGCTTGGGAGCATTCTTGGGGGGATGTGGGACTAGTTTGTTGCTTGCTGCAGGCTGGGTGGAGGGGGCTCAGCCCACATCACTCAGCGGCTTAATTTAGGAAAGCTTTTAAGCTCCACCCTAGTGCCACCTATGACCTACCCACTTTTCTGGTGAGTGGTCACAGATTATATTCAACAGCAATGCCTGGTTTACTGCCACTGAATATCAGCAGTTGAGTGGCTCAGAGCGACTGAAGGGGGTCAGAGCCTCTGCGGCCTGCTTGAATCGCTCTGAAATCAGGCCCAATATGCCCCTGCTCTGCACCAATATGGGACTCAATAATTCAAATGTAACTTGCCCTCTCCTAAACACCATCCCCCATGAAACACCACACCTCCAAAATAAAGTGGCCTCTGGTTTAGGTCCTGCTTCCTTCCCAGCCTCAACTCAAGCCAAAGTCAAATACTCCACAATAGAGCAGGAGGGATCCCCACCCCTCCTCCAAAATGGTGGCACCAGACTCTAGCGGGATGACACAACTTCCCAATGTACCACTAGTGCTGATGCACTGCTGGTTTGGAAGAGGGCAGGAATGACCGAAAAGTGCCCCTACCCCTCTGCTGGAGTCAGCTAAGGTGAAGCAAGTTGAGGCTTTGGGGGACAAGAAGGGAGAACCTTATTATTAAGCCATAGTCAGGGCAGGGCTGGGGGGGAGGGAAAGGGGTTCAGGGCCACTACCTTACCTGGAACTTAAAGGCTGCCAAGGATTCAAGCTCTGAATCAGAGCAAGATGCCCCTTTAAAACTGATGCTGCAACCACCCAACAGAGGGATTAGTTTTTAATTTCTCACATGTTGCTACAGCTGGCCACATGCAAGAAATCTCTTGCAAAAATTAGCTATAGGATTTTAATGAGGCTGTAGCTGTAGCTAAATTTCACATTAATGGCTAGACAGCGGTAAAATTGTTCATGATTCAATACATCAGACTTCTTGATTAGCACACATGTAACGTTCCCCTCCTCCCAGAGAGAATACTCGCATGTTTGATTGACTGTTATCTGCTCATTCTCCAAACGTTAAGATGTCAAGGCTCCTGGAGATGGCTGTCTGCCTTCACACCCCTCCAGTGTCTCTGATCTCCTACACTGTCTGCCTTGTTATGTCATGCTAGTCACCTCCCCTTCCTTTTTACATTACTTCCCTTTTTTTATCTGGATCATGTATGTTTTCTCTGTGCATTTCATTACTTCTGCTTTGTAAACCGTGATGATGTCATTTAAATCCACAACACTGCAGATGAACCACCAGGTTGGTCCGTGTGTACATTTTTGCGGGACCTCTTTGGTCATGGCCATGAGGGCCGGTGTATTTTGTTGTAAGGCTCTAGTCTAGCTGGCCCACATCATTTCGAAAATGGGACCCAATGCAGCAGCAGTGAATGGGGATTACTCCTGCCCCATTTCAACAACTCCAACTCCATGGGTTAAGTGGTGTCCGGGGAAGGAGATGGGAAAGAAGGTTTATGATTTATCAACTCCTCTTGGCTTTTCTTTTTAAATTTCCAAATGAGTAAAACCCCCAAATTTGGGAGCAGGGGCAGAAAAAGCTCACTGCATTTGAAAAAGGCAAGCAATTCTGTTACGCTTTAAATTTACTACATTGCAATGAAGCTACAATGTAGTAAATTTAAAACGAATCGGAGAAACTTTTTCTTCACTCAACGTGTAATTAAACTCTGGAATTCGTTGCCAGAGAATGTGGTAAAGGCGGTTAGCTTAGCGGAGTTTTAAAAAGGTTTGGACAGCTTCCTAAAGGAAAAGTCCATAGACCATTATTAAATGGACTTGTGAAAAATCCACTATTTCTGGGATAAGCAGTATAAAATGTTTTGTACTTTTTTGGGAACTTGCCAGGTATTTGTGACCTGGATTGGCCACTGTTGGAAACAGGATGCTGGGCTTGATGGACCTTTGGTCTTTCCCAGTATAGCAATACTTATATGTACTTACGCTTTTCATTTCCATTTCCAAATGGACGCACGCCATTAGTTAAAAGAAAGAAAGACTGCCACTCCTTAATGGTCTTACAACAGAAGGAATTTTTATTGGTTGTCTTCACGCCACTCCAGCAACATAAGGCAAACATAACCGCAGCTTTCGGCCATTAACATTTAGGGCGTCTTTTACTGAGACGCGCGCACTAAAATTGCGGGCGCGTCAAACGTTACAGACGCCCATGGGAATGCACCGGTGTCTCTAACGTTTAGCACGCGCCAAAAATGTTGAGTGCGTCTTAGTAAAAAACCCTCTTAGTACCATTACCCGGCTATATCCATTATCGCATGTGCCGCTGTGGCCTGTATTAAACGACTGCTCATTAATTCAAGTCAGGTACCATCTCCAAAACCCGTGTTAACGCCTAAGGATTTGATGTTATCAACCACTCAGGCTGGAAGTCCAAGTAGCAACTTCTTTTGGAAATCCGCTTGCTAACAGATTTCAGTCACTCACTAAAAGAATCTAAAGGCAAAACTGTCCCGCCATCACAGACGGCAGAGACTAAGCAGGCCATATGCAAAGATCTATGTGTGCTTTTATTTAGGGGCCCATTTACGAAGAGGCGGTAGGGTCTATCGCCGGGTTTGCGTACGGCAAATCGGTCCTACCGCCAGGCTCGCCCAGGAGCCTGGCGGTAATTCCGGGGCTGCTGTACGCCATTTCTAGCGCCACGGCACACGGCAATCCCACGCACCGACACCACCTTTTACTGCCACTTGGTAAAGGGGCCCCTTAGGTTGCTATAAGTCTATATTTAGGCCAGCGATTGCCCTCCCCCATGTTAAGATGCCCCACCTTCATTCCTCCGGCTAGCCCTGCCCACTTTTAGGTCATGGTCACGAGGGCTGGTGTACTTCGTTAAAAAGACTCTGTTATAGTTGCCCAGTCTAACTCGTGGAGGAATTGGGGATGGTAGACACTTTTTTTTTTTTTTTATATTTTGCTTGTGTTCTACAGAGGCATCGGAGATGTTCTTTTAATCAATTTGGTTTAGTAGTTCGAGCACTTGCGTTAAGTCAACTTGACTGGTGAGGGAAAAGGCACTTAAATTTAGGGACTCTGCGAGGAGAATTTTTATTTTAGCAGATCTAGACACCTAACTCAAAGTTAAATGCCTAGACTTTTTGGATATTTATTGCATAAGTATATAACATATATACTGGACATAAAAAAAGTGCCTGAAAGTTTATTAAAAATAAATTATTATTATTATTGCCCAGCCATTGGTCTGTACTGCAGTTCCCTCTCAAACTGTTCTGCAGTCAAGGTTCCCTGGAGAGACTCACAGCCTGCATTGAACACAGAATACGCACTCTTCTCCCCCGGCTTCCTCTCCCTCGGGCTGCGAGTTCCCTCATATATCCAGTAAAACATGGAAAGCACAAAATATGCCAGTCCAAATTCCAGCTCCACAAACAGTCCCAGCAAAACCAACCAGAGAAGGAACTTCAAGAGGAGGGGATTAATCTGCAGAAGCCACCGTGACAGCAGCGGGTGGGTAGTAAACGCATCCCCTGAGGAACGTCTGCGGCTAAGAGGGATATCCTGGCAATGATGAGAGAAGAGAGTAAAGCAAAAGTCAGTAAAGGTTTGAGGAAAAAGTCTTAGAAATAGTTGTAAAGCTAATTCCACTTTACAAGTACCTAATACAAAAGAATAAGTACACTGTTCAAAGGTCTGGTATGTTGCCTTGTATGAAAATAATTCTTAAAACAAGAAGCTAACTTGACAGTATCACTGTGCTATTTATTTATTTAGATTTTGCTCACACCAGTAGCTCAAGGTGACTTACATTTGGGTACTCTGGTGGATATTTCTCTGTCCCAGGGGGCTCACAATCTAAGTTTGTACCTGAGGCAATGGAGGGTTAAGTGACTTGCCCAAGATCACAGGGAGCAGCAGTGGGATTTGAACCAGCCACCTCTGGATTGCAAGACCAGTGCTCTAACCACTAGGCCACTCCGGTTGCTACTCTGAGATTCTGCATGGAATCTTGTCACTCTTTAGGATTCCAGAATGTTGCTATTCTTTGGGGTTCTATATGGAATGTTATTATTATTTATTTAGATTTTGCTCACACCTTTTTCAGTAGTAGCTCGAGGTGAGTTACATTCAGGTACACTGGATATTTCTCTGTCCCAGAAGGACTCACAATCTAAGTTTGTACCTGAGGCAATGGAGGGTTAAGTGCCTTGCCCAAGATCACAAGGAGCGGCAGTGGGATTTGAACCGGCCACCTCTGGACGGTGCTCTAGCCACTAGGCCACTCCTCCACTCCATGTTTTATTAAAGGGATTTCTATTACACTATACAAAAATGTTCACCTTGAAGGATCACCTTCCCAGAAATGAAATCAAATTCCTTTAAGAAAAGGTGTACATACATGGCCCAAACTGTATTCTCATACCAGGAATCCTGTTAAATTTGAGCAGCTCCCACCTACTCTCCCCTCCTTCCCTTTTCCATTTCTTTGCTAAAAGCAGAGATGTACTGAGACAGAGCAAGCAGAAGTGGTACCCAAGGTCCTGTTTATTTTCGGGTTTGTACGCCCACCAGAATTTCCTCTTGGGTGGAGCTGTCTGCCATCTGAAGGGAGAAGGCTCTTTGGGCCAGAGACAATATCTGTAGTATGGTACAGGGCCCAGTTTTGATATCGTATATGGGATGCTGCTGTTGGTAGCTATAGTTTAAGCACTGTCTTGATTTCTTACTTGTTGTATTAAGTTTTAAATGTAGTGTTTTTATTACAACACTAGTAAAAAAAGGCCCGTTTCGAAACGCTATGAAACGGGCGCTAGCAAGGTAAATTCCCACCCACCCATCCTCCCTTCCTTCCCGAGTTCCATACCTCTCTCCCTCCCTTCCTTCCTTCCTTGCTGAGTTGCAGAACTCCCTCCCTCCCAGTTCAAGGGCCCTACCCGAAGCACATTCACACACCCACCCACACGTATGTCCCTCCCTCCCAGTTCAAGGGCCGTCAAGCCCCTCCCACCACGTTCCAGACTACCCCCCCTCCGCTTTAATGTCCCCTGCACCCCCCTACCGTGACCCTTTGTACACCACCCTTTCCTCCGAAATACCTCCCCTGAAGCCGTCGCGTTGAAGTCTGACATCAGACGCACGCACAGAAACTTCCACTGATGCTCAATCATGAAGCCACGCCTCGCAACCGAGAACAGAACTTCGGATCTGTCAGCTCAGCAGAGGTACGCGACGGCTTTGTTGATGCGCCAAGCAGGGGGGGAGGTTGTTGCGCCACTCCCTGCCACTTGCTCTGAAGTGGCAGGGAGCGGCGCAGTGACAGCTGTTTCCCAGGCAGGGGGAGGAGTACTCCTCCCCTTGCCTTGGAATCAGCTGAGAATGTGGGCGGAGCTATTATGATGCCTACGAACACCTCAGGCTTCACTGCAAGGCTGCTGCCTTCAGAACGTTGGAGGTGCTTTTTATGGAATCAGCTGAGAATGTGGGCGGAGCTATTATGATGCCTACGAACACCTCAGGCTTCACTGCAAGGCTGCTGCCTTCAGAACGTTGGAGGTGCTTTTTATGGAATCAGCTGAGAATGTGGGCGGAGCTATTATGATGCCTACAAACACCTCAGGCTTCACTGCAAGGCTGCTGGCTTCAGAACGTTGGAGGTGCTTTTTATTGTATAGGATGTTCTGCCTAGGTTGTTCACTGCTTTCAGTGGTTCTTAGATAAGGAAAACGGCACGAGGCCCTTACCAATACACTTTGCTGGTCACTCCAAGTCTCAGCAGCAACTCCAGATGCCTGCGACTCCTCTGCCCTCCCTCTTCCGCCCAGAATTTGCAGTTTTTCTTTCAACACTGTGACGAGTCCCTTCGTCTCTTTCACGGTTTCCAGGCTCGTAGACCCCGGCTCACCTCCTTTTCCAGCTTCTGTCTCGGCTTTTTTTTTCCTGGCTCTGAATTCAGCTAACCTCTGCTCCATCGCCACCACCGCACACTGTCCTGACCTGGCAAATGGAAAGAAGAGGTTAAGGTGCTTATGATGCGAAATGACAAGCTCAGAACAAAAACCTCCGCTGAACTCACTTAACCAGGAAACAATCACACAATGCCGTGTATGGATATATAACTTATGAACACGGGTACACATTATTGTATGATCTAAAATTATTTATATTCTGTCTTGTGGCTGAAGCTGGTATCTCAGATACAATACAATATAATAAGCAACTTTTTCTTTTAAATTATACAGTTATCAATGCTAAAATACTGCTAACACCCGAAAAGATCAGCCCATGCAATTAAGTACATAAGTATTGCCATACTGGGACAGACCAAAGGTCCATCGAGCCCAGCATCCTGTTTCCAACAGTGGACAATCCAGGTCACAAGTACCCAATAGTAGCAACATTCCATGTAGAACCCCAAAGAATAGCAAGATTCTAGAATTCTAAAGAATAACAAGATTCCATGAAGAATTTCAAAGTGTAGCAACATTCCATGTGGAACCCCAAAGAGCAGAAAGATTCCATTCAGAATCCCAAGCACATAAGTACATAACTATTGCCACACTGGGATAGACCAAAGGTCCATCAAGCCCAGCATCCTGTTTCCAACAGTGGCCAATCCAGGTCACAAATACCCGGCAATATCCCAAATATGTACAAAACATTTTATACTGCTTATGCCAGAAATAGTGGATTTTCCCCAAGTCCATTTAATAACGGTCTATGGACTATTCCTTTACACAATATTTTTACATATTTATATATGTTCAAGGTCTAATGCTGTATACCAGTGCCCTTGCTTTGCTGTTTTTATGTATATGTTCTTATATAGATATGTATTATTTATTATATATTTACATCAAAAAATGTTTGAAAATATCATATGAGTGAGTCTCCCTCTGTGCAAGGAACTTGAAAACCCAATTCCTATTTTCTTTAAATTATCAAAGGACCTCAAATCTCCTACTGGGGAAGCTACTGCAAATATCAGTCTGCAAGTATACATCTTAACCCCATTCTTATGAGGAGTCAGTTACTATCACAGGTCCTAGTGGAAGAAGAACAGGAGAAAAACAGACCAGACTCACGTTTATGTGAGAAAACCGAATGATCTAAAAAACTCTCTGTCTTCTACACCACTATAACTCTAAAGCACAGTGAGACCACCCACATAAACCAAATCACGAATACTTACTAATGAACCCAGACCTGACCCTCGGGTAACAGTTAGTCAGTCCAGGGCACCTCCCCCTAACTTCAAGAGCATTTTCAAAGTTTTTTTTACATCTGGTCTGTTTTTCTCCTGTTCTTCTTCCACTAGGACCTGTGATAGTAATTGACTCCTTATAAGAATAGGGTTAAGATGTATACTTGCAGATTGATATTTGCAGTAGCTTCCCCAGTAGGAGATTTGAGGTCCTTTGATAATTTAAAGAAAATAGGAATTGGGTTTTCAAGTTCCTTGCACAGAGGGAGACTCACTCATATGATATTTTCAAACATTTTTTGATGTAAATATTGCTATACAAGTTTGAAAAATTCCCGATTTAATTTAGAGGGTTATTTATTATATATATGTTGGGAATCGTATACATGTTTATATATATACGTTTTTTAAATACATATAAGCGTTTTTTGTGATGGGATGATATATTTATTTATTTGTATTAAGTGGTCCTTTCTATGTACACCACATACTTATTTATTCATGTTTAGATTTTACATACATGTATGTATAACATTTTGTTATCATTTTATACCTTACACATTATCTATTTGTTCATGAATATATGAGAAACTATGGTGGTATGTTGTTTTTATATTTTAAGTATGTTGTTTTTATATTTTAAATTTGATGTTTTATTTATTATAATTCAATCTGTTTGTTTATTGTAGCCCCTGACGCAGCCCTTGGTGGGCAAAACACGGCCTGTGTCGGGCAATTTGTTTACATACGGTATCTTCAATAAAATCCTTCTGATGTTAATATTGATCTGCTGGCTTCTTTTTCCATAAATTTAAAACAAACCAGAGAAAATATTTCGTCACTCAATGTGTAATTAAACTCTGGAATTCGTTGCCAGAAAATGTGGTAAAAGAAGTTCCGTTCTCAGGGTTTAAAAAAGGTTTGGATAATTTCCTAAAAGAAAAGTCTATAAACTTGTATTAAAACGGACTTGGGAAAATCCACTGCTTATTTCTAGGATAAGTAGCATAAAATCTGTTTTACTGTTCTGGGGTCTTGCCAAGGATTGGTCACTGTAGGAAACAGGATACTGTGCTGGAGGGACCTTCAGTCTGTCCCTGTATGGCAACGCTTTTCTTTGTAATAGGGACAGAGGTGCAGTATTAGTAGTTTCCTATTGCCATGCCTGCCTCCCCTCAAGTGCTCCAGGATCTCCCTGTCTTGTAACGCCCCCCCCCCCCCCCCCGCCAGCATCAGCCCCTCAAACCTCCTTTTGTGGTTTCTGACTTCTTCCCTCTAGTGTCAGCATTACAAAGTGCAGCAGTGTGATGCGGAGGCACCCTGGCAAACATGAAGTGTATCTCAGAAAGGGAGGGACTCCGCTTTACACCCCTGAACTTTGTAATGCTGACTCCGAAGGGAAGAAGCTGGAAGCTGCAAAGGGAGGTTTGTGGGACTGGGGACCCGGGATAGGGAGATTAGATTGTAAGCTCTTCTGAGCAGGGACTGTCCTTATTTGTTAATTTGTACAGCGCTGCGTAACCCTAGTAGCGCTCTAGAAATGTTAAGTAGTAGTAGTAGTATTACATATAGCAGTGATTTAACCAGAGCTGAGATTGTGATGTCATAATCCCTCATTCCACCAATGCCTAAGAGCCAACCTCATCAGTGATGTCACAATGGCTTGATTGTCCTATATTTGTCTCACTCTTGTCTATTAGATTGTAAGCTCTTTGAGCAGGGACTGTCTCTCTTTGTTAAATTGTACAGCGCTGCGTAACCCTAGTAGCGCTCTAGAAATGTTAAGTAGTAGTAGTAGTATAGGGAGGGGGCAGTAAGAGAATTAAATGATGGGCTGGAAGAGGATAGAGAGAGGACAGAGAGGTGCTCGTGCTAGACTGGGTGAGGAAGTGGAGAGAGAGGTGGAATTGACTAGGCTGGAAGGAAAGAGCACAGAGAGAGATGAAGATGGCTGCACTTGAAGGGGGGGGAGAGAGAGGGGTGGAGATGGCTGAACTTACTGGAACAGCAGGAAAGAGAGGGAGGGTGGAGAAGGCTGGACTAGAAGGGGAGGAAAGAGAGATGGTGATGGCTTACTGGAAGGGCAAAGGAGAGAGAAAAGGTGGAGATGGGTGGACTGGAAGGGGGAGGACAGAAGAGAGATGGAAATGGTCGGGCTTACTGGAAAAAGAGAGAGAAAAGTGGAAATGGCTGGACTGGAAGGAGAAGAAAGATGGAAAGGGTCAGGCTTACTGGAAAGTGAGAGAGAAGTGGAAATGGCTGGCCTGGAAGGGAAGAAAAGAGAGATGAAGATTATAATTTTTATGGTGGAAAACTGCCAAGGTAAGGCTCCACCCTGCCTTGTCCTGCCCTCACCCATGTGCCCCAGATTTAGAAGCCAAACATCTGGTAACCTTAACTTTCTAAATGTCACCAATGTACAAGGTCTAGCTAGGTCTCCCTCTCCTCCCCTTCTCCAAGAGTTGGAATCACATAATCTCCACTCCATGCCTAACCAATCCAGACAACAGAACATAGTAACATAGTAGATGACGGCAGAAAAAGACCTGCACGGTCCATCCAGTCTGCCCAACAAGATAAACTCGTATGTGTATACCTTACCTTGATTTGTACCTGCCTTTTTCAGGGCACAGACCGTACAAGTCTGCCCAGCAGTATTTCCCGCCTCCCAACCACCAGTCCCACCTCCCATCACCGGCTCTGGCACAGACCGTATAAGTCTGCCCTCCACTATCCTCACCTCCCAACCACCAACTTCTCTTCCCTCACCTGCTCCGCCACCCAATTTTGGCTAACCTTCCGAGGATCCACTCCTTCCGAACAGGATTCCTTTATGTTTATCCTACGCATGTTTGAATTCCGTTACCGTTTTCATCTCCACCACCTCCCGCGGGAGGGCATTCCAAGCATCCACCACCCTCTCCGTGAAAAAATACTTCCTGACATCTTTTTTGAGTCTGCCCCCCTTCAGAGGTTTTAATTTAAAAATCAAATGTACCTCCTTAGTTCATGCAGTCTTGTTTCAGGATAGCCACAGGGAATATACAATTTTTATTTATTTATTGTATTTGTATCCCTCATTTTCCCACCTCTTTGCAGGCTCAATGTGGCTTACATTACATCATGAATAGTGGAAATACATAAGAAAATATACATTTAGTATTACTGAAGGATCTTGGGTAACATGATAATGATAAAACATGGTAGTAGTTTAACAAGCAAATATTATGAGACAGTTCTGGATCATTAAACTGGAAATCAAGATAATTAGCAAAAACAGTAGAGATCTAGAGAATACATGTTGTATAGTTGCGATTTGTTAATTTGAATTTATGATGAGTTGTTATTGTTGTATGCTTTCTTAAATAAACAAGTTTTCAATCGTTTTACGGAAGGTCACTACGTCATGCGTTATTTTTATGGATTGACCCCCTCAAACAGCTACTTTAACACTTCAAACAGTTCAATTAGCGTATGTAAGCTCCTTGAGCTGGGACTGTCCTTCCATGTTAAATTGTACAGCGCTGCGTAACCCTAGTAGCGCTTTAGAAATGTTAAGTAGTAGTAGTAGTATTGCAGGTTTGGAAACTGCTTACTCGTGATTCCGTTCACACACTGGGATCTGTTTTTATCACCCACCTATCACTGAACCTTAGGGTGGTGGACTTTGGTCCTGGGGAACTGAGGAACTGAGTTGGATTCCCACTTCAGGCACAGGCAGCTCCTTGTGACTCTGGGCAAGTCACTTAACCCTCCATTGCCCCATGTTAGCCGCATTGAGCCTGCCATGAGTGGGAAAGCACAGGGTACAAATGTAACAAAAATAAAATAGATACTATTGGAGATTCTACATGGAATGTTGCTATTCCACTAGCAACATTCCATGTAGAAGGCTGCGCATGCTTCTGTTTCTGTGAGTCTGACGTCCTGCACGTAAGTGCAGGACGTCAGACTCACAGAAGCAGAAGCCTGCGCGGCCACATTGGTGATCTGCAAGGGCCGACTTCTACATGGAATGTTGCTAGTGGAATAGCAACATTCCATGTAGAATCTCAAATAGTAGCAACAGTGGAGGAGTGGCCTAGTGGTTAGGGTGGTGGACTTTGGTCCTGGGGAACTGAGTTTGATTCCCACTTCAGGCACAGGCAGCTCCTTGTGACTCTGGGCAAGTCACTTAACCCTCCATTGCCTCATGTAAGCCGCATTGAGCCTGCCATGAGTGGGAAAGCGCAGGGTACAAATGTAACAAAAATAAAATAGATACTATTGGAGATTCTACATGGAATGTTGCTACTATTGGACATTCTGCATGGAATGTTGCTACTATTGGAGATTCTACATAGAATGTTGCTATTCCACTAGCAACATTCCATGTAGAAGGCTGCGCAGGCTTCTGTTTCTGTGAGTCTGACATCCTGCACGTACGTGCAGGATGTCAGACTCACAGAAGCAGAAGCCTGCGCGGCCACATCTGCAAGGGCCGACTTCTACATGTAGAATCTCAAATATTAGCAACAGTGGAGGAGTGGCCTAGTGGTTAGGGTGGTGGACTTTGGTCCTGAGGAACTGAGTGCAATTCCAACTTCAGGCACAGGCAGCTCCTTGTGACTCTGGGCAAGTCACTTAAGACTCCAATGCCCCATGTAAGCCGCATTGAGCCTGCCATGAGTGGGAAAGCGCAGGGTACAAATGTAACAACAAAAAAAAAAGTCTGTGGGCCAGTGCATGAATTTCACACTGTGAGTCTCTCTTCCCAATGTGGCAGGTGAACTTTCTCATCTTTATCAGGGTGATCTGTATCATCATATCCAAACTGCAAGCAAATTTAATGTGCAAAACGGACACAAAATGTCGGTGAGTCGTTTGATCGACAATTGCCACATGCACCCTGCTGTCTCCTATTTACTCACCTTTACCAATGGGAATTAGTAAAATGCAAGAGGAAACACAAACTATCATGTTCTAACATTATCATGTAACCCACACAATGTCTATTCTCTTCTTATTTACACCACTCATGATGTATTGTAAGCCACATTGAGCCTGCAAAGAGGTGGGAAAATGTGGGATACAAATGCAATAAATAAACAAACAGCCTTCTTACTGGACAAATGCAGGAACAAAGTTTTCCTGGAATTGCTCTGCCAGGCAATGATGAAATCCTATTTAACTGCACTGCTCTCTTCAAAACTGCACAGGAAGCAAATGAATTTTAGTGCAGTAATAACCCACCTGCCAGGATTCAGGTGTCCCTACAGGGTTTCGGCCGAATACGATTCCGAATGTTGTCTCTCTAACTCGTGCTGACTCGCTCTCTGCATTGTTCATCATACGTCATTGCGTGGCGCAGACTGATGACATCACCAGGTCGCGGAGGCTATTTCGTTCCAGGAAGTCAGACTGCCGTTTACAGTTTAGAACTAGTTACTGCTCTAACCGATGAAAGCAATATTTCATCTGTGTGCATCCGGCATGTTTGAAAATAATAAATGAAATCAAATAAAATTTGCCTACCAACAATAAAGAACGACAACATACGTGGATACAGGAGGAGGAGCAGCTCATGGGTGTTTGCTTGCTTTGGGTGAACGGGGATGATGGCCGCGCGGAGGCGAGGGAAAGGGAGATTAATCCAATGGGCTTCAGCAAGGAGGTTTAATAGACGGGAGTGGAAGTGAACCTATCTAGTCCACTGTTTGTTTGTTTTGTTACATTTGTACCCCGCACTTTCCCACTCATGGCAGGGTCAATGCGGCTTACATGGGGCAATGGAGGGTTAAGTGACTTAAGTCGGCCCTTGCAGATCACCAATGTGGCCGCGCAGGCTTCTGCGAGTCTGACGTCCTGCACGTACGTGCAGGACGTCAGACTCACAGAAACAGAAGCCTGCGCAGCCTTCTACATGGAATGTAGAATGTCCAATAGTAGCAACATTCCATGTAGAATGTCCAATAGTATCTATTTTATTTTTGTTACATTTGTACCCTGTGCTTTCCCACTCATGGCAGGCTCAATGCGGCTTACATGGGGCAATGGAGGGTTAAGTAAGTTAAGTCGGCCCTTGCAGATCACCAATGTGGCCGCGCAGGCTTCTGCTTCTGTGAGTCTGACGTCCTGCAGGACATCAGACTCACAGAAACAGAAGCCTGCGCAGCCTTCTACATGGAATGTTGCTAGTGGAATAGCAACAATCCATGTAGAATCTCCAATAGTATCTATTTTATTTTTGTTACATTTGTACCCTGCGCTTTCCCACTCATGGCAGGGTCAATGCGGCTTACATGGGGCAATGGAGGGTTAAGTGACTTAAGTCGGCCCTTGCAGATCACCAATGTGGCCGCGCAGGCTTCTGCTTCTGTGAGTCTGACGTCCTGCACGTACGTGCAGGACGTCAGACTCACAGAAACAAAAGCCTGCGCAGCCTTCTACATGGAATGTTGCTAGTGGAATAGCAACATTCCATGTAGAATGTCCAATAGTAGCAACATTCCATGTAGAATCTCCAATAGTAGCAACAGAATCTCAATAGTAGCAACATTCCATGTAGAATGTCCAATAGTATCTATTTTATTTTTGTTACATTTGTACCCTGCGCTTTCCCACTCATGGCAGGCTCAGTGCGGCTTACATGGGGCAATGGAGGGTTAAGTGACTTGCCCAGAGTCACAAGGAGCTGCCTGTGGTGGGAATCGAACTCAGTTCCTCAGTTCCCCAGGACCAAAGTCCACCACCCTAACCACTAGGCCACTCCTCCACTCTGTAAGCAAGGAAGCCAAGTTGGTTAATCTCAGTTTCCACTCCCCCGCGCAGCCGTCGTCTCTAGTACACTCAAAACAAAGTAGAGAGGTGCAAACCTATCAGCTGCTGCATCCACGTTGTCGTTCTTTATTGTTGGTCCATCTGAAACAAGTCTAAAGCTGTTTCAATTGGATAGGCAGCGCCTTAAAAGGTGGAGGACAAAAGTTGTTGGGTTTTTTTTGCTTATTGGACAGCTTTTTAATTTATTTGAAAGCTTCCCATATGTAGATATAAATATCATGAAATAACAACTGAATATCACTAAAACAGCTTAAAAAATGATTATAGCTGGTAGAAACAGCAATTTTAAACTCTGTATTTTGTGCTCATTTTTCTACACTAAAAACTAAATAAATACACTGTAGTGAATACAGATGGCCAAATTTCAGTGAGGATATCCTGTTTCCTGATGGGTTCGTCTTAACTGTTGTAATCTGCCTTGGGAAGCCTGGTGTTATAAAGATGATGGAATATATTGAAATTAAATGGAAGTAGAATTAAACTCTCCTTTCATTGGGGCACATGGAATCACATCTTCATCTGTTCTGTAGAAGTTTACCTTTTAGATACACAAATGGGTGTTTCAGGGGCAAGTGGTTTTATAAGTCAAAATAAAAATAAATATTTTGTTTCATGCAGATCTCTTTTGTTTAAACATAACTAAATGGGCTATAAACCCCTAATGCAGCCCATTGGCTTTCTTATATTTTGTTCTTGTGATAACTTATACTGTGCCAAAACTGAAAACGCTTCTCTATCTGGTTGATAATAAAAGGAGCTCATTGTGAACACTACCCACCCTAAAGGTTGTTTTGTGGCCGTATAGGAAGAATTGTGACATTGAATGAGTGTATGTTTGTGTCCCTAGTCATGCATCCCAAGTTTATATAATCCTTTCAAGAAATCCAGTTAATCTTTTAACTTATTAGTGGAGCATAACCACAGAGGCATGGTATGTTCACATTTTCAATATGGTAATACTAGGGCCCAGCTAAGGAACAGGTTATTTTGAGTTCGTCTTCACTGGACCAAACTTGCTTTCCTTGTGCCATCTCTATGCAGCAGGTAGGCAGTGTCTTAAAAGGTGGAGGATAAAGGATTTTATTTTTTTGCATTTATATCACACATTATCCCAAGCAAAGTCAATGTGGCTTACATTTGAAAATACAGTGAAACAGAATAATAGACTTCAGTTGTATCATGGGAATAAATAGATATGGATATGTCTGAAACATTTAACAAAGTTGAGATTAGCATTTAAACGTTTGTCCTTTAATGATACCATATGTTCAGACATCCATAGCCATTAGTATAGGTAGTTATTCAAAGATTATCACATGCACACACCAGAACAGGCATCCATCACATCAAACAACAACTTCTACAGAGTACATCCACAATTTAATTTTTATTTCCATATTTCTATCTTCCAAAATTCCAGACAGCAGATGTACAGATCTGTATATTGCAGAAGCCAGCATGTTTGAAAATATGAGATTAATACAAATGCTACCAGCAATAAAGAATGACAACTTGGATGCAGCACTAGATTGTAAGCTCTTTGAGCAGGGACTGTCTTTTTGTGTATGGTGTACAGCGCTGCGTATGCCTTGTAGTGCTACAGAAATGATAAATAGTAGTAGTAGTAGTAGCAGCTCATAGGTTTACTTGCTTTGTTTGTGTGTATGGTGATGACGGCTATGCAGGGAAGGGGAAACTTAGACTGACCTAATTGGCTTCAACATTTTGACGTCACTTGGTCTGTCTATTAAACCTCCTTGGGCTTCAGCTTTTTGACATCATCCCTTCTCCTGTTCTCAATCTGATTTTGTTTCAGAATGTTGTTGAGCAACATGAATGACCATGGAGGTTTGGTTGAGAACAGGAGATGGCATGACATCAAAAAGTTGAAGCTTTACTTAGGCTAGTCTATGTTTCCCCCTCCCCACACAGCCGTCATTCTGCGTACACTCAAAACAAAGCAAACAAACCTATGAGCTACTGCATCCACGTTGTTGTTCATTATTGTTGGTAGCATTTTTATTTAATCTCACTTATATTTTCAAACATGCCAGCTTGTGCAGTATACGGATGTACACCAAGGAAGTATAATAACGGAGTAACATTTCATAGGTAGAGTAGTAATTTTGTTATAAATTGTAATCAGTGTGTCATTTGGAGGGGCTGGTTATAGGGACACCCTAGCATGTGTTATATTTGTGCAGAGATTTTGTTTTTTTCTCCTGGTAATGGGCCACTAAAACAGACATCATGTTATGAGAATCAGGTGGTCAACATTCAGAGTTTCAATCTATTTATTTATTTACTTATCTATGATATATATATATATACCCTACATTAAACATGAATTAGGTTGAAACCTGGGAGATTTAAAATCTTTTTTTCCTGTGCCTAGATCAAAAGAGAAAGATGGCTTGTGGGAACTTTCTCCTTTTGTATTGTGGAACTCAGTGGTATATTATAAAAATACACTTAATATTGTTTATTACTACTATTTAAAAGAAATGTATTAAATAATGAGGGCAGAGCTACCTTCATGCAGAACTCCAGTCTAAATGTGCCAACATTTTCCAGTTCTATGATATATATTTATTTCTTCTTCAAATCAGTTTTCATCCACATTTTACTACTACTACTACTAATTACCCAAATGTGAACACAATTATAATCCTAATTAATAAGTTTTGGATGTTACTGAATTCTATTATTCTGTCTCACTGTATTTCCAGTTTTGGCACAGGATAGGTCATCACAAGGACAAAATATAAGAGAACCAATGGACTGCATTAGGGGCTTATAGCCCATTTAGTTAAACAAATGAGAGATCTGCATGAAAGAAAATATTTATTTTTATTATTTTGACTTATGAAAACCACTTGTTCCTGAAACATGCTCAAAACAGAATAATCCATTTCTTCAAAAGAGATGAGTTGAAGATGTGATTCCATGTGCCCCAATGAAAGAATTTCATTTTACTTCCAATCTTTATAACACCAGGCTTCCCAAGGCAGATTACAGCAACAGTTAAGATGAACCCATCAGTAAACAGGATATCCTCACTGAAATTTAGCCATGTATTACTGTATTGTATAGAACAGTGTAGAAAAATGAGCACAAAATACAGCCTTTATTAGTGCTGTTTCCACCAGCTACAATCATTTTTTAAGCCGTTTTAGAGAGATTCAGTTTTGATTTCATGATATCTATAGTTGAGAGGTGTGGTAGCCGTGTTAGTCCACTTTTAAAGGTAATCAATAGAAATAACACAAAATAAAACATGGAAAAGAAAATAAGATGATACTTTTTTTATTGGACATAACTTAATACATTTCTTGATTAGCTTTCAAAGGTTGCCCTTCTTCGTCAGATCAGAAATAAGCAAATGTTGGTAGATGACAGTATATATAAGTGAAACATCAAAGCATTTCAGTGACAGTCTAACAGGATGGGGGTGGATAGGTGAGAGACGGAATGATGTATGATATCTATACATACGGGACACTTTCAAATAAATTAAAAAGCTGTCAAAAAATCTTTTGTCCACCTTTTCAGGCATTGCTTATCCAACTGAAAAAGCTTTAGATTAAGACTTTTTACAATTGGACCACACATAGGCAGTTCCTTGTTTCTAATAATCATTTTCTATTGCTTTCAATAGTATTTGCTATTTTTGGGGTGTACTTGTGACTCCGCCTGCTGGCTTATAAGTATATAAGTATTACCATACTGGGACAGACCAAAAGGTCCATCAAGTCCAGCATCCCGTTTCCAACAGTGGCCAATCCAGGTCACAAATACCTGGCAAGATCCCCAAAAAAGTACAAAATATTTATGCTGCTTATCACAGAAATAGTGGATTTTCCCCAAGTCCAATTTAATAATGCTCTATGGACTTTTCCTTTAGGAAGCCGTCCAAACCTTTTTTAAACTCTGCTAAGCTAACCGCCTTTACCACATCTTCTGGTAATGAATGACAGGGATGGAGAATATGAGAGGAGTCAACTGGATAAGCATAAAAGGCTAAATTGATTTTTTTTTACGATTTAGCTCACACCTTTTTTCATTGGTAGCTGAAGGTGGGTATTTCCCTGTCCTTAGAGGGCTTAAACATAAGGGCGCAATATTCAAAGTATTTATGCTCCTAACTTTGGGGCCCTTATACTGAAAGTGCGGTAAAATCTGGGTTTAGTGCATTCTACTGTGGGACTTTCCCTTGCGCTAAGCCCAGATTTAACCCAGCACTTTTTAGGACTTGAATGTATTTATTTTTGCAGGTGATAAGTACATAAGTATTGCCATACTGGGAAAGACCAAAGGTCCATCGAGCCCAGCATCCTGTTTCCAACAGTGGCCAATCCAGGTCACAGATACCCGGCAAGATCCCAAAAATGTACAACACATTTTATACTGCTTATCACAGATATAGTGGATTTTCCCCAAGTCCATTTAATTACGGTCTATGGACTTTTCCTTTAGGAAGCCGTTCAAACCTTTTTTAAACTCCACTATGCTAACCGCCTTTACCACATTCTCTGGCAACGAATTCCAGAGTTTAATTACACGTTGAGTGAAGAAAACGTTTCTCCGATTCATTTTCAATTTACTACATTGTAGCTTCGTTGCCTGCCCCCTAGTCCTAGTATTTTGGAAAGCATGAACAGATGCTTCACATCTACCCATTCAACTCCACTCATTATTTATAGACCTCTATCATATCTCCTCTCAGCCGCCTTTTCTCCAAGCTGAAGAGCCCTAGCCGCTTTAGCCTTTCCTCATAGGGAAGTCGTCCCATCCCCTTTATCATTTTCGTCGCCCTACAAAGGCATTATAACGTCCTCATTTTTGTTTTCCATTCCTTTCCTAATAATACCTAACATTCTATTTGCTTCCTTAGCCGCAGCAGCACACTGAGCAGAAGGTTTCAACGTATCATCGACGACACCTAGATCCCTTTCTTGGTCCGTGACTCCTAACATGGAACCTTGCATGACATAGCTATAATTCAGGTTCCTCTTTCCCACATGCATCACTTTGCACTTGCTCACATTAAACGTCATCTGCCATTTAGACGCCCAGTCATGCACCAATATTGTCATTGGCATGTGGTACCTGTGAAAAAAAAGAAAAAATAATTAACATACCATGTTTCCCCCAAAATAAGACACTGTCTTATATTAATTTTTGCCCCCCAAAATGCGCTAGATCTTATTTTCAGGGAAACATCGGGGTTGGCCCGCCCGCCCTCCCTCCGTCGCTCCCGGAACTAACCTTAAACGTCTCCTTTCACCTTTGCAGCAAGCAGCAGCAGGGCAGGTCACTCCTTCCTTCCGTGTCCCGCCCTCGCCTGACGTAATGTCCGCGAGGGCGGGACACGGAAGGAAGGAGAGGTCTGCCGTGCTGCTGCTTGCTGCGAAGGTGAAAGGAGACGTTTAAGGTTAGTTCCGGGAGCGATGGAGGGTGGGTGGAGGGGGGCCCGGCGACCTCGGGTGGGGGGGGGGCGGCCTTGTCCGGCTCTCGGCAGCCCTGCTTTCAAACAAAAATTTGCTAGGTCTTACTTTCGGGGGAGGCCTTATATCTACCAATTCAGGAAAACCTCTACTTGGTCTTATTTTTGGGGGATGTCTTACTTTCGGGGAAACGGGGTAGGAGCACTTACCTCCTCCTATTTAGGAGACACTAAATGCTCCCATATTAACCCTGTGTTATCCAGTTAGTGCATGCTAATCATAACATGCTAGCTAGATAACACAGGCACCCCCACTCTCTGTCCATGACACTCCCCCTCCTAAAAATATTTTCAAACAAATAACATGTGCTAACAGGCAAAATACCACAAAATGCTCTAATTCATTTTCCAGTAGCCTGTTGGCATCTGAAGGGCTTAATGCCATTTATAGAAAGGGCCTCCTTGAAAATTTATTAGAGCTAAATGCATAAGATTTTGCTCAAAATTTCACTAAGGGCCTCTTTTACTTACCTGTGCTAGTTATTCCCTGAAGCCCATTCACTTTGAATGAGTTTCATCAGCATTGCTGAGTGGGAATCGCTAGCCTGGTTTGGTAACAGAGGCCCTAAATTCTTAAATTTAGGAGCATAAAAAGTAGATAGCAACTGGAAAAAGAAGTTAGGCACTTAGCACTGAATTCCAGTGGAGGAGTGGCCTAGTGGTTAGGGTGTTGGACTTTGGTCTTGGGGAACTGGGTTCGATTCCCACTTCAGGCACAGGCAGTTCCTTGTGACTCTGGGCAAGTCACTTAACCCTCCATTGCCCCATGTAAGCCGCATTGAGCCTGCCATGAGTGGGAAAGCGCAGGGTACAAATGTAACAAAAATAATACTACTGGAGATTCTGCATTGAATGCTGCTACTATTGGAGATTCTACATGGAATATTGCTATTCCACTAGCAACATTCCATGTAGAAGGCTGCGCAGGCTTCTGTTTCTGTGAGTCTGACGTCCTGCACATACGTGCAGGACGTCAGACTCACAGAAGCAGAAGCCTGCGCGGCCACATTGGTGATCTGCAAGGGCTGACTTCTACATGGAATGTTGCTAGTGGAATAGCAACATTCCATGTAGAATCTCAAATAGTAGCAACAGTGGAGGAGTGGCCTAGTGGTTAGGGTGGTGGACTTTGGTGGTCCTGAGGAACTGAGTTAGATACCCACTTCAGGCACAGGCAGTTCCTTGTGACTCTGGGCAAGTCACTTAACCCTCCTTTGCCCCATGTAAGCCGCATTGAGCCTGCCATGAGTGGGAAAGCGCAGGGTACAAATGTAACAAAAATTAAAAATTCCAGTACTAGGCTCGTAAATTAGGCTGATAAATCTAGGCAAAGAAAGGAACCTATGTTTGACTGAAAATAAGGCACAAATTTAGGAGCTGAGCTTTTTTTGAATATTGGGTCCTCTAAAAATTAGAAGAATGGTCAAAGGGTAAAATTTAGTGTGAAGTGTAGAGTGATGCTCTTGGGGTGCAGAAATCCAAAAGAAATGTACCAGATAGGAGGAGAGAGATTGATAAGCACAGCTCAGGAGAGACTCCTTGGGGTGATGGTGTCCGAGCATCTCAAGGTGATGAAACAATGCGACGGCAGTGGCCAAGGCTACAAGGATGCTAAGCTGCGTAGAGAAGGGTATAACCAGCAGAAAAATGGAGGTGTTGATGCCCCTCTGCAAGTCATAGATGAGGCCCCACTTTGAGTATTGCGATCAGTTTTGGAGGTTATATCTTGCTAAGGATGGAAAAAGACTTGAAACGGTTAAAAAAAAAAAAAAAAAAACATTTCAAGAGAGACTTGACCTGAACATGTATACCCTGGAGGAAAGGAGAAACAGGGGTGATATGATACAAACGGCCAAATATTTGAAAGGTATTAATCTGCAAGCAAACATTTTCCAGAGGCGGAAGGTGGTAGAACTAGAGGACATGAATTGAGGTTCAAAGGGGCTGACTCAAGAATAATGTCAGGAAGTATTTTTTCACCCAGAGGGTGGTAGATACCTGGAATGCCCTCCTGCGGGAAGTGGTAGAGATGAAAATGGTAACGGAATTTTAAAATGTGTGGGATAAATACAAAGGAATCCTCTTTAGAAGGAATGGATTCAAAGACGTTTAGCGGAGATTAGGAAGCAACACCGGTAACTGGAAACAAAGCCAGTACTGGGCAGACTTCTATGGTCTGTGCCCTGATCATGGCTGAATAGACTTGGATGGGATAACGTGGAGCTTTTCAGGGGCTTCAATGACAACTTCAACAATTTTAGAACAAGGACAGTGCCAAATAGATTTCTACAGTCTATGCCCTGAAAATGGCAAGGACAAATGAAGATCAGGTGTACTGTACATATGAAGTATCACATACTATATGTAATGAGTTTATCTTTTTGGGCACACTGGATGGATTGTACAGGTCTTTATCTGCCGTGATCTACTATGTTATTATGACAAAAATGGTATGGGGTTTGCACCACAAGATGTATGAGGAGAGACTTGATGACCTGAAGATGTATACCCTGGAGGAAAGAAGAGACTGGAGTGATATAATACAGACATTCAAATATTTGCAAGGTGTTTCAGAGACAAGAAGGTGTTAGAACTAGAGGACATGAGTTTCAATTGCAGGAGGGCTGACTCAGGAATAATGAAAGGAAGTACTTTTTCACGGAGAGGATTTTGGATGCCTGGAATGCCCTTCCGTGGTAGAGATGAAAACAGTAACAGAATTAAAAAATGCATGGGATAAACACAAAGGAATCCTGTCTAGAAGGCGTCGAACCAAACAAGCTTAGAGGTGATTATTTGGCAACACCAGTAACTGAGAAGCAAAGACGGTCCTGGGCAGACTTCTATGGTCTGTGCCCTGATCGCAGCTAGACAGATTCAGCTTCAGTACCTTTAGAGCAAGGACAGCGCTAGGCAGACTTCTATGGTCTGTCAGTACCTGGAGAGCAAGGACAGCGCCAGGCAGACTTCTATGGTCTGTGCCCTGATTGCAGCTAGACAGATTCAGCTTCAGTACCTTTAGAGCAAGGACAGCGCCAGGCAGACTTCTATGGTCTGTGCCCTGATCGCAGCTAGACAGATTCAGCTTCAGTACCTTTAGAGCAAGGACAGCGCTAGGCAGACTTCTATGGTCTGTCAGTACCTGGAGAGCAAGGACAGCGCCAGGCAGACAGATTCAGCTTCAGTACCTGGAAAACAAGGGCAGCACCAGGCAGACTTCTATGGTCTGTGCCCTGGTCGCAGCTGGACAGATTCAACTTCAGTACCTGGAAAACAAGGACAGCGCCAGGCAGACTTCTATGGTCTGTGCCCTGATCGCAACTGGACAGATTCAACTTCAGTACCTGGAGAACAAGGACAGCACCAGGCAGACTTCTATGGTCTGTGCCCTGATCGCAGCTGGACAGATTCAACTTCAGTACCTGGAAAACAAGGACAGCGCCAGGCAGACTTCTATGGTCTGTGCCCTGATCGCAACTGGACAGATTCAACTTCAGTACCTGGAGAACAAGGACAGCACCAGGCAGACTTCTATGGTCTGTGCCCTGATCGCAACTGGACAGATTCAACTTCAGTACCTGGGGAACAAGGACAGCGCCAGGCAGACAGATTCAGCTTCAGTACCTGGGGAACAAGGACAGCGCCAGGCAGACAGATTCAGCTTCAGCACCTGGAGAACAAGGGCAGCACCAGGCAGACTTCTATGGTCTGTGTCCTGATCGCAGCTAGACAGATTCAGCTTCAGTACCTTTAGAGCAAGGACAGCGCTAGGCAGACTTCTATGGTCTGTCAGTACCTGGAGAGCAAGGACAGCGCCAGGCAGACTTCTATGGTCTGTGTCCTGATCGCAGCTAGACAGATTCAGCTTTAGAGCAAGGACAGTGCCAGGCAGACTTCTATGGTCTGTGCCCTGATCGCAGCTAGACAGATTCAGCTTCAGTACCTTTAGAGCAAGGACAGCGCTAGGCAGACTTCTATGGTCTGTCAGTACCTGGAGAGCAAGGACAGCGCCAGGCAGACTTCTATGGTCTGTGTCCTGATCGCAGCTAGACAGATTCAGCTTTAGAGCAAGGACAGTGCCAGGCAGACTTCTATGGTCTGTGCCCTGATCGCAGCTAGACAGATTCAGCTTCAGTACCTGGGGGAACAAGGACAGCGCAAGGCAGACTTCTATGGTCTGTGCCGTGGCCAGACAGATTCAGCTTCAGTACCTGGAGAACAAGGACAGCGCCTGACTCATCACTCCATAAACATTTAACTTGTTTACCCACTCCTACCCTAGCTGGGATAATATTTAACCATCTCTCTGACCTCATGTGCAACTTTCTTTAAATCAGTCACCTACTTTTTTAACTCTTCTTACTCTCTTACCTATCTATACGTTTCATCTTTGCTTGACCCTTCACTGTTAATTCAAATGTTCTATTATGTATTGTTTTGACATTGTAAGTAGTATACCATGCCATACATTGTATTGTTAGTTGAATATTTTTACTGCTGTAATTGCCTATTGCTCATGTTTGATCTATTCTTACTGTACACTGCCTTGAGTGAATTCCTTCAAAAAGGCGGTAAATAAATCCTAATAAATGAACTTGTTAATACCATACAGATAGTGTTCCACCCAATCCTGATCAAAAAATGTCTTATCTTCTGCAAAAAGCACACAATATGTTCTCCAAGTGCTTCTTACATCCAACCAAGTGTCATATACAATTGCCAAGTTCAACCATCCAATATGGATAAATCCTCCAGGATCGGGGACTAAACAACCACTAGATAGCACCTCAAGGTGCCAGGTTGTATGCTGCAGTAGCGGCGTAGCTATGTGGGTGATGGGGGCATGGGTCCCCCAAAAAATTTCCTCTGGACCCCTCAAATTTCCTCTGGGCCACTGGTTTTGCTGGCGGTGATCCCCAACCCCCGCCAGCTGAAGTGTTGTCCAGCACTGGTCTCCGGCGCCGCCGCATTGCCTGCCTTACTTTGTCTTCCCCTCACATCCGGCACGCTCCTTTTAGTGAAACTGAGCATGCTCAATTTCACTAAAAGGAGCGTGCACGATGTGAGGGGAAGACAGAGCAGGGAAGACAGAACAGGGCAGGCAACATGGTGGCGCCAGAGACCAGCGCTGGACAAAGCTTCAACTGGCAGGGGTTGGGGACCCCCACCAGTAAAGGTATTTGCTGCAGCAGTGGGTGGGGAGCGACAGGGCAGTGGCGGGGGGAAGGCAGTGGGGCTGCAGACCAAAATGCCGTCGTCCCCCACCTCAGGCTCTGGCCCCCATTGCAGTACTTCAGTATTTCAATATTGCATGTCAGCCAAAGTAGAAATCAACAAGGAGATTCATACAACACTCCACTACCGAACTCATCACGATCCATGTTTCGCTCCCATTAGCGTCATCAGGGGTCAGATTCCTGAAAATAAACCACCCATTACAACAAGCCCATGTACATCCCCAACCCAAACCCATAAATTCTAAAAACCTTCCAAACCATACTTACAAATAGCATCTTAAAACTAATTCATGGACACAAGACAGTCAGAGGCTCCAACTCATGCTCTCCAATCCACCTCTGGAGCTCCAAAGAATGCCGACACATGTGTATGGAACCTCTGAACTCTCAACAGTTCAAATACCTTAAGCTCCACCTCCTTCATACATTCAACCATTCCACTTCCTTATTCAGACCTTGGGGAATGATCGTGTTCCAGGTAAATATAAGTCTCTGTTCCTTACATAGTAACTGCATAAGGATATTACCACCCCTAATGCTCTTACATTGACATAGCACCACAAATTTCAAATCTTGAACAGCGTGCCCCATCGCAACCCAATGTGACGGGGGGCCTCCTGTCTCTGCATACATCATGAGAGGTGCATAATCTGCCCCCATGGTCACATGCCTCTATATGGCCCAATATGAGGAGAAATTTGTTTATTCTTCTTAATTTTTTTAAGAAGTGTTGGGTCAATTCCTTCAGATACGCAGATCATGCACCTCTCGTGATGTAGTTAAGGAACAAACCCAAGTCATGTCCACCCATTTGAGGCAGAGAGGGTACCCTTCTAAAATCATCCGTAGGGCAACTAAACATGCCTTTCATATCCAACGAGCATGGTTAAATTATTGTACCACAGGACAGGATGTTCAGAGGCTAACGTGTTCTGCCGTATACCCATGCTAGTGTTGCGGTAGAGAGGGTTAATATTAGGACGTTTTGGCCTATTTTATCAGTGTGTGCCCACTTTCAGCAAAAGCCTCAGTTTACGTTGCAAACTGTACAAGGAGAGACTTGCCAACCTGAGCATGTATACTTTGGAGGAAGGGAGAAAGAGGGGTGACATGATACAGACGTTCAAATACTTGAAAGGTATTAATCCGCAAATGAACCTTTTCTGGAAATGGGAAGGTGGTAGAACTAGAGGATGTGAATTGAGGTTGAAGGGGAGGCCGACTCAGGAGTAATGTCAGGAAGCATTTTTTCACAGAGAGGGTGGTGGATACGTGGAATGCCCTCCTGCGGGAGGTGGTGAAGATGAAAACGGTAATGGAATTCAAATATGTGTGGGATAAACACAGAGGAATCCTCATTAAAAGGAATAGATCTACGGACTCTTAGCGGAGATTGGGTGGCAACGCCGGTAATTGAGAAGCAAAACCAGTGCTGGGCAGACTTCTACGGTCTGTGCCCTGATCATGACTGAATAGATAGGGATGGGCTGGAGTGCAAATTTGAAGAGGCTTCGATGTTAGCTTCAGAACTTAGTACAAGAACGGTACTGGGTAGACTTCTACGGTCTGTGCCCTGAGAATGGCAAGGACAAATCAAACTCGGGTATACATATAAAGTATCACATACCATGTAAAATGAGTTTATCTTGTTGAGCAGACTGGATGGACCGTACAGGTCTTTATCTGCCGTCATTTACTGTGTTACAATGTTACCTAAACCCGAGGTAGGAATTTAGGGGAGATGCTTTTGCGACATGACGCACATACTGATAGATGTGATGACAACACAGTGGGGGGGTCCTAGTGCGTGTGGGGCATAGATATACTGTAAATATGCACTACAGATTAGTCAAATCAATGTGCCACACTCAGTAAGGCGAGTGTTTGAACTGATTGTATTATGACACATTGTGCATATGGGATTCGTCATCCCTAAGGGTTGTGGTATATTGGACAAACGATACACAAGATTAAGTGTAGGATAGCTCAGCATTTGAGTAATCTTCGTGTGCAGAGACAGGAGCCCCCCTCCCCTAGTGTAACATTCAGGACCGTGCCTAGGGTCTCTGGTGCCCCCCTGCAGACCATCAGTTGGCGTGCATGCACGTGTGGCCCCCCGTGCTTTAAATTTACCTCTCTCCGCCTCCAGCTCCGACATCTGCGCAGCGTTAGTGAAAGCGCTGCCTGTCTGACATCTCTCCACCAGCCTTCCCTTCGCTCGTTCGTTCCCTCTGTGTCCCGCCTTCTTCTGACATCATTTCCTTGAAGGAGGGACACAGAGAGAATGAACGAGCGAATGGAAGGTTGGTGGAGAGACGTCAGACAGGCAGCGCTTTCACTGACGCTGTGCAGACGTCGAAGGCGGAGCGAGGTAAATTTAAAGCGCCGGGGAATCGGGGATGGAGCGGAGTTTTTTTTTTTAATACAACTTGACGGCATGGCACCCTTGAAGGCAGGCACCCCCTGTGGCGCTTACTGCGCTTACTGTGTTGGCACGGCCCTGGTCACATTGGATAGATATGTTGTATAAGTGATGTAGGAGTCAAGGTATATAGGAATTGGGAGATTGAAAAAAAAACCCAAGTGAATATATCCCATTTGTTTTAAATGAGTATTTGAATATTTAATAAAGAATTTTGATATGGTCATAGTTGCCTAGAAAAGGGGTAGAGAAAGCTGGGGACTGAACTTAGGGGAAGGGATAGGAACTGATGGGCAGATGATCAAAAGCCCCGCGCTGTTCCAAACAGTGCTCAAAAAATAGCGCTGGAACAACACAGGGCTTTACCGCCCCTATGATCAGAGATCATATGATCTGCTGCTCCCCAGTACCTCTCCACACTCGTCCTTCCCTACACCCCTTCCCGTGCACTCCGCTCCATGGATAAATCCTTCTTATCTGTTCCCTTCTCCACTACTGCCAACTCCAGACTTCGCGCCTTCTGTCTCGCTGCACCCTACGCCTGGAATAAACTTCCTGAGCCCCTACGTCTTGCCCCATCCTTGGCCACCTTTAAATCTAGACTGAAAACCCATCTCTTTAACATTGCTTTTGACTCGTAACCACTCGCCTCCACCTACCCTCCTCTCTTCCTTCCCGTTCACATTAATTGATTTGATTTGCTTACTTTATTTATTTTTTGTCTATTAGATTGTAAGCTCTTTGAGCAGGGACTGTCTTTCTTCTATGTTTGTGCAGCGCTGCGTACGCCTTGTAGCGCTATAGAAATGCTAAATAGTAGTAGTAGTAATTGCATACAAATTTAAGCACGCAATTCTCTCTGATCATGGTGGTGGAAATGCGGGAGGATTGTGCCTGAGCATGTGCTCAGGCACCTTCCTCCCGCACTTGTTTGACAGGTCTGGGCTTTCAAAAGCCCAGACCTGTCAAACACAGGGGCTGGAGGTCCATGGGACCACCAGACACCAACTACTCTTGCCCGAGCCAAGCAAAACGGGGGCTGGAGGTCCAGCGGACCTCTGGTCCCCTCCGACCCCCCTGACATAGGATCAGGGGAGGCTGGAGATCCGGTGGGTCTCCAGCCCCCCTTACCCCCCCCCCCCAGCTTCCCTCTGTCCCTGGTGGCCCAGTGGGCCACTAGTAAATCCCCCCCACCTGGTGGTCTAGTGGCCCTTCCCCACCCCACTATCTTCAGTTGGAGGAGGGAGGTGGCCTCCCTCCTCTTCCATCGGCACCACCTAGAAAATGGCGGCGCCAGCCCTGCCCAATGCATCCTGGGATGCGCTGGGTGGGGCTTCACACCATATAAGAGAGTGAGAGAGAAATGGAGAAAGTGAAACCTGAGGAGCGAAACTGCTGTGGTAGGGGAGGGGGGCATTTCATACCTGGGAGGTGTGGTAGCCGTGATAGTCGACACCCACCAGACAGGACTTAACCGAGATCTGGGCTTTCTAGCCCATTATAAGCCATAAAATTGTAAATTGTACTGCTTTGTTTGTCACTCTCCTGTCTCCATGCATATCCCCCTGTCTCACCTATCCACCTCCATCCCCACCCTGTTAGATTGTCACTGAAATGCTTTGATGTTTCACTTATATATACTGTCATCTACCAAGATTTGCTTATTTCCGATCTGAGGAAGAAGGGCAACCTTCGAAAGCTAATCAAGAAATGTACTAAGTTATGTGTGGGAAAATCTTGCCTGACCAATTTACTTCAATTCTTTGAAGGAGTGAACAAACATGTGGACAAAGGGGAACCGGTTGATATTGTGTATCTGGATTTCCAAAAGGCGTTTGACAAGGTACCTCATGAAAGGCTACAGAGGAAATTGGAGGGTCATGGGATAGGAGGAAATGTCCTATTGTGGATTAAAAACTGGTTTAAGGATAGGAAACAGAGAGTGGGGTTAAATGGGCAGTATTCACAATGGAGAAGGGTAGTTAGTGGGGTTCCTCAGGGGTCCATGCTAGGACCGCTGCTTTTTAATATATTTATAAATGATTTAGAGATGGGAGTAACTAGCGAGGTAATTAAATTTGCTGATGACACAAAGTTATTCAAAGTTGTTAAATCACGACAGGATTGTGAAAAATTACAAGAGGACCTTACGAGACTGGGTGGCTAAATGGCAGATGACGTTTAATGTGAGCAAGTGCAAGGTGATGCATGTGGGAAAAAAGAACCCGAATTATAGCTACGCCATGCAAGGTTCCACGTTAGGAGTTACGGACCAAGAAAGGGATCTGGGTGTCGTCATCGATAATACACTGAAACCTTCTGCTCAGTGTGCTGCTGCGGCTAGGAAAGCGAATAGAATGTTGGGTATTATTAGGAAAGGTATGGAAAACAGGTGTGAGGATGTTATAATGCCATTGTATCGCTCCATGGTGCGACCGCACCTTGAGTATTGTGTTCAATTCTGGTCGCTGCATCTCAAGAAAGATATAGTAGAATTGGAAAAGGTGCAGAGAAGGGCGACTAAAATGATTGCGGGGATGGGGCGACTTCCCTATGAAGAAAGATTAAGGAGTCTAGGGCTTTTCAGCTTGGAGAAGAGACGGCTGAGGGGAGACATGATAGAGGTATATAAAATAATGAGTGGAGTGGAACAGGTGGATGTGAAGCGTCTGTTCACGCTTTCCAAAAACACTAGGACTAGGGGGCATGCGATGAAACTACAGTGTAGTAAATTTAGAACAAATCGGAGAAAAGTTTTCTTCACCCAACGTATAATTAAACTCTGGAATTCGTTGCCGGAGAAAGTGGTGAAGGCGGTTAGCTTAGCAGAGTTTAAAAAGGGGTTGAACGGTTTCCTAAAGGACAAGTCCATAAACCGCTACTAAATGGACTTGGGAAAAATCCACAATTCCGGGAATAACATGTATAGAATGTTTGTACGTTTGGGAACTCGCCAGGTGCCCTTGGCCTGGATTGGCCGCTGTCATGGACAGGATGCTGGGCTCGATGGACCCTTGGTCTTTTCCCAGTATGGCATTACTTATGTACTTATGTCCAATAAAAAAGGTATCATCTTATTTTCTGGAAATGCCAGCCCTTACAATAGGGAAATTATGCACCAGAAAATGGCAAAGAAAGTGTGCGGAATTTTGCAGAATTTTCAATATTTTTGCTCAGAATTCCCCCAGTTAGTGAAATAAGAGGATAGCAATCTGGCGATGAAAATATTAGTAAAGCACAAAAACACTCAAAGGCTGTTCAGCTTTCTTTCCCTTCTTGCGTACCCAGAGCAGCTGTCTGTATTGCCCAGCACTGCTGAGACCACCAGTTCTGTGGCTGAAGGGCTCTGTATCTCAGACACATCCATTCTCAGCAAGTTAAAGGATGTTTACAAATGAAAGCATTTACAGTTATAGTTAAAACAAATACACTTAACGCAGAAATATACAATAGCCCTGCCGACTCCAGGAGTTCTGTTTTCATAAAGGTTTATTCCAGTCTCCAGCTGTAGCAAGGCTCTTGCACGCAGGCCTCCGGTGGAAAGAGATCTGGACAAAGCGTACATTTCAGAAATTCCGTGGCGTTATTCTTAGTAAACACAAAATGTGGAAGGAAAAACTGCTCGCAGCTCAAAATGCTGCTTCTTGTAGAAATACAGAAAATTCATGCTTTGGAATGCGTAGCAGGAAATATTTATCTCAGAGGGTTTCGGAGAGAGTTGTACGGCAGTTGCTGAGGTCGACCCTTGTAGGTCTTCTGCTTTCTTGGGTTCTCACTTGTTGACTCTTTATTCATTTGTTGCATTCGTATCCCACATTTTCCCACCTACTTGCAGGCTCGATGTGGTTTACATTGATCCGTCATGGCGATCGCCATTCCAGAGTGAAAGATACAAGTGGTATTACATAAAGAACATAAGTGATATAGTAGAATTAAGCAAACAGGTATAACGAGATCAAATTTAGAATAATAGATACAGTGGTAATGCGTTACAGTTCATATAATACATTCAAGTTCCCAATCCGGAGATGCTCTTTGGAAAGCTGCAAATGCTTGGACCAATTCCGCAGGGCATGCGAGAATTTTCGCTCCGAGCCATAATTGTGGCCAAGTTAAACATTTTAAAAGCATGGCTGTCCACGAAAGCCCCTTCGCTTCAGTCTTGGAGAGGGGAGATGATACAGCTTATGAGATTTGAAAGGCTGGAAGCAAAACAACCCCCCCCTCCCCCCCCGCCAGAGAGAAACGATTCTACCGCAGGTGGGGCCCCTTTTTGGACACATTGACCCCCAGGGCACGAGGCCACCTATTGAATATGTGAAAAGGAAAGCAAGGACTTGGTTAATAGGTTAAGAGACTGAGTTACCTCTAGGGGGGGAGGGAGGGGTGGGCAGTAGATTAACGGGGGGGGGGGAGAGGAGGTGGAGGGGGGGAAAAGGGGATGGGAGGTAGGGAAGGTTAAGGGGTTGGATGATCAGTTGTTATTTGCAGAGACTTGCAATGTTGCGAGTATGTTGCATAATGTTGATATGTACTGTATATGTCTTATGAAAAACTCAATAAAAATCATTTAAACATACATTCAGGTTCAAAAAATGGGTCGATGCGGTATGCCTTGTTGAAAAGGTACGTCTTCAGTAATTTCCGAAAGTTGGATAAGTCGCCCATTTTTTTCACGTCAAGTGGTAATGCATTCCATAGCTGCGTAGGAAAAGCTAGATGCATGTGTTAATTTGTATTTTAGTCCTTTGCAGCTGGGGAAGTGTAGATTCAGGAATGTGCGAGCTGATCTTTTAGTGTTCCTGGGTGGCAGGTCTATGAGGTCTAACATGTAGACCGGGGCATCTCCGTAAATGATTTTATGAACCAGGGTGCAGACCTTGAACGTAATACGTTCTTTAAGTAGAAGCCAGTGTAGTTTCTCTCTTAAGGGTTTGGCACTTTCGTATTTTGTTTTACCAAATATGAGTCTGGCTGCAGTATTTTGGGCTGTTTGAAGCTTCTTGATTTGTTCTTTACAACCAACGTGCATTGCAGTAGTCTCGGTGACTTTAGTACCATTGATTGTACCAGATTATGAAATATTTTGAGATCAGAACAGTGACTCAACTCCAGATTAGAAAGCAGCAGCTGTGTCCCCTACGCACAGGAAGATTTTATTGAAATTAGGGCCTTGTTTACTAAGGTGAGCTAGTGTTTTTAGTGTGTGCTAAAAATTAAAATGCACTAACCTTGTAGATGCTCATGGGCTTAGTAAACAGGGTTCTTACTTTTATTTATTTGGATTTAGCTCATACCGTTTTCAGTAGTAGCTCAATGTAACTTACATTCAGGTCATACTAATTGGAGTGGAGGAGTAGCCTAGTGGTTAGTGCAGTGGACTTTGATCCTGAGGAACTGAGTTCAATTCCCACTGTAGCTCCTTGTGACACTGGGCAAGTCACTTAACCCTCCATTGCCCCAGTTACAAAATAAGTACCTGAATATATGTAAACCGCTTTGAATGTAGTTGCAAAAAACCTCAAAAAGGTGGTATATCAAGTCCCATTTCCCTTTCCCTATTTGAGATTCTACATGGAATGTTGCTATCATTGAGATTCTGTTGCTACTATTTGAGATTCTACATGGCATGTTAATGTTGCTATTCTACTAGCAACATTCCATGTAGAAGCCTGCCCTTACAGATCAGCAACGCAGCTGTGTAGGCTTCTGTTTCTGTGAGTCTGACGTCCTGCGCGTACAGGACGTCAGACTCACAGAAACAGAAGCCTGCGCGGCCACGCTGCTGATCTGCAAAGGCAGGCTTCTACATAGAATGTTGCTAGTGGAGGAGTAGCTTAGTGATTAGTGCAGTGGACTTTGATCCTGGGGAACTGGGTTCAATTCCCACTGCAGCTTCTTGTGACTCTGGGCAAGTCACTTAACCCTCCACTGCCCCTGGTACAAAATAAGTACCTGGATATATGTAAACCGCTTTGAATGTAGTTGCAAAAAACCTCAAAAAGGTGGTATATCAAGTCCCATTTCCCTTTCCCTATTTGAGATTCTACATGGAATGTTGCTATCATTGAGATTCTGTTGCTACTATTTGAGATTCTACATGGCATGTTAATGTTGCTATTCTACTAGCAACATTCCATGTAGAAGCCTGCCCTTACAGATCAGCAACGCAGCTGTGTAGGCTTCTGTTTCTGTGAGTCTGACGTCCTGCGCGTACAGGACGTCAGACTCACAGAAACAGAAGCCTGCGCGGCCACGCTGCTGATCTGCAAAGGCAGGCTTCTACATAGAATGTTGCTAGTGGAGGAGTAGCTTAGTGATTAGTGCAGTGGACTTTGATCCTGGGGAACTGGGTTCAATTCCCACTGCAGCTTCTTGTGACTCTGGGCAAGCCACCTAACCCTCCATTGCCCCGGGTACAAATAAGTACCTGTATATACCATGTAAACCGCTTTGAATGTAGTTTCAAAAGCACAGAAAGGCAGTATTTCAAGTCCCATTTCCCTTTCCCCTAATAAGTTTGTACCTGAGGCAATGGAGGGTTAAGTGACTTGCCCAAGATCACAAGGAGCAGCAGTGGGATTTGAACCAGCCACCTCGGGATGTCAAGAGTGGTGCTCTAACCACTAGGCCACTTGTTGTGAGCTGAAGACTGGGGGTGGAAGGATTTGCAGCAGTCCAATTTCACAACAGAACACTAAACTTAAGAGATTGGGGGGGGGGGGGCTTTTACTAAGGTGCGCTGAAAAAATGGCCTGCGCTGGTATAGGCGTGTGTATTGGACGCGTGTATTTTGCCGAAAATGAACGTGCGGCAAAATAAAAATCAGCGTGCATCCATTTTGGGCCTGAGACCTTACCACCACCCACTGACTTAGCGGTAAGGTCTCGCGTGTTAATCGGGAGTAATCAGCGCGCGTACACTGCCGATTACCACCACACTGGTAGAAAATAGGAATTATTTTCTGCTGCGCGTTTTGGACGCACGTAGAAATTAGAATTACTGCCCGGGGCATGGTAGCCGGGCGGGAGTTCTAATTCAACAAGTGTTGTACGCGTGTAGGCGCCTGGAAATCTTAGTAAAAGGGCCCCTGGGTCTGCCAGATGACTCCTTCTCACTCAGGCAGACTGAGCCCCATCTATAGAAATGCTAAGTAGTAGTAGTAGTAGCATGCACAGAGATGTATCTCTGATCCCCCTAGTGGAGAGCAGCGGTAGCAACAGGTCATCAGCAAACTTACCCAATAGTGATCCTGCCAGTGGTGCTTCTTCAAACACAGAAGTGCTTACATGTGAAAACAGGGAGATTTTGTACTGACTCAAAGTCCAGTCCTTCCATCCACTGACAATATTCTGCACTGCTCCTTTGCAGCATTGGACTCAGGGCCACTCTGACCTGCTGACCTAAATTAAATGGATAGTGGCCAGTGAAAAATACATATTTCCTTATTGGTGCCAGCTCTGTGGGTGCTTGAGTACCCCATATCAGTGGCTTAGCTACATGGGGCCACGGGGGCCTGGGCCCCCGCAGATTTGGCCCTGGACCCCCCTGCTGATGACTCTCTCGACCTCCCCCCTTCCCGCCGCCAACCTGCAGTCACCAATCCGCTGTCGCCTACCTTTGCTGGCGGGGGACCCCAACCCCCTGACAGCCGAGGTCCTCTTCTTTCGGTGCAAGGTGTCATTCTGTTTCTGAGTCAAAGTTGTTGGTGTTGGTGGCGGCGACAGAGGGGGGTCGGCAATGGCGTGGGGGTCGGTGGCACCGGGGGGGTGCTAAAATGTGCCCCCTCACCTCGAGCTCTGGACCCTCCTCCCGCCGAACTCTGGCTACGCCCCTGCCCCCAATGTGGCGCAAACTCTATTACTCTGACAAAGAAGCGTTCACTTGTGTTGAGTGTAGCACCCCCAATCATTTTGAAAAGTTAGCTCCTGCTGGAGCAGTCCAGTCTAGAGGCTTATGTCCCTTTAACAGCAGACGGAGGCAGAGAAAAAAATGTGTAGATTCTAAGACATCACTGGTGTAACAGGTGGTACAGCTCCAGATGGTGGAAGATTGACTAGTATAATGGACATTTGTGGCAACAGGCCTAACTCCCCTGGATGCACACTACAGCCTGTGTCCAGTGGTTGAGGCTAGCTTGTGTAGGCTTCCAGGAAATGAAAGATGGACGCCCATCTTGTTTCGATAATATGGGATGCCCCGCCCTTCACGGGGACGTCCTCAGAGATGGGCGCCCTTAGAGATGGGCATCCCCGTTCGAAAATGCCCCTCTTAGTCTGACAAGACCAGCGCATGCACACTGCGTACTCACAGAGTGATGCAATGCTGGCAGTGGCCATTCCTGCTACCACACAGAAGAGAATACATGAGCCTTTTCAAAAGTTGTCTGTACCAGGGTACCAGGTGGCCCAGCTCTTTCTGACCCCTATGCTACTTAACCATAAGGGGAGAATAATAAGGAATTAATCAACCCTTTGAGATCCTGACAGACATTTTTAACCTGGTTTGGCCACTGTCAGAACTAGAGTGATGAATTTGATGGACCTTTGGTCTGCTCTGACCCAGTACGGCATTTCATATACTTGAATAGAGGAGTGTGGTAGCCGTGTTAGTCCACTCTTAAGGTTATCAATAGAAATCAAACAAATTAAAACATAGAAAATAAGATGATCCCTTTTTTATTGGACATAACTTAATACATTTCTTGATTAGCTTTCGAAGGTTGCCCTTCTTCGTCAGATCGGAAATAAGCAAACGTGCTAGCTGACAGTGTATATAAGTGAAAACATTCAAGCATTACTATGACAGTCTGACAGGGTGGGAGGAGGGGGGTGGGTAGGAAGTATGCATGGGGACATCAAAGCATATCATTGATATTCTAACAGGGTGGGTGTGGATAGGTGAGGGGAGGGTGATCAACAGAGACATACAGCTTTATGGTTTATAATGGGCTAGGAACCCCAGATCCTTTGTTAAGACCTTTCTGTTGGGTGTTAAAATATTCAATCATTCTGACTTCAAAGGTCTTACGTTCTTGTATGGTTTTAAAGTTACCTTTCAGGATTCTCACTGTGAAGTCACTGGTACAGTGTCCTGGTCCTGTAAAATGTTGAACATAACATATACTTGAAGAATTTTTCAGGAGTATTATTTTGAGTTTGACATTATATTTGGTTCATGTTTGAGTGTTTCCGGTGATGCGGTCCTGGGGCGGAAGTCCGGCCGATTCCCACGCGGTGCGCAGCCTGAGATAATATTATTATTGTGGTTCCTCCTGACGAAGGAGACGAAATGCCGATCAGCATCGAGGAACTGGCATAGAGAGATGTTTTCAAACTTGGATACACGCTCCTAGCCTCCATTTTGTGTGGGTTTTGGACATTTTCAGCGATATTTACTCTCAACAAATAACATCACTGTGGTTGGCAGCACAGTCCAACCCTACATACATTTGTTTTGATCGATGCTTTAATGGAATAATGAACAATAGATCACGCGGGTTTCTTTTAGAACCCACGTATATTATGGAAGTAATGATTGAGTACTTGGCATCAGATTAAATTTATTTTCATGTCTTGATGTACTGGTCTTGAGAGAATCACTGATAACCACACATTGTTGTGTATAAATATATGGATGGCAGTAACGTAAGGATATTCAAGTGAAACCATGTTATACAATATATGTAATGGTGAATATATGTAATTGTGTATGAGTGACTGATATATTTATTGTTAATAAAATAAAAGATTGTTTATAAGTTCTGGAGTCTTCAGTGGAGATACGAATTATATTTGATGGCCACAAGATGGCACTCTTGTACAAGAGCACTAGTGAAAGAGTCTCTACCCATCCGATTACAGTGAAAATAGCTGAGCCCAATAAAAATTAGCTGGAACTAGGTGCTACTGCAGGGGGTGGCCAGGAAGGGCAACCAGTGTGGGTGCCAGATTAGGAGAAGGGGGAGGCAGAACATCACCCACTTTGTCACATTCTGTGAGCATGCAAGCCTGGAAGGGAAGGAATGCCTGAAGCAACGCTTCTCCAGTGGCTTCCTTTCTCCAGGTAACAAATAGATCGAAATCAAAACAGAGAAAAGAAAATAAGATGATACCGTTTTTATTGGACTAACTTAACACATCTTTTGATTAGCTTTCGAAGGTAACCTTCTTTCTTCAGATCAGAAAAGGTATCATCTTATTTTCTTTTAACACGGCTTCCACGTCCCTTTCTCCAGCAACTGCGCTCTACGAGACACCTTAGAAAGAACATGCTTATACTGGGGAATAACCTGCCTGGTCTAGGGCCAAAGATTTACTGGCTTAAAAATATGCTTCAAGCCAGGGGCGTAGCCAGACACCCAATTTCGGGTGGGCCTGGGCCCAAGATGGGTGGGCAGTTGAACTCTGCCTTGTCCCACGAGTGATTTGGTCTCTTCCTCTCTCGCCTACATGCCATATGATCTCTCAAACATCCCCCCTCCTCTGCAGCAGCTAATACACACTGCTCATGTTGACCCCACATCCTTCCCTCTGATGCAACTTCCTGTTTCTGCATAAGCAGAAATGCATCAGAGGGGAGGCTGTGGGGCCGCTGCAGGTGAAGATCTGCTATTTACAAGGTATGCAGGAGAGACAATTGTTGGGAGTTTGACTGGTGGGGCTTAGGGATCCCTGCCAGCCACATCATAGGTGTGCTGCTACTGGGTGGACCTGAGCCCAAAGTGGGTGGGCTCAGGCCCACCCGGGCCCACCCTTGGCTACGCCAGTGCTTCAAGCTAACACTGCTGGAAATCTCAGGACAGAAGTAGGTACCCACCTGAATCAACGCTTGAAGCCTCCATTCTCTATAGTGTTTCAAGAGGATGACAGAAAAAGGGGAGGCAAACGTAAGATTTCCACAGGCTTCCTTCTCCCTTGCGCACGACTCTATTCAACATTCTCTTTGCAGTTTTCCCTCTCATAGGGGCAGATGCTCAAAGCTCCGGCGCTGTACTGAACAGCGTCAGAGAAATACCGCCGGATCAGCACAGAACAACTCCCAAACGCTTAACCAGTGCCTCATATTCCAACGGGCGTCTCTAAGCGTTTAGCATGCGCTAGAAACGCTACCACGCCTCTGTACAAGACCCCCTGAATTAACTGCTAAAAACCGCTGATATTATTATTATGGGGTACATTACAGCCAATATTGACTGCTTTTAATTCCATTAATTCAAGTCCTACCCACGAACCCTGGGAATCAGAGAAACAGCAGCACAAAATGTATGTTGTTCCAAGAAGGGTAGTTTTTTTTTTTTACAAAATTGATAGGGTTACGTCTTTTAAATTTAAAGTTTCCAAGGGGAACTTTTACTAAGGTGCGCCGAAAAATGGCCTGCGCTGGTGTAGACACGTGTATTGGACGCGCACAGGTCCATTTTTCAGCGGACCTGCAAAAAAAGGCTTCTCTTTTTTGGGGCCGAAAATGGACATGCGGCAAAATGAAAATTGGCGCGCGTCCATTTTGGGCCTGAGACCTTACTGCCACCCCTTGACTTAGCGGCAAGGTCTCATGTGTTAACTGGGTGGTAATCCTCAGCACACATACAATGCCAATTACTGCCCAGTTAGCGCCGTGTAGTGGATGCACATAAAGAATGAAATTACCACCCAGGCCACGCAGTAGTCGGGCGGTAGTTCAAAATTGACGCACGTAGGACGCGCATACGCACCTAGGTGGCTTAGTAAAATGGCCTCCAAGTATCTCGGAAGTCTAATCGGCATTGCTCCAAGACAGGGGCGTAGCTACGTGGGGTCACGGGGGCATGAGCCCCCATACATATGACCCTGCCCCCACCCCCCCACTGTCAACCCTCCCCTGCCGTCGGGTACCTTTGCTGGTGGGGGTCCCCAACAACCCCCAAGCCAAAGTCCTCTTCTCCGGCGCGGCCACGTTGCTGATCTGCAATTGCAGGCAGGGCCGCTGAGAGGGGGAAGGGCAGAGGGGACAAAATTCCCTGAGCCCGGACCTCCAATGGGGGCCCGGTGCCACAGTCCCCTCCACCCGCCCCCCCTCCGTCCACCACCGAGCCAGGCCCCCCTGAATAGGCCCGAAGGGAGGCAATCTGCAGACTGTCGCTGCTGTGCTTTTTTCACACGGAGCGAGGTCGAGGTGAGGCGCTATGATTTGAATTCAGGGGGCGACAATGACCTCGGCGGGAGGTGGGGGCAGGGCCCCGGGGGTGGCAAACCCCACCCGATTGCCCGGCCATGTCCTCAAAATGAGGTAAAACCAGGCATATGGTAACCCTACACCGGATTATATGCAGCCCTTAATAACTATTCCCTGGTTCTAGGGACCACCTTAGACTTCGTCGTCCAGATTGCAAGAGAGTATGCTATAAGGGCCCCTTTTACCAAGTTGCGGCAAAAGGGGGCTGGCGCTGGCATTGGCAGCTGGTAAAAGGGAAGGCTCACTTTCCTACAGGAAATGGCTGGGCAGCAAGTAAAAGCACTTGCCGCAAGGCCATTTCGGGGGAAGCCCTTGCCGCCACCCATTGAGGTGACAGTAAGGGCTCCTGCGTTAACCCGGAAGTAACCGGGCAGCATGTGGCACTTGCCCGATTACCGCCAGGTACACACTGGCTCAACTGGCACGCACTGAATGCCACGGTCTATTTTAGAGTTGTCCCATAATGTAGTGCGTCTTTTCAGTAGTAGCTCAGGATGAGTTACATTCAGGTACACGAGGCGTCTTCCCTGTCCCTGGCAAAGCTTGTCCCTGAGGCAATGAGTGACCCCCTTCTCCTTGATCTTAGCGTTCTTCAGAAAATGTCGGCCTAGAGCATCTTATTGAAGCCTGCCACACACTTGAATGTTTCTGTCATGCCTCTGCCGTTCCTCCTTTTCTTTTCGACAGGGTGCACTTCAACTTCTTAGTTTTTCTATTAAACTCCTTTTGTAGATGTGGTGTCCTTGCGCTCCCCGGGGCCCCATGGCCCTCCCTGAACCTACCTTAATGCAAAGCACACTGGTGCTGGTGAAGTAACATACTAGGGGTGGGGCGGGGTGGGCAGTGCTCCTTGGGTGCCGATCATAAAGAAATGCTGCCGTGAGCGCCTGTCCCCCTCCCTGACTGGTGCAGTATTCTTCTCCTGCCTCTCTCCACACCCCCGCCCGCTCACCTGCCTGCCCGCTGCAGGCAGCGAATCAGCGATGTAAGCGCCGCCTTCAGCCTGTCCCCGAAGCCTTCTTTCTACAGCGTCCCGCCTACGCGGGAACAGGAAGTGGCTGTACAGAGAAGGCTTCCGGGGCAGGCTGAAGGCGGCGCTTACATCGTTGCCAGTGCCGGCAGCCTGGAAGTTTGGAGGCCGGGGCTGCGGGACACCATGCTGCCTCCCTCCTGTGCTCAGCTCCGAGCTCTTCTACATCCTCCTCTCGCCGGCTGACATCATCCAGCTCTGGTGGTATGCGGCAGCGACCCCACCCTCCTCAACCCAGAGGCGGGGCTAGGTAAGGAGCTGGGGGGGGGGGGGGGCCCTGCCGAACTGGTCTGCACAGGGCCCCACAATTGCTTAGACCAGGCCCTGCACACAAGCATTTCCCTCCTCCGGGCCCTGGGTGAAAAGTAATCATAAAGCCTGTTTCCATGCCTCGGCACCTAGACTTTTTTTGAGGATTGTCCTGAGCGGGTGCGTGTGGTCCAGGAGAAACATGTCTTGTGTCCCAACACCCCAAGTCTCTTCCTGCATCCTGGTGTGAGAATTCTACAGCTGTTTACTCTTTTACAAATAAGCTGCTTTTTAATGGGTTTCCCAGTGACTCGTTGGCAGAATTAGCTTTGTCCTCACATCTCAATTATAAACAGGATGTAAATCTGTTGGAACAGTCAAAGTTTCCAATTGTATGAGCCAAAAGAAATGGTCTCAGTGAGCATGGGAGTCCTCTGCTCTGGGCCTGTGCCACCTGCATGTAAAGAGGGTATCCTTTGGCACATCAGCATAGTTTGCCTTCTTTGTTTGGGAGGGGGCAAGGCTTAGGGAACTCAGGGGCCCTTTTACTAAGGCAAGGTAGGCGCCTACGCGTGTCCAACATGCGTCAAATTGGAGCTACCACATGCCCTGGGTGGTAATTCCATTTTGTACGCATGTCCAAAGAAGCGGTAGAAAATATTTTCTATTTTCTACCGCGTGGCGCTTACCCGGCGGTAATAGGCAGTTTATGTGCACTGACCTCCTACTGCCCAGTTAGCGCAAGAGACCTTAACGCTAAGTCAGTGGGTGGCGGTAAGGTCTCAGGCCCAAAATGGACAGGTGCTGGTTTTTATTTTGCTGCACATCCGTTTTTGGCCACAAAGTAAAAGAAATGCCTTCGTTCCTGGCGCCTGAAAAAAATTACCTGCGCGCGTACAAAACATGCACCCACACCAGCGCAGGCCACTTTTCGGCGCACTTTAGTAAAAGGTAGGGTTACCATATGTCCGGATTTACCCGGAATCTGCCTGTTTGTCCTATAGGCCAGCCCGCCCGCCAGCCTGCCCATTTGTCCAGAAATCTGGACAAACGGGCAGATTGTTAGCCTCCCCTCCCCTTAGTTACTACTGCCCTGGTGGTCTAGTGACCTCTTCCGCCTTCGGGGCAGGAAAGAGCCCCCTCTTTCCTGCCCGGAGTCCTGCCCTGCATGCATCCTTCAGTCTGTGCCCTGAAAATGACTAATACAAATCAAGGTAAGGTATACACAAAAAGTAGCACATATGAGTTTATCTTGTTGGGCAGACTGGATGGACCGTGCAGGTCTTTTTCTGCTGTCATCTACTATGTTACTGTGTTCCTGATCTCGGTGCTGATTCAAAATGGCCGCCGAGAGTTGAAGTGACCTCGCGAGACTTCAACTCTCGGCGGCCATTTTGAATCGGCACCGAGATCAGGAACAGGAAGGATGCATGCAGGGCAGCGCTCCAGACAGGAAAGAGGGGGCTCTTTCCTGCCCCGAAGAGATCACTAGACCACCAGGGCAGTAGTAAGGTAAGAGGAGGGGGGGTGACGGGGGGGAGGGGAAAATGTGACAGGGGACGGAGCGAGGGTGTGAAAGGGGACATGCTGGGGTGTGTGGTGGGGGGGCGGGGCATGTGTCCTCCTTTTTGGGGGACAAAATATGGTAACCCTAGTAAAAGGGCCCCTCAGATTGGTGGGGGGGAGCTTCCCCACTCTCCACTTCCCCCTCCCACATTGGTATCTGTTAGCTTTCTCTCTCCCCTCTCCCCAACACTCACCCTCTCTTCCATACACTTACATATTACACATTAACACAGGCCTGTTGTCACCAGGCTAAACCTTCACATCTGTTCTGTAACATTTTCACACCTTTTAATTTCTTAATATATTCTTATCTTCCTTTATCTTCTTGTTATTTGGTTTAGATTTAATTTTTATTTCTCTAGCCTTTCCTTATTAATTTATCATATCATGTTGCACAGTTCCTCTCCCCATTGATTTGTAAGGGCCCGAAATTCAGACCACAGGAGGCAGGCCCGGCTAACTCCGGCGGTCAGTGCCAAACCCGGGTATTTAATGCCGGGTCACTTACAGTTTCCGGCATTGAATATCTGGTTTGTTTTTGAGTGGTCTAAACTTAACCGGCCAAGCCGATATTCAGCGCTGGCTGATTAAATTCAAACCAGCCAAAGATATTCCACCTGTTGACACGGCCATATTTTTGGCCGACAAACGTAGCCAGCCAGATGCGGAATGCCGGCGCTGACCGGCTATGTCACACAATGTAGCCTTTCATCCAGCTAAGGCACTAAGCGCTAATATTGGGTAAGTATCATTTAACTGGCCATGTGCAGTTCCTGGTCAGTTAAATGGTTTTGAAAATCAAGGGGTAGGTTTTTACTTCTGTTGTTCATTTTATTCTCTAGATTTTTCCATCTTGTTGTTGTCTTTTTTTATATTATGTTTCATTTCTATTTTCCCCCTTTTTCTTCTTGTTTTTATCATATACTCTTCCATTCTCCACTCCCTCCCCTCCTGCTCTAATTCCCTCATCGTCAACCTCTGTGCCGAAGGAATGGATCCTCAGGAGCTTAGTCAAGATTGGGAGGCGGGGCTGGTGGTTGGGAGGTGAGGATAGTGCTGGGCAGACTTATACGGTCTGTGCCAGAGCCGGTGGTTGGGAGGAGGGGCTGGTGGTTGGGAGGCGGGGATAGTGCTGGGCAGACTTATACGGTATGTGCCAGAACTGGTGGTGGGAGGCGGGGCTGGTGGTTGGGAGGCGGGGATAGTGCTGGGCAGACTTATATGGTCTGTACCAGAGCCAGTGGTTGGGAGGCGGGGCTGGTGGTTGGGAGGCGGGGATAGTGCTGGGCAGACTTATACAGTCTGTGCCCTGAAGAGCACTGGTACAAATCAAAGTAGGGTATACACAAAAAGTAGCACATATGAGTTATCTTGTTGGGCAGACTGGATGGACCGTGCAGGTCTTTTTCTGCCGTCATCTACTATGTTACTCTTTCTTACATCTTCATTGACACCCTTCCCTCCTTCCTTCTCTCTCCATTTTGTTTCATATCTCTGCTTTTGTCTTGTCTTTACAATCTCTCTTCCTTCCTTTATCCTCCCTCATCAAGCCCTCCCTATTATTTCCCTTTTTTCTTATTATTTATTTTATTAGGATTTATTTACCGCCTTTTTGAAGGAGTTCACTCAAGGCGGTGTACAGTAACATAGATCAAACATGAGCAATAGGCAATTACAACACTAAGAATATTCGAAAACAATACAAAGTATGGCATGGTATAGTACTAGCAATGTCAACACAATACGTAATAGAACATTATAATTGGTAGTGAGGGGTAAGGCAAAGTTGTAACATATAGGTAGGTAAGAAAGTAGAAAGAATTAGAAAGTAAGGTGACTGATTTGAAGAAAGTTGCACATGAGGTCAGAGAGATGATTAAATATCATCTCAGCTAGGGTAGGAGTGGATAAACATGTCCCGCTGCAGTATGTGCAGCCCGAGTCAATCCTTGTGTGTGTGAGTGAGACTAACAAGTTAGTTACTTCTTCCATTAAAGGCTTGGTTGAAGAGCCAAGCTTTCACCTGTTTCCTGAAGTAGAGATAGTCTTGTGTTAAGAGGAGCCTTTCAGGCAGTGCATTCCAGAGTGTGGGAGCTACTCCGAAGAAGGCTTGCTTCGTGTAATGTCTTTTAGAGAGGGTGTGGTTAGTGAAAGTCCTTGGGACGACCTTAGTGTCCTTGGCGGTGTGTGGAGGATTATCCTATTCTTCAGATACTCAGGGCCATTTCCTTTCAGGGCCTTGAAGATCAGACATAGAGTTTTAAATTTAGCCCTGTATTGTACTGGTAACCAATGAAGTTTTTGCAAAATGGTGTGATGTGGTCACATCGCTTGCAACCTTCTATGAGTTTTGCTGTTCCATTCTGAATCAACTGGAGCTGGTGCAGGCCCTTTGTAGTCAGACTATTGTATAGTGCATTGCAGTAATCTAGTCCTGATGTTACCATGACATGCACAACTGGGATAAGATTTACCTTCTCAATGGAAGGAGAGAGGCAGCGTAGCTGTCGCAAATAGTAGAAGCAGTTCTTGAAGGTTGCTTGGATTTGGGGAATCAGAGTATGTGTTGAATCTAACTGTATTCCAAGGTTCCTGATTTGAGGGGGAGTTTGTACTTCCCAAAAGGGATTTTGATGTCAGGCATGTATCCACTTGTGTTAGGGACCCAGAGAAGCTCGGTTTTACTTGGGTTCAGGCAAAGTTTGTTGTGTTTAGCCCATTCTTGAATTGATGTTAGACAAGTAATCAGTTTATTCAAGGGTGTAGGTAAGTCAGGTTCAATGGGTATGAGTAGCTTCACATCATCCGCGTAGATGTAGAACTGAGTGTCTATTGACCGAATCAGCTCAGCTAGTGGCTTGAGGTAGATATTGAACAGAATAGGTGACAGTATCGATCCTTGTGGTACCCCACAGGTCAGTGTCCATGGTTGGCGGGGGTTGGAGTCCCCCGCCAGCTGAAGAAATATTTTTAAAGGTAGGACTCGGAGGAGGAAGCGGATCTCGGCTGGCGGGGGTTGGGGTCCCCCGCCAGCAAAAGTAAATGACGGCGGGGAGGGAGGGTTGGCGGCGGGAAGGGAGGGGGTGTCCGGCAATGGCGGAGAGGGGGGCGGCGGGGGGGGGGGCTAAAATGCGCCCCCTCCCTCTGGCTCTGGCCCCCCCTACCGCCGGAGTCCAGATACGCCCCATCCTGTGTCTCTCCCTGTGATTCTCAGCCCCAGACTATCATATTTCCCTTTTCCTCTTCTCCATCCCCACCCTCAATTCCAGCATCTCTTCCTCACCTTTCTTGCCTCCTTCCCCCTTTCAAACCTCTCTTCCTGACAGGGCAGCAACAGCAAATTTATAAACAGTGACCATCACAGAGCTTTCACACTCTTATACTGCTGAAGTCCTTGTGGCAACAGGAAGTGCATGTCAGAGGGGGCAGGAGGGCAGGAGCTCCAGTGCTACAGGAGCAGAAAGGCTCTGCTGTTGGCACTCCCCCAGGAAGAAGAGGTTGAAAGGGAGTCACTGGGCCAGGGGCGTAGCCAGACACCCAATTTTGGGTGGGCCTGGCCCCGAGATGGGTGGCTAGAAGTACTCTACAAGTGATTTGGTCTCTCTTCTCTTACCTGCATACCATATGGTCTCTCAAACATCACCCCCTCCACTGCATACCTTTTAAATAGCAGATTTTCACTGACAGTGAGCAGAAACTTATACACACTGCTCATGTTGGCCCCACAGCCTTCCCTCTGATGTAACTTCCTGTTTCCGCATAGGTGGGAATACATCAGAGGGAAGGCTGTGGGGCTGGTGTGAGCAGTATGTATCAGTCGCTGATTTGATTTTTTGATTTTTTTTTTTTATTTGTACCCCGCACTTTCCCACTCATGGCAGGCTCAACACGGCAGGCAATAGAGGGTTAAGTGACTTGCCCAGAGTCACAAGGAGCTGCCTGTGCCGGGAATCGAACTCAGTTCGTCAGTTCCCCAGGACTGCTCACTGCAGGCGAAGATCTGATATTTACAAGGTATGCAGGAGGGACAGTTGGGAGTTTTCGGCTGGTGGGGCTTAGGGAATCCCTGCTAGCCACATCATAGATGTGCTGCTACTGGGTGGGCCTGAGCCCAAAATGGGTGGGCCTGGGCCCACCCGAGCCCACCCTTGGCTACGCCACTGCACTGGGCAATGGAGCAAACAGGGGAGGAGGGATCAGAAAACAGGGCAGCACCAGCAACCACAAAATTGTCAGTGGCACATAACCAGATAATTCTGCTGAAAATCCAGCGAGACCACTGTGGTGAGTACTGCTGTGGTTTGGGAGCAGAGTCAAGGTGGAGCCAGGAGTTACCTGGGCACCACTGATCTTCAGGGCAGTACCTGGATAGCTACCCTGTTAGCGTAGGACAGAAAAATGGCTTGTCTAAGTTAATTGAATAGCTATCCGGGTACTGCTGTTGATTATCAGTGGTACCCAGGTAACTCCCAGCAGGCTACTGACTTCCTGGATATTCAGTGCCAGCACCTAATTGCCTTGGGATCCCCGCCAGACCCAAAGTATCTCAGATCCTAGGGGGAGGGGTGGCAGCGGCGATCTGGGGAGGGGGTGGCGGCAGCAGGGGCCCTGCTCAGTCTCTCAGTGGCTCTGCCAATGGAAAAACAGGTTTGTGAACTCCTATATTATCTGCAACTTAGAAATTCATTTCACCAAAAAGGGAGACTTCAAGATTTTATGACAGAGCTCACTTCTTTTCAGAAATTTGTGTTGATCTGGGAAAGCCAAGTTCCCAGGATAAGGGAATTATTTCACAGTGTGAGAGCAGAGTGCACATGCCTAAAAAAAAAAAAAAAAAAATGCTTACATTCATTGTCTGATCTCCATTGTGGACTTAATTTCATTACAATATTCTTTGTGCCGGCACCACAGAAGGTCACATGGCGTGAGCCTTCTTTAAGCACATTATTTTGAAAGGACATGTTCCTTCTTTTAAACAGTTTATCAGTATGGTATGATTTCAGCTGATGGCTGACTACAGTGGATGTCTTGGCCAAGCGCACCTCTGGGAAGTTGCTTATCAGTAAAACTTCATATTTTCCAGCACTTTGCAGGAGCCTCGGATCGCCATTAACCCTCATCTCTGTCATTCATTAAATGTATACAGCTATCCAGGCTCTTGCAATTTTTCTCAGGCTCCACAGAATGTTATTTGGGCTGTCTCTGAGGATATTAATCTCTATCCCACGGAGATTTACTCATGTGCATTGTTAGTAAACTTCCAGATTCTGCAGGATACAAGCCTTGGATGAAATGTACCCTGACCTGAAGAGCTGACAGTCTAAATTTTGAGGGTATTGGCCAATCAGATAGTTCCGTCTTGCTGGATGAAAAATGACTTGCGTCATCACTGAGTGGAAAAGCAGACTTCCACTTTTCAGATTTTAATCTCCCATTGCTCTCACAGTTGAGGACAAGCGGCCTAGTGGTTAAAGCACTGGGCTGAGAAGCCGGGAAGCCAGATTTCAGTTCTCATTTCTGCCTCTGCCAGTTTTTCTGACCTAAAGCGCGCTAATGGATTTAGCATGCGCTAAATGATAAGGACTAGATTCTATATAAGGCGGCTGAAAATTCCATACGGTAAAAAAAATGCGCCTAGGTGTATTCTGTGAAGTACACCTAAATTTTATAGAATAGGCTTAAATTTTCACGTGGTATATAGAATACACCTAGCGCCTCTCCACGTGACCAAATGTAGTCACAGACATAAGCACCGCCATACTGGGAAAAGACCAAGGGTCCATGAAGCCCAGTATCCTGTCTCCGACAGCGGCCAATCCAGGCTTCAAGAACCCGGCAAAACCCATTAAAAAAAATAATTTTTAATAATGTTCAATGGACTTTTCCCTCAGGAATCTGTCCAAACCCCCTTTAAACTCCATAAGGCCAGCTGCTGTCACTACGTTTTCCGGCAATGAGTTCCAGAGTCCAACTACATGCTGAGTAAAAAAAACCCTTTCTCATATTTGTTTTAAATCTACCGTATTCTAGCTTCATCTTGTGTCCCCTGGTTCTATTGCTGTTTGAGAGTGTAAACAAACGCTTCACATCTGTCCACTCTACTCCGACGCCTAAATTAGGTGCAGAGCGGATGTATTCTATAACAACGTGCATAGATTTTACAAACGCCCACACCCCGCCCGCTTTTCAACTATGCGACTTAGAATTTAGGCACACCGTGTTACATAATACACTTTGCGAGTTGTATGCATAAATCTTAATGCCAATTAGTGCTAATAATTACTTGTTAACGTCCAATTAGCAGCGTTAATTAGCTAGTTGACCAATTAAGTTATGTGCACTGCGAGTTGTATGCATAAATCTTAATGCCAATTAGTGCTAATAATTACTTGTTAACGTCCAATTAGCAGCGTTAATTAGCTAGTTGACCAATTAAGTTATGTGCACTGTTATAGAATGCACTTTGATTTCCGGGCAAAATTTAAGGAACCATACATAGAATCCCGGGCTATATTCCTATGGGCGTCTTTATCGTTTAGCATGCACTCCTTAGATTGTAAGCTCTCTGGGTCAGGGACATGTTGTATATGATTATTTACCACCATTTTACAATGCTGCGTGTGTGTTCAGTATGCTTTCTATCTCACTTTCTATACCACTTTCTATCTCAGTTGATAACACCCTCATCCTCCCCGTCTCATCTGCCCGCAACCTCGGAGTCATCTTTGACTCCTCTCTCTCCTTCTCTGCGCATATCCAACAGATAGCCAAGACCTGTCGCTTCTTCCTCTTTAACATCAGCAAAATTCGCCCTTTCCTCTCTGAACACACCACCCGAACTCTTGTCCACGCTCTCATTACCTCTCGCCTGGACTACTGCAACTTACTCCTCACCGGCCTCCCACTTAGCCATCTATCCCCCTTCAATCAGTTCAGAACTCCGCTGCGCGCCTTATATTCCGCCTGAACCGATATACTCATATCACCCCTCTCCTCAGGTCACTTCATTGGCTTCCGATCAGATACCGCATTCAATTCAAGCTTCTCCTTCTTACCTACAAATGCACTCAGTCTGCTGCCCCTCACTATCTTTCTACCCTCATCTCCCCTTACGTTCCCGCCCGTAACCTCCGTTCACAGGATAAATCCCTCCTCTCAGTACCCTTCTCCACCACCGCCAACTCCAGGCTCCGCTCATTCTGCCTCGCCTCACCCTATGCTTGGAACAACCTTCCTGAACCCTTACGCCAAGCCCCCTCCCTGCCCGTCTTCAAGTCTTTGCTTAAAGCCCACCTCTTCAATGCTACGTTCGGCACCTAACCCTTACCGTTCAGTGAATCCAGACTGCCCCAATTTGACTGCCCCTATCGGACCGACCGTTCACTTGTCTATTAGATTGTAAGCTCTTTGAGCAGGGACTGTCTCTCTTTGTTAAATTGTACAGCGCTGCGTAACCCTAGTAGCGCTCTAGAAATGTTAAGTAGTAGTAGTAGTATGCAATAAAAATGATGAGGTTGATATTTAGTGGCATCTAGCCGGCTAGGAGGTGCTCCTCCTACCTGGATTACAGCCTCTGGCCAGCTAATGATTTTCAGCGGCATTCATTTTCAAAGCACGTTGAATTCTACCTTTGATAAAGTTCATGATAATACTCAACCCCCAGATATCTGAAGGCATATGGTTATTATATTATATGTGTATATTTTTGATACTTCTTCACAGTTCTATTATTAGGTTGGAATTTACTGTTTTCAAGTTTGTTTATGTGTTTATTTATTTGTTGCATTTGTATCCCATATTTTCCCACCTATTTGCAGGTTCAATGTGGCTTACATAGTACCGTCAAAGGCACTTGCCCAGTCAGTTGATAACAGATACAAGGTTGTATAGTGATCGTATAAGATATAATTGGACGGTCGGAAGGGATGAAGATTGCGTGTTGTCCAGTACGATTATAGTCTTGTTGTGTTGCTGGGTGGGACGTTTACGTGGGGTTATTGAGGTAACCGTTTTGAAGAGGTTGGTTTTTAGTGATTTCCTGAAGTTCAGGTGGTCCTGTATTGTTTTCACAGCTTTTGGGAGCCCATTCCTTAGTTTTGCGCTTATGTAGGAGAAGCCGGCTGCGTAAGTTGTTTTGTATTTCAGTCCTTTGCAATTTGGGTAGTGTAGGTTTTGGTGGGATCTTGACGATTTGACTTTGTTTCTTATTGGCAGATCTATAAGGTCTGTCATGCATCCTGGGACTACTCCGTATATGATTTTGTGGACTAAGGTGCAGATTTTGAAGGTGATCCGTTCACCTCATTTATGTTTATTCTTGATTATTTTACTATTGTTACGCTGTTAACAAAATTGTAAGTTTTATGTTAAACTGTACCTGCTGTACACCGCCTTGGGTGAATCTCTTCATAAAGGCTTAGTAAATAAATCCCAATAAATAAATCAATAAATATTACGTAGGGGACACCCATTGCCTTTCAACCCCCTTCTAGATCAAGTTCCGTTGTCCTTTAAAGATACTATAATGTCTTTAGAAGTCATCTTTCACACCTTACAGTTCAATAATAGTTCAGAGGTGTGGTAGCCGTGTTAGTCCACTCTTAAGGTTATCAATAGAAATGAAACAAAATAAAACATGGAAAAGAAAATAAGATGATACCTTTTTTACTGGACATAACTTAATACATTTCTTGATTAGCTTTCGAAGGTTGCCCTTCTTCGTCAGATCGGAAATAAGCAAATGTGCTAGCTGACAGTGTATATAAGTGAAAACATTCAAGCATTGCTATGACAGTAAAATAGATACCATTGGAGATTCTACATGGAATGTTGCTACTATTGGAGATTCTACATGGAATGTTGCTACTATTGAGATTCTGTTGCTACTATTGGAGATTCTACATGGAATGTTGCTATTCCACTAGCAACATTCCATGTAGAAGGCTGCGCAGGCTTCTGTTTCTGTGAGTCTGACGTCTTGCACGTACGTGCAGGACGTCAGACTCACAGAAGCAGAAACCTGCGCGGCCACATTGGTGATCTGCAAGGGCCGACTTCTACATGGAATGTTGCTAGTGGAATAGCAACATTCCATGTAGAATCTATAGAAATCAAACAAAATAAAACATGGAAAAGAAAATAAGACGATACCTTTTTTATTGGACATAACTTAATACATTTCTTGATTAGCTTTCGAAGGTTGCCCTTCTTCGTCAGATCGGAAATAAGCAAATGTGGTAGCTGACAGTGTATATAAGAGAAACATCAAAGCATTACTTTGACAGTCTGACAGAGCGGGAGGGTGGGGGTATGCATGGGGACATCAAAGCATTTCATTGATATTCTAACAGAATGGGTGTTGGTAGGTGAGAGGAGGGTAATAAACATTTCACAAGACCCCACAGTCATTTACAAAGGAAAGATATTCAACATAAAGGGATCTTTCACTTGCTCATCTTCCAATGTGGTATATATCATTCAGTGTAAAAAATGTAACGAAGGATGCTATATTGGAGAAACAGGCCAGATGCTTAAGACAAGATTCAATCTGCACAGACATCACATGAAAATAGCCGGTGCCAGTCAGGCCCCCACCCCTGTGGGCCAACACTTCACAAGACCAGAACACTGCACCAGTGATTTCACAGTAAGAATACTGAAAGGTAATTTTAAAACAATACAGGAACATAAGACCTTTGAAATAAGAATGATTGAATATTTTGACACCCAACAAACAGGACTTAATAAGGATCTGGGTTTTCTAACTCATTATAAAACACTAGGAAAAAATGCTCGTTTCTGAGGGCAATGAAACGGGCGCTAGCAAGGGGCCCCCTCCCTCCGTCCCTCCGAGCTACTTGCCTTGTTAGTTCGCTGTGGCGTTTCGGTTTCGGGCCTCCAGTGTCATAGCTCCGTCCTCGACGTCATGACGTTTGACACGAGGGCGGTGCAGACACTCCAGGGCACACCGGATATCTCGGGCGCCCCAACTTCCGTGGAGGCTTCAGAACGTTGGGGTTGCCTTTTATATAGAGAGATAAGCTGTATTTCTCTGTTTATTACCCTCCTCTCACCTACCAACACCCATTCTGTTAGAATATCAATGAAATGCTTTGATGTCCCCATGCATACCCCCACCCTCCCACTCTGTCAGACTGTCAAAGTAATGCTTTGATGTTTCTCTCATATATACTATCTGCTACCTCATTTGCTTATTTCCGATCTGACGAAGAAGGGCAACCTTCGAAAGCTAATCAAGAAATGTATTAAGTTATGTCCAATAAAAAAGGTATCATCTTATTTTCTTTTCCATGTTTTATTTTGTTTGATTTCTATAGATTCTACATGGAATGTTGCTATTCCACTAGCAACATTCCATGTAGAAGTCGGCCCTTGCGGATCACCAATGTGGCCGCGCAGGCTTCTGCTTCGTGCAGGACGTCAGACTCACAGAAACAGAAGCCTGCGCAGCCTTCTACATGGAATGTTGCTAGTGGAATAGCAACATTCCATGTAGAATCTCCAATAGTAGCAACATTCCAAGTAGAATCTCCAATAGTATCTATTTTACTGTCATAGTAATGCTTGAATGTTTTCACTTATATACACTGTCAGCTAGCACATTTGCTTATTTCCGATCTGAGGAAGAAGGGCAACCTTCGAAAGCTAATCAAGAAATGTATTAAGTTATGTCCAATAAAAAAGGTATCATCTTATTTTCTTTTCCATGTTTTATTTTGTTTGGTTTCTATTGATAACCAATAATAGTTCAGAAATATTAGGGAGCTTTTAGAAAGATCATCTCTTTAAAATCTTGAATTCATGCATTAGTTTTAAATCATCTACGATCTAGGGTCCTGCATTATTCTGTATGTTCCGTCTGTAACCCCCAGGGGAAACTAATAAAATGGAAGTATCTGGAGACCGGGAGAGTTTCCTCCAGGGCCTTAGCAGAGAAGAAACGCATCCCAGAGGGCAGACAGGGAGGTTCTGAGTGACAATCTGCTCAGTGTGTGGCGGCAGCCAAAAAAGCAAACAGGATGCTAGGAATTATTAGGAAAGGAATGGTGTGAATAAGACCGAAAATACTATAATGCCTTTGTGTCGCTCCATGGTGCATCCGCACCTTGAGTATTGCGTTCAGTTCTGGTCGCCATAGCTGAAAAAAAGATATAGCGGAATTAGAAAAAGTTTAAAGAGCGACCAAAATGAAAAAGGGGATGGAACTCTTCTTGTATGAGGAAAGGCTAAGGAGGTTAGGGCTCTTCAGCTTGGAACAGTGACGGACGAAGGGAGATATGATTGAGGTCTACAAAATCCAAGGGGGGCCCGGCGCCACAGTCCCCTCCGTCCACCACCGGGCCGGGCCCCCCTGAATTCAAATCATAGTGCCTCACCCCGACCTCGCTCCGTGTGAAAGCGCAGCAGCGGCAGTCTGCAGATCGCCTCCCTTCAGGCCTTCCCTCCGTGTCCCGCCCTTGTCTGATGTTACTTGCGCGAGGGCGGGACACAGGGAGGGAAGGCCTGAAGGGAGGCGATCTGCAGACTGCCGCGCTTCTTTCACACGGAGCGAGGTCGAGGTGCTATGATTTGAATTCAGGGAGTCCCGGCCCGATGGTGGACGGAGGGGGGCGGGTGGAGGGGACTGAGGCACCGGGCACCCCTTGGAGGCCCGGGCCTGGGAAATTTTGTCTCCCCCTGCCCTCCCCCTTGGCAGCCCTGCTGTGGGGACGGAGCACTGAAAGGCAGCTCTAGCCAAAGAGGGGCCCATGAAGAAAGCCTTTGTAGTAGATCCCGCACTCTGCCACGAAAAAAAGAGCTAAAAAAATGCCATGGCATGCAAATTACTGTCACATTAAAATTGCGGCAGTAATCTGTGCTTCACTGCTAAATGTAATCTTTCCTGTCAGTCCCTAAGTGGTGATTGGCTCAGGCACCGACAGGAAGGCTGACATTTAAAAAAATCACAAGCATGCCCCCTTACCCAATACCCTGACAATAATCCTCAACCTGACACTTCATCCCACCCCGCACCCCCCCCCCCAAAACACTCGTGGTGTCCCCCCACCCCCCAAAACATATCTCCTGGTGTGTCCCCCCCCCCATGACCGACTCCCCTCCTGTCCTGACCCCTGGAAAATAGTCCTAGTGTCTAGTAGCCCCCTCCCAGGGCTGCTGTGGGGTGGGGGCAGGTGGGGCAAAATTCCCAGGGCCCGGCTCCAAGGGGTCCCCGGCGCCAGAAGGTTCTGCTTCTTCGGTCTGTCTCTTTCTTGCTCTTTCGTGTCAGGACCTAGGTAATCGCGTTAACGTGATAACCTGGGTTCCGGCACACAGGAGCAGGAGAGTGACAGATCGAGGGAAAAGCAGACGCTGGGGTGGTGGCCAGAATGGGGGGAGAGCAGCAGCTGCGGTGGCCCTGCCCCGGGCCCAGCTCTGTATCTCAGTGGTCCTGCCCCCTCCCCTTCACATAGGTCAAAAATAGGCCATATTTTATAGATGGCTATTTACATACAAATAAAATACAGCGATGGCCCCTCAGTGCAACCTTTCTTTGAAACTTCATTTAAGGAAAAAGAAAGTTCACAGCACTATGAATCGTCGTGGTTCGTCTTGTAACTTGAATTCCAGTACCATTGGCAGTCAGCAGCGCTGAGAGGTTGTTCCTTGCACTTGCTCCGCTTCCGCCTGGTGAAGGGCAATCGTGGGCCTGTGGTGAGCAAGATGGAAGCAGCCCTGTGGATTTGTAAGGTGATTGCTAGAACTCTTTCTCCGAGGCGCTACTGACCCACCAGTCCCAGCCAGCAATCGGTTGCAGACCTTGAACAACAGAGTGCAAAACCCCTGAAAAATATTTCTAAGTTTTAAAAACTGAATTTGTGTGTCTCTCTTTTTTTTTTTTCCCCTGTAGAAGCCTAGCTGAGAGCAGAACAGTGGTTAAAGGGACACCCATCACTCATTTGCCTTGGTAAGAATATTAGCTGTGATTTAACCCTGTTATAGAAGGCTGAGATTTTGGAAATGACATCCACAATCCTTTTTGAAAATTTAAAATACAACAAGCTCTCACAAGCTACACATGGATTTTCAAAAACTTTCCCTAGTAGTCTAGGACCCTCCCACCCATCCTTTGACCCCTTACCTATGCCACCCTGACCCTGTAACTTAAATGAGGCAGGAGCGATGACCACTCGCTCCTGCCTACTACGCCATCATCTCCAAAATGGTGGCGCCCAACCCTACACAGTGCATTCTGGGATGAACCGAGAAGGGTTAATTTGTAGATGACGGCACTGGAGGCAGGAGCGAATGGACATAGCCAGCATCCTCAAGGCACCTAAATGAAGGTTCCCAGTGGTAGAATTTCTCTTGAAAGTGTAGAATACGTTGTATTGATTAGTGGAACAAACTTTTACTTTAATGCATTTTGAATTGAATGGTGAAAAATGCACACAGGTGTGAAAACTTTTACAAGCCACATTACAAGAGGCAGCAGAAGAGTGTTTTAATGGATCAGATACACTAATTGTGCCTAGTCAAGTAGAAACAGGAACCAGTTGGTACAAAGTGATACACCAGAAGCAGAAAGGGTACTGGGAAGCAGAAAGCAAATAGGGGAGGCAGGAGATTTTGGATTTAGCTCATGCCTTTTTCGGTAGTTAGCTGTAGTCTCAAGGACTCAGAAGCAGGGGCATAGCCAGACTTCAGAGGGAGGGGGGTCCAGAGCACGAGGTGAGGGGGCACATTTTAGCCCCCCCCCCCGACGCCACCACCAACTTTGCCCCCCCCCCCCGACGCCGACCCTCTCGACCCCCCCCCCCGACGCCAATCCTCCCCCGCCGTCGCCTACCTTTGCTGGCGGGGGACCCCAACCCCCGCCAGCCGAGGTCCTCTTCTTCCGGCGCAAGGCTTCGTTCTGTTTCTGTGAGTCTGACGTCCTGCACGTACGAAGCCTTGCGCCGGAAGAAGAGGACCTCGGCTGGCGGGGGTTGGGGTCCCCCGCCAGCAAAGGTAGGTGACGGCGGCAGCGGTAGAGGGTTGGCAACGGGAGGGGGGTCCAGAGGGTCGGCGGCGGGGGGGGGGGGGGGGCAAAGTTGGTACATTTGTCCTTTAGATTGTAAGCTCCTTTGAGCAGGGACTGTCCTTCTATGTTAAATTGTATAGCGCTGCATAACCCTAGTAGCGCTTTAGAAATGTCAAGTAGTAGTAGTATGTTTATTCATTGAAAACCTGAATGGCTATGGACTCCCCAGAACCAGTTTGGGAAGCCATGGAGCAGAGAGTGTCACATACATTGGATCCCCCCCACCAACGTTTCCTATCACAGGCAGAAGAGCTGCGACACATTTATAGCTCTTGCCCAAGTTCTCCCCATAGAACAGAAGATCAAAGAAACATGATTAGTGTCCACACACTTTATAAAACTTTCAGTCGCATATTGTTCTTTCAGTGTCATTGAAAGAAATATAAATAGACTTTGTTAACAAATATACTGATAATTCTGAATAAATAACGTCTCCATCTGTGCCATGAGAAAAGGAAGACAGGGTCTCACGGAGGATCCCGAGGAACAGGCATGTCAGCTGACCAATCATGTGACACACTCATGGCTTTCTGGATAATAGCCACAGGGGACGCCATTCTGCAGTCACACTGCCATAAATACTTGGGGTCGCAAACAGTTCCAGGTCACATGTAATGGGGTAAAACTCAGGCCCAGCACTGGTTCTCAAAGCTGTCCTGGGGGAGCATAAGATACATTTTCATGCAATGGAAGTAACACATGTAGAACTACCTCATGAATATTCATTGCAGACGTCTGAAAACCTGACTGGCTGAGGTGCCCAGGACGGGTTTGAGACCAGGAAAGGGAAATGGGACTTGATATACTGTCTTTCTGAGGTTTTTTGCAACTACATTCAAAGCGGTTTACATATATTCAGGTACTTATTTTGTACCAGGGGCAATGGAGGGTTAAGTGACTTGCCCAGAGTCACAAGGAGCTGCAGTGGGAATTGAACCCAGTTCCCCAGAATCAAAGTCCACTGCACTAACCACTAGGCTACGCCTCCACTCTTTCCACCAATAAAAGCCAACCTCATCAGTGATGTCACAATGCCTTGATCGCCCAATACTTGGCTCACTTCTGATATTGTGATGTCATAAGGGAAATGGTACTTGAGATACCGCCTTTCTGAGGTTTTTGCAACTACATTCAAAGCGGTTTACATATATTCAGGTACTTATTTTGTATCAGGGGCAATGGAGGGTTAAGTGACTTGCCCAGAGTCACAAGGAATCAAACTCAGTTCCCCAGGATCGAAGTCCACTGCACTAACCACTAGGCGACTCCTCAGCTGTATAGATTTTTCTAGCACAGGAATCCTCAAACCTTTCCTAGTGACCCCGCAGCTAGCCGGGTTTTCAGGATACCACAATGACTGCGCAAGAGAGAAATTTCCATGCAGTGGTGACCTCTGCAAATTTATCGTGTGCATGCTCACTGGGGACATCCTGAAAGCTTACCAGGCAACTTTGGGAAGGTCTGTTTTTAGGGCTTACAATGGTTCTTAACATTCAGCAGTGGAACTGTCTTATATTTGTTACTAATGTTGAAAGAAGCTGGGTTAATACTTAGAAAGTTTCACAAAAATGTGTGACTCCTAATACACAAGGGCAAAGTGCCAGCTTCACTAGGTCTGCTAACAAGAGGAAGTGCAGGAGACCATGTTCCCAAGAGGGGGGGGGGGGGGGGGGGGTAGGGGGCAGGTAAGGACAGACGTGACAGTGAGAGGAGGAAAAGCAGACAGGTAACAGTGAGGCAATGAGACTAAGTGGCAGAGAATAACAGGGAAGGGGTGAAAGTGAGAGTGACAGGGGGTGAGTGACAGGATAGGAGACACTGGCTGGGTAACAGTGAGGGGTGAGACAGCGAGTGACTGAGTGGGAGACATTCGCTGGATAACAGAGAGGGGTGAAACAGAGAGTGACTGAGGGGGACGGGACACTGGCTGAATAACAGTGAGGGGGTGAGACAGGGAGTGACTGAGGAGGAGAACCTGCCTGGATAGCAGTGAGGGGGTGAGAGACGAAGTGACAGAGGGGGAGACACTGGCTGGATCGCAGTGAGGGGGGTGGGACAGGGAGTGACTGAGGGGGGGACACTGGCTGAATAACAGTGAGCAAGTGAGACAGGGTGTGACTGAGGAGGAGAACCTGCCTGGATAGCAGTGAGGGGGTGAGAGACGAAGTGACAGAGGGGGAGACACTGGCTGGATAGCAGTGAGGGGGGTGGGACAGGGAGTGACTGAGGGGGGGACACTGGCTGAATAACAGTGAGCAAGTGAGGCAGGGTGTGACTGAGGAGGAGAACCTGCCTGGATCGCAGTGAGGGGGTGAGAGACGAAGTGACAGAGGGGGAGACACTGGCTGGATCGCAGTGAGGGGGTGGGACAGGGAGTGACTGAGGAGATATTGGCTGGGTAACAGTGAAGGGGGAGAGACAGACTGAGGGGGAAGCACTGGTTGAGTAGCAGTGAGGGGGTGAGACACAGAGGGGGGGACACTGGCTGGATAACAGAGAGGGGTGAAACAGGGAGTGACTGAGGGGGGGACATTGGCTGAATAACAGTGAGCAAGTGAGGCAGGGTCTGACTGAGGAGGAGAACCTGCCTGGATAGCAGTGAGGGGGTGAGAGACGAAGTGACAGAGGGGGAGACACTGGCTGGATAGCAGTGAGGGGGGTGGGACAGGGAGTGACTGAGGGGGGGACACTGGCTGAATAACAGTGAGCAAGTGAGGCAGGGTGTGACTGAGGAGGAGAACCTGCCTGGATCGCAGTGAGGGGGTGAGAGACGAAGTGACAGAGGGGGAGACACTGGCTGGATCGCAGTGAGGGGGTGAGAGACGAAGTGACAGAGGGGGAGACACTGGCTGGATAGCAGTGAGGGGGTGGGACAGGGAGTGACTGAGGAGATATTGGCTGGGTAACAGTGAAGGGGGAGAGACAGACTGAGGGGGAAGCACTGGTTGAGTAGCAGTGAGGGGGTGAGACACAGAGGGGGGGACACTGGCTGGATAACAGAGAGGGGTGAAACAGGGAGTGACTGAGGGGGGGACATTGGCTGAATAACAGTGAGCAAGTGAGGCAGGGTGTGACTGAGGAGGAGAACCTGCCTGGATAGCAGTGAGGGGGTGAGAGACGAAGTGACAGAGGGGGAGACACTGGCTGGATAGCAGTGAGGGGGGTGGGACAGGGAGTGACTGAGGGGGGGACACTGGCTGAATAACAGTGAGCAAGTGAGGCAGGGTGTGACTGAGGAGGAGAACCTGCCTGGATAGCAGTGAGGGGGTGAGAGACGAAGTGACAGAGGGGGAGACACTGGCTGGATCGCAGTGAGGGGGTGAGAGACGAAGTGACAGAGGGGGAGACACTGGCTGGATAGCAGTGAGGGGGTGGGACAGGGAGTGACTGAGGAGATATTGGCTGGGTAACAGTGAAGGGGGAGAGACAGACTGAGGGGGAAGCACTGGTTGAGTAGCAGTGAGGGGGTGAGACACAGAGGGGGGGACACTGGCTGGATAACAGAGAGGGGTGAAACAGGGAGTGACTGAGGGGGGGACATTGGCTGAATAACAGTGAGCAAGTGAGGCAGGGTCTGACTGAGGAGGAGAACCTGCCTGGATAGCAGTGAGGGGGTGAGAGACGAAGTGACAGAGGGGGAGACACTGGCTGGATAGCAGTGAGGGGGGTGGGACAGGGAGTGACTGAGGGGGGGACACTGGCTGAATAACAGTGAGCAAGTGAGGCAGGGTGTGACTGAGGAGGAGAACCTGCCTGGATCGCAGTGAGGGGGTGAGAGACGAAGTGACAGAGGGGGAGACACTGGCTGGATAGCAGTGAGGGGGTGAGAGACGAAGTGACAGAGGGGGAGACACTGGCTGGATAGCAGTGAGGGGGTGGGACAGGGAGTGACTGAGGAGATATTGGCTGGGTAACAGTGAAGGGGGAGAGACAGACTGAGGGGGAAGCACTGGTTGAGTAGCAGTGAGGGGGTGAGACACAGAGGGGGGGACACTGGCTGGATAACAGAGAGGGGTGAAACAGGGAGTGACTTAGGGGGGACATTGGCTGAATAACAGTGAGCAAGTGAGGCAGGGTCTGACTGAGGAGGAGAACCTGCCTGGATAGCAGTGAGGGGGTGAGAGACGAAGTGACAGAGGGGGAGACACTGGCTGGATAGCAGTGAGGGGGGTGGGACAGGGAGTGACTGAGGGGGGGACACTGGCTGAATAACAGTGAGCAAGTGAGGCAGGGTGTGACTGAGGAGGAGAACCTGCCTGGATCGCAGTGAGGGGGTGAGAGACGAAGTGACAGAGGGGGAGACACTGGCTGGATCGCAGTGAGGGGGTGAGAGACGAAGTGACAGAGGGGGAGACACTGGCTGGATAGCAGTGAGGGGGTGGGACAGGGAGTGACTGAGGAGATATTGGCTGGGTAACAGTGAAGGGGGAGAGACAGACTGAGGGGGAAGCACTGGTTGAGTAGCAGTGAGGGGGTGAGACACAGAGGGGGGGACACTGGCTGGATAACAGAGAGGGGTGAAACAGGGAGTGACTGAGGGGGGGACATTGGCTGAATAACAGTGAGCAAGTGAGGCAGGGTCTGACTGAGGAGGAGAACCTGCCTGGATAGCAGTGAGGGGGTGAGAGACGAAGTGACAGAGGGGGAGACACTGGCTGGATAGCAGTGAGGGGGTGGGACAGGGAGTGACTGAGGGGGGGACACTGGCTGAATAACAGTGAGCAAGTGAGGCAGGGTGTGACTGAGGAGGAGAACCTGCCTGGATCGCAGTGAGGGGGTGAGAGACGAAGTGACAGAGGGGGAGACACTGGCTGGATCGCAGTGAGGGGGTGAGAGACGAAGTGACGGAGGGGGAGACACTGGCTGGATAGCAGTGAGGGGGTGGGACAGGGAGTGACTGAGGAGATATTGGCTGGGTAACAGTGAAGGGGGAGAGACAGACTGAGGGGGAAGCACTGGTTCAGTAGCAGTGAGGGGGTGAGACACAGAGGGGGGGACACTGGCTGGATAACAGAGAGGGGTGAAACAAGGAGTGACTGAGGGGGGGACATTGGCTGAATAACAGTGAGCAAGTGAGGCAGGGTCTGACTGAGGAGGAGAACCTGCCTGGATCGCAGTGAGGGGGTGAGAGACAAAGTGACAGAGGGGGAGACCCTGGCTGGATAGCAGTGAAGTGGTGAGACAGGGAGTGACTGAGGAGATATTGGCTGGATAACAGTGAAGGGGGAGAGACAGACTGAGGGGGAAACACTGGTGGTTGAGTAACAGTGAGGGGGTGAGACGGAGTGACTAAGAAGACAGATGGAGTGACTGAGGGGAAGACGCTGGCTGGATAGCAGTGAGGGGGTGAGACAGCGAGTGACTGAGGGGAAGACGCTGGATAGCAGTGAGGGGGTGAGACATGAAGTGACAGAGGGGGAGACACTGGCTGGATAACAGAGAGGGGTGAAACAGGGAGTGACTGAGGGGGGACAGTGGATGAATAACAGAGAGGGGTGGGACAGGGAGTGACTGAGGGGGAAACACTGTCTGGATAGCAGTGAAGTGGTGAGACAGGGATTGACTGAGGAGATACTTGCTGGATAACAGTGAAGGGGGAGAGACAGACTGAGGGGGAAACACTGGTGGTTGAGTAACAGTGAGGGGGTGAGACGGAGTGACTAAGAAGACAGATGGAGTGACTGAGGGGAAGACGCTGGCTGGATAGCAGTGAGGGGGTGAGACAGCGAGTGACTGAGGGGAAGACGCTGGATAGCAGTGAGGGGGTGAGACATGAAGTGACAGAGGGGGAGACACTGGCTGGATAACAGAGAGGGGTGAAACAGGGAGTGACTGAGGGGGGACAGTGGATGAATAACAGAGAGGGGTGAAACAGGGAGTGACTGAGGGGGGGGGACAGTGGATGAATAACAGTGAGGAAGTGAGACAGGGAGTGACTGAGGAGGAGAACCTGCCTGAATAGCAGCGAGGGGGTGAGAGACGAAGTGACAGAGGGGGGGACACTGGCTGGATAGCAGTGAGGGGGTGGGACAGGGAGTAACTGAGGGGGAAACACTGGCTGGATAACAGTGAAGGGGAGAGACAGACTGAGGGGGAAACACTGGTTGAGTAACAGTGAGGTGGTGAGACAGGGATTGACTGAGAAGGAGATACTGGCTGGGCAACAGTGAAGGGGGAAATACTGGTTGAGTAACAGTGAGGGGGTGAGACAGATCGACTGAGATGGTGAGAGTGGGAATGATGAGAGGGTGCTGCTCAAAGCAGGGCTGAATACTTGTTGAGATGGGGTCGTTCTTAGGGTCTTGTGACCTCTTTCAGCCTCCTTGTTCTTTGCACAGATGTACACACATACATATGCACAAATATATATCTGGAATCTCGTGAGCACATGTACACGCGTATCACACACGCATGCACAGATATGTACAGATATTTACACAGACACACTGGGTTCTCAGCGTCACATTTCTGTCTCAGTAAGCAGGCCGTCACCCAGCCCGGACGTCATCAGCACCACCTGTGGTACCAGATCTACGACAGAGAGAAAAGGATGTCAGAGGGAGACCCAGACCCCTCCCCAACTCCTGGGAACATACTGGGAGATCCAAGCCCCCCTCCTCCTAAGAGCTGGGGATTTAAATGTGTTAATGTTCTATGGGATCCAAGAGCTCCTGCCCCCCCTCCACTCCCCTTTGCAAGAGGATTTACCCATCTGACTCTGCAGAGAGATCCCACACCCCCCTCCCTGACTGTGCCGTGAGATTCAGGCATCCTCTCCCATTGCCTGAGGATTTACCCATCTGTCTGTGCAGTGAGATCCAGCCCATCCCCCCATTGCCTGGGAATTTACCTGTCTGTGCAGTGAAATCCAGTTCTCCTCCCCCCCCCCCCCCATTGCCTGGGATTTACCTGTCTGTGCAGTGAGATCCAGCCCCCCCCCCCCATTGCCTGGGGATTTACCTGTCTGTGCAGTGAGATCCAGCCCCCCCCCCCCCAGTGCCTGGGGATTTATCTGTCTGTGCAGTGAAATCCAGTACCCCCCCCAGTGCCTGGGGATTTACCTGTCAGTGCAGTGAAATCCAGTCCCCCCCCAATTGCCTGGGGATTTACCTGTCTGTGCAGTGAGATCCAGTTCCCCCCCCCCCATTGCCTGGGGATTTACCTGTCTGTGCAGTGAGATCCAGTTCCCCCCCCCCCATTGCCTGGGGATTATTTACCTGTCTGTGCAGTGAGATCCAGCCCCTCCCCCCCATTGCCTGGAATTTACCTGTCTGTGCAGTGAAATCCAGTCCCCCCCCCCCCATTGCCTGGGGATTTACCTGTCTCTGCAGTGAGATCCAGTCCCCCCCCCCCATTGCCTGGGGATTTACCTGTCTGTGCAGTGAAATCCAGTCCCCCCCCCCATTGCCTGGGGATTTACCTGTCAGTGCAGTGAGATCCAGCCCCTCCCCCCCCCATTGCCTGGGGATTTACCTGTCTGTGCAGTGAGATCCAGCCCCTCCCCCCATTGCCTAGGGATTTACCTGTCTGTGCAGAGAAAGCCAGTTCCCCCCCCCCCCCCCATTGCCTGGGGATTTACCTGTCTGTGCAGTGAGATCCAGCCCCCCCCCCCCCCAGTGCCTGGGGATTTATCTGTCTGTGCAGTGAGATCCAGCCCCCCCCCCCAATTGCCTGGGGATTTACCTGTCTGTGCAGTGAGATCCAGTTCCCCCCCCCCCACTGCCTGGGGATTTACCTGTCTGTGCAGTGAGATCCAGTTCCCCCCCCCCCATATGCCTGGGATTTATTTACCTGTCTGTGCAGTGAGATCCAGCCCCTCCCCCCATTGCCTGGGAATTTACCTGTCTGTGCAGTGAAATCCAGTCCCCCCCCCCCCAATTGCCTGGGATTTACCTGTCTGTGCAGTGAGATCCAGTTCCACCCCCCCATTGCCTGGGGTTTACCTGTCTGTGCAGTGAGATCCAGTTCCCCCCCCCCCATGCCTGGGGATTTATTTACCTGTCTGTGCAGTGAGATCCAGCCCCTCCCCCCATTGCCTGGGAATTTACCTGTCAGTGCAGTGAAATCCAGCCCCCCCCCCCATTGCCTGGGGATTTATTTACCTGTCTGTGCAGTGAGATCCAGCCCCTCCCCCCATTGCCTGGGAATTTACCTGTCTGTGCAGTGAAATCCAGTCCCCCCCCCCCCCATTACCTGGGAATTTACCTGTCTGTGCAGTGAAATCCAGTTCCCCCCCCCCATTGCCTGGGGATTTACCTGTCTGTGCAGTGAGATCCAGTCCCCCCCCCCATTGCCTGGGGATTTACCTGTCTGTGCAGTGAAATCCAGTCCCCTCCCCCATTGCCTGGGGATTTACCTGTCAGTGCAGTGAAATCCAGCCCCCCCCCCCCAATTGCCTGGGGATTTACCTGTCTGTGCAGTGAGATCCAGTTCCCCCCCCCCCATTGCCTGGGGATTTATTTACCTGTCTGTGCAGTGAGATCCAGCCCCTTCCCCCCATTGCCTGGGAATTTACCTGTCTGTGCAGTGAAATCCAGTTCCCCCCCCATTGCCTGGGGATTTACCTGTCTGTGCAGTGAGATCCAGCCCCTCCCCCCCCCCATTGCCTGGGGATTTACCTGTCTGTGCAGTGAGATCCAGCCCCTCCCCCCATTGCCTAGGGATTTACCTGTCTGTGCAGAGAAAGCCAGTTCCCCCCCCCCCCCCATTGCCTGGGGATTTACCTGTCTGTGCAGTGAGATCCAGCCCCCCCCCCCCCATTGCCTAGGGATTTACCTGTCTGTGTAGTGAGATCCAGCCCCCCCCCCCCCCATTGCCTGGGGATTTACCTGTCAGTGCAGTGAAATCTAGTCCCCCCCCCATTGCCTGGGGATTTATCTGTCTGTGCAGTGAAATCCAGTCCCCCCCCCCCCATTGCCTGGGGATTTACCTGTCAGTGCAGTGAAATCTAGTCCCCCCCCCCATTGCCTGGGGATTTATCTGTCTGTGCAGTGAAATCCAGTCCCCCCCCCCCATTGCCTGGGGATTTACCTGTGTAGTGAGATCCAGCCCCCCCCCATTGCCTAGGGATTTATCTTACTGAGCAGTGAGATCCAGCCCCTCCCCACCATTGCCTGGGGATTTACCTCTCTGTGTAGTGAGATCCAGCCCCCCCCCCCCCACCATTGCCTGGGGATTTACCTGTCTGTGCAGTGAGATCCAGCTCCCCCTCCCATTGCCTGGGGATTTACCTGTCTGTGCAGTGAGATCCAGCCCCTCCCCACCATTGCCTGGGGATTTATCTGTCTGTGCAGTGAATCCAGTCCCCCCCCCCCCCCCATTGCCTGGGAATTTACCTGTCAGTGCAGTGAAATCTAGTCCCCCCCCCCATTGCCTGGCAATTTACCTGTCTGTGCAGTGAGATCCAGCCCCCCCCCCATTGCCTGGCAATTTACCTGTCTGTGCAGTGAGATCCAGCCCCCCCCCCATTGCCTGGGAATTTACCTGTCTGTGCAATGAAATCCAGCCCCCCCCATTGCCTGGGGATTTACCTGTCTGTGCAGTGAGATCCAGCCACTCCCCCCATTGCCTAGGGATTTACCTGTCTATGCAGAGAGATCCAGCCCCCTCTCCCCCATTGCCTGGGGATTTAACTGTCTGTGCAGTGAGATCCAGCCCCCCCCCCCATTGCCTGGGGATTTAACTGTCTGTGCAGAGAAAGCCAGTTCCCCCCCCCCCCCCCCATTGCCTGGGGATTTACCTGTCAGTGCAGTGAGATCCAGCCACTCCCCCCATTGCCTAGGGATTTACCTGTCTATGCAGAGAGATCCAGCCCCCTCTCCCCCATTGCCTGGGGATTTAACTGTCTGTGCAGTGAGATCCAGCCCCCCCCCCCCCCATTGCCTGGGGATTTAACTGTCTGTGCAGTGAGATCCAGCCCCCCCCCCCATTGCCTGGGGATTTAGCTGTCTGTGCAGTGAGATCCAGCCCCCCCCCCCCATTGCCTGGGGATTTACCTGTCTGTGCAGTGAGATCCAGCCCCTCCCCCCCCCATTGCCTAGGGATTTACCTGTCTGTGTAGTGAGATCCAGCCCCCCCCCCCATTGCCTGGGGATTTACCTGTCTGTGTAGTGAGATCCAGCCCCCCCCCCCCCCATTGCCTGGGGATTTACCTGTCAGTGCAGTGAGATCCAGCCCCCCCCCCCATTGCCTAGGGATTTATCTTACTGAGCAGTGAGATCCAGCCCCTCCCCACCATTGCCTGGGGATTTACCTCTCTGTAGTGAGATCCAGCCCCCCCCCCCCCCCACCATTGCCTGGGGATTTACCTGTCTGTGCAGTGAGATCCAGCCCCTCCCCACCATTGCCTGGGGATTTACCTGTCTGTGCAGTGAGATCCAGTCCCCCCCCCATTGCCTGGGAATTTACCTGTCAGTGCAGTGAAATCTAGTCCCCCCCCCATTGCCTGGCAATTTACCTGTCTGTGCAGTGAGATCCAGCCCCTCCCCCCATTGCCTGGGAATTTACCTGTCTGTGCAATGAAATCCAGTCCCCCCCCCCCCATTGCCTGGGGATTTACCTGTCTGTGCAGTGAGATCCAGCCCCCCCCCATTGCCTGGGGATTTAGCTGTCTGTGCAGTGAAATCCAGTTCTCCCTCCCCCCCCCCATTGCCTGGGGATTTAACTGTCTGTGCAGTGAAATCCAGTTCCCCCTCCCCACCATTGCCTGGGGATTTACCTGTCTGTGCAGTGAGATCCAGCCCCCCCCCCCCCCCCATTGCCTGGGGATTTAGCTGTCTGTGCAGTGAAATCCAGTTCCCCCTCCCCCCCCATTGCCTGGGGATTTAACTGTCTGTGCAGTGAAATCCAGTTCCCCCTCCCCACCATTGCCTGGGGATTTAGCTCAGCGAGATCCAGCCCCTCCCCCCCCCCCCCATTGCCTGGGGATTTACCTGTCTGTGCAGTGAGATCCAGCCCCTCCCCCCCCCCCATTGCCTGGGAATTTTCCTGTCTGTGCAGTGAAATCCAGTTCCCCCCCCCCCCCCATTGCCTGGGGATTTACCTGTCAGTGCAGTGAGATCCAGCCCCTCCCCCCATTGCCTGGGGATTTAGCTGTCTGTGCAGTGAGATCCAGCCCCCCCCCCCCATTGCCTGGGGATTTAGCTGTCTGTGCAGTGAGATCCAGCCCCCCCCCCCATTGCCTGGGGATTTAGCTGTCTGTGCAGTGAAATCCAGTCCCCCCCCCCCATTGCCTGGGGATTTAACTGTCTGTGCAGTGAAATCCAGTTCCCCCTCCCCCCCATTGCCTGGGGATTTACCTGTCAGTGCAGTGAGATCCAGCCCCTCCCCCCATTGCCTAGGGATTTACCTGTCTATGCAGAGAGATCCAGCCCCTTCTCCCCCATTGCCTGGGGATTTAACTGTCTGTGCAGTGAGATCCAGCCCCCCCCCCCATTGCCTGGGGATTTAACTGTCTGTGCAGTGAGATCCAGCCCCCCCCCCCATTGCCTGGGGATTTAGCTGTCTGTGCAGTGAGATCCAGCCCCCCCCCCCATTGCCTGGGGATTTAGCTGTCTGTGCAGTGAAATCCAGTTCCCCCCCCCCCAATTGCCTGGGGATTTACCTGTCAGTGCAGTGAGATCCAGCCCCTCCCCCCCCCATTGCCTGGGGATTTACTTGTCTGTGCAGTGAGATCCAGCCCCTCCCCCCATTGCCTAGGGATTTACCTGTCTGTGCAGAGAAAGCCAGTTCCCCCCCTCCCATTGCCTGGGGATTTACCTGTCTGTGCAGTGAGATCCAGCCCCCCCCCATTGCCTAGGGATTTACCTGTCTGTGCAGAGAGATCCAGCCACTCCCCCCCCCCATTGCCTAGGGATTTACCTGTCTGTGTAGTGAGATCCAGCCCCCCCCCCATTGCCTGGGGATTTACCTGTCAGTGCAGTGAGATCCAGCCCCCTTCCCCATTGCCTAGGGATTTATCTTACTGAGCAGTGAGATCCAGCCCCTCCCCACCATTGCCTGGGGATTTACCTCTCTGTGTAGTGAGATCCAGCCCCCCCCCCCACCATTGCCTGGGGATTTACCTGTCTGTGCAGTGAGATCCAGCTCCCCCCCCCCATTGCCTGGGGATTTACCTGTCTGTGCAGTGAGATCCAGCCCCTCCCCACCATTGCCTGGGGATTTACCTGTCTGTGCAGTGAGATCCAGCCCCTCCCCCCAGTGCCTGGGGATTTATCTGTCTGTGCAGTGAAATCCAGTCCCCCCCCCCCCCATTGCCTGGGAATTTACCTGTCAGTGCAGTGAAATCTAGTCCCTCCCCCCATTGCCTGGCAATTTACCTGTCTGTGCAGTGAGATCCAGCCCCTCCCCCCATTGCCTGGGAATTTACCTGTCTGTGCAATGAAATCCAGTCCCCCCCATTGCCTGGGGATTTAGCTGTCTGTGCAGTGAGATCCAGCCCCCCCCCCCATTGCCTGGGGATTTAGCTGTCTGTGCAGTGAAATCCAGTTCCCCCTCCCCCCCCCCCCCATTGCCTGGTGATTTAGCTGTCTGTGCAGTGAGATCCAGCCCCCCCCCCCCCATTGCCTGGGGATTTAGCTGTCTGTGCAGTGAGATCCAGCCCCCCCCCCATTGCCTGGGGATTTACCTGTCTGTGCAGTGAGATCCAGCCCCCCCCCTCCATTGCCTGGGGATTTAGCTGTCTGTGCAGTGAGATCCAGCCCCTCCCCCCCATTGCCTGGGGATTTACCTGTCTGTGCAGTGAGATCCAGCCCCTCCCCCCCATTGCCTGGGGATTTACCTGTCTGTGCAGTGAGATCCAGCCCCCCCCCCCCCCCATTGCCTGGGGATTTAGCTGTCAGTGCAGTGAGAGCCAGCCCCTCCCCCCCCCCATTGCCTGGGGATTTACTTGTCTGTGCAGTTAGATCCAGCCCCACCCCATTGCCTGGGGATTTACCTGTCTGTGCAGTGAGATCCAGCCCCTCCCCCCATTGCCTGGGGATTTACCTATCAGTGCAGTGAGATCCAGCCCCTCCCCCCCATTGCCTAGGGATTTAGCTGTCTATGCAGAGAGATCCAGTCCCCTCTCCCCCATTGCCTAGGGATTTACCTGTCTGTGCAGAGAAAGCCAGTTCCCCTCCCCCCCCCATTGCCTGGGGATTTACCTGTCTGTGCAGTGAGATCCAGCCCCTCCCCCCCATTGCCTGGGGATTTACCTGTCTGTGCAGTGAGATCCAGCCCCTCCCCCCCATTGCCTGGGGATTTACCTGTCTGTGCAGTGAGATCCAGCCCCTCCCCCCATTGCCTGGGGATTTACCTATCAGTGCAGTGAGATCCAGCCCCTCCCCCCCATTGCCTAGGGATTTAGCTGTCTATGCAGAGAGATCCAGCCCCCTCTCCCCCATTGCCTAGGGATTTACCTGTCTGTGCAGAGAAAGCCAGTTCCCCTCCCCCCCCCCCCCCCCATTGCCTGGGGATTTACCTGTCTGTGCAGTGAGATCCAGCCCCTGCCCCCCCATTGCCTAGGGATTTACCTGTCTGTGCAGAGAGATCCAGCCCCCTGTCCCCCATTTCCTGGGGATTTACCTCTTTTGCTGCGCTGTGGCACCCAGGTGTTCCTGTTCTTGCTTCGCCCATCCAGCTGTCGGGTCTCGCCATTCTCTTCTTCCCCCTCAGAAAGCAGGTCACAGATCTGCTGCTGGATTTCGCCACTTATGTTGTTTTCCACAAGGATGAGTTTCATCAGGGCTGTGGGATAGTTCTCCACCATATCCAGCAGGATCTGAAGCACAACATGAAAACCAAAGAGACTGTCTCAGAAAATACACGGAGAAAGAGGGTGGTAAGGAGGGCAGGATATCCTAGAGCCACGTGACAGGTGGAGAAGACTACGACATTCTTCTACGCCACACCAATTCCACCGGCAGGACAGAAGGACTATATCAACAGGACATTCCAGCTACCTCAGTTCAACACCATTTCTTCACTACACTTCCCTAATACTCCCCACTGCAGACCATTCCACCACCTCCTTCTCTACAATACTACTACTTAGCATTTCTATAGCGCTGCCAGTGTTACGCAGCGCTGTACAAGTTTAAACATGGGGAAGGACAGTCCCTGCTCAAGAGAGCTTACAATCTAAAGGTTACAAACTATGTAGTCAGTGTAGGTAACATGAATGGGGAAGGTGGTTAGGCGCGAAAAGCAAGGGAGAAGAGATGGGCTTTGAGTAAGGACTTGAAAATGGGCAGGGAGGGCGCATGGCGTATGTGCTCGGGAAGTCTGTTCCAGGCATAAGGTGATGCGAGGCAGAAGGGGCGGAGTCTGGAGTTAGCGGTGGTGGAGAAGGGTACAGATAGGAGTGATTTGTTACGGGTGGGAACATACGGGGAGAGGAGGGTAGAGAGGTAATGGGGGGCTGCAGAATTGAGTGCATTTGAAGGTTAAAAGGAGAAGCTTGAACTGTATATGGTAGCGGATCGGGAGCCAGTGAAGCGACTTGAGGAGAGGGGTGATATGAGAGTATCGGTTCACGCGGTAGATAAGACGTACGGCGGAATTTTGGACAGATTGAAGGGGGGATAGATGGCTAAGCGGGAGGCCAGCGAGAAGAAGGTTGCAATCTCCACCCCGGTAGCCATTCTCAGCCATTCTGCTTTCTCCACTGCTCACCTTACACTTCTGCCGTTCAGGTTTTTACTGGCCACATCCTCACTGCTGGGACCTGCCGGGGACCTTCTGCCTCATCTACATCCAGGTTGTATGTCAGCTCTGTTATCGCTAAAGGTAGTGATAATAGGCCTGATTTCTGGGCTGACCTAGGGTTTCATGTGCGTTTACTCTGACTAATTCCCTGATAAGAACCCTTACCTTTATTTTTCTGAGCTACCTCGCTTGTACGCTTAATTCTTAGTCACTCATGTTATTACTTTATGGTTGTAAAAAAAAAAAAAAAAAAAGACAGCACAAACGATCTTATTTCTACATGTTGTTGTTTCATCATTTTGGCAATGTTGCAGCTTTATGTTGTAATTTGACATTGGTTGATATCCCTGTCCTTCTATTCACTGGCTAACAATTTTGCATTGTCAACTAGACTGGAATATCTCTGACGCCTGAGGCAGGTGCTGGCCATGCTGAAACGCAGGACTGCGTCGTCTATTCAGTCTTCTTGATATTTTGGAGTTATCAGCCTTTGTACCTTACAGATTTTTAATATTACCAATGAATTGTTTCCCCTGGTTGGAATTACATTGGTCTCCCCCAGTAGTTTTGCAGTATGATAGGCTGTGTTCGGCCATCCCCTAGGTCTTCCCTCTACCGCACAGGAAATTGCATCAGAAGAGGCAGACCGCAACAGAGGGAAGACCCGGGAAAGCCTGGCATGCTGCTGCTACCAGGGGTATAGCCAGACTTCAGCGGGAGGGGGGTCCAGAGCCCAAGGTGAGGGGGCACATTTTAGCCCCCCCCCCCCGGCGCTGCTGATCCCCCCCCCCCCCCCCCGCCGCCAACCCGCCGTCACCTGCCTTTGCAGGCGGGAGACCCCAACCCCCGCCAGCCGAGGTCCTCTTCTTCTCGCAAAAGGCTTCCTTCTGTTTCTGACGTTCTGCACGTATGTCAGAAACAGAAGGAAGCCTTTTGCGAGAAGAAGAGGACCTCGGCTGGCGGGGGTTGTGGTCCCCCGCCAGCAAAGGCAGGCGACGGCGGGTGGAGGGATCGAGAGGGTCATCGACAGGGGGGTCCAGGGCTAAATATACTGGGGCCCAGGGCCCCCCTGGCCCCACGTAGCTACCCCACTGGCTGCTACCACCAGCAACTGATGTAAAACTTTACAGGACCAAGGGGGAGTGAGAGAGGTGAGGGAGCAGTGCCAGACCTGCGAAGAGGGGGAAGAGAGAAAGGGAGAGACCGGATTCGGGGGGAGATGAGGATGGAGAAAAGGCTTAACCTGTAGACCAGGTGAGTTTAAAGGCTGGGTATTTTGGCACCCTGGGCCAGAGCCTCACCTGGTCCAATGATTAAGCTGGCCCTGAACATGACTGCGGTTGGGAGACGGGACGTTCATTTTAGAGATCAATACTACAAAAAGCACAAGACTATGGAGCTGTCTGTAAGAGTCAGGGGGAAAGGGGAGCTGTAGTCATACAGTGGCTATTTTAGAAAGTACTCACCTCTGCTGACTGGTTTGTAAGTCCAGTCCCTTCCAGATCCAAAACCTCTAGCGTTCGACTTGAAGAAACTGCAACAGCCAACATCCCAGCGATGTGATCACCTGTGAAAGAAAGAGAACTTAATCCCCAACCCAAATCACAGAAACACCTCCGCACGACAGCATTCACAGGCCACCAGTTCCTGAGTTACAAAGATACTGTGGAATAGAGACCATCTACCCTGGAGTCCCACAGACATCCACGGAACATGGGCCCACAGAATCATGACCCACAGAGACACTGAGAAACCCAGGCATAGAGTCACGGAGACACCACAGCAGCATAATACAAAGTGGACTTATCTCCGAGACAGGTACCACAAAGCCACTGGAATACGAGACTGAAATGTGACACGCTCAGAACAGGTCCACAGGAATACCACAGGTTATGCTTCGATCTATAGCACTTATAAGAAGTTCATAGTCAATAATGAAAAGGTTAAGTCCCGCTGAACACATCAACTTTTGAAGATTTAAGGTGATAGTTGACCAGACGTTATCCATAAAACTACAGGAGGAGCCAGGGCGAAGCCAAAACGTATCTCCATAGCAATATTCACCTGCTATCTGGATAACTTAGGGCCCACTTTTGTAAACCACTTATGTAGTCAGCAGTGGCATAGCCATGGGGGGGCCTGGGTCCCCCCCCCCCCCCCTTCGGACCCCCAAGATCTGCTGATTTGGCTGGCGGTGGTCCCCAATCCCCACCAGCAGAACCTTTCCTGCGGCGATATTTGGCGCCACGCTGCCTGTCCTGCTTTCCCCCTCCCCCCGCACGCATGCTCATTTTTAGTGATGTTGAGCATGCGCAAGCTTCACACATGCTCAATTTAACTAAAAAATGGAGTATGCACATCGGGGCGGGTAAACAGGGCAGGCAGCGCTGTGAATAGCACCACAGGAAGGATTCCGCTGGCAGGGCTTGGGGATCCCCGCCAGCCCAGCTATATGGGGTTACGGTAGGGGTTGAGTGCCCTCCCACCTTGGGGACTTAGGCCCCCTCAAATTCGAGGTCTGGCTACACCTCTGGTAGTCAGCACGGCACCACATATGTAGTTTTTAAAAACAGGTAAATTTCAGCTGTATACAGGAAGACACTATCCCTGAGATTCTATATATGGCGATATAGTGAAATTAGAAAAGGTGCTGAGAAGGGCAACGAAAATGATAAAGGGGATGGGACGACTTCCCTATGAGGAAAGGCTAAAGCAGCTAGGGCTCTTCAGCTTGGAGAAAAGGCGGCTGAGGGGAGATATGATAGAGGTCTACAAAATAATGAATGGAGTTGAACCGGGTAGATGTGAAGCGTCTGTTCACGCTTTCCAAAAATACTAGGACTAGGGGGCATGCGATGAAGCTACAATGTAGTAAATTTAAAACGAATCGGAGAAAATTTTTCTTCACTGAACGTGTAATTAAACTCTGGAATTCGTTGCCAGAGAATGTGGTAAAGGCGGTTAGCTTAGCGGAGTTTAAAAAAGGTTTGGACGGCTTCCTAAAGGAAAAGTCCATAGACCGTTATTAAATGGACTTGGGGAAAATCCACTATTTCTGAGATAAGCAGTATAAAATGTTTTGTACTTTTTGGGGATCTTGCCGGGTATTTGTGACCTGGATTGGCCACTGTTGGAAACAGGATGCTGGGCTCGATGGACCTTTGGTCTTTCCCAGTATGGAAATACTTATGTACTTATGTACGTACGTAATTTGGCCGCGTGGCCAAATTCTACACACAACTTAATTAACGAGCCAATCAGCGGCAATAATTGGCCACTAACAAGCAATCATTGGCACCAGGGCAGTAGCCAGACCTCAACGTTTGGGGGGTCCGGAGCCCAAAGTGTGTGGGGGGTGGGCAGAGTTTGACCCGCCTCCCTGCCGCAACCCCACATACCTTGGTTGGCGAGGGTCCCCAACCCCCGCCAGCTGAAGCCTTTCTCCAGCGCTGTTCTCTGCACATTGCCTGCCCTGCTTCCTCTCACGTCGGATGCACACTCACAGTGTCGTGCGTGCTCAGTTTCACTAAAACCGAGCACGCATGCGACGTGAGAGGAAGCAGGGCAGGCAATGTGCAGAGAACAGCGCAGCAATTTCAGCGACTCTCCATAGAATCTGACGACATAACTGGTCGCATGAGTCGCTGGCTTAAATCTATAAACTTATGTGTGTATATTTAACTGCCTGACGTGCATTTAAGGCGACTGATTCTCTCTCACTCTCTCTCTGTCACACACACACACTCGCACAACTCGCACATTCACTCTCTCTCTCTCTCTCTCACACAGTCACTCTCACACACACTCTCTCTCAAACATACACACTCCGAGAAAAACCTTGCTAGCGCCCGTTTCATTTGTGTCAGAAACGGGCCTGTTTTACTAGTAGACTTATATGCTTAGCATCAAGCTGAATATTGACCTTGATAAGTGGTGGTAGATGTAATAAGGACAGCAGATGTAACGTACCATAGAATTATGGATGGATTGAAATCAGAAATGAACGTAAACTCTGCGTTTGCACAAGCTGTTGGCACATTACCTAAGGGATTGTAATCCAAGTTTAGTACTCGAAGCTGTGAGCTGTGAGCCACTGCAATGGCCAGCCGTGCCCAGCCTTTTGATGTCACTGCTGGGTTAGCACTGAGTGTTAACTCTTTCAGCCCTAGAGAGAACATACAGACATACAGTGAAGCACGTTTATGTTTAATTTTACACCAACCCTAATTGTGTACCTCTAATTCAGGATCCTCTGACTCCTCTCTCTCTCACGAGACCAACACCCACAACCAGCACCCTCTCGCTCCCCCCTCTCCCAGCTCATAACCCCCCCCCCCCCCCACTCAATACCCTCTTTCCCTCAGTGTATATATCCACACCCAGGGGGCCCTTTCTCACATCTCACACAACCAGCAGTGCAGTACCCTCTCTTCTTTAGATTGTAAGCTCTTCTGAGCAGGGACCGTCCTTATTCGTTAATTTGTACAGCGCTGCGTAACCCTAGTAGCGCTCTAGAAATGTTAAGCAGTAGTAGTTCTTTAGTGTACATTCCTATATCCAGGGTTTCCTCTCCTATAGCTCACACATCCATCACACTGCACTCTATGTGCACACCCATACCCAGGGTTCCTTCTCCCATGACATAACATAACGTGGAGGGGCATAATCGAACGGTGCCAGCCATCTATATGGCCGGCGCCGCAAAGAGCAGTCCCGAACCGTATTATCGAAAAAGATGGCCGGCCATCTTTCATTTCGATAATACGGTTGGGGCCGGCTAAATGTCAGAGATAGCTGGGTTTGAGATGGCCGGCATCGCTATTCGACGATAATGGAAACCAATGCCGGCCATCTCAAACCCGGCCAAATCCAAGGCATTTGGTCGTGGGAGGAGCCAGCATTTGTAGTGCAGTGGTCCCCCTCACATGCCAGGACACCAACCGGGCACCCTAGGGGGCACTGCAGTGGACTTCAGAAATTGCTCCCAGGTGCATAGCTCCCTTACCTTGTGTGCTGAGCCCCCCAAATCCCCCCCAAAACCCACTCCCCACAACTGTACAATACTACCACAGCCCTAAGGGGTGAAAGGGGGCACCTACATGTGGGTACAGTGGGTTTCAGGTGGGTTTTGGAGGTCTCCCATTTACCACCACAAGTGTAACAGGTAGGGGGGAATGGGCCTGGGTCCACCTGCCTGAAGTGCAGTGCACCCACTAAAAACTGCTCCAGGGACCTGCATACTGCTGTATGACATTTCAAGCTGGCATAGAGGCTGGCAAAAAAATGCTAAAAAAAAGTTTTTTTGGGTGGAAGGGGGTTGTTGACCACTGGGGGAGTAAGGGGAGGTCATCCCCGATTCCCTCTGGTAGTCATCTACTCAGTTGGGGCACTTTTTTGAGGCTTGGTCCTAAAAATAAATGGACCAAGTGAAGCCGGCAAAGTGCTCGTCAGAGCCAGCCTTCTTTTTTCCATTATCGGCCGAAGCCGGCCATCTCATAACCACGCCCCCATCCCGCCTTCCATACCCTGCCGAAACGCCCCCTTGAAGTTTGGCCGGCCCTGCGACGGAAAGCAGTTGAAGCCGGCAAAAATCGGCTTTTGATTATACCGATTTTGCCGGCTTCAGGAAATGGCTGGCCATCTCCCGATTTGTGTTGGAAGATGGCCGGCCTTCTCGTTCGAAAATAAGCAGGGTAGTAACACAGTAGATGACGGCAGGAAAAAAAAACCCATACCTCACAAACCCTCCTTGTACAGCATCTTCTGGTTTCCTCTCCTACAGCTCACACATCCACAGCCATCACACTCTATGTGCACACCCATACCCCAGGATCCCTTCTCCCATAACATAACATAGTAACATAGTAGATGACGGCAGAATAAAAAAAAACATACCTCACAAACCCTTGCCCAGCATCTTCTGTTTCCCAGTCCACACTCTTTTACACAGCAACACTCTCCCAGACTCTGCATCCCACGGCTTACACCTGTTCCCTATTTCTACCAGAACACCCACACCCAGCCCAGCACGTATGGCTTGTCCCACTGCCCTCTCTCCCTTAGTTCCAGTGTTCATACTAGAGAATAACACGAGGACAAAGTTTGTGCCCTGTCACCGTAGGTTCTGTCTCCGTCCCCACCCCATTCCCGCAGGTTCTGCCTCCATCCCTGTCCGTCCCCACAAGCTCTGTCTCCATCCTCAACCTGTCTCTGTCCCTGCCACGTCTCCGCAGGTTCTGTCTCCATCCCTGTCCGTCCCCACAAGCTCTGTCTCCATCCTCAACCTGTCTCTGTCCCTGCCCCGTCTCCGCAGGTTCTGTCTCCGTCCCCACCCCATTCCCGCAGGTTCTGCCTCCATCCCTGTCCGTCCCCACAAGCTCTGTCTCCATCCTCAACCTGTCTCTGTCCCTGCCACGTCTCCGCAGGTTCTGTCTCCATCCCTGTCCGTCCCCACAAGCTCTGTCTCCATCCTCAACCTGTCTCTGTCCCTGCCCCGTCTCCGCAGGTTCTGTCTCCGTCCCCACCCCATTCCCGCAGGTTCTGTCTCCATCCCCGTCCCGTCCCCACAAGCTCTGTCTCCATCCTCAACCTGTCTCTGCCCCTGCCCCGTCTCCGCAGGTTCTGTCCCTGTCCCCGACCCATCCCCGTGGGCTCCGTCCTCATCTGCAGAAGCCTCAAACACTTATATTTAAATCTTTTTATTAAAGTATAAAAAGGAACAATATGCTGTGCAACTGTTGTTTATAAATCACAAATAGAAAATAATAATAACGAGCAACTATAATAACCCTCCCCCCACCCACTACCCTTCCAACAACAGCTGACTTCTGCTGCCCCAGGGAACCCTAATCCACCCTGTTAGTGTCCAGAGGTACAAAATACAACCCATTCTATTTGCGGGGGAGAAATATGGCCTATGAAGCAGTGTTACGATTTTTTAATCTGGGGTTTGAATAAATCATCAACAATCTCAGGATTCAGTCTAGCTCTCCTGTCTTCCACAGTCCTTCCTGCACTAAAAGATTTTAGGATTCCACATGCAAATTTTGCTAGTTGCGGCCTGCATGTTTTTCCAAAAAAATCAAAATATGGTCGTCTGCATCACACAAACATACATAACAGTCCATCTCATTAACAGACTTCAAAGTAGAGAATGACACGGGGACAAAGCTTGTCCTCGTCCCCACGGGCTCTATCCCCATCACAGCCCCGTCCCTGCGGGATCTGTCTTCATCCCTGCCCTGTCCCCTCAGTCTCTGTCCCTGCCCTGTCCCCACATCCCTGTCCCTGCGGTTACCGTGGGTCCTTGTCCCCATGTCATTCTCTAGTACATACCCCTCTACTGCACCCTTTCACTTACCTGATTTAGCCCCGTCAGGTGGGAGGAGCCCACAGATAAGGTTAATCCCTTCATCTGCCAACATGCAGTCACCGAGATCTAGTGATATCAGTGAGGGGTGCATGGCGAGGGCAGGGTTCAAGAGGGCCAGGCCAGCATCTGTCAGGGGACTTCCATGGAGGCTGGGAGATAAAGACATATGGGTGAAGAACCCAATATAAATTAGAGACATGGTTAGTTCAAAGACAAGCAGGCTTTCACCTGCTGCATATTCAAATCTAGCACAACCAATCAGGGAACTCAGCTATGGCAGAAACTAGAGACAGGACAGGAAAAAAGGCCTCCGGTGGAATAGTCACCATAAAATGCTGACTGTGGCCTGTTGAGTTACCCCGAATATTTAGTGCTGGGCCATGTGCAGGCCCAGCATTGAATATCTGAGGCTAATTTGCCCGATGCTGGCCATCAGGGCTCGTGCAGGTCCCAGCTGATATTCAGCCGGGGCCCGCGTAAGACAGTTATGCAGCACCCAGCTGAATATCGGCTGGGACTCACATAACTATTGAAGGGCTCTGGAAGCCACCTTCCGGCTCCCGTAAAAGCCCCCCTCCTTCCCTTCCCCCTGCAGCCACGCAAAAGAACCAACCTTCCTTCCTCCCCCAGGGAACAGCCCCCAACACCTTACCCTCCCTGGTCTGGGTAGATCCCCAGGTCTACCCCTTCATCCTTGGTGGTCCAGTGGGGTCAATGGAGGCAGGAGCGAAACCCACTGGCTCCTGCCCCTTGCAGCTCCTTGAGGAAAATGGCTGCTGCGACCTCTCACGGAAGCTCATGGTATACTAGTACCACAAGCTGCCACGAGAGGTCGTGGCAGTCATTTTACTCAAAGAGTTACAAGGGGCAGGAGCGAGTGAGCTTTGCTCCTGCCTCCATCAACCCCACTGGACTACCAGGGATAAAGAGAGAGGCCCGGAGGGTGGGGGGTAGGCGGTCGGGAGGCTATTCCATGGAGGGGGAAAAGTTGGTTTGTTCTGCATAGTGGCAGGGGGAAGAGGAGGGGGGCTTTTGCGAGGGCCGAGAGGCTCCACAGAGCTCTTCAATAGTTATGTGGGTCCTGCCCACTATTCAGTGCCAGGGCCTGCATAGCTAAGCAGGTGAAAAGGCTGTCCTAAAAATTCATTGCCAGCACGCATATAACCCTTGGCTCCTCCCCTGACCTGCCTCTTTTATCTTGGGCCACTCAGAGGCAATATTCAGTGGAACTGCCCAGTTAAGTGCCACTGAATGAATATCAGTGGTTAGGGGGCCCCTAAGTGGGCAGGCGCCTCTCCCGCCTGCTGAAATGACTTTGAACATCGTCCGTCCGGTAAGTGAGTAATTACAGTTACTGACTCTAGCTCCAAAAGAGTCTCCCTGCCCTGATTCCAAACCTGATGAACTTCCTCAAGTAATTCTGAAGGACATTCAGAAACATCTGAGGTTGGAAGGGAGAAAGAAACCCAGTGAGAAGAACTGACCAAAATAATGCCCTCTACTGGACAGACTGGAAAATGATCACCTCTCACTCCTGCGAGGGCCAATTGCTGCAGATGGGGGCAGTCGGCTGCCTCTCACCTCCCTTCTGTAAGCTTTGGCCTATGAGGACTTACAACAAGGACTGGATGGATCTGTTGCCGTTCAGGGCCTCCGCCAGCTGCTTGACTCGGTTAATGGTGGCCAGTACACCCAGGTTAAGGTTGAGCTGGATAAGGGAGTGGGTCTCGGAGACACTCCGGCACACTTGGCTGAAGTCACGGTCAGAGAGGTGACAGCCACGCAGGGACAGCAGCCTCACCGAGTTCTCTTTCAGGCCCTCACAGATGTCTTTCACCTCGGTGCTCGACAGTGTCTCCCCAGAGATCTGGATCGAGCCTGGCAGCATGACGCCACTTGGGCCAGGGAGGGTAGGAGACAGAACCAGGCAACAGCCAGGGACAAGGTGTGAAGCCTGCAGATACAAGGGGAAAAGTCAACCTGGGCAGCAGAACATTCCATAAAAAGTCTCTCTCCCATAAACCTCCCACCCCCACCCCCACCCCCGTCAGATCTAGTTGGGTTCATCTCTCATTCCATTTCCCCTGGGGGGGTCTGTGATTGGGAAATTCAGGAAATTTGCATACATTATCGTAATTACCAAAAGAAAAGTGGCTCTGGGGAAAAGCATGGGGGGGCTGTTTATTGCTGAAGCACCTGAGCACGAGGGATGGAGCCGGAGAAGAGAGCAGAGTGGTGTTACTTCTCTTCCTGACCCAACTGGAGGGGAAGGGGTGTAACAGACAGTGCAGGCAGCATCTGGGAAGAACCAAGAGGGGAAGGGACTGGAAAAGAAAGCGGAACTAGTGTGTACTTCAGCATTAACCCCTCCCCACCTAAGTCAAGAGGCAGTAGGTAGAAGAGGGGCAGGGTAGACACAGCTTACAGTCTGCAACTCTTTTGATCCGTACTAGTAGTCTCAACTGATGGCAGAATGGAGGAGCGGGAAGGAAACACACAGAAGTTGGGATATGCGGGACTTATGGGGTGGTTGGGGAAAGAAAAAAAAAGCAGGGGACAGAGAGAAAGGGAAATAGTCTCGTGTTAAATAACGTTATGCCTAAAGTGGGGAATGGTGGGGAGGAGGAGAGACAGGATGAGAGTGTGAGAATTTTAAAAGGTCATGGATCTGAAATACTGCCTTTCTGTGGCGCAGTCAAAGTGGTTTACATTTATTATACACAGGTGCTTTCTCTGAGCTTCACAGTAACTTTTTGTACCTGGGGGCGGGGCAAGGGAGGGTTAAGTGACTTGCCCAGGGTCACAAGGAGCCACAGTGGGACTCAAACACAGTTCCCCAGGTTCTCATACCAATCCATTAACCATTAGATGGAAATGGAGAAGGAAAGTTTATACGCATTTCTATCCTTCAACTTAAAAAATACCAGGAATAATGACTTCCCAGACTCTTCTCTCCCCCAATGCCCATGATCCTCCCAGACTCCTTTTACTTCCCCTCCCCCAGTGTCTGTCATGTCACACTCCCGGAATCCTTCACTCCCTGTCCCCCAGCTCCTGTGCCCCTCCCAGACTCCTCCTCCCTCACTCCCCGTCCCTCAGCGCCTGTGATCCTCGTAGACTCCTCCCCCAGTGCCTGTGACCCTTGCAGACTCCTCCCTCACTCCCCACCTCCCAGCACTTATGACCCTCCCATCCCCCAACACCTGTGTTGTTCTATAGTAGTCCTGTGTTCATTATAATCTTTAAATCATCTCTGCTGCTTTGTGCTCTCTTTTTGAAGATATAAGCAGCTAACAGCGCCTGTGATCAATGAACCAACCTCTCTCTCTATATAAAGTGGTGCTGAATATGTGTATGTTAATGCACCAGCGTTTAAATATTACACGGGCCACCGCTGCTAAAAAATCAACCATTTCTGTCCCTATATGACATATTAAATTTAATGCACAGCTCTGGAGAACAAATGAACGATTCTGGCCTTTCCTCCGGCTCCGTTTCCTCTTTCTATTGTCTGCATCGACTCTACTCTCTCTCCCTCACCTGCCACACATCTAGCCGTGCAATGCAGGCCTCCACTTGTGCACCGCCGCGTCCGATGCATTATTCCAGCCGTTCACCAATCTCTCAGAATTTATTGCCATTGCAACCCTGCGCCCAAAACAGATCCTCAGCACAGGCACGGAAGAGCTACAAGCCCCCCTGGCTCTGCCCAGATGCAGAATTCAAATGCAGCGTCTCTCTCTGAACACAATGGTCACCACTGTCCCTGGCCCTCGCTCACACGCACAACACAAAGATAGATATCTTGTGGCTACCTGCTTTACATGCTGGGCCCCGTCGCCGGTCTAATGCTCGCCTCCTCTCATCCTTGGCAAAGCTCTCCCCCCTGTTTCCATGCACACGGCCGCCCAGGCGCAGAATGGCTGCATGCACCTGCTCCCTCCTCTCCCTGCTTTCCCCCTGCCACTGCTGAAAGTTACTGTAGAAGCACTGACGTACACAGCACTGTACAGCTAAGACACAATCCTGGCATCTTGGGGGACTTACTCGTTGTTTTCCTCCTTGCCCTTAGCCTTGCCAGCAACTCAAGGCTACAGATTCAGCTGGTAACATAGTAACATAGTAAATGACGGCAGATCAAGACCTGAACGGTCCATCCAGTCTGCCCAACAAGATAAACTCATTTTACATGGTATGTGATACTTTATATGTATACCTGAGTTTGATTTGTCCTTGCCTTTCTCAGGGCACAGACCATAGAAGTCTGCCCAGTACTGTTCTTGTACTGAAGCTAATGTCGAAGCCCCTTAAAAATTACACTCCAGCCCATCCATATCTATTCATAAGTACATAAGTAATGCCACACTGGGAAAAGACCAAGGGTCCATCGAGCCCAGCATCCTGTCCACGACAGCGGCCAGTCCAGGCCAAGGGCACCTGGCGAGCTTCCCAAACGTACAAACATTCTATACATGTTATTCCTGGAATTGTGGATTTTTCCCAAGTCCATTTAGTAGTGGTTTATGGACTTGTCCTTTAGGAAACCGTCTAACCCCTTTTTAAACTCTGCCAAGCTAACCGCCTTCACCACGTTCTCCGGCAACGAATTCCAGAGTTTAATTATGCGTTGGGTAAAAAATAAATTTCTCCGATTTGTTTTAAATTTACTACACTGTAGTTTAATCGCATGCCCCCTAGTCCTAGTATTTTTGGAAAGCGTGAACAGACGCTTTACATCCACCTGTTCCACTCCACTCATTATTTTATATACCTCTATCATGTCTCCCCTCAGCCGTCTCTTCTCCAAGCTGAAAAGCCCTAGCCTCCTTAGTCTTTCATAGGGAAGTCGTCCCATCCCCACTATCATTTTAGTCGCCCTTCGCTGCACCTTTTCCAATTCTACTATATCTTTCTTGAGATGTGGCGACCAGAATTGAACACAATACTCAAGGTGCAGTCGCACCATGGAGCGATATAACGGCATTATAACATCCTCACACTTGTTTTCCATACCTTTCCAAATAATACCCAACATTCTATTCGCTTTCTGAGCCGCAGCAGCACACTGAGCGGAAGGTTTCAGTGTATTATCGACGACACCCAGATCCCTTTCTTGGTCCGTAGACCGTAGAAGTCTGCCCAGCTCCCGTTTTGTTTCCAATTACCGGCGTCGCCACCCAATCTCCGCTAAGATTCCACGGAACCATTCCTTCTGAACAGGATTCCTTTGTGTTTATACCACGCATGTTTGAATTCCATTACCGTTTTCATCTCCACCACCTCCCACGGGAGGCCATTCCACATATCCACCACCCTCTCCGTGAAAAAATACTTCCTGACATTAGTCCTGAGTCTGCCCCCCTTCAACCTCAATTCATGTCCTCTAGTTCTACTACTACTAATCATTTCTATAGCGCTACAAGGCATACGCAGTGCTGTACACCATACACAAAAGACAGTCCCTGCTCAAAGAGCTTACAATCTAGATACTGCCTTCCCGTCTCCGGAAAAGGTTCATTTGCGGATTAATACCTTTCAAATATTTGAACATCTGTATCATATCACCCCTGTTTCTCCGTTCCTCCAAGGTATACATGTTCAGGTCAGCAAGTCTCTCCTCGTATGGTTTGGAACGCATTGTTTCTTCACCTTCAGATTCTCCAACACCAACACCCCAAGGCAGTGGCGTAGGAAGGGGGGGCGGTCCGCCCTTGGTGCACGCGCTGGGGGGTGTCGGCTCGCTGGTTCCCTGCTCTTTCTGCTCCGGAACAGGTTACTTCCTGTTCCGGGGCAGAGAAGCAGGGAAGCAGCAGAGCCGATGCAGCTCCCAGTGACGTGCACTGGGGGCGGATCGGCCCTCCCGCCTGCCCCCCCCCCCCCGCTGAAAGGTAGGGTGCTTTTCGGGGGGGGGCGCCGTGCCCTGCACTCGGGGGGGGGGTGCGCAGCGGCGACCCGCCCCGGGTGTCAGGCACCCTCGCTACGGCACTGCCCCAAGGTCTCTCTCCTGAGTCGAGCTTACTAATCTCTCCCCTCCTATCCGGTATCTCTCTTTTGGGTTTCCGCACCCCAAGTGCATCACTCTACCCTTTTGCTGCATCTTGAGTAAAATATCTCCATTTCTGTCAGTATGTGTGCAGTGTGGCTTAGGGAGAGAAAGGAGACCTCTCAAAGATTGTTCCCACTCCACAAAAATTCCCTGTGGGTCCTAATGCATCTTAGACCCAGGGCTTTTTTTGAGGGGGTACTTGGGAGTATTGAGTAGCGGCACCTTTTCCATTGTCTGCTAAAATCGACCCATGGTCCCCAAGTTTTAATGAAAGATCTCAGGCTCCACACACAAATCCTGCTTTGTCATAGATTCTGTGACTGGTTCTAGGGGTCCTGGCTATTGTGGGGTGGGTCCTTCAGTGATCACCCCACCCTTGAAGGGTGGTCTGGCATTTGAGTACCGGCACCTTATTCGCTGGAAAAAAAACACACTGCTTAGACCCCTCCCCCGGCTACTGTGGAATTTTTGTGGTGTGGATTGGGGGTGTCGGGGGGGGGGGGGGGGGGTTGATATCCAGGAGGTGTGAAGTAGTATCTTGCTCCCTTGCTGCATTACTACGTCAGGTCTGAGCTGGCATAAAGATTCAGCACTAGGAGAAGAGTAAAAAAAACATACTATTTTTTTTCATAGGTTGTACATCTGGAGCAATTTGGCATGTCCACTGTGCTACCCTTCAGTGCAGAGGTTTACAGCTGCTTTTCCCACGTGAAAAATTCTTACTACGATCTGAGAGCAAGCCAGGTTAGCACAGTAAACACTGTCGTAAACCCCTGCACTGAACTACATAACTAAGGGCGTATGAAGAGGGGGCGTGTGGGGGAGGAAAGAGAACCAGCAGCTCAGACAGAGATGAGGCCCCTCCCCTGCCTCCTCTCCCATGCTGTGATTGGAAGCCTGAGGAGAGGGGGCGGGGCAGAGGCTCAGTTTCCACACATCCTTCCCCCCTGCTGCAGTAAGGTCTCTGTGCTGGGGGGGGGGCACCAGATTCCGCTTGTTTCCAGCTGTTACACAATTCCAGCAAACAGGGGGTTGACTGGATGAAGATCCAGCTACACAAATTCAAAAGAAATAGCAGGAGGTGCTTTTAACAGCACGGAGAGTGGGCAGCTTTCAAATAGCCCATGTACCTAGAGTATTCTGGAAAGAGTGCTGTTGGGATGATCATGACTGGGGGGGGGGGGGGGGGGGGGGGGGGCAAGGGGCCTAATGTTAATTGGGGGGGGAGGGAGTGCAAAGCTGAAGGTGCTTAATCTGTGGGCCGACGCTCAAAACCTAATGCTGGTGTGCACGCCAAATAGTGCGAATAACACGCAAATGTAGTCAAATTGATGTTAATGAGGTCATTTCGTATGCCCTTCCGATGCTCAGAAAACAATGCATGAAACAAAGCCGCCCTTACAGCTGAAAACGTAATGCCAGCTCAGAGCACACGTTGGGGTATTTGAAGAGAGGATTTCCCACAAATGTCTTCTTTAAAAGCCGCCAGTTTTTCTTTAATTTGAAAGCAGGGTTGTAGCTACTTGGGGCCACGGGCCCCTGTAGATTTGGCTCTGCCCCCCCCCCCCTCCGCCGCCAACCCTCCCCCACCACTGTCAGGTACGTCAGACTCACAGAAACAGATTCGCAACGTGGCCACGCTGGAGAAGAGGACTGCGGCTGATGAGGGTTGGCGACCCCCGCCAGCAAAAGTACCCGACAGCGGGGAGGGTTGGCGGCAGTGGGAAGAGGGGGTCGAAATGGTTGGCGCTGGGGGGAGGGGTCAAAGATGGTGGTGGCGGCAGGGAGGTAAAAAATGAGGGGGGTCAGCGGGGGGGGGGGTAAAATGTGCCCCCTCACCTCAGGTTCTGGACCTCCCTCCTGCCGAAGTCTGGCTAAACCCCTGTTTGAAAGTAGAAGGAAGCCCGTGCAAGCCTCTAATCGCTGGTAGTGACAGACAGGGCCGCAGAGAGACTGGGCCGGGCCTGCAGTAGTGTAGGCGCGTGCTTTTGGCACGCGCCAGCTCAGTTTTTACCATGTCTATAAAAAAGGGCTTTTTTAAGGGACGTGAAAGGGCATTCAGTAAAACTGAAACCAATGCACACCTAAAACCAACCTGAGCCCTTAACGCCACCCATTGATCTAGCAGTCAGGGCTCATGTGCTACACGAGCAGTGACTGGTCAGCGTGCGCCAACTGCCGATTACCGCTGAAAACACCGCACGTGGGAGGAAATAAATAACAATCATCCAGGCGTTTCGGGCGTGCGGCAAATCTGAAATTACCGTCAGGGGCGCAGTAGCCTGGCGGTAGTCTGTTTTGGCGCATGCTGCATGCATGTTGATCCTAATGCGCTTTTGTAAAAGGGCTGCTATGTTTGGGACTGATGAGCAAAAGGTAAGCCTTACTCAGACAGCATGTAGTGACAAGTTCCTGGAGGAAAATTCCAGAGTCTGCTATTGAAGTAGACATGGGGAAACCACTGCATACCCTGGGATTGGTAGCATGGACTGTTCCTACAATTTGGGATTCTGCCAGGTACTTGGAAACAGGATACTGGGCTTGATGGACCTTTGGTCTGACCCAGTATGACTGTTCTTAAGTTCTTATGATAATTAAACTCAACAATGTGCTTACCCCAAGAGCACCCTGCCAGAACTCTCCCAGGACATTATGGAGGTAATTTTAGAAAAGGGGGAAAGGGGATGGGACTCAATATACCACCTTTCTGTGGTTACAATCAAAGCAGTTTACATATGTACTTATTTTGTACTGGGCAATGGAGGGTTAATGACTTGCCCAGAGACAAGGAGCTACAATGGGAATCCAGGTCTTTTCACAGGTAAAGGCCTCTTTATGCATATAAAAGATTTATAAAAAATTATCCCTGGGGTTACGTGTGCGAAACTACATGCGGTGACAAGCAGGCATGCATGTTCACACAATCCACATACAGGCGTGTTTTGGGACAGCGTGGGCAGAATCGTGATTTTCAAAATACCTGCCAACTACAAAAATGAGGGCCTAGCTCCATCTCTACCTGTTTTCAAATCTATGCTGAAAACCCACCTTTTCACCACTGCTTTTGGCTCCTAACCACTACTCAATTCCCCTATCCTTGTTCCTTCTCACCCAGTACTTCCCTCGCCCTTAATTGTCTTGTCTGTCTGTGTTTTTAGATTGTAAGCTCTACTGAGCAGGGACTGTCTCTCTGTGTCAGGTGTTCAGCGCTGCGTGCGTCTGTAGCGCTATACAAATGTTAATAATAATTTCCATATCCATTAACCTAGATAACTAGCTATTTTCCTGTTTTGAATGGATTATTTGAAAAATGTCCGCTCTCCAGGTAAAGTACACCCTGCCCAGAGTTCTTTGTGTTTCTGTGGCTGTCAGAACCTGTTGCTTAGACTGCAGCTGGATCCGGTTCTACCTGTTTTACTGCCTTTTGGAAATTATTGCTCTGCTGCTCCCCCCCCCCCCCCCCAACATGCCACAAGCTTTTGTTCCCCCCCCCCCCCCCTTCCAACTGTAATTTTGAATGTTTGAACATTGTTTCCAGTTGGTCACAAGTCAAGCACAGCAGAGTTAGGATAAGGTTACTAAATTTGAGGCCCAGGAACCAGGGACACTTCTTCCTTGTAGGGAGTCATTTGGGAGGTGGGGGGGGGGGGGGGGGGGGGGGGGGAAGATGCTGGTGGATTGTCACCATAGACAAATGCAAGTTACCTACTCTCAAATGAAAACACATTTTTCTTTTCAAATTTTACCACAAAGTATTTCACACCAAGTTCAAAAACCTCAATGCTGGCGGGTATGAAGGAATTATTATACACTAAAGTGAAATCAGCCAGCAGAATCCAAATACTCCCAACATATAAACAGGGCTGGCTGGTTCCTGCTTCTTTTGCTGCCCCCCTGGATTCTGGTGGAGCCCTTCAAAAGCTTCTCTTTGTTCCAGCAACAAGGGAGTCTGAACCAGGGGCGGGAGGGGGGTCCAAAGCCCGAGGTGAGGGGGCACATTTTAGCCATTTTTGACCCCACACACACCGCTGCCACCACCACCACCTTTGACCCCCCCCCCCCCCCCCGTGCCAACCCTTTTGATCCTCCCTTCCCGCTGCTACCAACCCTCCCATGCCGTCGGGTACATTTGCTGGCAGGGGTCCCCAACCCCCGCCAGCCGAAGTCCTCTTCTCCGACGCGGCCGCGTTCCTGATCTGCAAGGCTTCTGTTTCTGTGAGTCTGACAAATGTAGCCAACAGCGACGGCAGCAGCGGTGGGAGGGTTGGCAGCGGGAGGAGGGGGTCGAAGGGGTTGGTGGGGGGGGGGGACAGGGCCAAATCTACGGGGGCACATGTTCCCAAGGCCCCGCGTAGCTACGCCCCTGGTCTGAACACCCTTTACTTGTGCAATGGGGTTGCAGCAGAGGTACAGTCAGACCTCAAAGTGGAGGGGTCCAGAGCCCAAAGTGAAGGGGCACATTTTGGCCCTCCTCCCCAACCGCAACGTCACATACCTTGGCTGGTGGGGGTCCCTGTCCCCCACCAGCTGAAGCGTTTCTCCAGCGATGCTCTCCTTACGTTGCCTGTCCTGCTTCCCCTCACATTGCGCATGCTCAAGTTTATGAAATGGAGCATGCGTGAAGCATCGCGCGTTCTCCGTTTCACTAAAATTGAACATGCACGCGACAAGAGGGAAGCACGGCAGGCAATGTAAGGAGAGCAGTGCTAGTGAAACACTTCCACTGGCAGGGTTAAGGACCCCCGCCAGCCAAACCAGGGACCCTGGATCCATTTTGGGGGGACCCAGGCCCCCGTGGCCTCCTGTAGCTACGCCACTGGGTTGCAGTAAGACAACTAAACGTCTACACGACTTCTCTCCAGTGCCGACTGCCAGATACGTTACAAACTACAAAACCCTACAGCAAACCTGTGTCAGGACTCTGACAGCACCAACCCTGCTATGAAAGGCAGCACTACACATAATATATTGGGACCAGGAGCAGCAGGGGACCTCTACTGACAGAACAGAAGAAGCAGGACTGCTAGGAGACACACAGACAGACTCTTGCCAAATACAGAGCAAATAAGTAGAAATATGCAAACGAAATTTTTGACTGAAATCCACTAGTCAGACTCTGCATGCAGTGAAAATACATTTCCTAGTCCTGAGCAATGTACAAGGACATCAAAGATACACAGTTCCCAAAGCCCACATATTCCAGTTAATAAATCCAAAATAAAATACTTTTTCTATCTTTGTTGCCAGGGCATTTTATTTCCTTTCCCAATGGTCCGATAATTGCCAACTAAGATTTAATGCTAAGAAATGCAGGGTCATGCACTTAGGTTACGAGAATCCAGGGGAACGGTACAATATAGGGGGTGAAGTGCTTCTGTGTACGGGACTTGGGCATGATTGTGTCTGATGACCTTAAGGTCTCCAAAGAAGTAGAAAAAGCGATGGTCAGAGCCAGAAGGATGCTTGGGTGCATAAAGAGAGGGACGACCAGCAGGAACAAAGAGGTGATAGTGCCCTTATATAAGTCTCTGGTGAGGCCCCGTTTAGAGTACTGTGTGCAGTTCTGGAGACAGCACATACGGAAAGATATAAACAGGATGGAGTTGATCCAGATGGTGGCTATGAAATTGGTAAGCGGTCTCGGTCATAAAACATACAGGGACAGGCTGGAAGAGATATGGGAGGGAGGGGATATGATAGAGACATTTTAAATACCTCAGTGGCGTTAATGTACAGGAGGTGAGCCTTTTTCAAATGGAAGAAAATTCTAGAATGAGAGGGCATAAGATGAAGTTAAGAGGAAATAGGCTTAGAAGGAACCTAAGAAAATACTCTTTCACGAAAAGGGAAAGGGAAGTGGGACTTGATATACTGCCTTTCTGAGGTTTTTGCAACTACATTCAAAGTGGTTTACATATATTCAGGTACTTATTTTGTACCAGGGGCAATGGAGGGTTAAGTGACTTGCCCAGAGTCACAAGGAGCTACAGTGGGAGTCACACTCAGTTCCCCAGGATCAAAGTCCACTGCACTAACCACTAGGCTACTCCTCCGCTCTGATGCGTGGAACGGCCTCCCGGTAGAGGTCGTAGAGACGGGGACTGTGTCAGAATTTTAAAAAGTGTGGGACAATCATGTGGAATCCCTTAGGAAAGAAAGAGTTGGTGGTTACTGAGGATGGACAGAATGGATGGACCTTTTGGTCCTTAACTGCCGCCATGTTTCTATATGTGTTGTTCCCGGTCTCTTTTCTCCTAATTATTTCCCGAGACTGCCATTGTCATTTCTCCCTGACATCATTCTCTGACATTTATTTGTCTTTTTAACTCTTTCCTCCATTTATGTTCTTTCTGCCTGTCCACTCAAACTGCACCCTCCTGCTCTCCCTCCAGTCCTCAAGCTCCCTCTTTGTATCCATCACCTGTCAACTTTCCATCTCCTTCTCTCACATCCTTCCCAGACCTTCTTGCCCTTTCCCCATCTCACATATTCCCCAGCCTTTTATTCCCTTCTGCTTCATTCACTCCCCTCTTTTTCCCACTTCCAGCCTTCCCAACCATCATCTACTTTTTCTCAGTCTCTGACCCCCCCTCACCAGCTTAAGCTTCTTCCCTGTCAGTCCTTCTATCCAGTCCATTTTCTGTCTCTTATTTTCACCCAGGCTCCAACTGCCCTCTTTTACCATCTCTACAGCTTTATTTCAATTATTTTCTCACTCATCTTGATTCCCCCTCCCCACCCATGTCCTTTCCCACATGGTTCCACTATGTCCAGTATCTCCCCCTTTCCCCATCTTCTCTTCAACCCCCTGTGTCTCACCTTTTTACCCTTTCTGTTCTTCCCTCAAGTCTAACATTTTCTCCCTTGTCCGTGGCACAAACTCTGACCTTTTTCTGCTTAAAAATTCCTTGCTAGTTATCAAGAGACTGTTGTAGCCTGCTGAGTCTCAGAGGGCCATGTGAGCTCTACCATTATCCGTGGCCGAATACCTCAAGCTTACAGCTCACCCCTGAGCTCAGAGACAATTAAACTAACCTTGAGGGGCATAATCGAATGGCGCCGGCCAAATAGATGGCTGGCCATCTTCGGGTCCGGCTCCGCAAAGGGGCGGAGACAACCGTATTTTCAAAAAAGATGGCTGGCCATCTTTTCTTTCACTAATATGGTTGGGGCTGGCTAAATCTCAACATTTAGGTCAAATGTTGAGATCGCCGGGTTTAGAAATAGCACGGCTCTTGCCTGGGGGGCTCCAAAAAATGCCTCCAGATCTCAGACAGGGAATCTGGCCACCAATGGCTCCTCTAGGCCACCAGATGACCCAGGAAGCTCCTGAATCCAAGAAAAATCCCCCAGACTCCAGGTACATAAAAATTGTTTATATTTAACCCGCTGGGTTACATTTTTATTTAATGCTTCATTTCCAATGTAAGATAAAGAACTGGTACAAATATCCAAAATAAAGATCTGGTTACAGATATGCAAAAGTTGGGAGATTTCAACCTGCCGAATGCTGATTGGAAAGTTCCATCTGTGGAATCAGAAAGAAGTAGAGAGATTGTGGATGCTTTTCAAAGTGCTCTGCTCAGACAAATGGTGATGGAACCCACGAGGGAGGGAGCGATGCTACATCTGGTGCTCACAAATGGAGAAAGTGTGTCTAATGTCTGAATGGTTGCCCACCAGGGCAGTAGTGATCATCAAATGGTTTGCTTTGATGTTACAGCTAAAGTGGAGGGCAGCCACTCAAAACTTGTTGTGGATTTCAAACATTGTATTTGGATTTTGCTCACACCTTTTTCAATTTATTTATTTGTTGCATTTGTACCCCACATTTTCCCACCTATTTGCAGACTCAGTGTGGCTTACACAGTATCGTAAGGCGGTTGCCAATCCAGTAGAGAACAGATACAAGGTTATGTTGTGTTCGAATGAGGTAGATATATTCCAAGTTCCATTAGGGTCGAAAGAAGGGAGGTTGTATAATGTCCAGTACGATCTTTGATTTAGTTATGTGGCCAGATGTGGGGATTTACGTTGGATCTGTAGCATAGGCCGTTTTGAAGAGGTTGGTTTTTAGTGATTTTCTGAAGTTTAGGTGGTCATGGATTGTTTTCACAGCTTATGGGAGTCTGTTCCATATTTGTGCGCTTATATAGAAGAAACTTGATGCATAGGTTGTTTTGTATTTGAGTCCTTTGCACGTTGGGTAGTGAAGGTTTAGATACAAGATGAACTAGTTGCATTTATGGTTGGTAGGTCTATGAGGTCTGTCATGTATCCTAGGACTATACCGTAGATAATTTTGTGGACAAGGGTGCAGATCTTGAAGGTGATTCGTTCTTTGTTTGGAAGCCAGTGTAGCTTTTCTCAGAGAGGTTTGGCACTTTCAAAGCGTGCTTTACCAAAAATCAGCATGGCTGCTGTGTTTTGGGCAGTCTGGAGTTTTGTTGTGAGTTGTTTTTTGCATCCCGCGTAGATTCCATTGCAATCATCTGGTTGGCTTAGAACCATTGATTGTATTAGGTTTCAAAATATTTCCCTCGGGAAGTAAGGTTTTACGCGTTTAAGTTTCCACATTGAGCAGAACATTTTTTTTGTTACTGAGTTTATGTGGCTCTCAAGGGTGAGGTTGCGGTAGATTGTAACGCCCAATATTTTGAGGCTGTCTGAGTTAGGAAGGGTGTATTCTGGGGTGATTATGGTTGTGGGTTTGTTCTTGTTGTGTTTAGATGAGAGGATGATACAATATGTTTTTTCAGTGTTCAGTTTCAATTGGAATGAGTTAGCCCATGAGTCCATAGTATCCAGACCTGCTTTGATTTCATTGGTTATTTCTGACAAGTCATTTCTGAAGGGATGTATATTGTAACATCATCTGCATAGATGAACGGATTGAGGCCTTGATTGGATAAGGACTTTGCCAGTGGGATCATCAATATATTGAAGAGTGTTGGTGACAGTGGTGATCCTTGAGGTACTCCGCAGACTGCTTTCCATGGTGATGATATATTTGTATTTGATTTAACGAAGTTAGAAAGCCCTTGATCCAATTTAGTGTATTACCATCAATCCCGAAGTGGGTGAGGAGTCTTATTAGTATATTGTGATTCACCATGTCGAATGCGCTCGACATGTCGAATTGGAGAAGTATGCTTTTACCTGTAGCTATTTCCTGCTTCAATTTGGCCAGAAGAGTGGCTAGGACAATAGCAGCTCAAGGTGAGTTATATTGGGGTACACTGGGTATTTCTGTGTTGCTGGAGGGCTCACAATCTCATTTTGTACCCGAGGCAATGGAGGGTTAAGTGACTTGCCCAAGAAATCAAGGAGCAGCAGCAGGATTTGAAGTAGCCAACTATGGATGTCAAGACTGGTGCTCTATCCACTAGATCACTCCTCCACTCCTTTGACAAGCTGACTTCAGTAACTTCTCATTGATTATGGATTCCAAGAGGCTGTCCTCAACGTTTCTGTTTTCATTATCAACTCAAACTGGTGGTTATACCTGTTGTCTTCTTTAGATTTCGTGTGGTTGCTCTGTTACTCTACTTTAAAGGTAATAATAGAAATAAAACAAAACAAAAAGAGAAAATAAAATATGAAAAGTAGTTTAAAACATTTGTGACTAGTTTTCAAAGGCCAAAGCCTTCAAAGCTAGTCAAGAAATTAATAAAGTCCAATAAAAAAGGTATAGTCTTGTTTTTTTTGTTGCTTTATTTCTATTTAATACTTTTAAAGTGGACTAACGTAGCAAATACACTCCTTTATCCATAGATGTAGGGGCACTGCCCCTTCCCCCAAAGCTCTAGTGAAAAAGGATCCAGGGTGGGGAAAGGAGGAGAGAGAGTACTGGGGCTGGCAAAGCACAGTGAGAAGGAAAGGCGTAGGAAAAGAGGGAGCTGATGTCTGTGGGAGGGGGGTATATGAAGGGAGAAAGGGGACGCGTGATGAAAGAGAGAGTGAAAGAGGACCAAGTAGTGGGTGGGAAGTAAAGGTTGACAGGATCAAGGATAGAGGGAGAAAAAAACCCAGGGTGGAGGAAGATGAACTGAGTCCAGTACAGTCTCGAATATCTGACCTTCGCTAATCTGACCATCTGGCATATCTGACAGATCCCCTGGTGATGTCATTGTGTCGCCGTTAAGAAGCGCGTGGCTTCTCTTCCTGTTTTCCGGCTTCGCACGCTGCAAGGAAGCCATGTTTTTGATCTGAGATCGTGCCTCTCTGCAAGGGAACCTTGTGGTGCAGTCGCTATTCCTTCGTGGCCCTTAAACGAGTTAAGAAGCATGTTAGTACATAAGTACATAAGTAATGCCATACTGGGAAAAGACCAAGGGTCCATCGAGCCCAGCATCCTGTCCACGACAGCGGCCAATCCAGGCCAAGGGCACCTGGCAAGCTTCCCAAACGTACAAACATTCTATACATGTTATTCCTGGAATTTTGGAGTTTTCCAAGTCCGTTTAGTAGCGGTTTATGGACTTGTCCTTTAGGAAACCGTCCAACCCCTTTTTAAACTCTGCTAAGCTAACCGCCTTCACCACTTTCTTCCGCTCTGATTTTAGCCCATGCTTCGTTCTATGCATGAATTTCTGGGACCTCGCTTTTACAGTGAAGGAACTTTTTTTTTTTATTTGACACCATGCTTTCATGCATTTTTTTAAGACCATGGTTCTATTATTATTATTATTAACATTTGTATAGCCCTACCAGACGCACGCAGCACTGAACACCTGACACAGAGAGACAGTCCCTGCTCAATAGAGCTTACAATCTAAAAATGCAAGAGAACCATATTTTTTGGATGTGGGACTCTGCTTGTGCGGCGAGGGAAATGTAGAAAAAAGTTTTTATTTATTTGTTGCATTTGTATCCCACATTTCCCCACCTATTTGCAGGCTCAATGTAATTTTTTTTTATGTAATGTAATGTAATTACATTTGTAATGTAATTTTTAAGCTGAGACCTTGTTTTTATAACATCACATTGTCATCACGGTAGTAATTTTTTGACCTGTGACCCCCGCTTTTGCAGCGAGGGAGCCGTTGATGAAGTTTCTAGCTGAGTCCTTGCTTTTACAGCACGACAGCAATTTTTGGCCAGTGGAAACTGGGAAAAGGAAAAAAAGTTGTTTTGTCTATAGAGCAGAAACTTTTGCAGAAAAGAACCGCTAAAGAAAGTGAACATTAAAGATGTTTTCAGCTGCATTCCAGCCAGGGAAACATTTTTGATCCGAGACGAGACTGTGCTTTTGCAGACACTTTTGGAGCTGCTTTTCCTGCCAGGGATCCATTTTTGATCTGAGGCTGTGCTTGTGCGGAAACAGAAACATGGTAAAATGCTTGTGTGCAATGAGTTTTATGTATTACCGTGTGTATACCTATTGTATTCCTGTTTATTTACATTTACAGTGCCTTCTTTATTCTTACTCTCATTCTTAGATCCGAAGGGTTTCCAGTTTTAGTTCTGCTGCCTAGATTTCTGCTTCACCCTGGTTTTGAATGGAAAACACAACACAGTGATCTTGAAAAATGGGGCTCTGCTTGGTTCTGTATATACTACTACTGCTATTTAGCATTTCTATAGCGCTACAAGGCGTACGCAGCGCTGCACAAACATAGAAGAAAGACAGTCCCTGCTCAAAGAGCTTACAATCTAATAGACAAAAAATAAATAAAGTAAGCAAATCAAATCAATTAATGTGAACGGGAAGGAAGAGAGGAGGGTAGGTGGAGGCGAGTGGTTACGAGTCAAAAGCAATGTTAAAGAGGTGGGCTTTCAGTCTAGATTTAAAGGTGGCCAAGGATGGGGCAAGACTTAGGGGCTCAGGAAGTTTATTCCAGGCGTAGGGTGCAGCGAGACAGAAGGGGCGAAGTCTGGAGTTGGCAGTAGTGGATACAGTTGATAAACATGGTTTCCCTTGCTCTGTTCTGTACCTGTACAGTACTTCTGTTCACATTGCCTGCTATACAATTGCTGTGCTGTGTGTACTACTCTGTACAGTATTTGTGCTCAAATTGCCTGCTGTACAATTTTTGTCATGTTTTTGTTGCTGTTCTTCATGCATACAGTATGTTTTCTGTGCGTTGTGATGGGTTCTCATTGTTTTCCATATTATCTGACATATTATGGTCTAACGTTTGGCGATTAAAATTCAATGCGAAGAAATGCAAAGTGATGCACTTAGGGAGTAGAAATCCACGGGAGACGTATGTGTTAGGCGGGGAGAGTCTGATATGTACAGACGTGGAGAGGGATCTTGGGGTGATAGTATCTGAGGACCTGAAGGCGATGAAACAGTGCGACAAGGCGGTGGCCGTAGCGAGAAGGTTGCTAGGCTGTATAGAGAGAGGTGTGACCAGCAGAAGAAAAGAGGTTTTAATACCCCTGTATAAGATGTTGGTGAGGCCCCACCTGGAGTATTGTGTTCAATTTTGGAGGCCGTATCTTGCAAAGGATGTTAAAAAAAATGGAAGCGGTGCAAAGAAAAGCTACGAGGATGGTATGGGAGTTGCGTTCCAAGACGTATGAAGAGAGACTTGCTGACCTGAACATGTATACTCTGGAGGAAAGGAGGAACAGGGGTGATATGATACAGACGTTCAAATATTTGAAAGGTATTAATCCACAAACGAACCTTTTCCGGAGATGGGAAGGCGGTAGAACTAGAGGACACGAAATTAGATTGAAGGGGGGCAGACTCAAGAAAAATGTCAGGAAGTATTTTTTCACGGAGTGAGTGGTAGATGCTTGGAATGCCCTCCCACGGGAGGTGGTGGAGAGGAAAACGGTAACGGAATTCAAACATGCGTGGGATAAACATAAAGGAATCCTGCTCAGGAGGAAGGGATCCCCAGAAGCTTAGCTGGTGGTGGGAGGCAGGGCTGGTGGTTGGGAGGTGGGGATAGTGCTGGGCAGACTTATACGGTCTGTGCCAGAGCCGGTGGTGGGAGGCGGGGTGGGTGGTTGGGGGGCGGGGATAGTGCTGGGCAGACTTATACGGTCTGTGCCCTGAAAAAGACAGGTACAAATCAAGGTAAGGTATACACAAAAAATGGCACGTGAGTTTATCTTGTTGGGCAGACTGGATGGACCGTGCAGGTCTTTTTCTGCCGTCATCTACTATGTTACTATGGGGTTTTTTTTTTCACTCATCTGAAAATGGGCCAGTCCTGGTTACATTGGATAATCGAGACTCTACTGTATTTTGGTTTGGAGTGAGGAGACAGGACCTACAATAAGTGTATGTGAGAGAGAACTGTAAATAGAAGGACAGCACTGAGGTTGTAAGGGGAGGAGAGAAAGAGAAGAAAGGACCTAGGATAGATGGGAATGATGGAAAGGGCGAGTAGTAGATCCAGGAAGGGGTGTTTGTGAGTGGACTAGGCAGTGTATTTTGTCTAGCAAAAAAGGTGCCGGTACTCAAATGCCAGGCCAACCTTCAGGGGTGGAGTGATCATTGAGGGACTCACCCCACAATAGCCAGGACCCCTGCAATCAGTCATAGAATCTATGACAAGGCAGAATTTGTATGTAGAACCTGAGCTCTTTCATTAAAATGTGAGAACAATGGGTCGAGTTTAGCAGACAGTGGAAAAGGTGCCGGTACTCAGTACCCCCAAGTACCCCCTCAAAAAAAGCCCTGGGACTAGGGCTGGTGGGGGGGGGGGGGGGGGTGCACACAGAGAGCACCCTGTATTGGAATGGGAAGGGAGGAATCCAGAGAAACAATATGGGGAGGCATGGAAGAGAAGAGGACGTGCAGGAGATGGAAAAGAGAAGGAGGAACAGGGAAAGGAGAACAGAGGAAGGAGCAAAGAAGCCAGAGATTGGGATAATAAGAAGTATTAAAATGTCTGATGATGAAGAAAAGAAACAAAGAAAAGAAAGAAGTAAAGCAAAAATAGGAAGATGGACAGAAAATAAAATAATAAACTGAAATAAACAGATAATGAAAAAGCATTTGCGATGCTAAGCCCCAAAATCAAAGGTTAGAATCTGCTTTATTGTCTAGTGGAGAATAACAAATAACTAAGCAGTGTAAAATGTCTCAGGACCCAGGTCAGTCTCTTAATCTGAACATATGTCACACATGCTATTTACAGGTTAGAAACAGCTACATTTTATCAGTGATTTGGCTTTTTCAGAGCACAGTTCTCCTCCATGCACAACCATTTTGTACTTGAGCCTGGTAAGAAGCTTAAATAATATACTTTAACATATGAAGGAACTACTATTTAGTTTATAATTTGTAAAGGGACAGTCCTCAGGGCAAGGGAAGATCCTGCCTCTTCCAAGTGTCCTAAACCTACACACCAAAAATCTAGAAACCTTATTGTATATTGCTGTTTATGCCATTTCTATGGTAAGGCAGCCATTTTAGGTATTTGAAAAACTATTTTATCTCAATATTGAGCACAGGGGGGAGAAAGGCTAGGGAACCTGAAGGAGTTCACAGTTTTAGTCTGCCAATCCCCTGACAGCTTTTGTTTCTAAGGGAGGAGCTTGGTGCTGCATAGCTTGAATCTGCCAATCCCATGCCAGCTTCTGTTTCTAAAAGGGAGGAGCTTGGTGCTGCATAGCTTGAATCTTCCAATCCCGTGACAGCTTTTGTTTCTAAGGGAGGAGCTTGACAGTTTATACATCTGCCAATTGTTTTCTTTCTATTTCCAGCCTCCAGTCCTGAGCTGAGACCCAGACAGTAGATGAAGGGTGTTGGTTGTCTCTGCTGCTCTCTCTATAAGATGAAAGGACATTGTTTATTTCACAGCATGCTGAAAGATATATATATATTTTTTTTTATTTTTTTTAATTTGTACCCCGCGCTTTCCCACTCATGGCAGGCTCAATGCTGCTTAGGTACTTATTTGTACCTGGGGCAATGGAGGGTTAAGTGACTTGCCCAGAGTCACAAGGAGCTGCCTGTGCCTGCAGTGGGAATCAAACCCAGTTCCCCAGGACCAAAGTCCACCACTCTAACCACTAGGCCACTCTATGAATTTAAGTCATTCACTCTTTGGCCATCCTTCCCATTGGTGTTATACAAGGCATTAGCACTCTGTTCTGTAGTATCAGGAAACACTTCAGCAGCTCTGTTTTAGTGATTTGACTCTCAGAAGAGGTCAGTGTTACTTGTAAGAAGCACAAACATGAGCTGACAGACTTGCTGTGTTTCTGTGGGTGGGTGGCTGGCCTCCCTGTCTTTTGTAGTACACCAGTGATGTAGCCAGAAATTTTTAACAAGGGGTGCATCATCCTGTCTCACCCCCTCCACCCCCCAATACCTTAAAATCACCTCCGCTCCAGTCTTTGTCTGGGCAGCGGCACTCAGGAGGCTGCCTGCGGCCTGCACCAAGACTTCCTTTCTGAACCATCCTGCTCTTCACAAACAGGAAGTTGTGTCTGAAGGGGCGGGATGGCTCAGAGAGAAAGTCCAGGTGCAGGCCGCAGGCAGCCTACGAGTGTCACTGCCGCTGCCCGGGCAAAGACTGGAGCGGAGATGATTTTAAGGCACAGGTGGGGCCCCCCCAGTCTGACAGGGAATGGGTATGCAACACACACGTTGAATACACCACTGTACTACACTATAATGGTAGTTGATAGCACTATAGCAAAAGAGAAAAATACAGTATACTACTACAGAGCTGCTAAGTGGGGCCCAATTTTTGAGCAGGAGATTTTAGGACAACACCCCAACCCACTCAGCCCAGTCCCATCCATTCTGCCTCTACCTAGAAACATGACCACAGATAAAGGCCATATGGCCCATCCAGTCTGCCCATCCTCTATAACCCCTAACTCTTCCTTTTTCTGAGCGATCCCACATGCTTATCCCATGCTTTTTTAAATTCCGACACAGTCCTCAACTCCACAACCTCCACCAGGAGTCCATTCTACATCTCCACCACCCTTTCCGTGAAATAATACTTTCTTAGATTACTCCTAAGCCTGTTCCTTTTTAACTTCATCGTATGCCCCCTCGTTCCAGAGCTCTCCTTCAGTTGAAAAAGGCTCACCTCCTGTACATTAGTGCCCTGGAAATATTCAAATGTCTCTTCTCTCCCTCCTTTCTTCCAGCGTATACATGTTCAGGTTCATAAGCCTGCCCCTATATTTTTTTGTGTTCAAGACCGCTTACTAATTTTGTAGCCGCCCTCTGGACCGACTCCATCCTGTTTATATCTTTTTGTAGGTGCAGTCTCCAGCACTGCACACAGTACTCCAAATGAGACCTCCTGGTACACCTCAATTCCAGGGCCGTGGCATCAACAAGTCACCTCCTTCTCTAGCAGCAGGAGACATCTTAATAAAGTTTAATTTCATGCTGCTGCGGGGCCAGTATAGAAATAAGAGCTGTGAGATTTCACAGCTCTTAGCCCGAGACTGGTTCCACAGCAGCAGGAGATGACGTCTTATAGAGATGGAGGCTGCTGAACGGAAGTTCTTGGCATCCCAGCGGGAGTGTGGGAGACTTGGCAGGTCTGTTACTTGCACTGTAACAGATCAACTGACATACTCATTGCAGGAGGTACATGGAGAGGGGAAATTTTTCATTCCATAATATAGTTACACCTCTGAGAGAGACAGCACTATTGTGGAAATTTGCACTGGCAGTATGAAGGTCAATTTTCCATAGGGCATCTAGACAGGATTTGGCACTTCTAGCTCAGAATATGTACAATTTCTCAGCTATTTTACAAAAGGCTCATGGTACAAACAGCCTTTTGTAAAATATGTATATGGACATCAGGAAAAATCACATGTATGTATTGGCCCATTCAGTGGGAATAGCCATCCTAGGGGCCTTTTTACTAAGGCACACCTAAAAGTGGCCTGTGCTGGTGTAGGCACGTGTTTTGGATGTGCACAGGTCCATTTTTCAATGAGCCTAGAAAAAAAGGGCTTTTTTTTGTGTCCGTAAATGGACATGTGGCAAAATTAAAACCAGCAGGCATCCATTTTCGACCTGAGACCTTACCGCCACCCACTGACTTAGCATTAAGGTCTCATGCACTAACCGGGCGGTAAGCGGCCAGCGCGTGTAAAATGCCAATTACCGCCGGGTAAGTGCCACACGGTAAAAAACATTTTCTAGCGTGTGTTTTGGGCGCACGTCAAAAATGGAATTACTGCCCAGGGCCGGGCGGTAGTTCCAATTTGATACGCGTTAGACACGCATAGACATCTGTGCGCCTTTTTAAAAGGGCCCCTTAGTAAGCAACACAACCAAAAAAAAAAAAAAAAAACAACAGCATTGCTGGTATTTTAAATATGTAAATGTGAACCATTATACATGTAGCTGCCAATTTGGACACAAAAAGATTCACAAGTAAACTATTTAGTTAGGTGCTAACAATAGCTGTCAACAAGCACTTAATTGGCAATAACTACTACTACTACTTAACATTTCTAGAGCGCTACTAGGGTTACGCAGCGCTGTACAAAATAAACAAAGAAGGACGGTCCCTGCTCAAATGAGCTTACAATCTAAAGAATTAGGAGATACACATGGGTCTGCTCTACGCCCTATTCTATTACATGCATGCCTACATTTCATAGCATATAACTCCAAAGGGGGTGTGGCCATGGGAGGGGCATAGGTGGGTCAGGAGCATTTCCAGAAATTAGATGAGACATTATAGAATAGCTGGGTTTGCACACCTAAATGCTCAAACCGAAAGTTAGACACAAAGGGCCAGATTCGATATATGGTGTTTGAAGTTTCCACCTATCCATATTCTGTAAGCGGTGCCTAGATTTAGGCACGGTATATACAATACGCTTTAATATCGCAGCGCTTAAAACTACCCACATCCATTTACACCAAAGAAAACGTGGGGTAAATGCCGGCACATAGATTTAGGCGCACAGGGCCATATCTATAAGAGTGCACGTAAATTTCGGACTGTCCATGAAATGACCATTTCCCTGCCTATAACCACGCCCCTTTTTGGCTGCACGCATTAGAATTTAGGTGCAGTGTTACAGAATATGCTTAGCGAATTGTGCGTGTAAATTCTAATTATTGCCAATTAGTGCTCATTGTTGCTCATTAAGACCTGTTATCAACGCTGACTACCTTGTTAAGCCAATTAAGTTACACACTTTGTTACTACATGCACGTGTATTTCGGTGTGGAAGTCTAAAGGCCCTGTTTACTAAGTAGCCTTATAGGCACATTAACATTTTTAACACGCATTAACCATGTATGTGCCTACAATATCCCTATAGACGTCTACATGGTTAGCGTATGTGCTAAGTGTAGGCGTGCTTAAAACATTAACGCACCTTAGTAAACAGGGCCCTAAGCGCGATACATAGAATCCGGGGAGTAAATGCATGCTAAGCTAATATTCTTTAACGATCGTTCCTCACCGATCCCCCTTAGTGTGCATCATTTCAGGGCCTATCTTTTTTTACCCTACCACATCTACTAAATTCCCCCCATACAGACATCCCATAGTAATTTTGCTATACTTGGATGTCATGAAACAGTTACTACTACTACTACTTAACATTTCTAAAGCGCTGCCAGGGTTACGCAGCGCTGTACAATTTTAACACAGAAGGACAATCCCTGCTCAAAGAGCTTACAATCTAATGGACAAGTGTAGAGTCAGTCAAGTAGGGGTAGTCAATTTGGGGCATGCACGATTACATGAAAGGTACAAAGGTATAAAGGTTAGGTGCCGAAAGCAATATTGAAGAGTTCCCAAAAAGCACTCACAGACCTAACACACAAGCCACCAGGATTCTTTACCAGTCCAGATAAGCAGAACAAACAAACAATTGTGCTTATTCTTAGAACTTGGAACAGTGGCCAAAAAAAAAAAATGTGCAAACAGTAACAAGTAAATGAAAAATGGATCAAGTAGAAAGCTAACTAAACATTTGTATACGGTCTAAACAGTACCCAGGAAGAGACTACAGGAATGACAAAGAAGAACAAGGTAAGTGGTCAACTTATTATCACCAAACAAATTAGTAAAATTTTCTAAAGAATACACACCAGAGATTGAAATGTTAATAAATGGTCGGTGGCGTCGATATCAGCACCGGGGATGGCATCGACATCGGGAGTGCAGGTAATGGCTGTCTGAACTTCCCCTGTAGCTGGAAGTAGTGAGCTGTTGAGTGGGTCTCGAAGGCTCCTGCTGTGCAGGCCCACCGACCCCAAGGAGGCATGTGGATTCCACGTCCTCGTCGGTACCGAGGATTGACGTGCGAGCGAAGGCGAAGAAGCATCGGCACCGGTCTCCCTTGAGACACGGTACCGGGAGCTCTGGGGCGTTGAGGGACTTGGCACCCGGAAAGCGCCGACGCTTCGGACAGCCCGGTACCGCCTCCCAGGCCTTCGCAGATTCTGACTTCGACTCCGGTACCGGCCCCACAGCTTTTCTTGACAGCGACTCTGGAGGAGAGCATTCGAGCCATTCTTCCGGGTCTCCTGGAAGGGCTGCTGCATCAGTCTGTTCCGGTACCGGGAGATGCTTGCGCCCTCAGTACCGTCGATGGAAGCGGGGGCTGGCTCTGTGCTTGTGGTGAGGTCCCTGACCCCGGTACCGCTTGTGGCATCGGCCTCGGCTGCCACCCAGGTTGACTCCCCGTCGATGGAGGGAGCTTCATCGCCACCGGCATGGGAGTCGACCTCTCGACACAGCCATCAAGGACATGGTTCCTCGACGTCGAGATGGGTCTGGTTTCGGAGTGTAGTTCGTGAACTCTTGTCCAATACCGAGGGGGATGCCTCCTGGGATGAAGGGGGATGACTCCAGATATTTCTCTTCTGAGGAGTTTTGTGGTCTTCCTTCTGATCCCACTCCTTCCCCTGAGAAGAAGCTTTCTCCACCGGACAGTTTGTCCTTCTCCTTTGTCAGGGAAATGTCTGTGGGAATTCCCTTCCCTGTGGTCAATGAGGATGAGCCAAGACAGAGATGCTCGAGGTCCTGGACTATCCTTCACCACCTAAGGAGTCATCCGCTGCCCCTCTGCATAATGTCCTTAAAGAGACATTGCTGAGCAATTGAATGAAACCATTATCTAATCCTACCATCCCTAAGAAAGCGGAGTCCCAATTTCGTATCTATGGAGAACCTGAGTTGATGAGGTCGCAGTTACCTCACAACTCTGCAGTTGTGGATTCCACATAAGCACATAAGCACCGCCATACTGGGAAAAGACCAAGGGTCCATCAAGCCCAGCATCCTGTCTCCGACAGCGGCCAATCCAGGCTTCAAGAACCTGGCAACCCCCCACCCCCACCCCCCCCCCCAAAAAAAAATTAATAATGTTAAATGGACTTTTCCCTCAGGAATCTGTCCAAACCCCCTTTAAATTCCAGGCCAGCTGCTGTCACTACATTCTCCGGCAAGGAGTTCCAGAGTCTAACTACATGCTGAGTAAAGAAAAACTTTCTCCTATTTGTTTTAAATCTACCATATTCTAGCTTCATCTTGTGTCCCCTAGTTTTGTTGTTGTTTTGAAAGTGTAAACAAAAGCTTCACATCTGTCCGCTCTACTCCGCTCATTATCTTGTAGACTTCTATCATATCACCCCTCAGCTACCTTTTCTCCAAGGTGAAGAGCCCTAACCTTCACAGCCTTTCCTCATAGGGAAGTCGTTCCATTCCCTTTATCATTTTCATTGCCCTTCTCTGCACCTTTTCTAATTCCTTTATATCTTTTTTGAGATGCGGCGACCAGAATTGGACACAATACTCGAGGTGTGGTCGCACCATGGAGCGATACAATGGCATTATAACATCCTCGTGTTTGTTTTCCATCCCTTTCCTAATAATACTCAACATTCTGTGCGCTTTCTTAGCCGCCTTAGCACACTGGGCAGAAGTTTTTAACGTCTTATCAACGATGACTCCCAGATCCCTTTCTAGGTCCATAACTCCTAACGTGGAACCTTGCATGACATAGCTGTAATTCGGGTTCCTCTTACCCACATGTATCACTTTGCACTTGTCAACATTGAACTTCATCTGCCACTTGGACGCCCAATCCCCCAGTCTCGCGAGGTCCTCCTGTAATCTTTCACACTCCTGCGACTTGACGACCCTGAATAATTTTGTGTCATCTGCGAATTTAATTACCTCACAGGTTATTCCCACTTCTAGGTCATTTATAAATATGTTAAAAAGCAGCGGTCCCAACACAGACCCCTGCGGGACCGCACTAACTACCCTTCTCCACTGAGAATACTGACCATTCAACCCTACTCTTTGCTTCCTATCTTTCAACCAGTTCTTAATCCATAGTAATACCCTACCTCCGATCCCATGACTCTCCAGTTTCCTCAGGAGTCTTTCATGAGGCACTTTGTCAAACGCCTTTTGAAAATCCAGATACACACTATCCACCGGCTCCCCATTGTCCACATGTTTGTTCACCCCCTCAAAAAATGCAGTAAATTGGTGAGGCAAGACTTCCCTTCACTAAATCCGTGCTGACTTTGTCTCATTAGCCCATGTTTTTGTACGTGCTCTATAATTTTATTCTTGATAATAGCCTCTACCATTTTGCCTGATACCGACATCAGACTCCCAAACCCGATTTCATAAGCAAGGACTTATTTTTCTTCTGAATATGAGTTTCCTGCAACATTATACATCCCACTTCAGTCTACGTAACTCTTTGAAGATAATACTTCTCTTTCCAGGACTATTCAAACCATTAACATTCCAGGAACCTACCCAAATCCCTCCAACCCCCCCTCCCCCCCCACCATCTGACCATCTCCCTCTCCAGCCAGTTCTCACTCTGAGGAAGTGTGTCCTCGCCAGAGACCCACCCTCTGTCTTTCATACCCCCTTTATGTTTTTCCACTCAGCAACTCTCATGCATTCCTCACCATGCAAACCACTTTTCCATTTAACATCAGTCAGCTTTACTAAACTCATAAAACCCTAAGTCCCAACGAGTTTCACAGTTCTACTGGATCCATATAAGAATCTATGAAAGAGTCCCCTACTCCGCTCAGGTCCCAGTAGCCGGCTGTGGAGACCTCCTCTTTTCTCTGTCCACTCTAACCCATCTGGTGTCCTTCTTGCTGTTACCCCCCCATCCGGGAGCGCTGAGTAGCCCCTGGATCCGCAGACAAATTTGTACATCTCGCTTCTGCAAGGACTTTCCAGGAGCTTTCTGGATTTTATAGCTTCCGTGACTTATCCCCCACTGTGACTTGAAGCCCGAAGGGATATAGCCACCTATAAAGCAAACCCTCCTTCTGCAGATATGAGGTGACTTCTTTGAACTCCCTACGTTTTTGGAGAGTCAACTTGGCTAAATCCTGAAAAACCTATGGCTTGCAGTTCTTCCATTTTAACTCACCCAGAGCTTGTACTCTCTTCCAAACCAATTCTTTCACCAAAAACTCGTGAAAGCATGCTATGATGTCCCTGGGCAGTCCCCCTCTCTGAGGGCCAAGGCTCCTATTCGCCCTATCAATTGTAATAAGCTCAGGGCCTCGATCTCCAGATTCTACTTCTCCAGATTGAAGAATAAACTCACAAAGTTCTTTCACCACTCCGAAAATATCTTTAAATTAATCCTCTTCTGGCACCCCCTTGAAACGTAGGTTACACCTCCTTGACCTATTTTCTAAATCCTCAATTGCCAGCTCCAGTTCTTCCCATAATTCAAACACGCGTGGGGCAAACATAAAGGAATCCTGTTCAGAAGGAATGGATCCTAAGGAGCTTAGCCGAGACTGGGTGGCAGAGCCAGTGGCGGGAGGCAGGGATAGTGCTGGGCAGACTTATGCGGTCTGTGCCAGAGCCGGTGGTGGGAGGAGGGGCTGGTGGTTGGGAGGCGGGGATAGTGCTGGGCAGACTTACACGGTCTGTGCCCTGAAAAGGACAGGTACAAATCAAGGTAAGGTATACACAAAAAGTAGCACATATGAGTTTATCTTGTTGGGCAGACTGGATGGACCGTGCAGGTCTTTTTCTGCCGTCATCTACTATGTTACTATGATATTATGTTCTTAGATTTCTTAACTGGATCCAGCTCACAAACTAAAAGCAAGACAATTATCAGATAAGTATAACACAATCATTACTTCTATAATCCTAACTAAGTTACAATCACCTTTTTCTCCTCCATCTTTCTTTTTTTAATTTTATTATGTACATAACTGCCAAAAACCAGAGAACAACACAGCAAAACAGTAATACAACAAATGTAAAACAAAAGTCAGATGAAAACCTACCACTAAGAAATACAGGTAGTAATAGCACATTAGAACCAATCATAAATCCATCCTACCCTTTTCCCACTACTTTAATAGTTCAAAAACTGAACTTCAGACTCTCAGGATGCAGGTGAGTATGGGTATGACTTTTTTTCTTCAATGATTATTTAAGGAGGAAAAGGCTTCTGCTGTTCGGTATATTTTCTGACTTTAGCGTATCGCTTTGTCATCTGCCAAACCAATTTCTTCAATAGCCAAAAACCTCTTGGGGCAGAAAGTTATTTCTTTTTCTTTATTTTTTTTAAATATTTTAAGTATATTTTTCTTTAGTGTTCATACACTCCTATCTCTCTATATAAAAGGCAACACCAACGTTCTATGAAGCCTCCAGCCGGAAGTGTGAAGGGGGCGAGATATCCGGTTTCCCTATGAGTGTCTGCCCCGCCCTCTCTGTAACACAGTCAGTGAAGGAAAACAGCAGAGCACGAAATCAAATCGCTGGCTCTGTAACAGTGAAGGACTCAGAGGGGGGAGGGGAGAGAGGCCAGAGGGCAGGGACACTCCCACATGCACTCAGAAGAAAACATTGCTAGCCCCCGTTTCATTTGCATCAGAAACGGGGCTTTTTTACTAGTTATATATAAAGGGTAACACTGGTACTTATCTTATAGAGAAGTGCTGTCTGTATAGGTCTGCTCAACAGAGCACCTCCATTTTGGTTGCTTCGTCAGAAGTCAAACCTTCTTGCACTAATTTTCCGTGCCCCCTTAGTGTTATTTGGCGTTTTTGTTTCCAAATGACCAAACGCCAAATAACGCTAAGGCGGCACGGAAAATTAGTGCAAGAAGGTTTGTCTTCTGACGAAGCAACCAAAACGGAGGCGCTCTGTTGAGCAGACCTATACAGACAGCACTTCTCTATAAGTACCAGTGTTACCCTTTATATATAATAGGAGTGTATGAACACTAAAGAAAAATATACTGAAAATATTTTAAAATAAAGAAAAAAATATAACTTTCTGCCCCAGGAGGTTTTTGGCTAATGAAGAAATCAGTTCAGCAGATAACAAAGCGATACGCTAAAGTCAGAAAATATACCGAACAGCAGAAGCCTTTTCCTCCTTAAAGACTCTAACCACAGACAGTACAGAAGAGAACTTACCCTAACGTATATTGAGTAATTCCATAGTCAAGTTCTTAGCCTGCTATAGATACAATTGCCTTCAATGATTATAAAATTCTGTCTCATCACTCTTCTTTTTCACGGAGAGAGTGGTGGATACTTGGAATGCCCTCCCGCGGAAGGTGGTGATGAAAATGGTAACGGAATTCAAAAATGCGTGGTATAAACATAAAGGAATCCTGTTCAGAAGGAATGGATCCTCAGAAGCTTAGCGGAGATTGGGTGGCAGAGCTAGTGGTTGGGAGGCGGGGCTAGTGCTGGGCAGACTTCTACGGTCTGTGCCCTGAAAATGGCAGATACAAATCAAAGTCAGGTATACACATAAAGTAGCACATATGAGTTTATCTTGTTGGGCAGACTGGATGGACCATATAGGTCTTTTTCTGCTGTCATCTACTATGTTCTGTCTTTTAACCTTTTGTCTTCACCTTTCTTGAACATTGGTGCTCTTCTTTCTGCTGTACCTACTCCCTATCTTTACACAACTCAACATAGGCAAAACCCTAACTAAACCAAAAAAAATTAGCTTTAACTAAGATGTCCCTCTGTTGAGTCCCTGTCACTATTTTTTTTTAAGGAAAAGAAGAATGGAATCCCTTCTGGAGCCCTCCACCCCCCACCCCCACCAACAACACAAAAGTAAACCTATTCTCTTCAGCAACAAGGCTTTCAGACTTTGGTCAATTTGCTTTAGGCACAGTGGATCTAACATTAAAATAAGTTTTCCTGAGCAGTACCAAGAATCTACCTCACTCAGGAAACATTTTTTCTCCTTTTAAATTACATAAGTACATAAGTACATAAGTAGTGCCATACTGGGAAAGACCAAAGGTCCATCTAGCCCAGCATCCTGTCACCGACAGTGGCCAATCCAGGTCAAGGGCACCTGGCACGCTCCCCAAACGTAAAAACATTCCAGACAAGTTGTACCTAAAAATGAGGAATTTTTCCAGTCCATTTAATAGCGGTCTATGGACTTGTCCTTTAGGAATCTATCTAACCCCTTTTTAAACTCCGTCAAGCTAACCGCCCGTACCACGTTCTCCGGCAATGAATTCCAGAGTCTAATTACACGTTGGGTGAAGAAAAATTTTCTCCGATTCGTTTTAAATTTACCACACTGTAGCTTCAACTCATGCCCTCTAGTCCTAGTATTTTTGGATAGCGTGAACAGTCGCTTCACATCCACCCGATCCATTCCACTCATTATTTTATACACTTCTATCATATCTCCCCTCAGCCGTCTCTTCTCCAAGCTGAAAAGCCCTAGCCTTCTCAGCCTCTCTTCATAGGAAAGTCGTCCCATCCCCACTATCATTTTCGTCGCCCTTCGCTGTACCTTTTCCAATTCTACTATATCTTTTTTGAGATACGGAGACCAGTACTGAACACAATACTCCAGGTGCGGTCGCACCATGGAGCGATACAACGGCATTATAACATCCGCACACCTGGACTCCATACCCTTCTTAATAACACCCAACATTCTATTCGCTTTCCTAGCCGCAGCAGCACACTGAGCAGAAGGTTTCAGCGTATCATCGACGACGACACCCAGATCCCTTTCTTGATCCGTAACTCCTAACGCGGAACCTTGCAAGACGTAGCTATAATTCGGGTTCCTCTTACCCACATGCATCACTTTGCACTTGTCAACATTGAACTTCATCTGCCACTTGCACGCCCATTCTCCCAGTCTCGCAAGGTCCTCCTGTAATCGTTCACATTCCTCCTGCGACTTGACGACCCTGAATAATTTTGTGTCATCGGCGAATTTAATTACCTCACTAGTTATTCCCATCTCTAGGTCATTTATAAATACATTAAAAAGCAACGGACCCAGCACAGACCCCTGCGGGACCCCACTAACTACCCTCCTCCACTGAGAATACTGGCCACGCAATCCTACTCTCTGCTTCCTATCTTTCAACCAGTTCTTAATCCATAATAATACCCTACCTCCGATTCCATGACTCTGCAATTTCTTCAGGAGTCTTTCGTGCGGCACTTTGTCAAACGCCTTCTGAAAATCCAGATATACAATATCAACCGGCTCCCCATTGTCCACATGTTTGCTTACCCCCTCAAAAAAATGCATTAGATTGGTGAGGCAAGACTTCCCTTCACTAAATCCGTGCTGACTTTGTCTCATCAGTCCATGTTTTTGTATATGCTCTGCAATTTTATTCTTAATAATAGCCTCCACCATCTTGCCCGGCACCGACGTCAGACTCACCGGTCTATAATTTCCCGGATCTCCTCTGGAACCCTTCTTAAAAATCGGAGTAACATTGGCTACCCTCCAGTCTTCCGGTATTACACTCGATTTTAGGGACAGATTGCATATTTCTAACAGTAGCTCCGCAAGTTCATTTTTTAGTTCTATTAATACTCTGGGATGAATACCATCAGGTCCCGGTGATTTACTACTCTTCAGCTTGCTGAACTGACCCATTACATCCTCCAAGGTTACAGAGAATTTGTTTAGTTTCTCCGATTCCCCCGCTTCAAATATTCTTTCCGGCACCGGTGTCCTCCCCAAATCCTCCTCGGTGAAGACCGAAGCAAAGAATTCGTTTAATTTCTCCGCTACGGCTTTGTCCTCCTTGATCGCCCCTTTAACACCATTTTCGTCCAGCGGCCCAACCGACTCTTTGGCCGGTTTCCTGCTTTTAATGTATCTAAAAAAGTTTTTACTATGTATTTTTGCTTCCAACGCTAATTTCTTCTCAAAGTCCTTTTTTGCCCTCCTTATCTCCGCTTTGCATTTGGCTTGGCATTCCTTATGATCTATCCTGTTACTTTCAGTTGGTTCTCTTCTCCACTTTCTGAAGGATTGTTTTTTGGCTCTAATGATTTCCTTTATCTTACTGTTTAGCCACGCCGGCTGACGTTTAGTCTTTTTTCCCTTTTTTCTAATACGTGGAATATATTTGTCCTGAACCTCCAGGATGGCGTTTTTAAACAGCATCCACGCCTGATGCCAGGAGAATCTCTTTTAGATAATTATCTTGGCTCCTTAACCATATGAATGATTCCATCTTCCCAGGCTCCTGAGCTTTGATTCTTAGCACAGGTCCTGCAACGTTTTAAACTATTGCAGCTTCTATGTTTTCTCCCTCTCTATCACTTTTGAGAAAGCAATTTTCTTCAGTGGCAGGAACTCTCAAAGCCACAGTGCTGTCTCTCAGATTGACAGATGTCAGCAAGTAATGAGAGTGTGCCATGCTACCAAGAGCTACAATAAATCGAGACACATCCCTATTTACCCTTACAACACAACTGTTCCACAGCCTTGGGCTTTTCAGCATCATGCCAGAAATATTCTGTGTATAATGTAAGACCATCCAAGGGCCGCATTTTGGTGATACTGCCTACATCAGGAATCCCAAAAGATAAATCCCAATGTGCATATATAGAATGTAAATAGTTATACATACATCACAGTATGCAGCATGGAACAAACTGTTCCAACATTCATTGATCATAGTTCTGGGCAAGACTTCTACGGTCTGTGTCCTGAAAATGGCAGATACAAATCAAGGTAAGGTATACACAAGAAGTAGTGTACCACAGCCCCTCAGCCTTGGGTATGCTGTAATAAGTAAAGATCTCAACAGCCAGATGATTGTAGTCGTGACCGCCAAATTGAGATCCCAATCACCAAAGTCAGAGGATGAGTACAATCACTAACCTCGTCTCCTGATCTCGTAGACCAGGAGAGGAAAATAAACTAAAATTTAGGATCTGCCCAAACTCCCAAAATCAGATAGCGATCAGATGGTTTTTTTTGTAATCAAATAACATTTATTAAAAAACTTTTCAATATAATAGTAAAAATAGTTCAATAAAAATAATGAATATTTCTTAAAACCCCAAATTTACCATACATTCCTTTTATTTTTCTTTCAGATGGAGTTTCAGCTCTGCACCAGATTATATATCAGTTAAGTATTTTGTTTTCTTTTCCTCTTTATTCTCTTAACCTTTCCTAATATTGTTAGGTATTAAAAAGTGCTTTCCTAGAATGTGATTCTTTGTGTTCACTTTCCTGTTTTACAGAGTCTACACCCAACTTTTCCAGGTACAGGTAAGTATTTTATTTGATTTGTTTTCTCTTCTGTCTCAGGGTACCTAACCCCACTGTTTTCCCTTTACCCACAGTCACAGAATTCCCTGTACAGACACTTAGCTGTAGGCTGTTCCTCTTTCTCCAGTGCGCCGGTGAACCTTGCTTGCGTTGGGGCCCTTGTAAATGCAGTGTCAGCTGTTCCAGAATTCTTTGCAGGTGACGGCTCTTCCTCCTAAACCTCACTCTATAATAAAATAAATGGAAGCAATACCCTCCCTTCGCTGACCAGGTACCAGGATACCTAATGTCTGTCACAATTTTATACTGTGGCCATCTAGCTAATAAAATCAAAATAATTAAACAATTCCCTATCCTATAAACTTATACTCTCTAATTAAACTTTTATTTTATCTAACTTTACTATCAAATATGTTTGGTAGCCTTCATGCAAACATACCTCTCATTCCAATACTATACTCTTAATTATAAACTTAACATTCTATACTATACCCCTATACCTATCCCCCCTCTATTAACTTAACCTTTAAACACAGTTAACTTTACTAGATTCTAATATTAATTCAGACTATTCACTTTACCCAACTTCCCATATACTTTATACACTATTCCCAACCCCACAACTTTCTAAAAATACCCCAAATTCCCAAATCCCCATAAAAATGAATATTAACTCTAACCTATACTCTACACAGCCTATACTCTAACCAATATCCTATTTTTCAATACTTTCCCAAATTTTTCTCAAACCTCTACCTCTTCCTTCCCTCAAACCCCTCTCACACACTCCCAACACACACCACACCTCCTCTCACCTTGACTTCCAAACACATTCTGACCAACTGCCCAAACCCCGTTGTCAAGGAGACCAGCACTGGCTTGCCATTCCGCAGTCAGCTCAGCCAATCACCATCTCTTTTTAAAATTCTAAACTGGCCAAGCTGACCTGCGGAATGTTGACCAGCACTGCTCCAGCACCATTTTGAATAAAAAAATCCCATAGACTTCAATGTAAAAATATTTCCAAAAATCCTAGCCCCCCTACCGTTTACCCAAAACCCTTAAAATTTGGCCCAAAAATTAAATCCCCCATTCTCTATCTATCCCTGTTTTTCAATTTTAAAAATCCCAAATTCCAATGTCCGCCCTCAAATAAACTGTTCTAAACCCCTCCAAAATCCCTAAATCCGACCAAAAACCATCCCAAAAATTTCCAACTCCCCTCCCGGACCTACCCTATCGAATTTAAAAAATTAACCCTTAATTAACCCCTTAAAACCATACCCCTCCCAAAAGACCCCTTTAAAATATTAAAATTCAAAATGTAACCCACTGGAAAAATCAGAAAAAATCCCCTGAACCCGAAACTGAAAACCAAATTTAAATTAAACAAATCCCTGATTTTTAAAAAATCAAAAACCCTATTTATACAATTTAAAAATAAATAAATTCAAATTTTGGGTCAAAAGACCCCTTACCTTAACCGGGATTTTCCCCTCACACGACCCCTGCCTTCGGTTCCGGTCCTTAACGTCTTCCCGCAAAAACGGAGGCAAAAATAAAAAAGCTCCGAAGCCGGGCCCAAAATTTAGGCCCCGGCTTCGGCCTAAACGCGAAAGAGCGCGTTCGCGATGTGTGCATGAGGCGCGCCGCCTCATGCAATCTCGCGCCGACGTCCTCGAATCGCCGGCCATCTTTTTAAAAAACGCTGGCTCTTTGCAGCGCTCCTCTTCGGCCTCCAGCCACAAAACGGCCCTTTTCTTGGCCGAAGACGGCCCACAGGACCCCCAAAGATGACCCAAAGCCCGAAAACGGCCCCACGAATCGGCCCCAAACAGTGCACCCCATGCTCCTGGTGCCACTCTTCGCTCCCGGACACCCTCCAGCCACAAAAATAGCCCCGGAGCCCCCAAAACGGACCCCAGGTAAGTATTTTTTTCTCTTTTAATTCCTACCCCCGTTACAGTAGCACATATGAGTTTATCTTGTTGGGCAGACTAGATGGACCGTGCAGGTCTTTTTCTGCCGTCATCTACTATGTTACTATGTATGTTTTTCCCCCACGTTTACCTTATTTTTTTCTTTTCCAAAATGCAGTAGCGGCAGCTATTCTCATAGGCTGCCCTGCTGCAGTGCCACTGGCACCGGCCTCTTCGCTCTACTGCATCCTGCCTCTGAGGAAACAGGAAGTTACATCAAGAGGTGAAAGGGAGAAAGAGCACAACCATAGGACAAGAGGGGACTCTGATCCACTGGCTCCTGCCGAACATTTTACCCCTTCAATGTTTTCTCTGTCTATTCTGTCTTCCTATGCTTTATCTTTCCTATTGTATTGTTTCATGCACTGTTGTAAGCCACATTGTGCCTGCGCTTGTGGGAAAATGTGGGATATAAATGCGCTAAAATAAATAAATAAGGGAAACAAGGCAGAGGGAGAGCAGACACAGGTGGGTGGAAGCAAAGCAATCAAGAAGCCTGGAAGGCAGGCAGAGAGAGCAGAAACAGGTGGGTGGAAGCAAAGCAATCAAGGAGCCTGGAAGCCAGGCAGAGAGAGAGCAGAGCCAGGTGCCTGGAAGCAAAGCAATTGAGGAGCCTGCAACCACCACTCTATGAACAAACCCAGAGAAGAACTACACACACATGGTTCAGGGCAGTGCCAGTCAAGTGTGCATGTTGACAGGACCCTGCGTAGCCCGAGGGCGCCGCTTGCGCTGAGATAGGGGACATGACACATGGGGAAGAGGGTTGAGGAGGAAAGGGGACAGTGCCGCTCCTGGAGGGTGCCGCCTGAGGCCCTCACCTCAGTTAGCCTAATGGTAGGGCCGCAACTGTGTATAACTATTTACCATCCTGGGATTTCCGAAACACGGCCCTTGTCGGGTCGCTTAAAAGCAGTTATGTGCATGTATTTTATGTTAGCTGTTTGTGAATAAAGAACTCTTTCTGAAGAAATTATTGGCTGCACACTGGTTTTCTGGTCGTCTCCACTGCTTCCTTTACTATACTACAAGATGTGGAGGAGTGGTCTAATGGTTAGTGCAGTGGGTTTTGATCCTGGTCACCTGGGTTCAATTCCCAGTGCAGCTCCTCGTGGCCATGGGCAAGTCATTTAACCCCCCCCCCATTGGTCCAGGTACAGAAACTTAAATGGTGAGCCCTCTAGGGACAGAGAAAGTACATATAATGTGTACAGCGTCACGTACATCCAGTAGCACTATAGAAATGATTAGTATTAGTGTGGAGGTTTGTCCCTCTTCTTTGTGCTGTCGCAAGACCATACAAGGCAAATGTAAGGGAAATAACAAGCAGACAAAAAAACAAGTCCCTCTTAGTCTGCTTTATTAAATTGACCCCTTTTACCTTACATAAATCATTTCCACCTAAATGGATTATAATCATAAATCATAGGCAGAGAAGAAAAACATTTTGCTTGTAGTACAGAAGGCAGAAACTGATCCCATAACATTCCCCGGAGTTCCAACCGTCGGATCCAGACCCAGAGAGCAGCCCGTCCCAATCTGAGCCCCAACGGGCTCCACAGCGTGCTTCTGGGCCCAAAAAACAAAGGAATGTCCACAAATCCATACACAAATCTCTTCTGGTAAAGATCCTGAGAAAGAAACTATAAAAAAAATATAAAGAAACAGCAGTTACTCTTTACAAGGAAGAACAAGTAAACAATGACGGATATAACGTAAATAACAATCAATCAGATTCCCTCCCCCCCTCCCATTAATGGCCACAAAAGAGGCTGTTCCAATGCAGTATGAATGAGTCTCATAACAAGCAGTTTCCCAATCCCTTGTTGTTGGTTTTTGGTTTTTTTTTTAAACAGCTGCAAACTGATACTGCGCGAATGGTGACCCATTAATAAACATAACCATCTTGAGTCAACAGCCAATATAACCTGCCTACTGGCCTCAACATCATATAACAACTTTGCACTGTGAAATTGTATCAACAGATGACCACAAATGCACCCACTTCCCTTTTCCCAACTGATCCGTCTTAGAGATTGTCGAATCAGCAGGGTCGGCTTAACCTATGGACTGAGTGAGGCTCTGGCCCAGGGTGCCAGAGATAAAGGGTGCCAAACGCCTGAGCCTGTGACGTCACTGGCCCTATAAGTTAAGCTGGCCCAGAGCTTACCTGGCGGCATTGCGAGTGCAGGGAAAAAAAGAAGAGCCGGCAACCCCCTTCCATTTTCTGTCTCAGGCCACCTACCCCCGTTTACCTTTTAACGGCAATTTTCCCCTCCCAACACACAGACAGCAGTTTCACCTAACACTACCCGCATCAGTCCCGGTGTCTTCCTTCTGCCATAAAATCTGTTCTCAAATGTAAAACCCAAAAGATGGAACGACTGAGGATGGACTGGCAACAATTGAAAGGCGGCTTCATATCTGCTTTTGCCATCCAAGCCCCATTACTCATTTGACGCAACATCTCCACAGCCAAATCAAACGATTAAGTATCGTACTGAACACAAATTATGATCTATGAAGGAACAGTCACTTCAACCTTCTAGAAAGAACAGATTATGTATTAGAAGAAATTTGCTAGGATCTTTTTTTGGAATCACACCCAAAGGAGAGACAACCAAACTGGGAAATAGTGGATCTTGAAAAGGCCCAACAATTCTCTGTAGGCAATATATATATCTATATATATAAAACTCACCCTCAACGTTCTATTTGCACTGACGTCACTGAAGCCAGGTTCGTAAGTTCGAAGCTCTGAAGCCACAGAAAATCACAGTCTGTGGGCCCCGCCCTCGCGTCAAACGTTATGACGTTGAGGGCGGAGCACATTCTCAGCTCCAACGTTGTACTGTAGCTCTGCTCCGCCCTCGCGTCAAAACGCGATGACGTCGAGGGCGGAGCACACGGGGGTGTGCCAAAACAGCCAGGGTCACACATTCGCACCACGGAGGCTACAGGGGGGCCGGCGACACACGGAGACACAAAGGGACGGAGGTGAGCCTTGCTAGCGCCCGTTTCATTGCGATTTGAAACGGGCCTTCCTTACTAGTATATATATATATATATATATATTTTTTTTTTTTTTTTTTTAATTGCATTTACATTTTACTTCAAGTACATATTCTTGAAACAGAAAAGATGATTACAAGTCCATATAAATGTTAGGAAATTAATTTACAAGCATAATTAAATCTTAATCTTTGATCTTTTGCTCATCTTTAGTCCACAATATGGAGGCATTACACAATTACAAAGGAAACCTTTAATTAATCTCTACTTTACAGAAAAGAAAAGAGAAAAAGGTGGCAGAGAAGAAGGTTGAGTGATATTATACTTATTGCGGCGTTGAGGTTGTTACATTCCTTGGTTGTGACATAGGTGAACTAGCTATCTTGGCAGCCAAAAAAAGAGTTCAACTGTTTAGAATCAAAGAAAATGCATTTAACAGAATTCAGCTTTAAGACACATTTACAAGGAAAATTTAGCCAAAATAATGCGCCCAACTGAAGAGCCTTCGGACGTAACTTAAGAAACTCTTGTCTTTTCTTTTGTGCAGTCTTAGAGACATCTGGGTACATTCTTATTTGACAGTCAAGGAAATGTTGTTCTCTATTAAGAAAATATGGCTTAAGTATCCAGTCTCTATCAGGTTGTGAAATACAAGTTACTTTTGAGCGTTGCTGTTGTCAATTCCCACTTTATCAACTTCTAGCATTTGTGTTAAGTTCATATCTAAAGTCTCCACAGGCTCATCTGCTCTACGTCCATGATCTAACTGTTTCTTCAGGAAAGACAGTATATAGTAAATTTTTGATATAGGAGGATGCGATTGTTCAGGAATTTTCAGAACCTCCGTTCACTATTTTTTTTAAAGTAATAAGGAGGTGAGATTGAAAGTTGCTTTGGAAAATGTATAAGCCTAAGGGGTATTTGAACGTTGATAATTTTCCAGAATTTCAATCTTATTTTGTAGGTAAAGATTTTCTTTAATCATACTACTACTACTACTACTACTACTATTTAGCATTTCTATAGCGCTACAAGGCTTGCATCTGTTGGCAAGTCTATGAATATCTGTATTTGGTTCCCTCATGTACTATCATTTATTATAAACATGATCAGACGGCAATTGTACCATAATTAATGCCGTTAACGGTTAATATGTAAGCCACATTGAGCCTGCAAAAAGGTGGGAAAATGTGGGATACAAATGCAACAGATAAAATAAATAAATAATTCTACAAATGCTAAAGCCATAAGCATCATTTCAACAAGCAGCTATACATCCAAGGAAGCCCTCCGTCCGCTAACAGATCCCACTGAGAAGATATATCATCCCCCACTCACCTGAACTGCCAGGGGCTCCATGCAGGGATAATCCCTACCCCTTAATACTAGCAAGGTCTTCCTCACTGTCCTTGTGTGCAAAGGGGTACCGACACTCCTCTTTTCCTGCCCTAAACTAGCACAAGTCTCCCTGCATGCAGAGAGACATTAACACATCTCCTTTCAGCTGTAATGGTATCAGTTTATTATTGATTTTGCTGGATCATATATAACAATATAAAAATACAGCTTTGAGATCAGCTAGCCTGAATTTCATCTCCCCTTCCCCTTTTCCTGGGGACTTCTGATAGCAGGACTAGTCAATTACAAACACTTAACAGAGACAAAAGGGTACTGTGCTTCAAAGAGAACTAAAACTCTCTCTGCCCTCCCACCTAAAAAGACTGAACAAAAGCATGACTACGGTGGATACTTGAAGAATCACATAGACATCTCCACCAGCAGACAGATAGTCTGGAAAAGGCATAACTCCAGCTATTGATAACAAAGACTTCAGAGGGGAAACCATAAACAAGACATTTGATTGTCAAAGGTATACCTGCCCCTCCCATCAGCTTTCAGACATGTGCAGAAAGGAAGGCTTTATAATGTGTATCTGGTCCAGAGACTGAGCAGGAAGCCTTTTCACATCAAAAGACCATTTGTCAGCAAGATCCAGACAGCAAGTCTTGTGATGTCATAAGACATGAGACCAAGATACCACAATGCTTTGCAAATGCCCAAGGGTCGTGTGCTAACCAGGAAACCAAGACAAAGATCCACATGGCATGTCTTCCTGCAGCTTGCAAGAGTATAAAAGATAGAAGTTGTTCCAGACAAGGAGATGCTTCCCTTCAACTGCAACACAGATCCTTCTCTGCAGATTCTCTCTTCAGCTGCAAGCAACTCAGATCCATTCACTGCAGAAGCCCTGCTCCTTGCTCCTGACCATGTGCTCATCAATCAGCTGGACCACAGCATGCTTGTAACAAGGACTGTAAGTTAACTTACCTGTTACTTTGTTCTATTTTATGCACAAATTCTCTGTTCTAATGTAATCCGGACCCCCTGCTCTGAAGAGCCTGATCTAAAGCTTACAGGTGACTGAGCTCTGTAGTCGAACCAGGGAAACGAGTCACCCACTTCAGAGCAGAGAGGGTCAGGATACAGTTCACTAACCTCGTCCCAAATCTGTATCAGAGATGGGAGGAAAGAAACTATTGTGTTGGATTCAGTCAGACTTGAAAGAAGCAAACTTCAATATTTATAATAAATTTGATTTATTCCGATGATAATTAAACAAAACAGGAAAATGTAATTTGTAAAAATCCTGGGTAAAAGTTTTGTATTAAAATTACAATATCAGATTTGTATCACTTAGCAAATTCAGATTCATTCAATTTAAACTTTCGTTTTAACAGGTTAACCCTTTACCTCTTAACTGGAAAATATCAGATAAGTATAGGAATCAATTCTATTCCTCCTAACTTAATTGTGTAGTAATGTTTCTCTCAATTTCTCAAAGTTTGTAAGAACAGAATCTTTGTGTCAACTCTTTTTGTCTTTCAGGTTTACTTCATACCATCCCGAAGGATTCAGGTAAGTGCTCCCTGTCACCCTCTTTCCCTTTCCTCCCTTCCCAAAGTCACTTTCCTTTAGGTCTGCAGCTTAGTCTCTCTTCTCGCTTCACCGTCAAAGTCTTTCTTGCGTAGGGGCCCATTGCTTTCAGTTGCTGCGGCGTTTTCTGGAACTTCCTCCTACACTTATCTTAAGTAAATTAAACGGGAGCAAAACCCTAACTCCTTATCTATGTTTCCGGACTCCTTTCCCCTGGAATCTAAAAGGTTTTCTTTATTTAAAAAGACTGGGGCTCCTTCTAACCAAAAATAAAATAACTAAATTTCCCTACCTTTAATCTCCTAAACTATGTTCTTTGTGCCCTATTCTATGGAAGGAGAGCCGTGGATTATTCAGGAACCCAAAATCTTACCTCAATCACACGCTTATGCTAACTCCAGTTCAATCAAACACTATCCAATTCATTTATCACCACACAACTCAAATATTTATTTAGAACCTTTAAAACATTCAACACACAAATTTCCCATTAAATCACCCACTCAAATAAATCTTAATAATCCTTACTTCAATAATTCTATCCCCAAATCCCCCACTCCTTTAACCCTGAATTTCCTAAAAACCTTTAAACCACAAAACAGTAACACAATCACCCCTTTTTCCTAAGTATCATTGAACTCCCCTTTTTAATCAATCACCCCCTTCCCAGTCTTATCTTAGCCTAACTATTCCTCTCTACCTCAATCAATATCCCCTCTCACAACACGCATCCGCTCTCTCCGCTGTCCTAACTCCTTCTGCCAACTGCCAGAGACTCCGTCTCCCAGGATACGGAACCTCCGGCAGCATTCCGGCCACCCCCCCAGCCAATCAGTTACTTCCCTCAAAATTCCAAGCTTCACTGCTGACCAACAGTGCTAAATCTCCATTTTAAACAATGATTTTCCATAGGAAATAATAGGAAAATCATATAATTAAATAAAAACCCTACTAAGCATTATCCAAACTACCCCAAAATTCCCATACACAATAAACCTTTTATCCCCTACCTAGCTATATTTTTAAAATTTAAATTTAACCCTTTAAAATACATGCCCCAACGTCTTCCCCCAAAAACCCCTTTTAAAATTCCTCAAAAATGTCAAAACACCTCAAAAATTCGGAGGAAGTGACGTCACCAACAAAGATGGAGGCTTAAACAGCTAGCTCCCGCTCACCGTAGTAAAAAAAAGCGTGAGTTCTCCCGCTGATCGTGTCCTCCCGGTGCGATTTTGCTTCGCAGCACCCACGGAATCGGTGGCGCTCCGGGCGGCGATAAATATGCAAGCAGAACTCAGCCAATTTGGCTTTAAAGGCGGAAAGACGGCTAACCGCGTGGCGGGCCTGGAAACCCAGCCCGAGCGGGGCGGCAAACAATCAGACGGCGATTTGCAGCAGAGCCCTTGCCTCTTTGGTGAGGACCCAGACCGGACAGTAGCGGACCCGCTCGCAGAGCTAAAAGAATGGCTACTGGAGATCCGTGCAGACGTAAAGGCGGTCCGGGCGGAGCTGGAGACACTAGGCTCCGATCTCCGCGGTGAAATTAGAGAGCTGGGGAATCGGATGGAGGAGATGGAGTCTCGAGTGGAAGAACATACGGAAGAACTGGGATCGCTAGACCGAGCGATCGCGGACGTCCGGCTGGGCCAGCAACAGTTGACTGACAAGATGGAAGATTTAGAGAACAGGAGTCGGCGGCATAATTTGCGGTTTAGGGGTATTCCTGAAACCCCGGAATACGCCGACTGTGAGACAGTAGTGCAGCAGGTGGTGTGTGCTATATTGAAAGAGGCTGGCAGCCCAGTGGAAGCAACTGCAGTAGTGCTTGAGCGCTCTCATAGAACGCTGGGCCCAGCCCGGAACAACTTGCCTAAGGACATCATAGCCTGCTTTCAGGATTACAAATTAAAAGAGAAGGTGTTTCAGGCGGCTAGAAGCCTACAAAGTGTCAAGTGGGACACGCATCAGGTGGAAATTTATCAGGACCTGGCACTGGCCACTTTAAAACGGCGTGCGGAGCTGAAGCCGATAACAAGAAGGTTGCAGGAGCTTGGAATTCGCTACCGCTGGAAGCATCCCTTTGCACTAGCATTCTATAAGGAAGGCCGCATGCACCAAGCAAGATCCCTAGCTGAAGCTAGAGCGGTTCTCCCAGAAATACAGCAAGAATACCCGCCGGAGACCCCGGGGAAAACAAGACGTGATAGAGCCCCGGCATCCCACTCGAAATGGCAGCGAGTGGGTAAGGGACAGAAGAGATTGCAACGTCAGCAGTCGGCTGGCCACCTTACATGACTGTGGGTAAGGGGGGCACAAATGAAGTGTTAACATGTGTTGGGTCTGGGTCCAATGGAAGTTCAGAATGTAAGGCTTGCAAGAGCTATTTGGTTCTGGTTTGTAATGGTTTTGGTTGATATATAGCGGGAGAACAGTTGTTATGTTGTTCAATGGCACTAAGAGGGTGAGTGGAGGGGTGAGGTACTTCCTCTACGGGATACTCTTTCATATATGAGAGAGGATCTATATGAACATAGAGGGAGGGGGGTGGAAGGGAGGGAGGGACAGGGCGGGGGGGGGAGGAGGGGGAGCAAATGGAAAAGAGGAGAGGAACAAAGGGATGACAAGGCGGGAGACCATATCCGGGCTGGCTTAGGGCGCCTATGGGAGGTGATGGAATGCAAGATGTAACACTAGCGATCCTGAATGTCAGAGGTTTAAATGTGCCAATGAAGCGACAGCTCCTATTTCGGGAGCTGATCCGCTTAAAAATAGACATAGCCCTGATTCAGGAGACTCATTTAAAAAAGCAACATGAGAGACTATGTAGGCATCGCCAGTATCCGCATGTGTTCTTTGCATCGAACAATTCAGGCACCAAAAGTAGGGGGGTCATGGTAGCACTTAATGACTCCCACCCATGGCAGATTAAAAAGATCAGTAGAGACAAGGAAGGTCGGTATATCCTATTAGTTATCCAATTGGGAACACAGACCTACACCATAGTTAATGTTTATGGGCCCAATGCAGACCATGGGGAATTTTTTCAACGACTAGATCAGATATTGCTGGCACATGGGGAGGGAGCCGTGCTGGTGGGAGGAGATTTTAATGTTACTCCCAACCCACAGCTGGATAACTCCTCTACATCAATTCAATATGCTAAACAGGGACGGGAGCTACTTCATACATTTATAGCAAGGTGGCAGTTGAGTGATTTGTGGAGACAGGCCAACCCAACACAAAGAGATTACACATGCTTCTCCCAAGTTCATAACTCCCTCTCTCGTATTGACTTTTGGCTGGGGGATGCTGGGGCGAGTGGTAGGGTTAAAGATCAATACATAGAGCCGCGAACCTGGTCCGATCATAGCCCGGTCATCCTTGTCCTACATATGCAAGAGGGGAGGAGGGAGGCCCCACAGTGGCGCTTGGATGATGCATTGCTGGCTGAGGTGACTCATGTACTTCAATTGGAGAAGATAATTAAAGAATATATCCAATTTAACGATAATGGGGAGGTGACCCCTGGGGTGCTATGGGAGGGCTTCAAGGCTGTGATGAGAGGCCATTTTATTGCCTTGAAAGCACATGTGCGACGGGAAAGAAATCGGGCAGAGGAGTCAGGGCGCAAGCAATTGGCACAGGTGGAGAAACTAATAAGTAGACAGGGTAAGGGAGGCCCAGCACAAACTCTGCTAGACCAAGCGCATAAGCTAAGGCAAGAGATTAGGGAGCTCCAATTGGCGGATCTATCTGAACAACTGCAGAGGACACGCCAGACTCATTTTGAGTTTGGCAACAAGGCCAGCAGGGTATTGGCACACAAATTAAAGCAACAGGCAAAAAAAGCGCATGTCACTCAGTTGAGAAATGACAGGGGGGACCGCATAGCGGATCCTCAGGCCATACAAGAAGCCTTTAGGAACTTCTATGAAAAACTTTATACTCCAGATATCAGTCCAGAGGAAGTTGAGATCGAGGCCTTCCTGGATAGGAATGTACTGCCCACACTTACAGAGAGTGCCAAGCTTAGACTTTCCAGACCAATTGAGTTAGTAGAGGTCTTACAGGCAATAAAGGAACTAGCACCCAATAAAGCACCAGGACCTGATGGATTTACGAACAAGTTTTATAAGACTTTTGGGTCCCTGGTAGCTCCTATGCTGCTGAAGGCGTTTAATGATTTGGGAGAACAAAGGTCTCTTCCGGAGACCTGGCACCAAGCGAATATTATAGTCCTGCCCAAACCAGGCAAAGATCCACAGCTGTGCGGCTCTTACAGGCCAATCTCTCTTCTGGGGGTGGACTATAAAATCTTTACTGCGATCCTGGCATCCCGCCTGCAGCAGTATTTGCCGCAATTAGTCCATGAAGACCAAGCGGGGTTCGTGCGGGCGCGCCAAACATTTGATAATATTCGAAGGGCGCTCCACCTCATCCAATTTGCGCATATAAAACAGCAGCCACTATGTATCCTTTCATTAGACGCAGAAAAGGCGTTTGACAGGGTGCATTGGCCATTTTTGTTTGCAACCCTGAAGCGGGTGGGTATTCCGGAAGGGTTCATGCACTGGATATATCTATTATATCGAGCGCCCACGGCCTCGGTTAAAGTCAATGGGAGCCAGTCCACACCGTTTTTGCTGCGGAGGGGGACGAGACAGGGATGTGCCTTGTCACCATTCCTTTTCGCCTTGGTCGTGGAGCCCTTGGCGGCTTACATTAGATCACACCCTGACATACGTGGACTGAGGATGGGAACCACTGAAACTCGGGTGCTATTATTTGCGGATGATATTCTCCTTACTTTGACAAATCCCGGCACATCACTTCCAATTATTGGGGCGGCATTGCGGGATTTTGGCTGGGTGGCCGGATTTAAGGTTAATATGGAGAAATCCGAGGTGTTGAACATCTCCATACCAAGGGACCAAGTAACAAGGTTGCGAGCCACTTTCCCCTTTAGGTGGGCCTCCAAAAGTATCAAATACTTAGGGGTGAATATTACTAAGCGATTTGAGGACCTGTATGCGGCCAATTTCCCTGCAAGGGTACGGGAACTTTTTTTGGAAATGGAGAGATGGGAGGGCCTAACAATCTCGTGGATGGGTCGGATAAATGCGATTAAAATGATCTTGCTGCCGAAGCTGCTCTACTTATTTATGGCGCTTCCTATTTCTCTACCTGACAAGTTTCTAAAGGGGTTGCAGCGCAGAGTCTTCTCCTTCATATGGAAAAGGAAGCCGCCACGGGTGCGTCGGTCAGTGATGCATCAGCCGAGAGTACATGGGGGTATGGGGGTGCCCTCGTTTTTGCTTTATTACCAGGCGGCTCACCTTCGCATTTTAGCAGAGTGATTGCAGGGAGGTGGGAAGGCTTGGAAGGCTATGGAGCAGACTTGGTGCGGCTCTTACCCCTTGAGGGTTATCCCTTGGCTCTCTGAACGGGAGATCAGAGAGATAATAAAAGAAGTGCCGCCGATTATTAGGTGGCCACTTACAACCTGGAGTAATATACGTAGTAGATTCTTTAGAGGACGCATACATTTTTTACATACCGCAATACGTCATGCACCAGGATTCACACCGGGATCTATGGATTCGCGATATAGGAATTGGGAGCGGGGAGGCTTGTGGGAGCTGGGGCAGATGTGGGAGGAGGGAGAAATATTACCATTTGCAGAAATACAAGAGGAATACGGGATCCCAACGTCTAATGCATTTCAATATACCCAACTAAGGGATTACATTTTGAGGAGAGCAAAGGAAGAGTTGAGTTTGGAGGAAACGCAATTAGAGAGGGCTATGGCCAGAGGAGGGGGTAGAGGGGGAATCTCTAGGCTATATAAAGCACTTTTATTGCAAACACAGCCAATTCTATACTATACACATAAATGGGAAAAATTACTGGGGGTCTCTCATGAATACTCAGTATGGGAACGAGTGTTTGTTTCGTTGCTTAAGGTGTCAATTTCCAATGCTCTTGTAGAAAATGGCTACAAAATATTGTATAGTTGGTATTACACACCACAGAGATTAGCTAAAATGTTTAAAGGGGGGTCGGCTCTCTGTTGGCGTCAATGTGAAATGTTGGGAGATATGGCTCACATTTGGTGGGCCTGTCCTCATGCTCAACAGTATTGGACAGGAGTGGTGAGGTTGATCACAAGCATAACGAAATCAGACTTTCCAATGACAATGGACTTTTGCCTTCTGCATATGCGACCCCAGGGGTCCAAAAAATATATGTATCAGCTGGCTACCCAGATATTGGTGGCTGGCAAGTTGGTGCTAGCAGCGGCATGGAAACAACAAACTCTGCCGGGACTTAGGACTGTTATAAGGAAACTGGACTACATTCACCTAATGTCTAAGCTAACAGCGATGCGACAAGGTCGCCTGGTAGTGTATCATCGAATATGGGACTCATATATTGAGTGGTCGGCGCAGCCGGACCCTGCCTTGACAATTAACTAAGTGGGAGGAAGGGGGTAGAGGGTGGGGGAGGGGGTAAGGGGTATATAAGGGGATTACAGAGTAATGGAAACAAAGCAAAAAACTAATGTTGATGTAGCAGAGGGAAGTGTTGATACTGTTTGTTTACAATTATTTCTATGCGATTTGTGCATGTTCAATAAATATAAATAAACATTAAAAAAAAAAAAACCTCAAAAATTCAATCACGCCTCCCTCTACCTACTACGTCGAAATTAAAAATTTAAACCGCAATTAACCCCTTAAAACCAGCACCCCTTCAAAACACCCCCTAAAAATATTACAATTTAAAATGTAACCCCCCACAAAAATAGACAAAAATACCCCGATCACAAATATGCAAAAATAATTTAAATCCAACAAACCCCTGATTTAAAAAAAATAAAAAACGCATTTTCACAATTTAAAAATAACTAAATTAAAATTCTGGGTCAAAAAACCCCTTACCTTGTTGCTGATTTTCTCCTCACTCGACGACTATCATTGGTTCCGGTCCCGGACGTCCCCGTCCGAAAACGGAGCCAAAAATCGAAAAAACAAAAAACCCTCAGAGCTCCGTCCGAAAATTTAGTCCCCGGCTTGGGCCTAAACGGACCTTTCTTCGCGGATGCACGCCGCCGATTTGTGCATGTGACGCGCACCCCGTTGGGAGCGCGCCCGCACGTTTTCCCTACCCGCCGGCCATCTTCCTCAATCTTCAGGCCTCGGAACAGCCCTCTCCCGCTCTTTGGCGTCCCGCCTGCGATCGGAGCTGGACCCTCCGTGTCCGGGGACGTCTCCAATCATCCCCGGACATGCAGAACAATGCCCGCTCACCCCATCTGACCCGGGGACGTGCTCAAACGTCCCCGGGAGTTTAAAAATGACGGCGCTTTCCTCGCAGCGCTCCTATAGCGCTGCACTTCTGCATTCGGCCCCAACCGGCCCCAAATTCCCCCACCCGGGGACGTGCTGAACTGTTCCCGGGTTTAAAAAACTCAACGCTGCTCCCTGCAGCGCTCCTCCTCACTTTCCTGCTCCCAAGCAGCCCCAACAAATCCCGGAGCCCGAGGTGAGTAAAAAAATATATATATATTATTTTTTTCCCCCTATTTTTAACCCCATATTACACTAAGATCCTTTTAAAAGCTATCTCTCATTTGCAATATTATTTGTATATTAAATGAACCCATTTGAAGCTAAAAATATAGTCTCTTTGTGTTCTGAGTATATGGTATCTGTTAAGGTTAATCTTGCAGTGCAGAATACTGCATTTCAACAGAGATAATATTTAATTTATTGCAATTATCTCCTTTGGTGATTGGTGGAGAAATTAATATCCTAAAACTTATAAATACAGCGCCAGCTCTTAAATTATAAACAGTAGCGAGTGCTCTAGAGCTCTTTCCCCCAAGTAAATCATTTCTTGTAACACAGCGACCCATACTAGCATAGGGCTCCCTCACCATTCCTGTGTTCCAATGGGGGAAAGATATCAGTGCGTCAGCTAATACAGGACGCCCCGTCTATGTGCTCAGAGCTCACTGCAGAAAATCGAGGGGGCCCTGTTTCACATTACCTCATTTCGTAAACCTTGCTTGTGAAGATATATCGGCAGCGTTACAATAAGAATTACCCTCCTGACTCCAGCGTAGCCCGAGATACAGTGCTTGAAATTCAGCTTCTACCCTTTAATCAGCAATTTTTTTTGCAGTGTTGGGTTTGACAATTTGGAATCAAATTGCTCAAGAAATTCCTTCTGAATGTTTGGGATCTGCTCCATTTACTGACTTCCTGGGTACTACGTAGGGGAGCTGAGGAAAAAAAAAAAACCAGGCAGGTTAAAGAACGGTCAGAGAGACCACAAAACTAGAACCAGGCTTGTGTGTTACACAGTACCTGGATCCTCGCCCCGTCTTACCAGGGATTTGAAGATGTGGGATGCAAGAAGCCAAGAGCTGCCCAGTAACCACCATGACACCCCGCGCATCTGTAACCCTTGCAGAGCACTGATGAAAAACCATGTGGCAGCATCACTCACGAGACTCCCTGCAATCGACTGTAACAAGAGAGAAAAGAGAACTTTATCTATATTTATTTTGATTCATTTACTGCCTTTTGAAGGAACTCACCCAAAGCAATTTACCGCAAGTATAACCTAGACTTAGGCAATAAAATAGTTGCATAACAGTACACAGTATGTTACTTACAATGTCAACACAATACAATCTTAATAGACAGCAAAGGGGATAAGCAGAGATGGACCACAGAGACAGAGTAACGAGCTGGATAGAAGATAGGGGTGACTCACTTAAGGAGAAATTCCACATGAAATCAGAAAAAGGTACAGGAAAATGATCTCACCTAGAGTGAGAGTGGATAAGCAGCAGGTGTGTTAGTGTGTGTGTGTGTGTTAGAGTGTGTTAGTGTGTGTTAGTGTGTGTGTGTTAGTGTGTGTGTGTTAGTGCGTGTGTGTGTGTGTGTGTGTGTTAGTGCGTGTGTGTGTGTGTGTGTGTGACTAAGTACTACTACTACAACTAGTTAGCTGCTTCTTCCATTAAAGGCTTTGGAGAAGAGCTTGAAGCAGAGATAGCCTTGCATTCAACGCAGTGTGGGGGGCTACTACTCCGGAGTAGGCTCCTTGGAGGCTGATTTCCTTGGGAGGACCTTACAGACGATAAGCACAGTTAGGACTATACAGAGAACTCCACAAGAGGGGTGGGCTGCACACACCAGGCTGCAGAATTCAATGGAGCCTTTGCTGCATTACTCAAAGATACACACACACCCTATTTCTGCCCCCTACTGGGGATGCATATACCTCTTTCTGCTTTTTACTCAAGTACAAGTCTATTGTACCTGCTGGAGAAGGGACCGGCATAGCCAGGTGATGGTTTTGACAGAAGAGTGTATATCTTCGAGAAAAGACATGAAAGTTGTGATAAATAAATAATAAATATACACGATATTGCTCATTAGAACTTACTGTAAGCCCTGCCCCCTCTCAGGCAGTCTAGATCTTATCAAGTGAATCAGAGTACCCTGTGTCAGTAGTCGTGCCAGTGACTCTGAATCATCTGCGGGAGTAGGGCGAGGGGTACAAAAAAAAAAACTAATCTCCAGGCTCACCTTAAGAAGATGAAAAAGGAAATTGACACAATTCTTTTCCCAATTTGACTCAGTTCTTTAAATCTTTAAAGAATCAAACCTTTAACTTTGCATGTTCATACTGTTTCTTTTTATTTTTTATATATTTCTGAATCAAAGTAAGTATTTATTGTTTTTGAAATAATTTCTCTTCCCTTAACAAATCTGGTTTAACATGTAACTTTGCATTTAACATTAATCTGCTCTGTATTTCACCAGGTCAGTTCATACTCTTCAGACAGGAACAAACATCAGATAAGTATTTTTCCCCTTTTAAAACATATTCAACCCTTTTCATTTATTTCACTTTTCCTCAGAGCCTATCAAGAATTTGATTCTCTGTGTACTCTTCTCTTACAATTCCCCTTCATTCCTGGAAGAGAACCATCTTCATCTCAGGTAAGTGTTTTATTAACTTTCTTTTTTTTCCCCCTCTCACACAGTTTTCCTGCAAAATTGGCACTTAGCTGTAATTGCTCAGTCTGTAGCCAATTGGAGCAAATTCTTTCTTGCGTGGGGGCCCTTGTAGAAGTCTTGAATGTGAAATATTTCACGGCTTCCTTCTCTTATGTGTGGAATCCTTCACGGCTTTCTTCTCCCTACACCTCACTTGTAAAGAAAATAACTTGGGAGGCAAAATCCTCAACTCCCTGCTCGGGTCCACGAACTGTCTCCTCTCTGGTGACTTTTAATCAACTTTCAATACTGTGGCCATGTACTCTAATTAAAATAAAATAAGTTAAAGGGTTTCTCACTAGAAAATCTATTCCTCACTGTTGTGACCCTATTCTAAAGAATGGCAGCAAGCTCTTGCACTGCACCCAAGAACCTCACACAGAGCTACATTCCCTGTTCAGAGGGTAGTTTAACATTCCAATAACGCAGGCCTCACATCAGAACATAACATCACTCTTTATATCTAACAGGTCAACCTTAAGAATGCCACACATTTATCAAGGAGCAGTGTTAATTTTCTTTTACCTGTTATTAGTTACCCAATTCTATACTAATCCCAGATCCCTAGCCTCAACCCACCTTTCATGCAGTCACCGCCCGGATTCCCTTTCCCGATTACCACATTTTCAGCCTCCCCTCTGTCACACTTCACATCATTCCTCACTTCTCTCCCCTATCACCCTTATGGCTTTTCTCATCTAATATACGTGTAATCAGGACTCTCAGTCTCTTACTCTCCCTCTTCTGCCAGTCCACAAACTATCTCTCAACTGCTCTCTTCAGCATTCATACCTTTCCTACATAACATTTAACATTTTTCCTTCCTTTCTCACAGATCATCAGCAACACAACCTCTCGCTTCCAGTGCCACAGCCTTCTCCCCTTTTATTTCAAACACAGACACACTCACAGTGCTTCCTCGCTCCTCACTCTGCCCAACTCTCCACTGACCAGCAAGCCGTCAGTGTTGCCAGATGGGAAAAATTTTCCCTGTCCAAAACCAGCCCCAAACCCGCCCCAAACCCACACAAAGTCAAACCCCGCTTCCGACATCATCAACCCTGCCTCAGACATATTTAACCCCACCTCTGACATTGCCTCCGACGTCATTAACCCCGCCCCGCCTCAGACATATTTAACCCCGCCCCCAACGTCATTAACCCCACCTCCATGGGGCTTCTATTGGACCAATAGAAGCCCCGGAAAAGTGCCCAAACCTACACCGCAGCCGCAAGAAAGCCGCCCAATTTCTCGTAGCGGTCAAATTTTTTCCCGCAGCCAGTTGCGGAAAGCCGCCCAATTGGGCAGGAAAACCGCCCACCTGGCAACACTGCAAGCCGTTGTCAAGGCAACCAGGTCTCAGCTTGCTCAGCTGTTGTCCCATAGTGATGTCACTATAGAACCCTTATTTTTTTCCTCTTGAGGAGCCCAGTTAATATTATTTTAACCCCTTAGGGTTACATTACTTACTGCTTTTTTTGAAGAAATTCACCCAAGGTGGTGTACAACAAGTTCATTCAGAACCTAGGTAATAGACGATATCAATGAGTATAAATCCTGCAGGAAAGGAAGGATGGAAGGAATAGAGACATTAAGTATGAAATCAAGGAAAGAAACAATGCAGGCCACTTTGTTGGCTCAGGGCCAGGTACACACAACAGTCAGATATGCAACCAGGGCTGTGGAGTCGGTACTCCAAACCTTCGACTCGGACGCCGCCATTTTTCTGTCTAACTCTTGACTCTTGCTGATATTAGGCTTTAAATGTTTTGTTCTGCATCTAAAGCACTGGTAAATATAACTTATTACTAGTACTTTAGATCCAGAACAAAAAATATAAATATAAAAACAATAAATTTACCATATATTAGAATATTATAAGTTTTTATTTGTTATTTTTATTTATGGTTTTTGCAAAAAGATGCAATAAGCAGCAGATACCTTTACAAAATATACAAGTACAATACAAATGGCAAACTGCCAAACATATTTAGGAACAAAATTAGAAATAATAAACCAAAACCTTTTAGTTTGCCAGAGAATGTGGTAAAGGCGGTTAGCTTAGCGGAGTATAAAAAAGATTTGGATGGCTTCCTAAAGGAAAAGTCCATAGACCGTTAAATGGACTTGGGGAAAATCCACTATTTCTGGGATAAGCAGTATAAAATGTTTTCTTGCCGGGTAATTTGTGACCTGGATTGGGCACTGTTGGAAACAGGATGTTGGGCTCGATGGACCTTTGGTCTTTCCCAGTATGGCAGTACTTATGTAACCAATAAAATAATGCTACATATCAGTTAGCTTTTATTTTGAAGTTGGAGTTGGTACATTTTTACTGACAGACTCCACCCAAAATTGCTTCCAACTGACTCTGACTCCACAGTCCCGTATCCAACTACCTAAAAATCTGCAATCACATACAAGAAAGATGTTCCTAATAAAACCTACTAGGGTTGTGTTCGATATCACAGCCTGTTTCATTACTTATATCAGTCCTCTGGCTCACAGTCTGCTTCAATGACCTGCCATAAACTTGTTGCTTACCTGTGAATGGTGTTCTCCTGGAAGAGAGGACAAGTAACACTGTGGGTGACATTTAAAATCACAAAAAACAGAAGTGCCAGAGTTCCGAGTACAAGCTTTAAACTCTGAGCATGCACCATGCTCTACGCTTCTTTCATGTCACATCATGACCCTTCAGTCATATATGATAACTATAATAAAAACTAGACTCCCTTAATGTTCTTGTACACAGAGGAACAAGGCTATCATATTCCCCCCTCCCCCCTTCAAAATAGTACTACAGGCTCATAAGAACATACTGACACATACTGGAACAGACCGAAGGTTCATGAAGCCCAGTCTCTTGTTTCCAACAAAGGCCAAGCCAGGTCACAAATACCTGGCAAGATCCTAGAACAGTAAAACAGATTTTATGCTGCTTATCATAGAAATAAGCAATGGATTTTCCTAAATCCATCTTAACAACGGTTTATGGACTTTTCTTTTAGGAAATTATCTAAACCTTTTTTAAACCCTGCTAAACTAAATGCTTTTACTACATTCTCTGGCAATGAATTCCAAAGTTTAATTGCATGTTGAGTGAAGAAATATTTTCTCTAGTTTGTTTTAAATTTACTACTTAACAGTTTCATTGTTGTGTCCCTTAGTCCTAGTATTTTTTGAAAGAATAAACAAATGATTCATGTCTACCCCTTTCCACTCCACTCAGTATGTTATAGACCTCTATCATATCTCCCCTCAGCCGTCTCTTTTCCAAGCTGAAGAGCCCTAGCCGCTTGATTCCTTCCTCATAGGGAAGTCATCCCATCCTCTTTATCATTTTCATCACCCTTCTCTGTACTTTTTATTTCCATTTTGTGTTTATTAAATTTTTGAAAGTTACAATACAAAACCAATTCCCATTACAAAATACAAGAAAGCAACAGTCAGAGTAATATATAACAACTGACCCAATTCCCAAACTCAACTATCCCCCCTCCTCCGGATACACCACCCCTCAATACAATCCTGAGATAGAATATAGGCCTGGTTTAGTATATCGTAGTTCCTCACATTCCAACTGTCCATCCCCAAACAATGTTATACGAAGAGTTTCCCATACATCAGATTACTCCCCTTATTAATTTTGATACCACTACTACTACTACTACTACTACTTAACATTTCTAGAGCGCTACTAGGGTTACGCAGCGCTGTACAATTTAACAGAGAGAGACAGTCCCTGCTCAAAGAGCTTACAATCTAATAGACAAGTGAACGGTCGGTCCGATAGGGGCAGTCAAATTGGGCAGTCTGGATTCACTGAACGGTAAGGGTTAGGTGCCGAACGCAGCATTGAAGAGGTGGGCTTTAAGCAAAGACTTGAAGACGGGCAGGGAGGGGGCTTGGCGTAAGGGCTCAGGAAGGTTGTTCCAAGCATAGGGTGAGGCGAGGCAGAATGAGCGGAGCCTGGAGTTGTCGGTGGTGGAGAAGGGTACTGAGAGGAGGGATTTATCCTGTGAACGGAGGTTACGGGCGGGAACGTAAGGGGAGATGAGGGTAGAAAGATAGTGAGGGGCAGCAGACTGAGTGCATTTGTAGGTAAGAAGGAGAAGCTTGAATTGAATGCGGTATCTGATCGGAAGCCAGTGAAGTGACCTGAGGAGAGGGGTGATATGAGTATATCGGTTCTGGCGGAATATGAGACGTGCAGCAGAGTTCTGAACAGATTGAAGGGGGGATAGATGGCTAAGTGGGAGGCCGGTGAGAAGTAAGTTGCAGTAGTCCAGGTGAGAGGTAATGAGAGTGTGGACGAGAGTTCGGGTGGTGTGTTCAGAGAGGAAAGGGCGAATTTTGCTGATGTTAAAGAGGAAGAAGCGACAGGTCTTGGCTATCTGCTGGATATGCGCAGAGAAGGAGAGAGAGGAGTCAAAGATGACTCCGAGGTTGCGGGCAGATGAGACGGGGAGGATGAGGGTGTTATCAACTGAGATAGAAAGTGGAGGAAGAGGAGAAGTGGGTTTTGGTGGAAAGACGATAAGCTCGGTCTTGGACATGTTCAGTTTCAGGTGGCGGTTGGACATCTAGGCAGCAATGTCGGATAAGCAGGCCGATACCTTTGCCTGGGTCTCCGCGGTGATGTCTGGTGTAGAGAGATACAGTTGGGTGTCATCAGCATAGAGATGATACTGGAAACCATGAGATGAGATCAGGGAGCCCAGGGAAGAGGTGTAGATTGAGAAGAGAAGGGGTCCAAGGACAGATCCCTGGGGAACACCAACAGATAAGGGGATGGGGGTGGAGGAAGATCCATGAGAGTGAACTTTGAAGGTGCGGTAGAAGAGATAGGAGGAGAACCAGGAGTGGACAGAGCCCTGGAACCCAAATGAGGACAGTGTGGCAAGAAGTAAGTTATGATTGACAGTGTCAAAAGCAGCGGATAGATCGAGGAGGATGAGGATGGAGTAGTGGCCTCTGGATTTGGCAAGAAACAGGTCATTACAGACTTTAGAGAGTGCTGTTTCTGTCGAGTGAAGAGGGCGAAAACCGGATTGAAGCGGATCGAGGATGGCATGAGAGGAGAGAAAATCAAGGCAGCGGCTGTGGACTGCGCGCTCAAGTATCTTGGAGAGGAAGGGTAGGAGGGAAATGGGGCGGTAGTTGGAGGGACAGGTAGGGTCTAGTGATGGTTTTTTGAGGAGTGGCGTGACTACGGCATGCTTGAAGGTGTCGGGGACAGTTGCAGTGGAGAGAGAGAGGTTGAGGATATGACAGATGGAGGGGTGGTAGTAGGAGAGATGGTGTTAAGTAAGTTGGTGGGGATGGGATCAGAGGAACAAGTGGTGCATTTTGAGGAGGAAAGAAGGCGGGCGGTTTCCTCCTCGGAGATATCAGGAAAGGAGGAGAAGGAGGTCTGGATTGGTTGGTTGAGGGAGAGGGTTAAAGGGTGAAGAGGAGGAGGTGGCTTGGTAGTGAACTCAAGGTTGATCTTATGCACCTTGTCGCGGAAGTAGTCAGCCAGTGATTGACGAGAGAGTGAGGGGAGGTGGGAGCGGAGGGCACTTTGAGGAGGGAGTTAAGGGTGGCGAAGAGACGACGAGGGTTAGAGCTGAGAGAATTAGTCAATTGGGTGTAATAGTCCTGTTTGGCGAGGAATAGTGAGGACTGGAAGGAGGATAGCATGAATTTGTAGTGGAAATCTGAATGGGTGCGAGATTTCCTCCAGAGGCGTTCAGCAGATCGGGCGCAGGAGCGAAGGTAACGGATGCAAGGGGTCAGCCAGGGCTGGGGATTAGTACGCCTTGTGGGACGGGAGGTGGATGGTGCAAGGGTGTCCAGAGCAGAGGAGAGAGTGGCATTGTAAGCGGAGACAGCCTTGTAGACAGACTCGGAGGACATGATGGAGGGGAGGAGATTAGAAATACTAGATGATAAGGTGGGAGGGTCAATAGCCTGGAGATTCCTGGAAGTAGTGGTTAATGTTGGGCGGGGCTGAGGGGGAGGGTGAAGAAGTGTGAAGGTGAATTTGTGGGGGAGATTCAGAGACAGAGCTGCTAAGTCTAAAATGTAGAGACAGAGCTGCAGCACAGCCAGTTAATCTGTAAAAAAGGTGGATTTCTCAAGAAAAACTGGTATATAAGGCTGCCCCTCTAACAGAGAATCAGGTCACACCCACTAAGTTTGAATTTGTGGGGGAGATTCAGAGACAGAGCTGCTAACAGAGAACCAGTGGAGGAAGTGTGTCCAGGCTCTCTGGAAGGCAGCCAGCTGATCATGTCTTTGCGCTGTAAGTTTACTAAAATAATATGCCTCCCATAAGGCTCTCCTCAGTTGAGGCATCTGCGGAATTACTGCAGTTCGCCAACATTTTGAAATTTCCTGACGGAGAACCGCTAAGCATGGGAGAAGCACTCTCATCACTGCCTGAGGCATGGTCTCCAGCACCACTTGCAGCAAAACTAAAGCTGGGTCTGCTATAATATTAAAGGAGAACATGGTGGAAAAAAATCCTAGCCCAGGACTTCCAGAACAACCCAATTATTTATTTATTTATTTACTTATTGCATTTGTATCCCACATTTTCCCACCTATTTGCGGGCTCAGTGTGGCTTACAATAAGTCATGAATAATAGAAATACATTTGTTACGACTAGGTTATGGATTACATTGAACAGTGTTGTGCGAGACATTCGAGTATCAATGGGAGTATAACAATGGGACATCAACATAGAAACATTAGAAGGAGACAATGGGAAAAAAGGGCATTGTTAGAAACCTAGGCATATAATGTACATTGTTCCGTGAGTAAGTGAATGATTGACTGGATAGAGGGATGAGGGATCAGAAGTGGATGTGTATTGAGTTGGTGGACAGTGAGTGTGGTTTCTAAGTGTTTTGGCTCTTTCCGTAAGTTTGTTCAAACAGGTGAGTCTTCAGTAGTTTACGGAAGGAGGCTTGTTCGCTAATCGTTCTTAGGTTGCGCGGTAGTGTATTCCAAGACTTCGTGCTCATGTAGGAAAAGGTTGACGCGTGTATCGTCTTGTACTTCAACCCCTTGCAAGTTGGGTAGTGAAGGTTGAGGTGAGTTCGGGATGATCTTTTGGCGGACAGTCCAACCAAATATGAAAATACTAGTAAAAAAAAGGCCCGTTTCGTAAACAAATGAAACGGGTGCTAGCAAGGCTATAGAGAGAGTGAGAGTGTGTATATGTATGCGTGTCTGTGTGTGTGTGACACAAAGAAAGTGTGTGTGTGTGTGTCTCTGTGTGAAAGAGAGTGTGCACAGGTAGCGTGAAAATGAAGAGACAGCAGTGAAATTTTACATAGGACAGCTGAACCATTCGAGGCGTGTTTGTGTGTCTGTGTGAGAGAGTGTGTATATGTGTGTGGGTGCGTGTGTGTGTGAGATAGAGACAGTGTGAGTGTGTGTGTGTGCGTCTGTGTGAAAGAGAGTGTGAAAGGGTAGGGTCAAAATGAAAAGACAGCATTATAATTGTACATAGCACAGCACAAACATTTGAGGCAGTTCTTGCCTTATCTCCCCTGCCGCCCCCTGCATACCCAACGATTCGTTCCTTGTCTTCCATCCCCTCTGTGTCCCGTGTGTATGTGTGTGAGAGAGAGAGAGGTGCTAGCAGTCCCTGTGATAGTGGCAGGTCAGTTGCTCATTATAGCCAGTTAAGAGTGAGAGTGTGTGTGTATGTGCTGGTTTTTTTCCTTCCCTCATATGCCCTCTGTGTCCGTTGTTTGTGTGGAGAGCAGAGATCTATATGGTCCTTTTAGTGTTGCTGTTGACGTCGTGTAGCAACTGTGTGCTGCTGGTTTTCATTGTTCCGCGATGTGTCTTATGTCACGTTCCGTCGCTTAGTAACGGGTTCGCGATCTGATTGGTTGAGTGTCATTGGTCTGCCCTCGAAGTCATGATGTTTTATGTGGGGGCGGGGCCAACACTCATGGGCGAATTCCTGGTTTCACCACCATGCATTTAGAACGTTGGGACTTGTGGAGGCTTCAGAACGTTGGAGGTGCGTTTTATATAGAGAGATGTGCCCGGATTTCCACATCCCCTCCAACATTCCCCCTTTTGGGCAGGAAAGAACTTCGCTAATGTCATGGGCGACCTGTACCACCGATATAAAGATTTCATCCCATTTTCTATCAAGTTCGCTGAGATTGCATATGCTAATTTGGGCCGATTTACTGAGTCCCACTCTTGTGCAGACAATTTCCGACCAAATTCAGCCTCCCATTGCCTAATAAAGATGGCGTCTGTTCCTCTCCCACGGAGCCTAGAAAATCATAGATTGCTGAGATCATTTTTGGCTGACAAAGCCCTTTCGTTAGAAATTCTTCAAATGGGAGTGGAGGTTTACCCCAGTACTCCTTATGTGATACACTGCCCAGGAAATGCCTGATTTGGAGATACTTATTAAAAATCTCTCTTATCTAGGTTGTACATCTTTTGTAAGTCGAAGAAAGAGACCATCACTCCCCCCCCTCCTGTAGTACCTGTCCCTGGTGTGTCAGCCCCTTACATTATCTTGAAGGGTGGATCGTGGACTCCCCTCTATAAATGTGTTAACACTGATAGTGGAAAACATCGCACAAACTTACGTCCTTTAAGCAAGAGACTAAACCACCTTACCCAGAGGGCCAAGGAACCTTTAATGATGGGACTTTGAATGCCCCCTCTTCCCTCAACTACCCAAGGGCTCCAAAACATTTGACTAGTGGTTAGAGTACCCATCAACTCCCCTTCTATCTGTACCTATGGCATTGGGGAGGTCAAGCCCCAAGCCATCAGGGCACAAATCTGTACAGCCCAGTAATATTTATTTATTTATTTGTAACATTTGTATCCCACATTTCCCCACCCATTAGCAGACTCAATGTGGCTTACATTATACCGTAAAGGCGATCGCCAAGTCCGGTAGATGTTAAACAAATACAGTTTAAAATAAGGGTCAGGTAAGGTTAGAGTAAACAGGTACAAAAAGGGACAAGGAAATAAAGGAATATATAATGTCCAATGCGATGTAAGGTATTGATGCATTGCAGAGTTGAGGCATTTAAGTAGGGCCAGTAGGGTAGGCCTTGCAAAATAGATAGGTCTTTAATGATTGCCTGAAGTTTTGATGGTCGTGAATCGTTTTCACACTCTTTGGTAGTGCATTCCACATTTGTGTACTTAAGTAAGAAAAATTCGACGCCTATGTTGATTTGTATCTGAGTCACTTCAGATCTGGGACCCCCCAGGCGTCCCCCATGCTGTCTCCTTATAAGAATTTGTTTGGCCACTCTTGGGGGTCGTTTCTTCCAGATGTATTGAAATAGTTTGCGTTGCAGGTTCCCCAATACCCACCTAGGAACAGGCACTCGGAGTGTCTGGCACAAATAAAGAAATCTGGGCAGCATCATCTTTCATACTGCCACCCTCCCTAGCCAGGTGTGGGTCAGACCATGATCTATCAAGCGCTATGGATAATTCTTTTAGCACCACTTGATAATTGATTCTATACAGATCGGAAAATTTGGAACAAATATTAACTCCCAAATACATCTTTTGGCCCACCCAAATGGTAAAGATTCCTTCAGCACCTGAGCCCTAGCAGAATCTAGAGTCACATTCAAGATTTCAAACTAGGAAGCATTCATTTTAAACCCTGAAAGCGCATCATACTCCTGAAGGGTTTGAATAAGCGGGAGTGTGGTCTCAGGGCTTGTCACCGATAGCAAGATACCATCCGCAAACAGGGATATTTTATATTCAACCCCCTCCCCCCCCCCACACCTGTAGCCCTTTGACGGCTGTGTTTTGACGAATACGGGCTGCCAATGGTTCCACCGTTAATGCGAACAATAGGGGCGATAAAGAACAGCCCTGTCTAGTGCCCCTCCCTGAGAAAGCTTGAGAATATCCCCCATTTACCTGAATTCTCGCAATGGGGTCAGCATATAGTGCCATTATCCACGAGCGAAAGGATGGGATTCCAATACAACAAACATAAATTTCCACTCTACTGGATCATAGTAACATAGTAACATAGTAAATGACGGCAGAAAAAGACCTGCATGGTCCATCCAGTCTGCCCAACAAGATAAACTCATATGTGCTACTTTTTGTGTATACCCTACTTTGATTTGTACCTGTCCTCTTCAGGGCACAGACCGTATAAGTCTGCCCAGCACTATCCCCGCCTCCCACCACCGGCTCTGCCACCCAATCTCGGCTAAGCTCCTTAGGATCCATTCCTTCTGAACAGGATTCCTTTATGTTTATCCCACGCGTGTTTGAATTCTGTTACCGTTTTCATTTCCACCACCTCCCACGGGAGGGCATTCCAAGCATCCACTACTCTCTCCATGAATAAATACTTCCTGACATTTTTCTTGAGTCTGCCCCCCTTCAATCTCATTTCATGTCCTCTCGTTCTACCGCCTTCGCACCTCCGGAAAAGGTTCGTTTGCAGATTAGTACTTTTCAAATATTTGAACGTCTGTATCATATCACCCCTGTTTCTCCTTTCCTCCAGAGTATACATGTTCAGGTCATCAAGTCTCTCCTCATACGTCTTGTAACGCAAATCCCATACCATTCTCGTAGCTTTTCTTTGCACCGCTTCAATTCTTTTTACATTCTTAGCAAGATACGGCCTCCAAAACTGAACACAATACTCTAGGTGGGGCCTCACCAACGACTTATACAGGGGCATCAACACCTTTTCTGCATCAATCGGCAGTAGTACCATAGGTGTCCTTGATTGCACCGCTTGCCAATTTAATTGAATTGCTCTACGTATATTGTCACCAGTTGTGCGGTTCGGAATGAACCCACATTGATCCATATGAATAAGATCAGAAATATGAGTATTAAGTCTCTTAGCCAGAACACTTGCTAACAATTTAACATCCAGATAAAGGAGAGAGATCGGCCAACAGGAGTCGCATAACTTAGCATCCTTGCCAGGCTTCAGGGATTTAATTGCACGCCAAACCTCCTCAACCTTTATTCCCTGGTCTAGGAACTCTACCTGACTTTCCGTAAGACATGGAAGATCAACCCCCATCTAAATAAAGCTGCATTTCAGCGGGTGTCACTTACTTCAGAAACGTACAGGGCTTTATAGAAACGTACAAAATAAGTTCTCATATCCTCAGGTTTAAAATATTCCCTGCCTTCCGCATCCTGTGAGAGCAAACATTGCTGTTTCAACTGAGATGCTAATAATTGCTTTACTTTATTTATATGATGTACCACCTCCCCCGCCCACAAGGCTTGCAAGGATTGACGTTCTTGAATCTGGTGCATCAGCTCCGGGGTGGGAGACTGTGCACACCGATGTTCTAACTCAGAGAGACCTTTCCTTAATTCCCTGTCTTGACCTGCTCTCTCTCTCTTCAGCTTAGTAGCTCACATAATCAGGCGACCACGAACATACGCTTTGAAACAATCCCACACAGTCCCCAGTAAAGCATCAGGGGTGATATTATCTGTCAGGGATTTCGCTATTTAAGTCCTGAATCACCCTATCGTCGTCTAGAAGGGATTCATTCAATCTCTGGAAACATAACTTCAGATCCTGAATGTGACCCCTACACTGCACCCAGATTGAGGCATGGTCTGACCACACTATATTTTCAATACCTTGCTTTACAATAGTATATAGAATACTTTTATCCAGAAAAAAAAAACAGTCTATATGAGAATAAGAGGTATGTGGAGCAGAATAAAACGTAAATCGCTTACTTGTTCCCGAAAAATACCTCCACGTATCTACTAACCCCATAATTGTCAAAAATTGTTGTAATGTTTTCTGGTCCATCTGTCTACACAAGTGCTGTCCAGAGGAATCTAAGCTTGGGTGAAGTGTCGCATTAAAACCCCCTCCTATAACCCAGAATCCCTCAGTCCACTGAAGTAGCGATCTCTCCAAATCTAAATAAAATGACCTCTGTCCATCGTTAGGGCCATAAACAGAAACCTGAGTGTATATATTACCCTGTATGGCCAATTGAACAGCGAGATAACAACCATTGGGATCTGTTATGGTTCCCTTTACTGATGGTTGAAGTGACCCCGAAATCAAAATACCCACCCCTTGTTTTTTTGTGGAAGGATGAGAGGCCTATGTGATGACACCGGAGGCCTTGGTGACACCTTAACAAATGTGTTTCCTGCAGGTAGCAGATAGTAGATGACAACCTAGAGAGTTCCTTACATAAACGTTGTCTCTTATATGGTGAATTTAAACCTTTGACATTAAGGGACACTATATTATATTACCCATGTTCTAAAAAAATAAATAATAGCACCAGTGCCGTAGCGAGGGCTAATGGCACCCGGGGCGGGTCGCCGCTGCGCACCCCACCCCTCCCCCCGCATTCTTACCTGCGGGAGGGCCGATCTGCCCCAAGTGCACGTCACTCGAAGCTGCGTCGGCCCCGCTGGTTCCCTGCTCTCTCTGCCCCGGAAGTGCAGAGGGAGCAGGGAACCAGCGGGGCCGGCACCCCCCCGAGCGCGTGCACCCGGGGCGGACCGCCCCTCCCTCCCCCCCCTTCCTACGCCACTGAATAGCACTATGTCATACCTTCAGACCTAGATCTTCCCTCAATTTTTCCAGCTTATATAAAAAAACTTCTATCACAAACTTTTGTGTTTATGTATCGAACCATCCCTCCCTATTGTCAGAATAAAGCAATAATGAAATTATAACCTTCTCTCTCCCTCCCCACCTCCCCAGATTTTCTATACCCCTCCCTCTGGGTATATCAATAATCTACTACTACTACTTAACATTTCTAGAGCGCTACTAGGGTTACGCAGCGCTGTACAAATTAACGAATAAGGACGGTCCCTGCTCAGAAGAGCTTACAATCTAAAGGATGAAATGTCAAGTTGGGGTAGTTGAGATTTCCTGAGAAGAGGTGTAGCGATTAGGTGCCAAAGGCGACATTGAAGAGGTGGGCTTTGAGCAATGATTTGAAGATGGGTAGGGAGGGGGCCTGGCGTATGGGCTCAGGGAGTTTGTTCCAAGCATGGGGTAAGGCGAGGCAGAAAGGGCGGAGCCTAGAGTTGGCGGTGGTGGAGAAGGGTACTGAAAGGAGGGATTTGTCTTGAGAGCGGAGGTTATGGGTAGGAACGTAAGGGGAGATGAGGGTAGAGAGGTAAGGAGGAGCTGCAGATCGAGTGCATTTGTAGGTTAGGAGGAGAAGCTTGAACTGTATGCGGTACCTGATCGGAAGCCAGTGAAGTGACTTGAGGAGAGGGGTGATATGAGTATATCGGTCAAGGTGGAAGATAAGACGTGCGGCAGAGTTCTGGATGGACTGAAGGGGGGATGGGTGGCTAAGTGGGAGGCCGGTGAGGAGTAGGTTGCAGTAGTCAAGGCGAGAGGTAATGAGAGAGTGGATGAGAGTTCGGGTGGCGTGCTCAGAGAGGAAGGGGCGAATTTTGCTAATGTTGTAGAGGAAGAAGCGACAGGTCTTGGCTATCTGCTGGATATGTGCAGAGAAGGAGAGGGAGGAGTCGAAGATGACACCGAGGTTGCGTCCATGAAGATTCTAAAAATGTGTAAATTACCTTTCTCAAAGCCAGAAGGATGGCTGTGTGCAGTGGTGTTAAATTTTCTTCTGGTTTGCGAGCCGGTTGTTGCAAATAGCGAGCCGGTTCTGGCTCTCCTCCCTCCCTCTCTCCTCCCTCCCTTCGGATCCGCCTCACCTCCCGCTTGTTTTTTAAATTCTTGGCTTCCAGCGCCGAGTCGCTGACTGTCCTGAGTCCTCCCTTGCCGATTTGCGCTTTAAAAATGGCCGCCGAGACTTCGGCTGAAGTCTCGGCGGCCATTTTGAAGCACGAATCGGCAAGGGAGGACTCAGACAGTCGGCGACTCGGCGCTGGAAGAGAAGAATTTAAAAAACAAGCGGGCGCGCGGTGAGAGACCAGATCAGGAGGGAGGGAGGAGAAGAAGAATTTCATAAAACAGCTCGGGGGGGGGGGGTGGCAGGGGGGAAAAGAGAGTCGCTGCTGGGCATGGGTGGATGGAGGGGGTCGCTGGACATGGGTGCATGCAGGGCAGGGGAGAGGAGGGTCACTGCTGGACATCTGGGTGCATGCAGGGCAGAGGAGGGTTGCTGGGTATGGGTGCATGCAGGGCAGGGGAGAGGAGGGTCACTGCTGGACATGGGTGGATGCAGGGCAGGGGACAGGAGGGTCACTGGACATGGGTGGATGGAGGGCAGGAGAGAGGAGGGTCACTGCTGGACATGGGTGCATGCAGGGCAGGGGACAGGAGGATCGCTGGGTATAGGTGCATGTAGGGCAGGGCAGGGGACAGGAGGGTCACTGGACATGGGTGGATGGAGGGCAAGGGAGAGAGAAGAAATGCTGGACATGGATGGAGGGGAGAGAAGAGTGAGGAAGGAGATGAGATGAGGGAAAAGGAAGAGAGGAGAAAAACTGCACATGGATGAAGAAAATAGGCAGAAGCTGAGGACCAGAAATGAAGAAGAAAGGAGGAAAGGAAAGAAATAAATGGAAAGGAAGCCCTGGAAACGGAGTTAAGAGGACAGATAGCAGAAGAATCAGATACTGGGCCAGCATGATCAGAAAAAGAAAGTCACCAGACAACAAAGGTAGAAAAAAAATCATTTTATTTTCATTTTAGTGTTTGGAATATGTTCACTTTGAGAATCAGGTGCTCAACATTAAAAGTTTATATTTAATTACTTATTTATGGCATTTTATCCCACATTAAACATGAATTAGATTGGAACCTGGGATCATTTAATTTTTTTTCCTGGAGAGAGTAATGCATTGCCCCCCTCCCCCGCTATGGCCAGCTCTGCAATTTTGGGGGGGCGCAGAGGTGGATGGGGGGGGGGGGGCGCAGAGGTGGACCGGGGAGAGAGCCTGTTGTTAAAAATTTACCAGCACACCACTGGCTGTGTGTGGATATTTTTTCACAGTTCAGCCCACTACAGCTCTCCATTCTCCCCTTCCAATGCAGATGCTGTGGTAGTTTCCAGCCAATGGGAAGGCTTCTAGCCCCAGGAAGGAGGGGCTGAGCTATAGGGGGAGGAGCTAAGAATGGGGAAAAGTGTGAAGGGTCTGCTGTTGGCTGAGGAAGAGAACTGGCAGCAAATGCCAGAATTTTTACATGATGGTGGGCAGACCAGGTGGGGGCGGGGGCATTGCCTGGATCAGCATATTAACAGCAGGACAGCACTAGAAAAGAGAGCAAGCTAGAGAATGCATGCATGCATTTCTGTATGTTTCTGTCTCTGTTAAGGAAAGCTTGAAAATGTGGGCTGGAATAGAGAAGTTCACCGGTGCAAATATACCTGTGCATGTATTAAGTGAATGGAAGTTTTCAGCCCAGGGAATTTACTTGGGCAAATTTTCTGTGACCACTTAATACTGCCTCCATTCTGCCTAGATCCTTGCAGAAGCATCAAATTTTGCCTTTTCTATTTGTGAACCTTTTTTTCCACATATAAAACTAAGTTTATATCTTAGACACATAGTCCTTAAAATCTCACTCTTTCAGGCCGTTTGCCTTTGGAATCTCTAGTTTGTACCTGAGGCAATGGAGAGTGAAAATGACTTGCCCGGCCTTCCCTGTTCTCAGCCCACTGCTGCAGAGCTGCCTAGTTACCCAGCTCCAGGAGGGAGACTTCTTGGTCAGTCCTGGTTTTGAACTTACATCCCAGTTCAGTGTTCTATATCTGGCAGGGGCGTATCTGTAATGGGGCCAGGGCCCCCGTAGATTTGGCCCTGGACCCCTCTACCGATGGCCCTCGCAACCCCTCTCCCGCTGCCAACCTGCCGTCATCTACCTTTGCTGGGGCGGGAACCCAACCCCCCCCCCCCCCCCCAGCTGAAGCCGTCTTCCTTCGTTGTTTGATTCTTCTCTCTGAATCTGACTCTGACATCCTGCACGTTGTGTACGTGCAGGACGTCAGAGTCAGACTCAGAAAGAAGAAACAATGAAGGAAGACGGCTTTGGCTGGCGGGAGTTGGGGTCCCCCCACCAGCAAAGGTAGGCAACAGCGGGCGGAGGGTCAGCAGCGGTCGAGATGGTTGTCGGGCGGGCCACGGAGGTGGTACTGGCCGTGGCGGCGCCGGGGGGGGGGGGGCTAAAATGTGCTCCCTCACCTCGGCTCTGGACCCCCCCCCCCTACCGGCGAAGTCCAGATACGCCCCTGATATCTAGTCCCTGATACCACTGAAATCAGGACTTCAGGTTCCATAATGTACCAGGATAGGTCTGCAGGACTGGCTCAGAATTTCCCTCCTGGAATTGAGCAACTTAGCAGCTCTCCAGCTGTAACCATGAAACCTTCTATTCAAAGCATGGGCTTCTATATTGTCCCAATGCTCACTCACAAACTATGCTATTAAACCCATAGATAGGTTGTGCACTTTTCCTTGGTACTTCTGGAGCGGTGAAATTAGGAGGACACGCCCCACCCCCACCACACACCCCATCCCGCCCCCTTTCACACCCCCACCCCGCCCCGTCACACCCTCGTTCCGCCCCATGTCAAACCCTCCCCTCCCCCTTCCCTTACTACTGCCCTGGTGGTCCAGAACCGGACACACAACATCTAATCTCCCTTTGTAGGACCCCTGGGTTCTCTCCATCCCCTCAGGAGGGTCCCAAAGTACCATTCTCTAGACCCAAGTCTGCCCAGCAGTGTTTGCACCAAAATAAGAAGAAGTTGGGGACAATCCCCCTACCTGAGCAGAAAGTTCCTGCAGGCATTTTCCCCTCTGCTTTTGAAGTTTGCAGGATTCGAAATGAATGGGGAGAGAAGCTGAATGGGAGAAGGGACAAAAGGGCAGAAGCTGAGATTTCTTGCTGGAACTTGTAATCTGTAAATTAAGGGTAGAAAAAGAAAAGACTCCACTCGATCTCTTCGTTTGCACAGACTGATGACATCAAATGGAAGGGGCAGAGCTTTTGTGCTAAGAGAATCTTGTCTTCTTGGCCCTACCCCTTTTAGTGCTGATTGGACAGAATGGTTCCAGGGGCTGGACTAGTAGTACAAGGGTCTGCCCTCTGATAAGGATGGGGAGAGAGCTAAGAAAGAGAGGGAGATTGGGCCGCTATGGAAATGAGTGGGAGAATGGCTGCTGAGCTTTTCTCAAGGAGGTTTGATTGAGAAGAGGTCAGGGTTGCCAGATGGGCGGTTTTCCTGCCCAATTGGGCGGTTTTCCGCAACCCGCCGCGGGTGGGGTGTGTGCGGTTTTTGGGCGGGTTTTGAGCGGTTTTGTGTGGGAATTTTTTTTTTTATATGGCAACCCTGAAGAGGCGGCATGACATCAAAACGTTGAAGCCACTGTTTCCCCTTACCCGCTGGTCGTTCTGCAAACACTCAAAACAAGGCAAACAAACCTATGATCTGCTGCACCCGCGTCGTCGTTCTTTGTTGGTAGTATTTTTCTTTGTATTTAAACACGCTTACATTTTCAAACATGCCAGCTTGTACAGTATACATAGTAACATAGTAGATGACGGCAGAAAAAGACCTGCAAGGTCCATCCGGTCTGCCCAAGAAGATAAATTCATGTGCTACTTTTTTTTATTTGTACTGTCCTCTTCAGGGCACAGACCGTATAAGTCTGGCCAGCCCTATCCCTGCCTCCCAACCCCCAACCCCGCCTCCCACCACCAGCTCTGGCACAGACTGTATAAGTCTGCCCAGCACTATCCCCGCCTCCCAACTACCAGTCCTGCCTCCCACCACCAACTCTGGATATATGGATATACCAGCCTACCCGTTTGTCCAGAAATCCGGACAAATGGGCAGATTGGCAAAAACTGCCCGGTTGCCCGGACATGCCCTCAAAAAGAGGACATGTCTGGGTAAATCCGGACATATGGTAACCCTAGGTGAAATGATAGTGGTATAACCTGGGTCTCACCCAGTACTAGCCATGGTCTTAGGCCCATTAAACAGTCACTGCTCATTCAGGCCACGCTTACGACACTCGAGCCTTCAGTCAAAGTCCAGTCGAGCTGGGAGTGGTTCTAGGGTCCGGAACAGCGATCCGGGGGTTTGGGAGACACTTTACCAGACAGGATTCCGCCCTGCTCTTCAGTCCAGAAACCACTCTGCACGTTGTGAGGTTTTATAAACAAACAACTTTTATTGAACTTACTGTAGCTGCAACAGGCAGTTAATAACTTGAACTTTCCTTCGATACAATCCAAATGTTTCCAACTTTCAAAACAGTTTTAGTGTCGAGACTATTGATGTCCGGGGGACTCCATGGACCCTGGCCCTTTCTCACAGGTATATGTACAGGGAATCCTCAAATTGGGGCTATTTACATATAGGCAAATACTCCTCTCCAGGCCTATTCTTGTAGCCAGGTGACGGTATACACAGGCTATATACCTATAACATTAGCAAAATTCGCCCTTTCCTCTCTGAGCACACCACCCAAACTCTCATCCACTCTCTCATTACCTCTCGCCTTGACTACTGCAACCTACTCCTCACTGGCCTTCCACTTTGCCATCTATCCCCCCCCCTTCAGTCCATTCAGAACTCTGCTGCACATCTTATCTTCCACCTGGACCGATCATATCACCCCTCTCCTCAAGTCACTTCACTGGCTTCTGATCAGGTACCGCATACAGTTCAAGCTTCTCCTATTAACCTACAAATGCACTCGATCTGCAGCCCCTCCTTACCGCTCTACCCTCATCTCCCCTTACGTTCCTACCTGTAACCTCCGCTCTCAAGACAAAGCCCTCCTTTCAGTACCCTTCTTCACCACCGCCAACTCCAGGCTCCGCCCTTTCTGCCTCGCCTCACCCATGCCTGGAATAAACTCCCTGAGCCCATACGCCAGGCCCCCTCCCTGCCCATCTTCAAAGCCTTGCTCAAAGCCCATCTCTTCAATGTCGCCTTTGGCACCTAACCACCATACCTCTATTCAGGAAATCTGGACTGCCCCCACTTGACACTTCGCCTATTAGATTGTAAGCTCTTAAGCAGGGACCGTTCTTTTGTTAAACTGTACAGCGCTGCGTAACCCTAGTAGCGCTCTAGAAATGTTAAGTAGTAGTAGTAGTATTACATACAGCAGTGATTTAACCAGAGCTGAGATTGTGATGTCATAATGCCTCATTCCACCAATGCCTAAGAGCCAACCTCATCAGTGATGTCACAATGGCTTGATTGTCCTATATTTGTCTCACTCTTGCCTATTAGATTGTAAGCTCTTTGAGCAGGGACTGTCTCTCTTTGTTAAATTGTACAGCGCTGCGTAACCCTAGTAGCGCTCTAGAAATGTTAAGTAGTAGTAGTAGTATTACATATAGCAGTGATTTAACCAGAGCTGAGATTGTGATGTCATAATGCCTCATTCCACCAATGCCTAAGAGCCAACCTCATCAGTGATGTCACAATGGCTTGATTGTCCTATATTTGTCTCACTCTTGCCTATTAGATTGTAAGCTCTTTGAGCAGGGACTGTCTCTCTTTGTTAAATTGTACAGCGCTGCGTAACCCTAGTAGCGCTCTAGAAATGTTAAGTAGTAGTAGTAGTATTACATATAGCAGTGATTTAACCAGAGCTGAGATTGTGATGTCATAATGCCTCATTCCACCAATGCCTAAGAGCCAACCTCATCAGTGATGTCACAATGGCTTGATTGTCCTATATTTGTCTCACTCTTGCCTATTAGATTGTAAGCTCTTTGAGCAGGGACTGTCTCTCTTTGTTAAATTGTACAGCGCTGCGTAACCCTAGTAGCGCTCTAGAAATGTTAAGTAGTAGTAGTAGTATTACATATAGCAGTGATTTAACCAGAGCTGAGATTGTGATGTCATAATGCCTCATTCCACCAATGCCTAAGAGCCAACCTCATCAGTGATGTCACAATGGCTTGATTGTCCTATATTTGTCTCACTCTTGTCTATTAGATTGTAAGCTCTTTGAGCAGGGACTGTCCCTCTATGTTAAATTGTACAGCGCTGCGTAACCCTAGTAGCGCTCTAGAAATGTTAAGTAGTAGTAGTAGTAGTATATTTCTCCGAGGACAAGCAGGCTGCTTGTTCTCACTGATGGGTGACGTCCACGGCAGCCCCTCCAATCGGAAACTTCACTAGCAAAGTCCTTTGCTAGCCCTCGCGCGCCCGCGCGCACCGCGCATGCGCGGCCGTCTTCCCGCCCGAAACCGGCTCGAGCCGGCCAGTCTTCTTTTGTCCGCACTCGGTACGGTCGTGTTTTCGCCGTGTCGAGCCCCGGAAAGTCGACCTCGCGCGTCCAATTTGTTTGAACGTGTTTTTTTTCCTTCGGGAAAGCTTTGTCCTAGTCGGGAAGTGCTCCGGAAACCCCCCGCCGGGTTTCGTGTAAATCCTCCCCGTACTTCCAGCTTTTTTTGCCCCGGTAAGTTTTCTTTCGTCGTCGGGGTAGGCCTTTTTTCGGCCTCGGTCGAGATTTTTTCTCCCTCTAAATTTGGTGCTTCAAATTTCGCCATTTCGGCTTTTGATTTCGCCGGCGTGATTTTTCCGCCCATGACATCGAAGCCTTCCAGCGGCTTCAAGAAGTGCACCCAGTGCGCCCGGGTTATCTCGCTCACTGATCGACACTCGTCGTGTCTTCAGTGTCTGGGGGCCGAGCACCGCCCTCAGAACTGCAGTCTGTGTTCCCTGCTTCAAAGGCGGACTCAGGTAGCGAGACTAGCCCAGTGGAACGTGTTGTTCTCGGGCTCTTCGTCGGCATCGGCACCGGGATCTTCGAGTGCATCGACGTCGTCAGCGTCCAGACCATCTTCCTCGGCCGCCCCTGCATCGAGTGCATCGAGGCATCGGGCCTCTGCATCGGCGCCGAGACATCGGATAGCTGCATCGACGTCGGTGGTACCAGGACCTCGTCTGCTGATGTCGTCGGACGGTGGTGCATCGGGTGGAGTGCAGGTGAGGGCTGTCCATTCCCCTGCTGGTGGCGGTGAGCCCTCGGGTGGGTCTCCGCCTACCCTGAGGGCTCCTGCGGTACAGCCCCCCCGAGATCGACCTTCTTCAGTCTCGGCCCCGAGGAAGCGACGGGTGGATTCGACGTCCTCCTCGTCGGTGCCGGGGAGCTCCGGTGACATGCTTCGGAAGAAATCGAAGAAGCATCGACACCGGTCTCCTCCCCGTGTCGGCACCGAGAGCTCTGGGTCGCCGAGGGATTCGGCACCCAGCAGGCATCGGCACCGAGAGGACCGCTCACCCTCTGTTCAGGAGGTGTCGATGCGCTCCGCTCTGGACAGCCCGGAACAGCCTCCACGCCCGGAACAGGTACTGACGTCGACGCCTGCATCGACCTCTCAGCCTTTCTCTGCAGCCGCTCTAAACGAGAGCCTCCGGGCCGTTCTCCCAGAGATTCTGGGAGAGCTGTTGCGCCCTACCCCTCCGGTACCGGCGGTGCTTGCGCCACCGGTACCGTCGAGCGTGGCGCCGGCTGGCCCATCGCCCAGGTTGAGGTCCCCGACGTCGGTACCGCGTGCGGTACCGACCGCGGCCACCTCCCAGGAAGGCTCCCCGACTACGTCGGCGGAGGGAGCTTCGCCGATGCGGGCGAGGGAGTCTACCTCTCGACGCCCCCATCGTGGACGGGGTTCCACGGAGTCGAGCAGGGCGAGGTTGCAGACACAGGTCCGTGAACTTGTGTCTGACACCGAGGGTGAGGCCTCGTGGGAGGAAGAGGAAGATCCCAGATATTTCTCTGACGAGGAGTCTGGGGGTCTTCCGTCTGATCCCACTCCCTCTCCTGAGAGACAGCTTTCTCCTCCCGAGAGTCTGTCTTTTGCCTCCTTTGTCCGGGAGATGTCTACGGCCATCCCCTTCCCGGTGGTTGTGGAGGACGAGCCCAGGGCTGAAATGTTTGAGCTCCTGGACTATCCTTCTCCACCTAAGGAAGCGTCCACTGTTCCCTTGCACCATGTCCTGAAGAAGACATTGCTTGCGAACTGGACCAAACCATTAACTAATCCCCACATTCCCAAGAAGATCGAGTCCCAGTACCGGATCCATGGGGACCCAGAGCTGATGCGCACTCAGTTGCCTCATGACTCTGGAGTTGTGGATTTGGCCCTAAAGAAGGCTAAGAGTTCTAGGGAACATGCTTCGGCGCCCCCGGGCAAGGACGCTAGAACCTTAGACTCCTTTGGGAGGAAGGCCTACCATTCCTCTATGCTCGTGTCCAAGATCCAGTCTTACCAGCTCTACACGAGCATACACATGCGGAATAATGTGCGGCAGTTGGCGGGCTTGGTTGATGCTCTTCCCCCTGAGCAAGCCAAGCCTTTTCAGGAGGTGGTCAGGCAGCTGAAGGCGTGCAGAAAATTCCTGGCCAGAGGAGTTTATGACACTTTTGATGTTGCGTCCAGGGCCGCTGCTCAAGGTGTGGTGATGCGCAGGCTCTCATGGCTGCGTGCCGCCGACCTGGAGAATAGAGTCCAGCAGCGGATTACGGACTTGCCTTGCCGTGCGGATAACATTTTTGGCGAAAAAGTCGAGCAGGTGGTAGAGTCTCTCCACCAGCGGGACACCGCATTCGACAAGTTCGCCCGCCGGCAGCCTTCAGCTTCTACCTCTACAGGTAGACGATTTTTCGGGGGAAGGAAGACTGTTCCCTATACTTCTGGCAAGCGTAGGTACAATCCTCCTTCCCGACAGCCTGCGGCCCAGGCTAAGCCCCAGCGCGCTCGCTCTCGTCAGCAGCGTGCGAATCAGCAAGGCCCCGCGGCTCCCCAGCAAAAGCAAGGGGCGAGCTTTTGACTGGCTCCAGCAGAGCATAGCCGACATCCAAGTGTCAGTGCCGGGCGACCTGCCTGTCGGAGGGAGGTTGAAAGCTTTTCACCAAAGGTGGCCTCTTATAACCTCCGATCAGTGGGTTCTCCAAATAGTCCGGCAAGGATACACCCTCAATTTGGCCTCTCAACCTCCAAATTGTCCACCGGGAGCTCAGTCCTACAGCTTCCAGCACAAGCAGGTACTTGCAGAGGAACTCTCCGCCCTTCTCAGCGCCAATGCGGTCGAGCCCGTGCCATCCGGGCAAGAAGGGCTGGGGTTCTATTCCAGGTACTTCCTTGTGGAAAAGAAAACAGGGGGGATGCGTCCCATCCTAGACCTAAGGGCCCTGAACAAATATCTCGTAAAAGAAAAGTTCAGGATGCTTTCCCTGGGCACCCTTCTCCCCATGATTCAGCAAAACGATTGGCTATGCTCTCTGGACTTGAAGGATGCCTACACACACATCCCGATACTGCCAGCTCACAGACAGTATCTGCGATTTCAGCTGGGCGCACGCCACTTCCAGTACTGTGTGCTACCCTTTGGGCTCGCCTCTGCGCCCAGGGTGTTCACAAAGTGCCTAGCTGTGGTAGCAGCGGCGCTTCGCAGGCTGGGGGTGCACGTGTTCCCATATCTCGACGATTGGCTGGTGAAGAACACATCCGAGGCAGGAGCCCTGCAGTCCATGCAGATGACTATTCGCCTCCTGGAGCTACTGGGGTTTGTGATAAATTACCCAAAGTCCCATCTTCTCCCAGTGCAGAAACTCGAATTCATCGGAGCCCTGCTGGATTCTCGGACGGCTCGCGCCTATCTCCCAGAGGCGAGGGCCAACAACTTGTTGTCCCTCGTCTCGCGGGTGCGAGCGTCCCAGCAGATCACAGCTCGGCAGATGTTGAGATTGCTGGGCCACATGGCTTCCACAGTTCATGTGACTCCCATGGCCCGCCTTCACATGAGATCTGCTCAATGGACCCTAGCCTCCCAGTGGTATCAGGCCGCCGGGGGTCTAGAGGACGTGATCCACCTGTCCACGAGTTTTCTCGAATCCCTGTATTGGTGGACGATTTGCTCCAATTTGACTCTGGGACGTCCCTTCCAAATTCCTCAGCCTCAAAAAGTGCTGACCACGGATGCGTCTCTCCTGGGATGGGGAGCTCATGTCGATGGGCTTCACACCCAAGGAAGGTGGTCCCTCCAAGAAAGCGATCTACAGATCAATCTTCTGGAGTTGCGAGCGATCTGGAACGCTCTGAAGGCTTTCAGAGATCGGCTGTCCCACCAAATTATCCAAATTCAGACAGACAATCAGGTTGCCATGTACTATGTCAACAAGCAGGGGGGCTCCGGATCTCGCCCCCTGTGTCAGGAAGCCGTCAGCATGTGGCTCTGGGCTCGCCGTCAAGGCATGGTGCTCCAAGCCACATATCTGGCAGGCGTAAACAACAGTCTGGCCGACAGGTTGAGCAGGATTATGCAACCTCACGAGTGGTCGCTCAATTCCCGTGTGGTGCGACAGATCTTCCGGGCGTGGGGCACCCCCCTGGTGGATCTCTTCGCATCTCAAGTGAACCACAAGGTCCCTCAGTTCTGTTCCAGGCTTCAGGCCCACGGCAGACTGGCGTCGGATGCCTTCCTCCTGGATTGGGGGGAAGGTCTGCTGTATGCTTATCCTCCCATTCCTCTGGTGGGGAAGACTTTGTTGAAACTCAAGCAAGACCGAGGCACCATGATTCTGATTGCTCCCTTTTGGCCGCGTCAGATCTGGTTCCCTCTTCTTCTGGAGTTATCCTCCGAAGAACCGTGGAGATTGGAGTGTTTTCCGACCCTCATCACGCAGGACGAAGGGGCTCTGCTGCATCCCAACCTCCAGTCCCTGGCTCTCACGGCCTGGATGTTGAGGGCGTAGACTTTGCCTCTTTGGGTCTGCCAGAGGGTGTCTCCCGCATCTTGCTTGCTTCCAGGAAAGACTCCACTAAGAGAAGTTACTTCTTTCATTGGAGGAGGTTTGCCGTCTGGTGTGACAGCAAGGCCCTAGATCCTCGCTCTTGTCCTACACAGACCCTGCTTGAATACCTTCTCCACTTGTCGGAGTCTGGTCTGAAGACCAACTCCGTAAGGGTTCACCTTAGTGCAATCAGTGCATACCATTACCAAGTGGAAGGTAAGCCGATCTCAGGACAGCCTTTAGTTGTTCGCTTCATGAGAGGTTTGCTTTTGTCAAAGCCCCCTGTCAAGCCTCCTACAGTGTCATGGGATCTCAATGTCGTTCTCACCCAGCTGATGAAACCTTCTTTCGAGCCACTGAATTCCTGCCATCCGAAGTACTTGACCTGGAAGGTCATTTTCTTGGTGGCAGTTACCTCGGCTCGTAGAGTCAGTGAGCTTCAGGCCCTGGTAGCCCAGGCCCCTTACACCAAATTTCATCACAACAGAGTAGTCCTCCGCACTCACCCTAAGTTTCTGCCAAAGGTTGTGTCGGAGTTCCATCTGAACCAGTCAATTGTCTTGCCAACATTCTTTCCCCGTCCTCATTCCTGCCCTGCTGAACGTCAGCTGCACACATTGGACTGCAAGAGAGCATTGGCCTTCTATCTGGAGCGGACACAGCCCCACAGACAGTCCGCCCAATTGTTTGTTTCTTTTGATCCCAACAAGAGGGGAGTGGCTGTAGGGAAACGCACCATATCCAATTGGCTAGCAGATTGCATTTCCTTCACTTACGCCCAGGCTGGGCTGGCTCTTGAGGGTCATGTCACGGCTCATAATGTTAGAGCCATGGCAGCGTCGGTAGCCCACTTGAAGTCAGCCACCATGGAGGAAATTTGCAAAGCTGCGACGTGGTCATCTGTCCACACATTCACATCTCATTACTGCCTGCAGCAGGATACCCGACGCGACAGTCGGTTCGGGCAGTCAGTTCTTCAGAACCTGTTTGGGCTTTAGGATCCAACTCCACCCCCCGAGGGCCCTGTTTGTTCTGTTCCAGGCTACACTCTCAGTTAGTTGGTAAATTTTTTAGGTCAATCTCAGTTATGTCCTCGCCGTTGCGAGGCCCAATTGACCATGGTTGTTGTTTTGAGTGAGCCTGGGGGCTAGGGATACCCCATCAGTGAGAACAAGCAGCCTGCTTGTCCTCGGAGAAAGCGAATGCTACATACCTGTAGAAGGTATTCTCCGAGGACAGCAGGCTGATTGTTCTCACAAACCCGCCCGCCTCCCCTTTGGAGTTGTGTCTTCCCTTGAAGTGTATTGTCTTGCTACATACTGGACTGGCCGGCTCGAGCCGGTTTCGGGCGGGAAGACGGCCGCGCATGCGCGGTGCGCGCGGGCGCGCGAGGGCTAGCAAAGGACTTTGCTAGTGAAGTTTCCGATTGGAGGGGCTGCCGTGGACGTCACCCATCAGTGAGAACAATCAGCCTGCTGTCCTCGGAGAATACCTTCTACAGGTATGTAGCATTCGCTTTCTCCTGCTCCCACTCTCCTTTTCCATCAGGCACATTCCCTTTTAGGCATAGGCGTAGACTGGGGGGGCAAGGGGGGGCAATGCCCCCCCAAACGACGATGACGTGGACAGGCGCTAGAAGTGAAAAAAAAAAAAAAACCAAGCAGGCACGCGCTCGTCTCCGTCCGCTTCGCTGCCCTCTCTGTCTGCGTCCCGCCCGAAAGGAAATGACATCAGAGGAAGGCGGAACGCAGACAGAGAGGGCAGGGAAGCAGCGAAGCGGACGGAGACGAGCGTGTCTATCTACCCCCTCTCTTCCTACCCTCCGGCGCAGGCAGCACCAATCTTCTCTAAGTCTTTCTTGTTCCTGGCAGCGGTAGCGACGTACACGCTGCCTTCAGCTCTGCCCCGAAGCCTTCTCTTCAAGTTCCTGTTCCCGCATAGGTGGGAACAGGAACTTGAAGAGAAGGCTTCCGGGGCAGACCGAAGGCAGCGTGTACGTCGCTACCGCTGCCAGGAACACAGAAAGGCTGAAGAAGACTGCTGCCTGCACCGGAGGGAGGGAGGAAGAGAGGGGGTAAACGGAGTCACGATCCTGGACCTCGCGGGGGGGGGGGGGGGCAGCAGAGGGAAGATGAATGGGACTGGGAGGGTGGAGAGCAGAGGGAAGGAGCAGGAGATGGATGGGACTGGGAGGGTGGGAAGCAGAGGGAAGGAGCAAGAGATGGATGGGACTGGGAGGGGTGGGTGGGGAGCAGAGGGAAGGACCAGGAATTGGATGGGACTGGGAGGGTGGGAAGCAGTGGGAAGGAGCAGGAGATGGATGGGACTGGGAGGGGTGGGAAGCAGAGGGAAGGAGCAAGAGATGGATGGGACTGGGAGGGGTGGGTGGGGAGCAGAAGGAAGGACCAGGAATTGGATTGGACTGGGAAATGAGGTGAGCAGAGGGAAGGAGCAGGAGATGGATGAGACTGGGAGGGGTGGGAAGCAGAGGGAAGGAGCAGGAGATGGATGGGACTGGGAAGGTGGGAAGCAGTAGTGTAAATTTTAAAGGCTCTCTTTGCGCCCCAGGAATACCCTTCTCTGGGGACAAAGGGTCTGCGCTTCCACTATCAGTTGGGCCGACTGCCTAAATTCTTTTGATATTCCATCCCAGTGATATTTCTGTTGTGGAAGCACCAGAAGGCGTAACTCTAGGATAATGCCCATGACCATGGCCTTCTGTCTATCAGAATCTAAGTGAATCCTTGGTCATCTATGTACCTACATGTATTCTATTAAAATGCAACAGTAATCTATATACACACTGGGTGTCAGTTGTGTGTGTGGCTTAGTTTGTAGTATCAATGACAGGTGAAGAATACTTGAAAATAAAGACAGAGATAGATTTCAGAAAGAAGGCTTTATTCTTACCAAGTTTTCAATTAAGTACAGACATCAAACAGATTCTGGGTTCAATCGTATAGAGCTCCGCCGTCTGAGAAGTGTTGGGGAAGACTCCAACTCTCTGTCAAAATCTTATCTCTTTTATAGCCCCAGGTCCCAATACAAGTCAATTGTGAGGTACCTTTTTTTCTAATATTTCTCAATTTCTGAGATCATACTTTCGTATCCGGCCAGATGTTCATCTGTACCCATTTCTTTTCCGTTCTATCTATTTCTAGAGATTGCCACACTTCCGTAAATGTCAACATGTTTTTGGAACAAGTTGTTTTTCTCGTTTACTAAAATATCTTTATAGTTCCACATCTTCCTTTTGTAATACCTTTCATAACATCTTATGATCTGTGTGCCATCTTATGGAAAATAAGTCCCATTTTAAGAACCTCATTTTATTCCTTTTACCCATTATTTTTTCATTATAGGTGCTATATTCAATTAGAAAGTTGTACCTGGTTGTGTTAAGACTCATTGTTCAGACCTGCTTTTTGCAGATTCTCAAATAAGACATCATTAGCTTGTTATTTGGCCTAGTCAGTACTTTTTCAGTTGCTTTAGGCTGTGTAGCTTAGCCCACCACTATTCCAGTGGTAGGTCTGAAGCCAGGCCACATATTAACATTAGGAAGGAGCAGGAGATGGATGGGACTGGGAGGGGTGGGAAGCAGAGGGAAGGAGCAGGAGATGGATGGGACTGGGAGGGTGGGAAGCAGTGGGAAGGAGCAGGAGATGGATGAGACTGGGAGGGGTGGGAAGCAGAGGGAAGGAGCAGGAGATGGATGGGACTGGGAGGGGTGGGGAGCAGAGGGAAGCCTACTGGAAAGAAGACACTGCATAAAACAGAAGACACTGGGACCAAAGCGAATAGAAAAACTAAATGCTCAACAAAGGTAAAAAAAAGTATTTTATTCAGAATATATTAATTGAAATATGTCAGCTTTTTGAAATGTGCATCTGTGATATTTTGCCTGTAAATTTCAATTCCTTCCTCCATATTAGCATATTCATTTGCATATGTATATATGCAAATGAATATGCTAATATGCCCCGCCCCATCCTTTGCCCCCCCAAATGAAACAGTCAAACTACGCCTATGCTTTTAGGGCTGTCCTCCTTCAGTGAGTCAACATCACACCCCGACCAGACACTTTTCTGCTCTAAATCCCACTCCTGGATAGGACTCCCCAATCCCACCAGAGCTGTCACTTTATTTTTTATTTAACACATTTATACCCCACGTTTTCCCACTTAGCCGCAGGCTCAACGTGGTTTACATAATACCGTAGAGGCTCCGGTTCGGTAAAACACAAATACACCAAATAGTAGTAAACTTATAGATAACATGAGTATAAGGCAATAAAGATACGATAAAAAGTCCAATACGGTCCATAGTTTTGCTGTATCACAGGAAGTAGAGCATTAAGTTGGGTCTGAGGGGTTGGCCTTCTTAAACAAGGTGGTTTTCAGTGACTTCCTGAAGTTAAGATGGTTATGAATTGATTTCACGGTTTTAGGCAGTGCGTTCCACAGTTGTGTACTTATAAGCTGGATGCATAAGTTGATTTGTATCTAAGACCATTGCAGTCTTTCTCCAGTTATTGTGAGAACGGCAATAACTGTGCCAGGATCCTCCTTCTCCTCCTCCCTGGTCACTTGGCAGGGGCTTTCAGGCAACCAGAGATCACTCGGTACCCTTAGAAACCAAGGACATCGTCCTGCTCAAAATCTCCTCTTTTATTATCCCCTCAACTCCTTCCCCCTGTCCTATCCAGGGGTACTTTTCCTCTGCACTTTGTTTCATAAACACTCTCATGGGCAGGGCTTCCTCCCACCCCAGGACCTCCCCAGTCCATTGGCGTAGCTACAGGTGGGCTTGGGTGGGCCACAGCCAATGCTCTTCCAAACGGCAGCTGGCACCGCACACCGGCCCCTCTGCACATGCTCAATTTTCACCCATGCAGAAGCACTGAGCACGTACGGACTATTGGCAGCGGTGTCAGCTCAAGTCGAGTGCTGCCAGCTGCCGTTTGGAAGAGCACTGGCTGCCCGAGGAGGAGGAAATCTTCAGCTGGTAACATAGTAACATAGTAGATGACGGCAGAAAAAGACCTGCACGGTCCATCTAGTCTGCCCAACAAGATAAACTCATATGTGCTACTTCTTGTGTACACCTTACCTTGATTTGTATCTGCCATTTTCAGGACACAGACCGTAGATGTCTTGCCCAGAACTAGCCCCACCACCCAAACACCAGCCCCGCCTCCCAATCTCGGCTAAGCTTCTGGGGATCCATTCCTTCTGCACAGGATTCCTTTATGTTTATCCCACGCAAGCTTGAATTCCGCTACCGTTTTCATCTCCACCACCTCCCGCGGGAGGGCATTCCAAGTATCTACCACTCTCTCAGTGAAAAAATACTTCCTGACATTTTTCTTGAGTCTGCCCCCCTTCAATCTCATTTCATGTCCTCTAGTTCTACTGCCTTCCCATCTACGGAAAAGGTTTGTTTGCGGATTAATACCTTTCAAATATTTGAACGTCTGTATTGTTGGAATGTATTGTATTTAACATGCATTGCCTGTCAGAAATGTTTTTTCTCTGTGATTACTCTGTGACCTCTGATGTAAATTGCTTAGAGAGGTCACACCCATGCAACTTCCTGTGGGGGTTAGGCACAGCACATGGAGCTCATGATCTTTCCTAACCTGAGAGGATCTATGGTGGTGTGAGCATCCATTACCATCTAAGCACATGGAAAGAGCTGATAATCCAAATGTATAGTATTATGTATATATAAGCCTGTCTGAATATAATCTAACTACAAACTGTGAGTAAACAGATGTTTTGTTACTTCAACTTTAAAGTGACTCAGCAGTGAATTATTCTGGGGTGAATGAGAGAGATGAAGAAAAGAAATTAACATTTCTAAAGCTGAAGCTGTGTGTATAAAATCTGCTAATTATTTACTACAAATAATCCAACAAAAGGGTTATGGGCCCAGGCCAGGAATTGAAAAAGAAGAGAAATATTACCAGGCAGTAAAAAAGCCACATTTTTCTCTTAAGTTTTAAAAGAAAGATTCAGTCTGTCTCTCTCTCCCCCCACACACCAGACAGAAGGCTAAGAAAATGGCTGAGGGAGGAAATTCACCATTTTTCTACTCTCTCAAGGTGCCTAAATTAACTGAATTTAATTATCAGCAGTGGGAACTAAGATTCATATGTCTCCTTCAAGCAAAGAAATTAAATATATGCTTAGACCAAAACAGAACAGCTGAAAATATGGCTGAATGGGACAATGCAAACTATTATGTGAAGTGCATGTTTTTGGAAGCTCTCTCAGAGAAACAAGCCATATTGGTGGAGGCAAAAGATACAGCAAACGACATTTTAGATAAACTGAGAACTATGTATGCAACTACATATGCAAAACAGCAACCAATTTGGTTAGCAGAGTTGAATGAAACCAAATTAAGGGATAAAAGTAAATGTAATGATCACATTATGCATCTTATGTCTTCATTTCAAAAGTTAGAACTTTCTGGAATTCCCATGTGTGATGCATTGAAAAGAGCATTTCTTTTTACCTCACTATCAAAGTAGTTTGATGTTTTTAGGTCTGTAAATGAAGCCATTGAAGGGCAATCTTTTGAACAGGCAGCATCAAAACTGAGGCAGGAATGCATAATTAATGATTCTGAGGAGATGTGTTCTCAAAGCAAGTCAGAGAGAAATGAAACAAATTTCTTGGCAAAGAACAGAGGAAGGCGGAGCTATGGGAAAACTCCACCCAAGGGCAAGCTGATTTGCTACTCATGTGGAAAGGAGGGACATGTATCTAAATGGTGTAAGGAAACACAAAACACTCCCTCTAGCTCACCTAAGCCAATGGAACAAAAGAATTCTCCAACCAGGAAATGTATGAAAGACAATGATAAACATAAGGGCTTTCTAATGGCAGAAAAATCTTTGACTATGGTAAATAATAATTCAAATGAAAGTACTTGGATTTTGGATTCGGGGAGCACATGCCATTTAACCAATTGTAAGGATTTCTTTCAGGAAATGTGTCCAGAAGAAGGTATTCTTAATACTGCAAACGCAGGGACTGCTAAGATCCAAGCAAAAGGCATTGGATTCTTAAAATGCAAAGTGTCTAATGAAGTTAAAGAAATTCCTGTAAGTGATGTCTTGTATATTCCCCAAGCAGTTTGCAATATGCTTAGTGTATCTACATTAGATAAGAAGGGATTTGTGATTCATTTTGAAAACAGTAAGTGCACAATCTCTAAAAATGATGAAGTATATGCTGAAGCTTTTATGCATAATGATATTTATAAACTGAGCATTTCAGGTGAAGCCTCACATCTGGCGCAAGTAAGGAAGAATGATGGTAAATGTAGTCTGGAAATCTGGCATCGCCGCCTGGGACATCGTGATTTTAAGGTGATCCAGGATCTTTACAGTAGGCAACTAGCCACAGGCATTCAGATAAGTGCAAATACTGGTAAATGGAGAAATGCATAGACTGTGTTACTCAAAAAGGTGTGAGACCCTCATTTCCTGCATACACAGGAAATAGGAGTAATAAAGTACTGGACTTAATACACAGTGACTTATGTGGACCGTTTAATATCCCATCATTGGGAAATAACAGATTTGTGCTAATATTCTTGGATGATTTCTCTAGATACTGTGTGGCCTATTTGCTGAAAGAAAAAAGTCAAGTCACAGACATGCTGAAGAAATACGTAGCCATGGTGAGCAATAAATTTGAAAGAAAACCAAAGGTTCTTCAGACCGACAATGGTGGTGAGTTCACTTCACAAAGCATGCGCACATTTCTAGAACAAGAAGGCATTCAGCATATCACAACAGTAGCTTATACACCAGAGCAAAATTCTGTTGCAGAGAGAAAATTTAGGTCACTTGTGGAAATGACCAGATGTATGCTGTCAGATAGCAATCTCCCTAAAAGACTATGGGGGGAAGCCATTCTCACAGCAGTGTACCTACAAAACAGAATGCCAACTAAAGGCGCTGAGCGCACACCACATGAGACATGGCATGGTAGGAAGCCAAACCTGTCACACATAAGAACATTTGGAAGTACAGCATATGCTCATATACCAAAGCAAAGAAGGCATAAGCTGGATTCCACAACAGAAAGGGGCATTTTAGTTGGCTATGCTCCAGGACACAAAGGATATAGAATTTTGAATCTGAAAACTGGCATTGTTGGCATAAGACATGTTACATATTTTGATGAAAACAAAAGGGTTGATAAAGGCTGGATTATCCCAGATGAGCCTTATCATCCAGAATATGAAACTAGAACCATAATAGACATGCCAGTGTATATAAATGCCATACCAAGGCAGATGTCTGAAAGCAACTCATCTGTATCTAATGAGGAACAGGCAGAGGAAGCAGACACAGAAAGGATCATTGCAGGAGACAGTATAGTTGGAGAAGGGGAATCAATTGGAGAAGGACTCTCAGATTTAGAGGATGCGGAAAGGTCAGACCAACCTGTTGTCAGATGCTCATCCAGGGAAAACAAAGGTGTTCCACCCCCAAGACTGTCTTACCTAACAAAGTCAGCAGAAGCTCAAGAGCCCTTAACATGGGATGAGATTGAGAAAATGCCAGCAGAAGAAGCTGCTGAATGGCGTAAAGCTGCACAAGAAGAAATTGATGCATTGGATAAAAATAATACTTGGATTCTTACAAAATTACCTCCTGGCAAGAAAGCTATAGGATGCAAATGGGTATTCAAGTTAAAAAGGAATGCACAAGGAAAAGTGGAAAGGTATAAAGCCAGATTAGTCGCAAAGGGATATCTTCAAAAATATGGAGAAGATTTTGATGAAGTGTTTGCACCTGTAGTGAAACACACGACAATTAGAACACTTCTGAGCATTGCAGTCTCAAAAGGCATGCAAGTCAACCACATTGATGTGAAAACAGCATTTCTTCATGGAGATATAACTGAAGACTTGTACATGGAACAGCCAACAGGTTTCATAAATACAAAACAAAGACAGCTAGTGTGTAAATTAAACAAAGGTCTTTATGGATTAAAGCAAAGTGCAAAATGTTGGAATGACAAATTGCATGAAATATTGACAAATTTAGGATTTAAGCAAGGTGAAGCAGATAAATGCTTGTACACTAGGTGCAGAAATGGACAATATGCATACATTTTAGCTTTTGTTGATGATCTGCTCATTGCAAGCGAAAGTGAGCAAGAGTACAAGGACATTGTAAAATATTTAAACCTGAATGTTGAGATAAAAGAACTTGGTAATGTGTCATACTATCTTGGTATAGAAATTGAGAAACAAAATGATGGTTCTTATCTTCTAAGCCAGAAGCAGAAAATAAATGAGCTTATTGAAAGTTTAGGTATGCAAGATGCCCAAGTTGTAAGCACTCCCATGATCACTGATTTTCTGAAGGATGAAACAGTAAGAGAACCTTTACCAGATAACATCCAATATAGATCAGCCATAGGTAAGCTTTTATATCTGACTACCACATACAGGGCTGATATAGCAAATGCAGTAGGAATTTTGAGCAGAAGGGTCAGCTCACCTACCAATCAGATTGGACTGCAGTTAAAAGGATGGTAAGGTATTTAAAAGGTACCATTGATTGTAAATTAAAGATTTCAGCCAATAGTAATCCAAAACTAATATGTTACTGTGATTCAGATTGGGCAGGGGATCATTCTGATTATAAATCCACAAGTGGATATGTGTTTATGTATGGAAATGTACAAATTTCTTGGGCCAGTCATAAACAAAGTATTGTGAGTCTGTCTTCTACAGAAGCTGAATATGTGGCCGTATCGGAAGCATGCAGATAACTGATGTGGATTGAAAAACTTTTGCTGGATTTTGGAATAGCTGAACAGAGACCAATCCAGTTAATGGAAGATAATCAGAGCTGCATCCGACTGTCACAGAATGACAAGGTTCAGTCACGCACCAAGCACATCGCAACGAAATACCACAACGTGCGAGAGCTGGCGAAAGAAGGGGTCATCAGTCTACACTATTGTCACACCAGTGAGATGACAGCTGACATCATGACCAAACCGTTACCCAGTGTAAAAAGGATCACAGTAGACGTCGTGTCCCTCGACTGACTGACCTCTGGAACTTGACCGCTCCCGCTATCCTCATACCGGGGCCTCCTCTGGAGACGGACGCCTGCTCCACTCAGCTTTCTTTTCGAGTTCTCTAGTCCTCCAGAACCTTCCTGTAGTCAGTGGGCCTTTCTGCACCCTTTCCTGGGGGGATACAATTATTGCCTGTCCTTGTCTTCATGGGGGTTATTCCACCCTCAGGACTCTCTGGTCTAGTGCCCTTTGTAAACCCCCCCCACCAGAGCCTTCTCTGGTGTGCCTTGGTCCTCTAGGGGCTCCTGCCTGGCCTCACCAGCCTTTTACCACAGGGAACCACCTTGAAACCAGATTTCTATGTGGTTGCATTCATTCCGGCCTCTAGGTTTGGTCTTCCCCTTTTCCTCAGGGTGACCTCTTCCTTAATCGGCAGTCCTGGTCCTGCCTCTCCGCTGTATCCCCTGGTAACCGCCCCTCCCCTTTTCCAGCTCTCTAGGTGGGGCCCCCCAGGTCCCTCTTTTCTGGGGAGATAGCCCAGCTTCTTCGGCTGGCCCAAAACAATATGCAAATTAGTCAGTTACATGTAAATTCAGTTTATTAGCTCGGTTACAGTCTTTTCTTGGAACCTGGCTTTCCCATTCTCATTCTGACTGAGATTCACCCCCCTGAGACCATTCCCTGAGGACATCTGGGTCTCAGGGTACAACAGCCTCCTCCCCTGGATGGAACCTTCTTTTATTCACTTTAACCTTACGGTCCCATCCTCCACCCCACGGCTGTTGGTTCTTCTAAACACTTTCCCAAGCTTAAAACAGTTCTTCCAGCTTATAAGTTCACTTCTTCCTACACAGGGCAATCTTCCATTTCAAACTTTTCTCCTTGCCCTGTTGCCTAAACACATAGTCTATACTTCTTATCCTGGGACACACAGTACCTCTGGGTTGTTCTTGACTCCCCATCTTTTCCTTTGGGGACACACAGGGCCATAGGGCACAGCCAGGCTTTCTCCTGGGGGGAGAACCCTCCTCTCTTTCGGGCAAAACCCTCTCCCCTCTGCTAAGAGGAAGCTATTTATGAGGTGTCCAATAAACCTCCCCACCTCTTGAAACCTCGCCCCTCTGGTTCCAGAAAGATCTGGCCTAGAAGCCTCGCCTCACTCCCCACAGCTATCTCTCTGGAGCTCCCTCTACTGGCCCATACATGCCCATACTCAGCTCGATCCCTGGAGCTCCCTCTAGTGGCCAGAATGGGCATTTTCCCAATTTCAGTGGGCGAGCGCCCTCTGGCGGTCTCCTCCTGTAAGGGCAGACACTGTGGTTATCACACCAGAGAACGTTTTGAGAATCTGCGTATAAAGCTTGGACTTTGTGTGAATTAATAATTGCATGACAGTTATGCATGAGAAGGGGTTTGTTGGAATGTATTGTATTTAACATGCATTGCCTGTCAGAAATGTTTTTTCTCTGTGATTACTCTGTGACCTCTGATGTAAATTGCTTAGAGAGGTCACACCCATGCAACTTCCTGTGGGGGTTAGGCACAGCACATGGAGCTCATGATCTTTCCTAACCTGAGAGGATCTATGGTGGTGTGAGCATCCATTACCATCTAAGCACATGGAAAGAGCTGATAATCCAAATGTATAGTATTATGTATATATAAGCCTGTCTGAATATAATCTAACTACAAACTGTGAGTAAACAGATGTTTTGTTACTTCAACTTTAAAGTGACTCAGCAGTGAATTATTCTGGGGTGAATGAGAGAGATGAAGAAAAGAAATTAACATTTCTAAAGCTGAAGCTGTGTGTATAAAATCTGCTAATTATTTACTACAAATAATCCAACATGTATCATATCACCCCTGTTTCTCCTTTCCTCCAGGGTATACATGTTCAGGTCAGCAAGTCTCTCCTCATACGTCTTGAAACGCAAATCCCATACCATCCTCGTAGCTTTTCTTTGCACTGCTTCAATTCTTTTTACATCCTTAGCAAGGTACGGCCTCCAGAACTGAACACAAAATACTCCAGGTGGGGCCTCACCAACGACTTATACAGGGGCATCAACACCTCTTTTCTTTTGCTGGTCACACCTCTCTCTATACAGCCTAGCAACCTTCTGGCTACGGCCACCGCCTTGTCACACTGTCAATCTTCAGTTGGTGCAGTTTGGGGATCCTCACCATATCCGGTATTTAATATTTTGTGTTTGAGGGTAGGGGGAGAGGCAGAGAGCAGAGCGGAGGGGGGGGGGGCAGGAGGGACTGAATTCTATGCCCATCCATTTTGGGCTCAGACCCACCCAAAATTGGCTGTCTGGCTACGCCCCCGTCCCAGTCACTCCCCCATTCACAGGGACTCATCTTTTAGCAATCCCAATTCAACAGGGGATTACAGTGGGGTAGGGAGGCCCACAAATATTTTATTTGTTGCATTTGTACCCCACATTTTCCCACCTATGTGTTTGCCTAGGGCCCAATATAGTGTTAATCCTGCCCTGCTCAAGGCTCCTACCCAGAAGCGCCCCCTTCCCCTCAGGCCAACATCTGTCACTATACCACTGATTCTAGTGAAACTAGAATCCTAAATTTAAAAAAAACGTAGCCCTTTTTCAAAGGGGTCAATTTAGGATCCTAACTCCCAAGTCATGCCTTCTAAAGTATGATTTTATTATGTATGTTTTTTTTTTGTGAACCACTTATAATTTTATGATGTGTGACATAAAATTTTTTAAAATAAATAGAAGGAAAGGAATTTTGATTTTGCTCACAACCTTTTTTCAGTTGTAGCTCAAGGTGAGTTACAATACATATTTTTCCTGTCCCTTAAAGCAGTGGAGGGTTAGATGGCATCTGGACCAGAAGCGAGTCTGTGTTAGCTCCGGTCTCCCAGCGAAATCTCTGGCAACTGGGTAGTTCCTCGAACCAGAAATGGGGAAGGGGAAAGCGAGTATGCTTACCTCCACGAGCCGGGCGATTACCATCCCCATGTGCCAGACGACGCTTGAGGAGCTGGGACTGCAGATGCCGGGAGCTCAGGGAAACACCACGAGGGGATCAACTGAAGACCAGGACCAGAGCGTAGAGGGAGTGACGTCCACTCCTCCGAGACCGGGAATAGGACTGGTGGGAACGGCGTTACAGCAAGCTGAGTCGCCCGAAAGTGGGAAAAAGTTCAGCTGCTGTGAGTGGAGGACCCGCAGCCATCTGGACTCCTGTGGAAAGAGCTTGTGCTGGAAAACAGGTGTTTTTACCCTGCCTACCAGAAATATCACAGAGTAGTCTTACCGGAGGAAATGGTGGAGAAACTACACCGGCTGTAATTACTTTAGAAGCACTATGGAACGCAACCCAGGGAATAAACACAACTCTCCAACAGATTTCTAACTCCCTTCGGGGAGAGATGACGGGAATTAAAGAAACTCAAAGATCAATTAACCGGGAAGATAGAAGAGCAGGTTACCAGAGTTGAAGTTCTAGAACATGAGGTAAAATCTTCTAAAGACTCGATTGTGTCAATAATAAAAGGCAATAACTATCAAATCTGCAAAATTGAATATTTAGAAAACCAAGTTAGGAGAAATAACTTACGTTTATTGAATTTTCCTAAGTCCCCTGTTATTTCAGCCTTAAAAATGTTGAAAAAATATCTTAAAGGAAATATTGGGTATTCCATCTGAAGCTTTTCCTCCAGTTACAAAGGCTCAATATATTACAGGAAGCAAGAACATGCCAATCTCCTCAAGTAGATTTAAATCTTACGGATATTTTGGGAAATTCTATGGAAGTTATTTCTGAAAGAATCATTTGCTTTAGAACCTGACCAGAACAATATTCTTAGACTATATTTCCGTCATATAAATGCTCTTTTCCTAGGTTCAAAAATACGGATTTTTCCGGATTTGTCCAGGGACACTCAAAAAAGAAGAAAAAAAGAGTTCTTGGCACTAAAACCAAGAATTCATAATTTAGGAGGATTTTTCCTCCTTAAATTTCCTTGCAGATGTATTGTCTCATTGAATTCCACTAATTATGTTTTTTCACACCTGGGAAATTATTAGAATTCATAAATACTAAAGAATAATTTGGGGAAATACCAGATTGCATTTCGCTACTCGGCTGTGTATTCCTGAACTCCTTCTACTCTTTGCTTATTATTTGAGCTTGTTATTATTATTGATAATTGAATTTCCTAGTACTTGGATCATATACTGTGGACAAAGATATAATTAATTATTTCTTCTTTATACTTTACTTTGAATTATTGAATTTTCTTGAATTCCATATATTTGTGTTATTGCATAAATGTAAAGCTTAAATTTATAAATAAATAATAATAAAAAAAAGCAGTGGAGGGTTGTGACTTGCCCAAGATCATAAGGAGCTAGCCCACTGCGCCGATCATTAGACTACTCCTCCGCTCCTATATATGAAGATCTATTTTCAAAGCACGATGGAACTTTGTAAGTCTAAATGCTTTGAAAATGAGCCCCTTAGACACCTAAACCTTTTTAAAAATCCTCCTAAATGAGTCCTACTTCCTTGGTATCATTATGAGATTGTGGTACTTTCTAGCTCCTCTGTGATACTTTATATTCTTTTACTTATAATTGTACTGGCGCCCCCTGCTGTTGTTTTCTGATATTGCCAACACAGCTTCACTAACTTCTACCCTCTTCCTGACCGTGATTACATAAGTACATAAGCACATAAGTAATGCCATACTGGGAAAAGACCAAGGGTCCATCGAGCCCAGCATCCTGTCCACGACAGTGGCCAATCCAGGCCAAGGGCACCTGGCAAGCTTCCCAAACGTACAAACATTCTATACATGTTATTCCTGGAATTTTGGATTTTTCCAAGTCCGTTTAGTAGCGGTTTATGGACTTGTCCTTTAGGAATCCGTCCAACCCCTTTTTAAACTCTGCTATGCTAACCGCCTTCACCACTTTCTCCGGCAACGAATTCCAGAGTTTAATTACACGTTGGGTGAAGAAAGATTTTCTCTGATTTGTTTTAAATTTACTACACTGTAGTTTCATCGCATGCCCCCTAGTCCTAGTATTTTTGGAAAGCGTGAACAGACGCTTCACATCCACCTGTTCCACTCCACTCATTATTTTATATACCTCTATCATGTCTCCCCTCAGCCGTCTCTTCTCCAAGCTGTATAGCCCTAGCCTCCTTAGTCTTTCTTCATAGGGAAGTCGTCCCATCCCCGCTATCATTTTAGTCGCCCTTCGCTGCACCTTTTCCAATTCTACTATATCTTTCTTGAGATGCGGCGACCAGAATTGAACACAATACTCAAGGTGCGGTCGCACCATGGAGCGATACAACGGCATTATAACATCCTCACACCTGTTTTCCATACCTTTCCTAATAATACCCAACATTCTATTTGTTTTCTTAGCCGCAGCAGCACACTGAGCAGAAGGTTTCAGTGTGTTATCGACGACGACACCCAGATCCCTTTCTTGGTCCGTAACTCCTAACGTGGAACCTTGCATGACGTAGCTATAATTCGGGTTCTTTTTTCCCACATGCATCACCTTGCACTTGCTCACATTAAACGTCATCTGCCATTTAGCCGCCCAGTCTCCCAGTCTCGTAAGGTCCTCTTGTAATTTTTCACAATCCTGTCGCGATTTAACGACTTTGAATAACTTTGTATCATCAGCAAATTTAATTACCTCGCTAGTTACTCCCATCTCTAAATCATTTATAAATATATTAAGAAGCAGCGGTCCTAGCACGGAACCCATATCGGTATCAAAAGGTACTATTAATTTATTTCAAGGTGATTGATCTTTGTCTGTACCTCAGCAACATATTTTTGTGTTATTTGTGAAAGGTGCAAACCTAATTATGTGGTGATCTTTTCTTCAGAGGAATAAATTTTTCATGAGAGCAATAAGAAGCTGATGTCACCTTTCCCGCCAGAATGTTTCTCAATCAATCACAGGCATACATCAGGAAAATTCCGATAGCCCTGCATGCATGCTTTTGGTGCAGACTGATTTTTAAATTAAATGAATATTCTGATTTCCTACTATAGGCTTCAATTAAAAGAAACCCAGTTGTCTATCAATAATTAATAAAAACACATTCTTTACCATAGAACCCAAAATTTCCTAAGTTGAAACATAAAAATGTAGGTAAAAATTCCATAACCATATTACAAATACTGTAGCTTTTAATACAATGAGAATGGATATTACCCCAAAATACCACCCAGATTCTCCTAAAAATCCCTGACACCTCCCGCTAGCTACACTAGCTGTAACTAGCCACTCTTTCGTTCTGCACACGCTGCATTCACATTACAGCACTTTAAAAACTATTTAAAATTAAATGTTAACTAAATTGATTTAAATGATTTTTTTCTAACTTCTAACCACCAAGACCTTCTCCCAAAAGCCCCCTCGAGACACAGCCTCCATTGAAATTTAAATTAAATAATTTTAAGGATCCCTGACCAATACCCCTGATTTACAGAAAAAAATACAATTTAAAATTACAGTGTTTACCCCTAAAGCCCCTCATACCTGGCTCCTCTGATGTACACCTGGGCCTTCAGCTCCCCCTCTGATATGTGGGATCTTTTTTTTTTCAGGTTCTGGCTTCAGGCGTGAAGTCCTGCAGTGGTTTACCTCCTGCAGCTCCCGGACCCTCTCTGGGCCCAAAATGGGTCCTGAAAACAACTGGGCACGTCTGAGCCAGCCCCGAAATGGTCCTAAGCGTCCCAGACTGAACTGGGACCAGCGCAGCAGCACCCCAGGCTTAAAAGCAACCCCTGGCCACCAATGGAGCCAGAAGTGGGCCAAAAATGGTCCGGACCTCCCTGGAGCCCATATAAGCCTGGAAATGGGCAAAATTAAAAAAACAAACAAAAAAAAAAAAACCTACAACCCACACCTATCTCTCCAATCGAGGAGTGCCCTCCAGGACTACCTCTGCTAGCTAGTCTCAAGTTTTGTCCCTACTGGACCTTCTATCTTTCTCCCCTGGGATTGTGTGTGCTCTTCTCGATCTCTGTCCCATGAGCTCAGGCATTCTCCATCTTGTCCAGATGCACATGTTCATGCTCCCCTAAACAGCATCCCATCTCTGAACCACCTTCATTCACCCGTCAGCTCTCCCACCCTCTGCCATAAAGCTTCCTTCTCTTCAAATTTCCATCCCCACCCTCCAATACTACGAAGTCTCTTGCCTTGGGGCAATAACTTCTGAGAATCTACTGAGTACATTAGCAATATTGATTCAATAAAAGTAAAATTTCAGAAAAAGAAAAGAGACTTCTGGTACGTAAGTATATAAGCATCGCCATGCTGGGACAGACCAAGGGTCCATCGAGTCCAGCACCCTGTCACCGACAGCGGCCAAAAGAACAAGCAATTTGTCCTGCCCATCCTAGAAATACTGCATTATTCTCTCGTCCATTCAATAACGTTCTATGGCTTTTTCCTCCAGGAAGCCGTCCAACCCTTTTTCGAAGTCCGCTAAGATAACCAACAACCACCTTTTCCGGCAGCGAATTCCAGAGTTTAACTACGCGTTGAGTGAAGAAAAATTTCCTCCGACTCGTTTTAAATTTACCACACTGCAGCTTCATCGCAGGCCCCCTTGTCCTAGCATTTTTGGAAAGCGTAAACAGACGCTCCACATCGACCCGTTCCATTTCACTCATTATCTTATAGACCTCTATCATATCTCCTCTCAGCTGCCTTTTCTCCTGTGCTGCTGTGCCAAGGTTATACTGTCTGATTATTTTAGCACATATCTGTTTTTAAGAAGATATTACGCTTTAAGAGAAACAGCCCTGCCCCTAAATACAACCTATAAATTCTTCTCTGTCCTTCTCCGAGTTCCAGGTCTGGCTCTAGTCTGGTCACGATCATTAAACATAAGTTATATTCTCCGAGGACAAGCAGGCTGCTTGTTCTCACTGATGGGTTGACGTCCTCGGCAGCCCCCCTCCATCGGAAAGTTTACTAGCAAAGGCCTTTGCTAGTCCTCGCGCGCCCATGCGCACTGCGCATGCGCGGCCGTCTTCCCGCCCGAAACCGGCTCGAGCCGGCCAGTCTTCTTTCGTCCGCACTCGGTACGGTTGTGTTACGCCGTTCGTGCCCCAGAGAGTCGACCTCGCGCGTCCTTTTCGACGTGTTTTTGTCCTTTTTTCCTTGAAAAAGTTTGGGAAGCGCTCCGGTAGTGTTCCGGAAGACCCTTTCGGGTTTTCTGCCCTTCCCGTATTTCTCAGTTTTTTGCCCCGTAAGTTTTCTTTCGTTGTCGGGGTAGGCCTCTTTTGGCCTCGGTCGAGATTTTTCTCCCTCTAAATTTTGGTGCTTCAATTTTCGCCATTTTGGCTTTTGATTTCGCCGGCGTGATTTTTCCGCCCATGACATCGAAGCCTTCCAGCGGCTTCAAGAAGTGCACCCAGTGCGCCCGGGTAATCTCGCTCACTGATAGGCACTCTGCGTGTCTTCAGTGTCTAGGGGCCCAGCACCGCCCTCAGAACTGCAGTCTGTGTTCCCTGTTACAAAGGCGGACTCAGGTAGCGAGATTAGCCCAGTGGAACGTTTTGTTCTCGGGCTCTTCGTCGGCATCGGCACCGGAGGCATCGAGTGCATCGACGTCGTCAGCGTCCGGACCATCTTCCTTGGCTGCCGCTCCATCGACTGCATCGAGGCATCGAACCTCTGCATCGGCGCCGAGGCATCGGGCGACTGTATCGACGTCGGAGGTACCGAGACTTCGTCTGCTGATGTCGTCGGACGGAGGTGCATCGTCAGGAGTGCAGGTGAGGGCTGTCCATTCCCCTGCTGGTGGCGGTGAGCCTTCGGGTGGGTCTCCTCCTACCCTGAGGGCTCCTGCGGTACAGCCCCCCCGGGATCGACCCTCTTCAGTCTCGGCCCCGAGGAAGCGACGGATGGATTCTACGTCCTCCTCGTCGGTGCCGGGGAGCTCCGGTGACATGCTTCGGAAGAAGTCGAAGAAGCATCGACACCGGTCTCCTCCCCATGTCGGCACCGAGAGCTCTGGGTCGCCGAGGGATTCGGCACCCAGCAGGCATCGGCACAGAGAGGACCGCTCACCCTCTGTTCAGGAGGTGTCGATGCGCTCCACTCTGGACAGCCCGGAACAGCCTCCTCGCCCGGAACAGGTTCTGACGTCGACGCCTGCATCGGCCTCTCAGCCTTTCTCTGCAGCCGCTCTAAACGAGAGCCTCCGGGCCGTTCTCCCAGAGATTCTGGGAGAGCTGTTGCGCCCTACCCCTCCGGTACCGGCGGTGCTTGCGCCTCCGGTACCGTCGAGCGTGGCGCCGGCTGGCCCATCGCCCAGGTTGAGGTCCCCGACGTCGGTACTGCGTGCGGTGCCGACCGCGGCCACCTCTCAGGAAGGCTCCCCGACTACGTCGGCGGAGGGAGCTTCGCCGATGCGGGCGAGGGAGTCTACCTCTCGACGCCCCCACCGTGGACGGGGTTCCACCGAGTCGAGCAGGGCACCGAGGGTGAGGCCTCGTGGGAGGAAGAGGAGGACCCCAGATATTTCTCTGACGAGGAGTCTGAGGGTCTTCCTTCTGATCCCACTCCCTCTCCTGAGAGACAGCTTTCTCCTCCCGAGAGTCTGTCTTTTGCTTCCTTTGTCCGGGAGATGTCTATGGCCATCCCCTTCCCGGTGGTTGTGGAGGACGAGCCCAGGGCTGAAATGTTTGAGCTCCTGGACTATCCTTCTCCACCTAAGGAAGCGTCCACTGTTCCCTTGCACCATGTCCTGAAGAAGACATTGCTTGCGAACTGGACCAAGCCACTAAGTAATCCCCACATCCCCAAGAAGATTGAGTCCCAGTACCGGATCCATGGGGACCCAGAGCTGATGCGCACTCAGTTGCCTCATGACTCTGGAGTTGTGGATCTGGCCCTAAAGAAGGCTAAGAGTTCTAGGGAGCATGCTTCGGCGCCCCCAGGCAAAGACCCTAGAACCTTAGACTCCTTTGGGAGGAAGGCCTACCATTCTTCTATGCTCGTGGCCAAGATCCAGTCTTACCAGCTCTACACGAGCATACACATGCGGAACAATGTGCGGCAGTTGGCGGGCTTGGTTGATGCTCTTCCCCCTGAGCAAGCCAAGCCTTTTCAGGAGGTGGTCAGGCAGCTGAAGGCGTGCAGAAAATTCCTGGCCAGAGGAGTTTATGACACTTTTGATGTTGCGTCCAGGGCCGCTGCTCAAGGTGTGGTGATGCGCAGGCTCTCATGGCTGCGTGCCGCCGACCTGGAGAATAGACTCCAGCAGCGGATTGCGGACTCGCCTTGCCGTGCGGACAACATTTTTGGAGAAAAAGTCGAGCAGGTGGTAGAGTCTCTCCACCAGCGGGACACCGCATTCGACAAGTTCTCCCGCTGGCAGCCTTCAGCCTCTACCTCTACAGGTAGACGATTTTTCGGGGGAAGAAAGACTGGTCCCTATGCTTCTGGTAAGTGTAGGTACAATCCTCCTTCCCGACAGCCTGCGGCCCAGGCTAAGCCCCAGCGCGCTCGCTCTCGTCAGCAGCGTGCGCCTCAGCAAGGCCCCGCGGCTCCCCAGCAAAAGCAAGGGGCGAGCTTTTGACTGGCTCCAGCAGAGCATAGCCGACATCCAAGTGTCAGTGCCGGGCGACCTACCAGTCGGGGGGAGGTTGAAAGCTTTTCACCAAAGGTGGCCTCTAATAACCTCCGATCAGTGGGTTCTCCAAATAGTCCGGCAAGGATACACCCTCAATTTGGCCTCAAAACCTCCAAATTGTCCACCGGGAGCTCAGTCTTACAGCTTCCAGCACAAGCAGGTACTTGCAGAGGAACTCTCCGCCCTTCTCAGCGCCAATGCGGTCGAGCCCGTGCCATCCGGGCAAGAAGGGCTGGGATTCTATTCCAGGTACTTCCTTGTGGAAAAGAAAACAGGGGGGATGCGTCCCATCCTAGACCTAAGGGCCCTGAACAAATATCTCGTAAAAGAAAAGTTCAGGATGCTTTCCCTGGGCACCCTTCTCCCCATGATTCAGCAAAACGATTGGCTATGCTCTCTGGACTTGAAGGATGCCTACACACACATCCCGATACTGCCAGCTCACAGACAGTATCTGCGATTTCAGTTGGGCGCACGCCACTTCCAGTACTGTGTGCTACCCTTTGGGCTCGCCTCTGCGCCCAGGGTGTTCACAAAGTGCCTAGCTGTGGTAGCAGCGGCACTTCGCAGGCTGGGGGTGCACGTGTTCCCATATCTCGACGATTGGCTGGTGAAGAACACATCCGAGGCAGGAGCCCTGCAGTCCATGCAGATGACTATTCGCCTCCTGGAGCTACTGGGGTTTGTGATAAATTACCCAAAGTCCCATCTTCTCCCAGTGCAGAAACTCGAATTCATAGGAGCCCTGCTGGATTCTCGGACGGCTCGCGCCTATCTCCCAGAGGCGAGAGCCAACAACTTGTTGTCCCTCGTCTCGCGGGTGCGTGCGTCCCAGCAGATCACAGCTCGGCAGATGTTGAGATTGCTGGGCCACATGGCCTCCACAGTTCATGTGACTCCCATGGCCCGCCTTCACATGAGATCTGCTCAATGGACCCTAGCCTCCCAGTGGTATCAGGCTGCTGGGGGTCTAGAGGACGTGATCCACCTGTCCACGAGTTTTCTCAAATCCCTGTATTGGTGGACGATTTGCTCAAATTTGACTCTGGGACGTCCCTTCCAAATTCCTCAGCCACAAAAAGTGCTGACCACGGATGCGTCTCTCCTGGGATGGGGAGCTCATGTCGATGGGCTTCACACCCAAGGAAGTTGGTCCCTCCAAGAACGCGATCTACAGATCAATCTTCTGGAGTTGCGAGCGATCTGGAACGCTCTGAAGGCTTTCAGAGATCGGCTGTCCCACCAAATTATCCAAATTCAGACAGACAACCAGGTTGCCATGTACTATGTCAACAAGCAGGGGGGCACCGGATCTCGCCCCCTGTGTCAGGAAGCCGTCAGCATGTGGCTCTGGGCTCGCCGTCAAGGCATGGTGCTCCAAGCCACATATCTGGCTGGCGTAAACAACAGTCTGGCCGACAGACTGAGCAGGATTATGCAACCTCACGAGTGGTCGCTCAACTCCCGAGTGGTGCGCCAGATCTTCCAAGCGTGGGGCACCCCCTTGGTGGATCTCTTCGCATCTCGAGCGAACCACAAAGTCCCTCAGTTCTGTTCCAGGCTTCAGGCCTCCGGCAGACTAGCATCGGATGCCTTTCTCCTGGATTGGGGGGAGGGCCTGCTGTATGCTTATCCTCCCATCCCTCTGGTGGGGAAGACTTTGTTGAAACTCAAGCAAGACCGAGGCACCATGATTCTGATTGCTCCTTTTTGGCCGCGTCAGATCTGGTTCCCCCTTCTTCTGGAGTTATCCTCCGAAGAACCGTGGAGATTGGAGTGTTTTCCGACCCTCATCACACAGGACGAGGGGGCGCTTCTGCATCCCAACCTCCAGTCTCTGGCTCTCACGGCCTGGATGTTGAGGGCGTAGACTTTGCCTCTTTGGGTCTGTCAGAGGGTGTCTCCCGCATCTTGCTTGCTTCCAGGAAAGACTCCACTAAGAGAAGTTACTTCTTCCATTGGAGGAGGTTTGCCGTCTGGTGTGACAGCAAGGCCCTAGATCCTCGCTCTTGTCCTACACAGACCCTGCTTGAATACCTTCTGCACTTGTCTGAGTCTGGTCTCAAGACCAACTCTGTAAGGGTTCACCTTAGTGCAATCAGTGCATACCATTACCGTGTGGAAGGTAAGCCGATCTCAGGACAGCCTTTAGTTGTTCGCTTCATGAGAGGTTTGCTTTTGTCAAAGCCCCCTGTCAAGCCTCCTACAGTGTCATGGGATCTCAATGTCGTTCTCACCCAGCTGATGAAACCTCCTTTTGAGCCACTGAATTCCTGCCATCTGAAGTACCTGACCTGGAAGGTCATTTTCTTGGTGGCAGTTACTTCAGCTCGTAGAGTCAGTGAGCTTCAGGCCCTGGTAGCCCAGGCCCCTTACACCAAATTTCATCATAACAGAGTAGTCCTCCGCACTCACCCTAAGTTCTTGCCAAAGGTCATGTCGGAGTTCCATCTGAACCAGTCAATTGTCTTGCCAACATTCTTTCCCCGTCCTCATTCCTGCCCTGCTGAACGTCAGCTGCACACATTGGACTGCAAGAGAGCATTGGCCTTCTATCTGGAGCGGACACAGCCCCACAGACAGTCCGCCCAATTGTTTGTTTCTTTTGATCCCAATAGGAGGGGAGTGGCTGTAGGGAAACGCACCATATCCAATTGGCTAGCAGATTGCATTTCCTTCACTTACGCCCAGGCGGGGCTGGCTCTTGAGGGTCATGTCACGGCTCATAATGTTAGAGCCATGGCTGCGTCGGTAGCCCACTTGAAGTCAGCCTCTATTGAAAAAATTTGCAAAGCTGCGACGTGGTCATCTGTCCACACATTCACATCTCATTACTGCCTGCAGCAGGATACCCGACGCGACAGTCGGTTCGGGCAGTCAGTTCTTCAGAACCTGTTTGGGCTTTAGGATCCAACTCCACCCCCCGAGGGCCCTGTTTGTTCTGTTCCAGGCTACACTCTCAGTTAGTTGGTAAATTTTTTAGGTCAATCTCAGTTACGTCCTCGCCGTTGCGAGGCCCAATTGACCATGGTTGTTGTTTTGAGTGAGCCTGGGGGCTAGGGATACCCCATCAGTGAGAACAAGCAGCCTGCTTGTCCTCGGAGAAAGCGAATGCTACATACCTGTAGAAGGTATTCTCCGAGGACAGCAGGCTGATTGTTCTCACAAACCCGCCCGCCTCCCCTTTGGAGTTGAGTCTTCCCTTGAAGTGTATTGTTTTGCTACATACTGGACTGGCCGGCTCGAGCCGGTTTCGGGCGGGAAGACGGCCGCGCATGCGCGGTGCGCATGGGCGCGCGAGGACTAGCAAAGGCCTTTGCTAGTAAACTTTCCGATGGAGGGGGCTGCCGAGGACGTCAACCCCATCAGTGAGAACAATCAGCCTGCTGTCCTCGGAGAATACCTTCTACAGGTATGTAGCATTCGCTTTATAGCGGTACATGCTGGAGCTTCAGTTCTTTCATCCCTGGTCTCCTTAACCTCAGTCTGGCCCTGCTTTTTATACTTCCTGGTTCCAACTCCACCCCTCCTGGCTCACTTCCTTCTGGGATGGCACTAGCAACCTTAAAGTGGCTCAGGGCTATCCGAGGGATCCTTCTTAAGAGTGAGGGGCAGTGTCCTGTAGACCCCACCACAGTTACATTGGAGCAAAAAAAATGGCAGCCAAGGTGCATTTATGGGATTTCATTTGGCTACCCAAAAATTTAAGAGCCCACTTACCAGCTTAACTTTCAAGCAGTGGGAGGAGGCCAGAACAGATGTACTGGCAGAAAAGAGGTATTTGGGATACATGGCAATAAGATACAATTCAGAATTTTCCTTGGGCCAAAACTATAAGGCTTATAAATAAAAAATGAGAGGAACCGGGCTTATGTAGGCTGGGCTGGTTAATTCAGCCAGACACAAAGATGCTACCGCTTGAGGAGATTTAAGAACACTATGATGCAAATAACACTGAATTTACGCATTACTTCCAACTCAAGACACTTTATTTAGCAAAAGAGGTCCTAACCAATCTGACGGCAGATTTAAGAAATTCTGAAAAATATGTCTCACAATTTTAAGGGGGTGAGGGGGCATTATCTAACAACTTAGGGAGCGCATTACATTCAAGATGTGCACGATTATACACAAAATCATTCACGCAGACGCCCCAATCTACATGCTAAATAAACCTCGTAGACTTACCTCCAAGAAATGCCACAAGAGCATCCCGCAAGTTCCTCGACCTGCACTTCCCCAGTTGTAAAGGACTAAAGTACAAGCAGATGCACGATACCATATTCTCGTACTTGGGCACGAAATTGTGGAATGCAATTCCTACAGATCTGAGAACAATCAACGAAACAACTATTTTTCGCAGATCAAAGACATATCTCTTCAACAAGGCATACAACGAGAACTAACGGCCACACAAATCCACCTGACACTCACCTACTATAACTACCTAATCACCTCTTTCTTCTTCCTCCTACCCTTACCTAACCTCGACACAATATTAAATGTATCTGTCACCCTACAATGACTTTGCTAACAAAATATGTAAGCCACACTGAACCCGCAATGAATATATTAACAAAACTATGTAAGCCACATTGAGCCTGCAAATAGGTGGGATAATGTGGGATACAAATGCAATAAAAAAAATAAAAATAAAAATAAAACTATTTGTTCACACTAATACCCCGAAGGGAATGACCAGTCATATGAAAGGCTGGGAGAGGGATTCAAGTCAATATCTTGCACTGGAACGAGGGGTTTTTATAAGGGTTTTTGGGGGGAGGGGAGTTGATAGAAAGGGTTATTACACACTCACACACAATAGATGACGGCAGATAAAGACTTGTATGGTCCATTCAGTCTGCCCAATAAGAAAAACTCATTGCATATGGTATGAAGTGATACATCATACGTATATGTGATCTTGATTTATCCTTGCCATTTTGAGGGCATAGACCGTAGACGTCTGCCCAGCACTGGCTTTCCTACCTAATCTCCACTAAACGTCTTTGGATCTGATCGTTCTAAACAGGATTCCTTTGTGTTTGTCCCATGCATTTTTGAATTCCGTTACCGTTTTCATCTCTACCACCTCCCGCAGGAGGGCATTCCTCTCAGTGAAAAAAAAATATATATATATATTTCCTGACATTATTCCCAAGTCGGTTCCATTTTAACCTCAATTCATGCCCTCTGGTTCTATTATTTTCCAGCCTCTGGAAAAGTTTGTTTGCGGATTAATACCTTTCAAATATTTGAACGTCTGTATCATGTCACCCTGTTTCTCCTTTCCTTTATTGTATTAGTTTCAGTGAGCCGTGCTTACTGCTGGTGGTGTATATGGTTGTGTGTGGAAAAAATAATCAATTAAAACAAAAACCAGTGCCAAATCCACCCATGCATACTGAGAGTAATGCAGCAAATCCTTTTGATAAAGCAGAATCTCAGTTTCAAGAATTAGGTTGTTTTCACCTTATCGCTTCCTTTCAACCAAACAAACAGACTCCAGTTCTCCTCCAGATGGGAAGAAACTGGAGGAAAATAAATTCCCCAGGCTGTTTTTAAGCTTTTCCTGAAATCTGACGCAATAGGATCATTAAAAGGTGGTCTAACGTCATTGGCAAGATCTAAAAAGCAATTCAGTGTTCTACAGCCGCAGGTGCTTCTCGTCTCTGGCAGATAAGAGCCTTACGCTTGGACAGAGTCTCCTTTTGAATCGGAGAAACTGGAGAGGAAAACTGTTTTTGTTTCCTATCTGGAGAAGAATGGTGTGAAATGTTTATGCATTTTTCTAGCAGCAGCGATAGTGGAGGAGTAGCCTAATGCAGTGGCGTACCAAGGGGGGGGGGGGCGGTGGGTGCGGTCTGCCCCGGGTGCACGCCGCTGGGGGGGTGCCGCGCGTCTGTCGGCAACGCTCGTTCCCTGCTCCCTCTGCCCCGGAACAGGTTACTTCCTGTTCCGGGGCAGAGGGAGCAGGGAACGAGCGAAGCCGACAGGCGCGCGGCACCCCACCCCCAGCAGGTAAAAATGCACCCGGGGGGGGGGGGGGTGCATCGGCAATCCGCTCCAGGTGTCAGCCACCCTAGGAACGCCACTGGCCTAGCAGCAGGCTGAGAACCAGGGAGAGACCAGGGTTCAAATCCCATTGCAGCTCCTCGTTATCTTTGGCAAATAACTTAACCTCCATTTCATCAGATCTCAGGGGCCTCTACCAAGCTGTGTTAGACACAGGACATGTTAAAGCATTCTGCATTAGTTGTGCCATCTGTGCATACTAAGCGTCTGGTTTTTTTTTTTTTTTGGGGGGGGAAGGGTGTATAGGGACGCTGTGCTAACTGGTTAGCGTATCCGTAATGTGAGAATCCTTAATGAATTTATGCAGGATGCAAAGAACAAACCTTAAAGAAACTCCAGACCGTTCAAAACACAGCAGCTAGGCTTTTATTCGGAAAAACGCGATTTGAAAGCGCAAAACCCCTCCGCGAAAGACTGCATTGGCTACAATCAAAGAACGCATTGTCATCAAAATCTGCACCCTGGTCCACAAGATTATCTACGGTGAAGCCCCGGGATACATGACAGACTTGATCGACTTCAGAAACAAAAAAGGTCCAAAATTTCCACAAAAGTAACAAAAAAGGTCCAAAATTTCCACAAATTTTTTGTGTTAGACTTGATCGACTTACCAACTAGAAACACATCAGAATCAACACGGTCGCATCTAAATCTGCACCACCCAAGCTGCAAAGGACTTAAATACAAATCGACTTATGCATCCAGCTTCTCCTACATAAGCACACAACTGTGGAACGCATTACCAAAAGCCTTGAAATCAATGTACGACCACCTAAACTTCCGGAAATCACTAAAAACTAACCTGTTCCAAAAGGCATACCCCACCGATCCAACTTAAATGCCTGATCCCTGCAACACAACAAAACTAAAGAACGTAATGGACAAAACCAACTCTTCCGTTGTACGATTCCCTAATGTGGCTGTACCACATGAACTTGATCTTACCACATCACTACTTTGTATTTGTTCACACCGGAGCCTGCAAAGGCCTCTCCGGTACTATGTAAGCCACATTGAGCCTACAAATAGGTGGGAAAATGTGGGATACAAATGTAACAAATACATAAATAGGAGGCAGTAAGTGCACCCAGGGCCGCCGAGCGATACGGTCAGGGTAGGTAAGGTCCAATCGGGCCGCTGCGCCATGTGTGCCCCCCCCCCCCATTCAGGCCACCGCCTTCCTATGTCTTACAGCTCCTCCCTCAGTCTGTCATCTCCTGCGTGCCGGGACCAGGATGATTGCATAATCTGACCCAGGTTATCGCATTAATACAATCATCCAGGTCCTGGTACACAGGAGCAGGAGACAAAGAAACCCAGAAGCAGGCAGGCTTGAAGAAGCTTGCTGGCTCCAGGCCCCCTCTTAGAGACTGGTCCCAGGGAGTCCCCCCCTCCCCTCTCGGCACCCATAGTAATTTTTGTTTAATAGTCCTGCCCAGTGCATCTCTTCTGCTGTTTAACAGATCTGAGCTTTTTTTTTTTTTTTTTTGATAGCCCAGAAATGTCAAACAACTGTGGGAGGATTGTGCCTTGGGCACATGCCCAGGCACAATCTTCCCGCATAAGTACCCCTATGATCAGAGCTAATAGCATGCATACATTTGCATGCTATTAGCTCCAATCATAGGGGCATTTTAGAGCGCCATTTGCGCGTTTTAGAGAGCGTGAGGCTTCTGAGCATCTGAGCCTAAGCTCGAATAGGGACAATGGATTCATGGCTCACTACAAGTGTTAATTGACTTCCCTATTCTTAGCCCATCCAGTCTTTGTTTTCTCTCATTCACTACAGTTGTGAGTTAACCATTGAACTATGTTGCTGTCATCGCTCACAACCTGCACTGCATCCTTCATTCTCTGTATTCTCCCTCCCCCCCCCCCCCCCCCCCCATCATCTTCATGAATATTTACCCAACTCCTGAACCAAACGTCACGCAATTGACAAAGTAGACTCTGGTCTTCAAAAGCCCCGCCTGAATACATTGGTTAATCTAGAAGACGGCACTTGTGTTTGTCATTTTTAAACCACTCAGGAAAAAAAAAGGCATTGTAACCAATGCACTAAAATGTGGGAATTAGTGGACGCAGTTTAAGTGATTTGGGGATGCAGTATGGAGTCTCCAAGCTCAGCCTGTTCCTCCTCAAAAGCAGGTCACAATCCCAGCAGAAAGGCTGAAGTGAGAAGCGAGTTTAAAAATTACTGACAGGGCCATTTTAATTTTATGAGTAGAATTGAATTTGCCTATGCTCAGGTTTGCCTCATTGCTCTGTGTATTACATCAACCTTTGGTCGTTTTACCACTGGTTATATCATGAAAGTTGCTTATATCACTCTCTAATTGCAGTACATCTGAGGTGAATCTCCTGATAAAGCAATTAATCTCGATAAATAACTGGGTGACGTGAGTTTGGACCAAGGGATATTGAAAACAAAAGTCAAAGGGTTAAGTTTATGGATATCTCACTGGAAGAATTTCCCCAAGCCAGGTCTAACTACATGATAATCTGCACAAAGGAACAATGGTCTGAGCATCATAGGGCGAAGGGAAATGGGACTTTTTTTTTTTTAAATTATTTGTACCCTGCGCTTTCCCACTCATGATATACTGCCTTGGTTTTTGCAACTACATTCAAAGCAGTTTGCACGGTATATATAGGTACTTATTTGTACCTGGGGCAATGGAGGGTTAAATGGGATTAAACAAAGCTTCTGCCTTTGAATCACAAATGACTTGTCCAAGGTCACAAGGAGCTGCAGTGGGAATCAAACCCAGGTCCCCAGGATCAAAGTCCACTGGCTAACTCCTCCACTCCAGGAGTTTTACTCAAAAGTCCACACCCATTGCAAATGGGTTTGGAATTTGGATTCAGGCCCCTTTTCTCACTAGTTCAGAGTGAGGTACATCCAGCTACAGTGGGTATTGTCCTGTTCCCACAGGACCCATGATCTACAGGTTATATCTAAGACTGAGTGCTGCAGGACTGGGAGAGTGGAATAGTATCAGTGTGCCTGCACTGGAAGACTGAAAATGAGAAATATCTACATATGCATATATATATAACTCTGGAATGCGTTGCCAGAGAATGTGGTAAAGGCGGTTATCTTAGCAGGGTTTAAAATAGGTCTGGACAACTTCCTAAAGGAAAAGTCCACAGACCATTATTAAACTGACTTGCGGGAAATCCACTGCTATTTCTGGGATAAGCAGCATAAAATGTATTGAGCTTTTCTGGGATCTTGCCAGGTATTTATGACCTGGATTGGCCACTGTTGGAAAAAGGATGCTGGGCTTGATGGACCTTTGGTCTGTCCCAGTGTGGCAACACTTATATACTTATGTATATAAAATATGTGTAACCCAGGTCTCACTGCACCACCACCACCAGCTCAGTTCCCAACTTCCACCCGGGTCACAGGGATAATATTTTTTCCACACACCACACTCTCCATTCAACATCGTCCTTCCACTTTGAGCACGGGAGTGGGTTAAGGTCCAGAATAGAGATCCAGGGCTTTGGGAATCAAAGTGGGCTACTTTGTGTCTTACCAGTCCAGGGAGCGAGCGTCCTCGTTCCCACTTCAAAGAAAAAAAAGTCACACAGCAATGCCATGGTTTCATTTGATGCCGACTCAACTAACTTCCTGCAACTGGCAGGTAGATCAACTTTTATTCTATCTGTACAGTGAGGCCTGGAAATACTTGTAAAACAAAAATAGGAGGAAATATTTTTTCACTCAACAAATAGTTAAGCTCTGGAACTCTGTGCCGGAGGATGCGGTAACAGTGGTTAGTGTATCTGGGTTTAAAAAAGGTTTGGACAAATTCCTGGAGGAAAAGTCCATAGTCTGCTATTGAGACAGACATGGGAAGCAACTGCTTGCTCTGGAATTTGTAGCATGGAATGTTGCTACTCAAGAGTCTGCATGGAATCTTGTTACTCTCTAGGATTCCAGAATCTTGCTATTCCTTTGGGTTCTAAATGGAATGTTGCTACTCCTGCATGGAATCTTGTTACTCTCTAGGATTCCGGAATCTTGCTATTCCTTTGGGTTCTAAATGGAATGTTGCTACTCCTGCATGGAATCTTGTTACTCTCTAGGATTCCAGAATCTTGCTATTCTTTGAGGTTCTAATGGAATGTTGCTACTATTGGAGTTTCTACATGGAATCTTGTTACTCTAGGATTCCAGAATCTTGCTATTCCTTTGGGTTCTAAATGGAATGTTGCTACTCCTGCATGGAATCTTGTTACTCTCTAGGATTCCGGAATCTTGCTATTCTTTGGGCTTCTGCCAGGTACTTGTGACCTGGTTTGGCCACTGTTTGGAAAACAGGATACTGAGCTAGACGGACCATTGGTCTCACCCAGGAGGGCTACTCTTTATGTTCTCATGTAGGCCTTACACTTACCACATCTGGCTCCTTGCCAGCTGCTGTAGTTCCCACACACTTCCCCTATTAGTTAAATGGAAAACATATGTTAAGCTGTCTTTTTTTTTTTTTTTTATAACAATTATCTGATTCCTTCTCAGAATACCACAACCCAACACCCAACCCTGAAACAGAGGCCCTTCTATGTTAGGACCCTATTTGCCATTTGCCTTTAAATGTAGATCTCAAATACTCAGTGCTTTTTTTGAGGGGGTACTTGGGGGTACTGAGTACCGGCACCTTTTCCATTGTCTGTTAAAATTGACCCATGGTCCCCCAGTTTTCATGAAACAGCTCTACACACCAATTCTGCCTTGTCTTAGGTTCTGTGACTGGTTGCGGGGTACCTGGCTATTGTGGGGAGGGTCCCTCAGTGATTACCCCCACCCCTGAAGGGTGGCCTAGCATTTGAGTACCAGCACATTTTTCACTAGAAAAAGTGCACTGCAAATACTGAAAACTCAACTTAAGAAAACTAGGATTTACATGTGTAAACCTGAACTAGGTGAATATAGCAAGGGGGGGGGGGGGGGGGGAGGGTTTTTTTTGGCATGACCAAAGAATACACAAGGCCCATTTCAGATGCTTCTGGCAACGTATAGGGTTTGTAAAAGTAATACATTTGGACAGTGCTTGACAGGAGGAATTAAGGGAAGTCTCCCCATATCCCCCCCCCCTCCCCAGATTGCAATTACAGCCTCCAAACTTAATTAGGGACATTCAGATGTGTATTTCTAAAAATGGGAGACATATTTACACGTCTGTTCTGAAATACCAACTTCATGTTGAACTTGCTGAATTGCCTCCGTTGAATGTTTTAGACATTGATAAATGTAAAAGGTTTGTTCCTGGCACGTGTTCTGCAAGCGTTTTAGACTGGGCTCCCCATCGGCAGATCCTTTTCTGAAAATGCTACTGGAATCAGATACATCCCAAGCTGGACATCTCAATGCCAGTTTATGCATTCTATCTAAAAGGGAGCTGGAAGAGTCCCATTTACTTTATTTCCCATCAGGATATGAGTTTTGTGAAGCAGACATGAATAAATCACATCACCATTTCTTTTGTGTTTACGTTTGAAGAAAAGGAATAACATTTCCTGTGCCGAGCTGACCCAGCCTGCGTTTCAGGGCCTACTGCACTCTCTACGTTTGGATATGCCTCTGTACGGTCCATCAAGCCCAGCATCCTGTTTCCAACAGTGGCCAGTACAGGTTATAAGTACCTGGCAAAATTCCCAGAACAGTATAACACATTTTATGCTGCTTATCCTAGAAATAAATAAATACATCCCCCCCCCCCCCCCCCCCCCCCAATTTCAATAATAGTCTATGGACTTTTCCTTTAGGAAGCCATCCAAACCTTTTTTTTTTTCTAAGGCCCGCTAAGCTAACTGCTTTTACTACATTCTCTGGCAACAAATTCCCTCTGCTTTGTGTTACTTCTTTCTTCGACATGCCCTAGCACCCGACAGCCAGTGCAATAGCTCAAAGCAAATAGATCGATTCAAATCAGTAAAAGACTGAAATGGATTTGTCCTCCTTGAAGCAATCTCTTCCCAATCAGCTTCTCAGATCTGCTGCTATTGAAGAATTATACCTGGAACCACGACTGGAGCACTGCTTGTGGTGTTGACAGATTAAAACTAACATCTGGGGGAGATAAGGCAAGAGTCTGGGGGCACATTAGGGCATTTTTCTACATGCTCCTCCCTAAACTCCCTTGCTGAACGTGGCAGCAGGTGGATGGACCTGCCACATTCCATCATTGCATACTGATTGCCCATCATGCACGCTCAGCCTTCCCCTTAAATCAGTTTCTTGAGTTCAGTTCAGTGGAAAACGGCCTTTGGTACTGGGCCTATGGAAGAAAACAAAACTGGACATTTTCTAGCCATGTCATAGCAAGAATGTCCTCAGCTAAAGTATCCCCCAGTGCTCAGGAGGCTTCCTTTCTGTTTAGATTTATAAACTACTAGGACTAGGGGGCACGCAATGAAGCTACAAAAGTAGTACATTTAAAACAAATCAGAGAAAATATTTCTTCACTCAATGTGTAATAAAACTCTAATTGCCCGAGAATATGGTAAAAGCAATTAGCTTAGCGGGGGTTAAAAAAAGGTTTGGCTAGCATCCTAAAAGAAAAGTCCATAAGCCATTATTAAGATGGACTTGGGGAAAGTCCACTGCTTATTTCTAGGATAAACAGCATAAAATGTATTGTCTTGCCAGGTACTTGTAACCTGGATTGGCCACTACTAGCAACGGGATTCTGGGCTTGACGGACCTTCGGTCTGTCCCAGTATGACAACACTTATGCACAAACCCCAAAGTGACTGCATCGTGCAGGCATGTTAATACCACCCATGCTGTTCTCTCTGCATCAGTATTTGAGGAGCAGGTGGCTGCGTAGACATGTACAATTAAAAGGTCACAGAAGTACAAACCAATCTTACTTTATTGAAAAATATTAAAATAAATTACAGCATTTTTACATATAAGTACCAATTATTTACATACAGTGAGATTCCAGTGACAGAGTCACAAAGAACATACATACAAAGGGACTTCTGCCCCAGGCCTTGGAGTGACACAGGTTCATTGGCCCTGGACATTTCTGAATTTAAGACTCAACACATTGACCAAGAATAAACACATCCAGACAAAAATGATAACGCCAGAACATTTGAATTTTCACAGAGTTACCAGCACCTCATATCTCATCTTTCACACCCTCTTTAAAAAGTTAAGTGTGGTATCCACAGTGGCACAATGCCTTACTGTAATTCTCATGTATGAATGCAACAATTTTGTACCGCTTTTCTGTGTGCAAAAAAAGCCACTGGCCACGTGTGTCAACCTCTAAAACTACCCTATTCCTTCCTTCCTCCCTCAGACCAGTAAATTTAAAACCAAATTATCTGAAAGAAATCTAGAGGAATAGATATTCGCCCACCCCCACACTTTTTTGCTGAGTGACCCCCAGTGAGTCGGGCATGCTACCGGCTGAAATATGCCTCAGAGTGTATCAGGTGAAGGGGTTAAAAACTGGTTTTTTTTATTGAACTCTATACCACACAGGACAAATGCATCGTTATCGGCAGGTAAATGCAGAGTTCTGCCTGAAAATTTTACTTTGGTCCCAAGTTTATTCTCCTCTTCTCACTCCCCCCCCCCCTTTAAAATTCTACATTTGGACACAGAATAAATTTGTAAGTCTTTAGCTGCACACTGTAGCCAGATATGCTCAGTGGCAACATGCAGACAGACTGTCAGTTTTCTCAGGAATTTCAGAGCACCTGGAAATGCCATTATTGTGGTTTGGATTAAAAAACTAAAGACAAATACATAGACTCGGAAACCAAAGCTACAGAGAGCGATAAACACACACGAAGCAGTTGCAACGGGACAGCCAGAGAGACAAGTCCTTAAAGATTTAGCGGGGGGGGGGGGGGGGGGGGGGGGGGGGGGGAAAGAGGGGAATAGGTTTGAGTCGTAAAATGGTATATGAATGATGACCCAAGCAGCCCTCCAATTTTTTTTGTGGGGGGGGGAGGGGGGGGGAGGGAAAGGAGTACAGGGGTGCACTGAGGGGGCAACATGTTCCACCTCTCTCCCCCCTCCATCCACGTTAGCATCCCCACCAGCAAAAGGTATGTTGAAGCCCTGCCAGCCAAAGAAATGAAGCGCCCAAGCCCCTCCCCTCCTCCTTGTGACGCTTCTGTAAATGCGAACGTTGGCGGTGTGCCTCCTGCTGCTCACTCCAGGACTCCCCAAGCAAGCACAAGAACCGAGCACGCTTGGGGAGTCCTGGAGTCGGTGGCAGGAGGCACGCTGCCGACCTCCCCGTTACAGAAGCGGTGCAGGCACTGCATTTCTTAGGCTGGCGGGGCTTCAGCATCAAGGGGGGAGGGCTGTAGATTCAGAGGGGGCCCAAGCCCCCCCTATGGTTATGCCACCGAATTCAAGTAAACCCATGCTAGGATGCATACTGGCCTCCGAAACTGCAATGACTTAAGCTACAAGACAGCCAAGGTCCGTGAAGGCAGAACTGCTTGGGAGGTCTATTGTTCTATCAATGAAGCAGCATTATCCTACGAGGATAAATTCATACCCCTGGGATCAGGGTCATTTGCGCTCTCTGGCGTTGTCTTTCCACGTGGCTGTGAAAGGGAGCAGACCTTCCATTTACTTCTCTCTAGGAAGGCATGCCACGCTAAAGATTTTGCTCACATGTTAGCAAAGGTTGCCTGCGATCAAAAGCAAATGAAAGGCTGTACCGTACTCTGTTCATCTTGAAAAAACAGTGCAGGCTCTGATTTTTTTTTTTAGTGAGGTATTAACATCACGTGCAGACCCAGGACAAATATTGTTCCGATATAAATCAAGTTATCCTGACAGTCTTAACGCAAGTGGACATTTTCCATCACAACTGCAACTTCCTTCCAGCTCAGAATAACCCTGCCGTGTTCCTGTGTACAGTTTCCTCATTCGAAGCAGTTAATAACCTGTGTCACATTCTTTCACAAGCAGTCGGAGAAATCCTGGGCACTGCGGCCTAGTGCCAAAAACACAATAGCTGTGAAAACACAAACACCTCGCCACCTCCATGACCTCCAGCAAGCTACCCTATCCTCACCCTGAGTCATGGCAGAAGAAAGATGCCTGCTAAAAACTCTTGATAGTATATACAGTAAGAATAAAAATGTAAAAAAAGAAAAAAGAAAGAAAGATAAAAGCTTTGCCAAAATTAAAAACATGTTATTTCAGTGTCTCTTGGCCTTGGTTTTAACAATGGAAGACTTTACACGTACTATAGGGAGTGTTTGACATTTGTAAAAGTGCCAGGCTGCCCGTTTAACACCGATAAGTAACTTCGCAGAAAGGAACAAACATGCAAACCTATAATATATTTGCCAAAACCGTCAGTGTGGCAGCCCCAGCCTTGGGGATTTGAAGTCAAAAGTTAGAGCCCACCAAAACTTTACAGTTTTAGCCTCTCGTAAGGAGTTTAAGTCACTAATACCCACATCAAATTCTAACAGCCAGCAGGAAGACCACAGAATGGTCAAGTCAACACAAACCTCTCAAAAATGTTTGTGGATAATCTGAGCCGTCGTCCTGCATGCACAGGAGACCACAGAACTGGCTTGATTAGATGATTGAGCTACACTCTGTATTACAGCTTTTCCACTCGCCCTCACTTCACCTCCTCATTGGGTCAATATAAAGAAATAAGGGTGAATAAGGTTAGGCAATATTAAATGTATTAAAAACATCTCGCCGACAACTTGTCCCCCTTAATTTGATGTAGTCGTCGATTAAGTAAAAGTGAAGTGATTTAAGCTGGGCCCAGTACATATGCTGTGGTCTTTAAACGTTTGGCTTGAATTAGGCCCCTCTAAACATCTTCGGTGTACACACCAAGAGCATCCGAACTATACAGCCAAAACTCATTAATGCACCTGTACCTTCTGGGGCTGAAATCAGAAACTGACATGAAGTACCAAATACTGCTCGAGTTTAGCGTATGTGCATCTAATGAATTCGGGGGAAGGTATACCAATAAGTCGAGGCTGGGACCTTGAAAAGGTCAGGGGTGCCTGCATTTCCATGTCACTTGCACAGAAACATACAAAATACCACACTTTTGCCAGGTAAGTGTACATGTATGTGTGTAGCGACATGCCATGTAAACGCCCGAGGGGATGTTCACGCCATGGTGCTGCCTCTTGTGCCTGCAGCTCTTGCTGCCGTTAACTCTAGGTCATGCAAATCTCTCATGAATATTCATTGTGGATATCCTGAAAACCTGACTGGCTGGGATGCCTCCAGGACTAGGTTTGGCAACCACTGCATGCAAATTTCTCTCATGAATATTCACTGTGAATATCCTGAAAACCTGACTGGCTGGGGTTCCTCCAGGACTAGGTTTGGCAACCACTGTATGCAAATTTCTCTCATGAATATTCACTGTGAATATCCTGAAAACCTGACTGGCTGGGGTTCCTCCAGGACTAGGTTTGGCAACCACTGCATGCAAATTTCTCTCATGAATATTCACTGTGAATATCCTGAAAACCTGACTGGCTGGGGTTCCTCCAGGACTAGGTTTGGCAACCACTGCATGCAAATCTCTCATGGATATTCATTGTGGATATCCTGAAAACCTGACTGGCTGGGGTGCCTCCAGGACTAGGTTTGGCAACCACTGCATGCAAATCTCTCATGGATATTCACTGTGAATATCCTGAAAACCTGACTGGCTGGGGTGCCTCCAGGACTAGGTTTGGCAACCACTGCATGCAAATTTCTCTCATGAATATTCACTGTGAATATCCTGAAAACCTGACTGGCTGGGGTGCCTCCAGGACTAGGTTTGGCAACCACTGCATGCAAATTTCTCTCATGAATATTCACTGTGAATATCCTGAAAACCTGACTGGCTGGGGTGCCTCCAGGACCAGGTTTGGGACCCACTGCACTAGGTCTACAACTAGGGTAACTGCAGGTGTGCAAATATAAGGGGACAGGCACCCCAATTCTGTTATAGTAATCTCCACACAATATTAGGGTGCCTAAAAAGGGGACACCCACTTACAGAATTACCCCCTACCCGTTAGCAAGTCTCATCTACAAAACAAAGATTACAACATCCATAGAAGCCAACTTTATTGGGGGGGGTACTAAGCCCAATGGCCTCCCAGGGCACGTACAAGGAATTCTCTCAATATCGGGGGTGCTCAAGCCCCCACAGAGCCAGCTCCTGTACGTCAACATCTCTCTGGAATATCTGACTGCCCTAACAAGAATCACGTGTGGCCAAAAGTTATCATCTCGAGATAGGGGATACCCAGTTGTTTTCAGCGGACAACCAGGTCACGTCTTGAAACTTAAACAGCACACAACACATAAATGTAATCTACTCCTACACTATCACATGGATAAGCCAGTGCTTACCACCGCCACCCAAACAGACCCACGATATCAGAACCAGTGAACCTCGCTATCAGTCAAGGTTAGCTCAGCCCTTCTCACCAGAGAATTATTAAAACTTCTTCAAAAACTCATTTTTAAAATCGGTTCTCTGCAATGGGTTGAGGTACAGTGGGGAGCCCAAGATACAGCAAGGTCAAAGCAACAGAAATAAAGCACACAAAAAGACGCAAACCCGCTAGGTCAACACAGATCTGTGCCATAGATGTGAATTCTTGTCTGAGAAAACAAAAAAGAAAAATGCAGAACTCTGGATTTTGCCTGTGTGCAATTTTTAACATCACTTAAAATGATACAAAAACTTCAGTTTTAAACACTTTTAAATTAGCTACATCTTTTTGGAGTTTAGTCTACGGACAGGGTGGTCAACCACGGTCCTCAAGGGCCCGCTGGGTTTTTCAAGATTTCCACAATGAATACGATTATTGTGGAACTCTTGAAAACCCGACTGGGTTGTGGCCCTTGAGGAGCAACGGTTGACCAAACCCTGATCTATAGCAAGGACAGCAAGAAACAGAGAGGGTCCAAAAGTACACAAAAAAACACAGCAAACAAAAAAGAAGCCCAAAACGGCCTCCAGAACTGGAACAATGGTACAATCTTATTAATATAACTGACCCGACACGGGCCGCGTTTCGGCGCTCAACCGCGCCTTCCTCAGGGGGGTCAAGATAAATATTCCTTAAAAGAAGGAAATGCAGGCTCAGTCTGATTTTAACTAACCCTTCCAAAATCCGTAATGTGGTTCAGAAAAATCTTTTCGGTATCTTGGATAAATAGTACCAGATACTTCCAAAAAAGCTGCAGTGAGGTTCTGAAAAAACAAAAACGCAGTGGTTCCCAAGCCAGTCCTGGAGTACCCCCTTGCCAGTCAGGTTTTCAGGATATCCACAATGAATATACAAGAAAGATCTGTATACAATGGAGGCGGTGTATGCAAATGACATTGTGGATATCCTGAAAACCTGACTGGCAAGGGGGTACTCCAGGACCGACTTGGGAACCACTGACCTAGGACATACAGCTTGGAACATTTTCTATCTTCTGGTTTAGTAGGATAAAATAATCTCCAAACTGTGCCATTTATTTTTTAAAAAATGTATGGTGTTATCTTATGGGGCTGATAACTCAGTACCAAGGAACAGCTGAAATATTGGAACTGGGATGGGAATGGACCCAAAACTAGCCTACACACACTGCACCATGTGCTGACTTCCAAAGGCAGCTTTTCCACTCCGCATAATCAGAATTGGAAAAGCACCAACTAATGATCGAGACTGGCACAAAACTCCCCAGATCATCACAGGACACGGGCAAACCTATCATGAACCTGCTGCACATACAGGAAATTCCATCCTTTGCAGCTTTTTCAAGTATTTTGTCCAAGAAACCAATTGTCCTTTTTTTTAAAAACATGCATTTCCCCTGTCACGTGTAATTACTGTGCGATTTGTTTTGTTAAAAATGGGTAATTTGCCCTGTTCCCCTCTTACCAAAAGTTCAGGGAATCCCAAACCTGTCCTAGAGGAACCCCAGTCAATCAGGGTTTCAGGATATCCACAACAACTATGCAAATTTCTCTCATGTATATTTGTGGATATCCTGAAAGCCTGACTGAACTTTTTGGCCCCTCCAAGAAATGGACCGAGAAAAATAAAAGCCACCTTTCTTTGAAAGATGAATTTTAAAAATAAAACACGGGACAGGCAGTCGAAGGCTATTTCTCAACACACCTGTAGGACTGTTTGAACGAGAGTACCCCATCGAAAAGACCAAGTATGGCCAGGTCCAGTGCAAGAACAGTTCCATAGGTTCAGGACTTAAAAATGACATCTTGTAACCTACAAAAAGCAAGCAGAACCCAGAACCCACCCAGTCTTCTGTTTGCGTAAACCATCAGGTCCATATTCAAGTGTACTATGTTACTGGTTATCAGGTGCTAAGCGCAAACCTGTTTTTCATTTACAAATTCTTTGCCGGCTAATGCATAAAACCATGGGACAGACAACTACGTCTGGTTTCAAGATAGCAGCAGTATTTAAGAACAGCAGTATCCAGCCGCTATCCAAATGCCGTGAGCATTTAGGGGGAACCACACAAGGTAGAACTCCTTAAAAATGGATAACCTTTCTAAGTTTCGGCTGACATATTCAAACTATCTTACTTGAAATGGATAACTCCATTGAATACTGGGCGTAAAGATAAAGCGAATAATTCATCCGCTTTATCTGTATACAGAAGCCGGACTTCTGAACATTATTATCCCCAGTATTTTTTTTGCAAGATCTGATTATAATCTAACATTCAGGTCAGCTAGTTTGTAAAAATATGTCTATTTCTCTTTATACTGGCTCAGTCATAGAACACCTTACAGCATTATCCCTTCTCTCTCCAGGCTGCAGTTCCCAAGCTGCCACCTGTGAAATCTTTCACGTGTCAGCGTTTACATTGTTCTCATTGTTATATTCGTTCATGAGCTCTTCGTACGACACAGAAAGCTCCGTTTCATTACTGGAAAACGAGGCTTCATCTGTAGAAGCGAACTTGTCCGTGTTTTCAGATGCCTCGGCTTCCCCCGCATTCTCCTCATTGGAGGACTTTGATTTCTCCTCATCTTCTGAAAGGTCGTCTTCGTTGACAAAACTGATATTATTCTCAAAGATCAAAGGCCTGTAATCTCTGGAATCCCAAACTTCCCCTTCTTCCTCACTGATACGGTCCAGCTGGTTTATAAATATGGGTTCTTTGCTGTTAAGGGGCCTTATATCATTTTGTTTTGTGAAACCATTGGAGACCCTAACCTCCTCATAATTACACTCATTGTTCTTGGTGTACACCACCAGGAGTTCCTTGTTTCTCTTGTCTCGATTTGGTTTTGTAGGCCCCATGTCCCCATTGTTCATTGTCTCACCACTGGTCTTCAGGCCCTTCTTGCCTATCTGCTTGATGAGATCGTTGTAGGTCTCCTCCTTCTTGGATAAGAACCTGAAGATGTTCACATCCTTGGTGGTGTTCACTTGAAGGGCCTCGGCCTTTTTGGAGCGTGGATCCAATTCAAAGGATTCTTTCCTCCTTTTCCTTCGTTTTTTGATTGCTTTGTGGACTTCAACGAACATGCTTACTTTCCAGTTGACAAAGAGGGAAAGCCAGGCGAGGCCCAAGTAGATCCAGATCTCAACAAAGTATCTGTAAAGCGTGTTATACTCTATGGCTGGGTTCACACCTACAAAAGAGAAGAATGACATAAAATTAAGCCATTAAGAACAATCTAGGATATAAATGCAGATACTCAAAGACCAGCTAAACTGGTGAAATTCAGCTGATAATTCAAGCAGCTAGGTTTGGCACAGCGGAGTTCCTCGACCGAACTTGACGTGTGCTTTAAGAAAGCAAAAGCAAATCAAGCATTGAGGGGGTAATTCTACAAAATGTTTTGCAAGTAAAGTCTCCTCAAGTGGAAAAGGCCATTCATAAAATTACACAGGAGCTTAGCCTAGAATGGGTGGCAGAGCTGGTGGTTGGGAGGCGGGGTTGGTGGTTGGGAGGCGGGGCTAGTGCTGGGCAGACTTATACGGTCTGTGCTGGGGCTGGTTGTTGGGAGGCGGGACTAGTGCTGGGCAGACTTATACGGTCTGTGCCAGAGCCGGTGGTGGGTGGCAGGGATAGTGCTGGGCAGACTTATACGGTCTGTGCCAGAGCCAGTGGTGGGAGGCAGGGATAATGCTGGGCAGACTTACACGGTCTGTGCCAGAGCTGGTGGTGGGAGGCGGGGTTGGTGGTTGGGAGGCGGGACTAGTGCTGGGCAGACTTATATGGTCTGTGCCAGAGCCGGTGGTGGGTGGCAGGGATAGTGCTGGGCAGACTTACACGGTCTGTGCCAGAGCTGGTGGTTGGGAGGCGGGGTTGGTGGTTGGGAGGCGGGGATAGGGCTGGCCAGACTTATACGGTCTGTGCACTGAAGAGGACAGTACAAATAAAAAAAGTAGCACATATGAGTTTATCTTGTTGGGCAGACTGGATGGACCGCGCAGGTCTTTTTCTGCCGTCATCTACTATGTTACTATGTCTACATGTGGTAATAATACAATTCATATTAATATGAGCGCCATACATAGGCATTCCCAGGGGCATGGCTGATTGATGTAAACGCATATTTTATGAACTAGGTAGGAGGAGAGCAAGATACTCACGAACAGAAGTGGCGAAAGAAAAAAAAAAGTGAGGCTCAAAACAGGTACAAGGAACCCCCCTTCTATTTATTGAGGTTATAAAAGACCCCCACTCCCGGAATGCGACCTGCTAAACCTCACCCAAAATTAGCTGCTTCATTGACATTCTCTCAGGGCCAGTCCAAGGGCATTTGACATCCTAGGCAAAGTCTCGGCCTTGTGCCTCCCCCTCCCCCAATGCTTTTCCATCTTCCTCATCTATCCCAGAACATCTATGGATTTTTACAGGATTGACATCACACTTTAACTAACAGTCTTGTGTTGCATGGGAATGAGGGCAATTTCCAAAAGTCATTTACCTATATTCATGGCTTTTTATTATTTATCTAGGTAAATGAACAACTGGAAGAGTTCCCGCTCTCCCTGCAGTCCAAAGTGCACGCCAACGGTTCTTTCAGTTTCCTGACTGGCCCAATCGGTTTTGCTTTGACTGCAGATGTGCTTTGCTGCCCCTCAGAAGCTGCTTCCTTAGGTGAGGGCCTAGTTTACCCCCATGTAAGCAGGCCCCTCGTTGTATGAACACTAACAACAGATGAGTCTCAGGATTATGGACACACTTCTGAGTTTCTTCCTTCAGAATTACCCACCTCTTGGATAAACACTAAAAATTTGCACCATGCTTGCCAAGCTCCCACCTCAAGGTTGACAATCAGCCAGCGACTCTGGTGGTAAGGGAAAGGGAACTGGGACTTGATATACCGCCTTTCTGAGGTTTTTTGCAACTACATTCAAAGCAGTTTACATATATATATTCAGGTACCATGGGCAATGGGCAATGGAGGGGCAATGGAGGGTTAAGTGACTTGCCCAAGGTCACAAGGAGCTACAGTGGGAATTGAACTCAGTTCCTCAGGATCAAGGTCCACTGCACTAACCACTAGGCTACTCCTCCACTAGCAACATTCCATGTAGAAGCCTGCCCTTGCAGATCAGCAATGCGAACACGCAGGCTTCTGTTTCTGTGAGTCTGATGTCAGACTCACAGAAATAGAAGCCTGCGTGGCTGCGTTGCTGATCTGCAAGGGCAGGCTTCTACATGGAATGTTGCTAGAGGAATAGCAACATTAACATTCCATGTAGAATCTCAAATAGGGAAAGGGAAATAGGATATGATATACCGCCTTTCTGAGGTTTTTGCAACTACATTCAAAGCGGTTTACATATATTCAGATACTTATTTTGTACCAGGGGCAATGGAGGGTTAAGTGACTTGCCCAGAGTCACAAGGAGCTGCAGTGGGAATCGAAATCAGTTCCCCAGGATCAAAGTCCACTGCACTAACCACTAGGCTACTCCTCCACTCATTCCACCAATAAGAGCCAACCTCATCAGTGATGTCACAATGGCTTGATTGCCCGATACTTGGCTCACTTCTGATATTGTGATGTCATAAGGGAACTGGGACTTGATATACTGCCTTTCTGAGGTTTTTGCAACTACATTCAAAGCAGTTTACATATATTCAGGTACTTATTTTGTACCAGGGGCAATGGAGGGTTAAGTGACTTGCCCAGAGTCACAGTGGGAATTGAACCCAGTTCCCCAGGATCAAAGTCCACTGCACTAACCACTAGGCTACTCCTCCACTGCATACTGCCACGTGGAAGGCTCTTGGCTTAACCCCAGGGTTAGATCTTCCATGCCCCAGTCAGCTAGGAATGCTGCCGAGGCAGCTTTCACAGCACCCCCCCTCCTCCCCTAGAAGGGGTCACTGTTTAAGGGTGATAGCTAATGCCTATGATTGTAGGGGTCCTGGAGTCATCCCAATGCAGGGTCTAACTCAGTAGGTACATAAAGGAAAGGGAGCCATACTGCTAGATCCATGTCAAGGGATTTGTTTTAAAAGAATATTAGAATTCCTTTTCCTATCAAGTAATACTTTTTTCTTTTTAATAGATTGAAAAAAAAAATCCATGCACTAAAACCAAATTTATCTAGTTGGTTAGGATAAAACTTGTGTATCATGTATTATGATTAAATCACCGTTTGTATTAAGTGAATATAAACATTGGTTGTACGCCGTTTTGGATCTTTTTAGAGATTAAGTGGGTTACAGATGCCAGATTAGATTTGATCCCAGTCCTGTTCTATCAAGCTAGAAGCTGCCAGGACCCAAAAGGACCGACAATCACTGTTCCCTTTAAGCTGAGTGGGAATCCTCCATCTACAGTCTAGCTGGTGGGAAGGGGGAGAAGGGGGGTGCCGTTTCACCATCGCATTTTCATTAGTGAGAGCCAAGCAAGTTCTCCAGGACTCAAGGAAACCTTCCTGTCCAGTGGCGTAGCTAGGTGGGGCCACAGGGGCCTGAGCCCCCCCCCCCCCTCCAAATTTGATCTGGGCCCCTGGCTGGCATCCCCAACCCCCGCCAGCTGAAGACTTCATCCAGCACTGGTCTGTAGCGCTGGGCGAAGTCTTCAGCTGGCGGGGATTGGGGATGCCCGCCAGCCCAAGATGTACAACGGTGGCAGCGGGCGGTGAGGCAGAGACCAAAATGTGCCATCCCACCTCTAGATCTGGGTACGCCCCTGTGCCTGTCCCTAGAGATTGAAAGCATAATATTGAAACACCACCTCCTACTGGTAGCAATAATGTAGCTGGAGATCACCCACTCAGCTCAGAGGAACAGTGCCGACAACCCAACTCTAGCAAAGGAAAGCTAAACGCCTCGTTCACAGCCAAACATCATGGTGTGAAAGTAGGATTACAACTTGGCTCACTAGGGGTTTCCCAGCTTTCCTGTACTGAACGCTAGGGACTCCATCAGCCCAAGTACATCAAATATTTAGGAATTACTAACCAGCAACGTAATCGCCGAATCCTATGGTGGTTATGGTGATAAAGGAAAAGTAAAGGCCTTCGATGTAGTCCCACTGCTCGATCTTCATGAAGATGAAAGGAGGGATGACCAGGTGCACCAGAACTCCCCAGATAATGAAAATGGCCGTGCAGGCGATTTGGGCTTTTCTCTGTTGGGTTGGCAGAAAGAGGGAGAGACGTGAGGTGGTCAGTGATAGAATTTGCCTCCTTTTGCCCTGAACAGGACCACTTCCAAATGGAACAAAGTAAAATCAAGATAAGTAGTTAGAATTATCCAAATGGCAAACACCACAAGAAAAGAATACATCTTAAGACTATTTTTTCCATTACATACTATCTAATGTTATCTCTACAAGTGATAACTCTTACTTTCCATGAAGAATGGAGTTCTCCGTTTGCCTACTTAACTACGATTCCACCCCCAACGCACACACACGGGAAGCTAATCTGGAACAACCTGTGTTTGTAGTGTTAGAAGGGTCACTTTCAGTACATGTTTTGTTTTCAGAGAAAAGGTGTGTAGCTCAAAGAATTCAACACCACACATACACAGTTTTCCTCCTCTGACCTAAAGACACTCTTGGACATGCCTCTTTTTAAGCAGGCTGTGGGAGCTCGTGCATGCCTTCCAGCTGGGTAGAAGAGGGCGACAGTCACCCGACGGGATCCACCCCAGGATATTGAGGGAGCTCAGAGAGGTTCTGGTGGGTCCCCTTAAAGATTTGTTTAATATATCCTTGCAGACGGGAGAGGTTCCGAGGGATTGGAGAACGGCAGAGGTGGTCCCTCTTCACAAAAGTGGTGATAGGGAAGAAGCTGGAAACTACAGGCCGGTAAGCCTCACTTCTGTTATTGGAAAAGTAATGGAAGAGATGCTGAAGGAAAGGATAGTGAATTTCCTGGAAGCCAATAAGTTGCAAGATCCGAGACAACATGGTTTTACCAGAGGGAAATCGTGCCAAACAAATGTCATTGAATTCTTTGATTGGGTGACTGGAGAACTGAATCAGGGACGTGCTATAGACGTAATCTACTTAGATTTCAGCAAGGCTTATGACACGGTTCCCCACAGGAGGCTCTTGAATAAGCTAAGGCTGAAGATAGGACCCGAAGTGGTGAACTGGATTAGGAACTGGTTGACGGACAGGCGCCAGAGGGTGGTGGTGAATGGAGTTCACTCGGAGAAGGGAAAGGTGAGTAGTGGAGTGCCTCAAGGATCGGTGCTGGGGCCAATTCTGTTCAATATATTTGTGAGTGACATTGCCGAAGGGTTAGAAGGTAAAGTTTGCCTATTTGCGGACGATACTAAGATTTGTAACAGAGTGGACACCCGGGAGGGAGTGGAAAACATGAAAAAGGATCTGCGGAAGCTTGAAGAATGGTCTAAGGTTTGGCAATTAAATTTCAATGTGAAAAAATGCAAAGTGATGCACTTAGGGAAGAGAAATCCAAGGGAGACGTATGTGTTAACGGTGAGAGTCTGATAGGTATGGATGGGGAGAGGGATCTTGGGGTGATAATATCTGAGGATCTGAAGGCAACGAAACAGTGTGACAAGGCGGTGGCCATAGCTAGAAGGTTGCTAGGCTGTATAGAGAGAGGTGTGACCAGCAGAAGAAAGGAGGTGTTGATGCCCCTGTACAAGTCATTGGTGAGGCCCCACCTGGAGTATTGTGTTCAGTTTTGGAAGCCGTATCTTGCGAAGGATGTAAAAAGAATTGAAGCGGTGCAAAGGAAAGCTACGAGAATGGTATGGGATTTGCGTTACGTATGAGGAGAGACTTGCGGACCTGAACATGTATACTCTGGAGGAAAGGAGAAACAGGGGTGATATGATATAGACGTTCAAATATTTGAAAGGTATTAATCCGCAAACGAATCTTTTCCGGAGATGCGAAGGTGGAAGAACGAGAGGACATGAAATGAGATTGAAGGGGGGCAGACTCAGGAAAAATGTCAGGAAGTACTTTTTCACGGAGAGAGTGGTGGATACTTGGAATGCCCTCCCGCGGGAGGTGGTGGAGAGGAAAACGGTAACGGAATTGAAACATGCGTGGGATAAACATAAAGGAATCCTGTTCAGAAGGAATGTATCCTTGGGAGCTTAGCCGAGTTTAGGTGGCAGAGCCGGTGGTGGGAGGCAGGGCTAGTGATTGGGAGGCGGGGATAGTGCTGGGCAGACATACGGTCTGCCAGAGCTGGTGGTGGGAGGCGGGACTGGTAGTTGGGAGGCGAGGATAGTGCTGGGCAGACTTATACTGTCTGTGCCAGAGCTGGTGGTGGGAGGCGGGGCTGGTGGTTGGGAGGCGGGGCTGGTGGTTGGGAGGCGGGGATAGTGCTGGCCAGACTTATACGGTCTGTGCCCTGAAGGGGGCAGGTACAAATAAAAAGTAGCACATATGAATTTATCTTGTTGGGCAGACTGGATGGACCGTGCAGGTCTTTTTCTGCCGTCATCTACTATGTTACTATATTCAGTCACTTTATTTACTCCGATGAAATAACTAGAAAATGGCTTCCTTTCCACTTAGAACACTGCCAATAGGCCCTGCTCACCCCCATCAATATCCTCTCCCCCCTCTCTCCTATATATAGATATAGAATATATATGCATACATACATACACCCAAATTATGCACAAATTCAGTGAAGGATAAGGGCTGAGAATATATAAAAGATACTATTTAACAGAATTCTAATACTCGGATAACCCTCCTTGCTACTCTGTTCTCATTTTTATGTGGCTTGGTGGGTTACCAGAAGGGACCAATGCAAGAAACTCCTTGAAGTAGGTGCCATTTTCCTGCATTAATTGCAAACTGTTAGGTGCATCCCAAGATTTACGTCCCTGAAGTTGGTATCACAAAACCCCAAAAGCCAGAGATTAAGATCAAAATGTGAGGATACGAGAGCATTTGAGATCTGGAAGGTCAGTACTCAACTTTTCATCTCTAGAGAGGAGGGCTGCCTGTCCAGTGGCATAGCTAGGTGGGGCCACAGAGGCCTGAGCCCCTCCCCCCTCAAATTTGATCTGGGCCCCTGGCTGGCTGGGGGGGGGGGGGGGTAACTAGAGATTGGGGCCAACCTATTGGCTGAGGGATTTGTATGAAGTTCAATTCCTGGACCCAATATACTCTTTGGGCCAATATTGGAAGGAATCTCGGCTACCACTCGGCACCAATGCCTATGGGCAAGCCAAGGGCATGCTTTGCTAGGTTCAAGAAGAGCAGTCATTGCTGATCAGTCACAGGAGTACCTGGCACATGACTGGGCTGCTAAGTGGAAGCCAATTAAAGAGATCCACATCGCTGCCAATGAAAGCTTATGGCACCAGAAGCCCAGCTGGAGCCGACTCAAAGACAGAACAGGACCTATGAGAAAGCCACCAACAAAAAGCTTGGAAACCTGCATTTCTGTCGTAATATCGAACACATACACTTTAGAAGTGACGCTCAGACAGCAAAGAAGGGAAAAGCTGGGAGAAGCAGACTGTATCGTAAGGTGGTCTTGCTAAAAAGCCAGCTCATGACTTACCAAGCTCACGCCTCTCTTTATCAGAAACTGGCCCAGTCTCTTCGCCCGCCCACCAAAGAACTTTCCCAGAGCGCTGATCCACGTCAGGCAGAGGGGCACCCCGAAGAGCCCGTAGAATACACAGAACACACGGCCAGGGGCGGTCTTTGGGGCAATGTTTCCATAACCTGAAACAAGGAGAGAGAGATCACAGGAAAGTACAGCAGACAAGCCCTTCTCGAAATATATCCCTTATAGTTGTAAAAGACCAACGAATCTAGAAATACTGGTTGGGGGTGGGGGGAAAGAAGAGATACTGCATGTTCACAAGCACTTGTGGTCAACATTAAATGCTTACCGCTTATTCCCCGGGCCACAGAGTGGGTAAAATTTACAGACAACTTTGTGTCATCCAAAATTAGGAGACGGCACTGAAGAAATCTGGAGATCAGCAATTTATTCAGCTATTATCTGGATAAGTTTACCCTGGTAAGTGAGCTACACAAATGGAAGTCTACATTTTATATGGCCTTGTGGATAAGTTGCCTGAAAATTTGCATAAACACCTACAGGTCTTTCTACACATCTGGCCCCATTGCATCCTACCCTCCTCCTTCTGAGACCATACTATCATACTTCCCAGGGGGAAATAAGTTCTATAGATATCAATGAGTCCTAAAAAAAAGCCCCAGTGCCTCTTTCCATCTCCCTTCAAGATTTCGTCCATTACCGTGTGATCGCTACCCCTATTCTTATGGAACAGCCTTAAGCACTGGGGAACTGAACTTCTAATTGGCCTGTCTGTGGCTTCAGCACAGAATAATAATGTCGGGGTTGTAGAGGCAGCAGGATCCATCAGATCTTTCCCGAGCACAAACATCCACACCTTAGCTCCTGTCAAAATTCCCTGCATCTGAGTGGAGGAGTAGCCTAGTGGTTAGTGCAGTGGACTTTGATCCTGGGGACCTGGATTTGATTCCCACTGCAGCTCCTTGTGACCTTGGGCAAGTCACTTAACCCTCCATTGCCCCTGGTACAAAATAAGTACCTGAATATATGTAAACCGCTTTGAATGTAGTTGCAAAACCCTCAGAAAGGAGGTATATCATATCCTATTTCACTTTCCCCCTTTCCCTTATGACATCACAATATCAGAAGTGAGCCAAGTATCGGGCAATCAAGTCATTGTGACATCACTGATGAGGTTGGCTCTTATTGGTGGAATGAGTGGAGGAGTAGCCTAGTGGTTAGTGCAGTGGACTTTGATCCTGGGGACCTGGGTTTGATTCCCACTGCAGCTCCTTGTGACCTTGGGCAAGTCACTTAACTCTCCATTGCCCCAGTAAAACCACTTTGAATGTAGTTGCAAAAACCACAGAAAAGGCGGTATATCGAGTCCCAGTTCCTTTCCCTACACACGTCAAGGACTTGTGACGAGATACAGCGACAGCCAAGTGTCCAGAAAGATATCCAGAATCAAAAGGCAAGAGCAATCATATGTCAACAGAAACCGGTGACAGAACTCAGCTAGAATTTTCTGCCGACTCGCTACAAGGTTATGCCACTGGAAACCCTCAGGAAAAACTGCTTTTGCCCAGCTCCTTTCGAACACGCTCTTCACTTACCTATCGTAGTGATGACCGTCGCAGCAAAGATGACAGCGTTTGACCAATTCCAGCTGTTGAAGGTGGAGTTGCCAGTGATGGTAACCCCTTGCCCAGCAGCGTCCGACACCGCCTGCAAGAAAGAGATGAAGAAATGATTTGCTGAAGTATCCCTGTAGACGCTTGGTTACACTTGGAAATGTTTTTCTAGACCCTCAAAAAATGGCTGTATTCATAAAAGCCAAGGAAGAGGGGAAGGTTCAACCCTGAATGACAACACAGGAAACGATACTGTTAATGCCTTCTAGTGTGTGGATAACGCTCTCCACCTTGACTGATTGAATTTATTTCCTATCTATTTTTCCGATATCTTGTTTTCCCAATTATGGTGGTCAATATGTATATGACTTAATTTCCTTTTTTTTCATTGATATGATAATATTGTTTAATTTAATCTTAAACTTTGCATTTATAGTGATATGAATGTATTATTTTCAAAAGTTATAAATAAAATAAAAAAAAAAAAAAAGAAAAAAAAAGAAATGATTTGCCTGGGATTTGCCAGCATCTGTACACAGGGGCCACCCAGGCCTCAGGCCAACCCTCTTGTAGAGCGCCAGAGCTAAGATTCACTTTACCAACCACCTGCCCCCAGCTTAGGAGTAGCCCACAAGTCAAAGAAATATACCTGCAATGGCGCTCAAAATAGATAAAGTCATCCATTCAGGGACCAAATGAAAGCAAGTTACCATGGGCAGAAACGTGCGCTCTTTGTACTCATTACAGGCCGCATGATGCAGACGAAAAAGGTTTTCACGCTGCAGTTAACTCGTACAGTAGACATATTAAAATACTACTACTACTTAGCATTTCTATAGCGCTGCTAGGGTTACGCAGCGCTGTACAATTTTAAACAAGGGGAAGGACAGTCCCTGCTCAAGAGAGCTTACAATCTAAAGGTTACAAACTATGTAGTCGGTGTAGGTAACATGAATGGGGAAGGTGGTTAGGCGCCAAAAGCAAGGGAGAAGAGATGGGCTTTGAGTAAGGACTTGAAGATAGGCAGGGAGGGTGCATGGCGTATGGGCTCGGGAAGTCTGTTCCAAGCATAAGGTGATGCGAGGCAGAAGGGGCGGAGTCTGGAGTTAGCAGTGGTGGAGAAGGGTACAGATAGGAGTGATTTGTCCTGAGAGCGGAGGTTACGGGTGGGGACATACGGGGAGAGGAGGGTAGAGAGGTAATGGGGGGCTGCAGATTGAGTGCACCTTGAAGGTCAATAGGAGAAGCTTGAACTGTATACGGTAGCGGATCGGGAGCCAGAGAAGCGACTTGAGGAGAGGGGTGATATGAAGTATCGGTTCACCGCGGTAAGATAAGACGTGCGGCGGAATTGTGGACAGATTGAAGGGGGGATAGGTGGCTAAGCGGGAGGCCAGCAAGGAGAAGGTTGCATAGCAAGACGAGAGGTAACGAGCGAGTGGACGAGGGTTCGGGTGGTCTGTTCAGAAAGGAATGGGCGAATTTTGCTAATATTGTAGAGGAAGAAGTGACAGGTCTTAGCTGTCTGCTGGATATGGGCAGAGGAGAGGGAGGAGTCGAAGATGACTCCGAGATTGCGGGCTGAAGAGACAGGGAGGATGAGGGTGTTGTCAACAGAGACAGAAAGTGGGGGAAGAGGAGAGGAGGGTTTGGGTGGAAAGACAAGGAGCTCAGTCTTTGCCATGTTCAGTTTCAGATGCCGGTTGGACATCCAGGCAGCGATGTCTGAGAGGCAGGCCGAAACTTTGGCCTGGGTTTCGACTGTGATGTCGGGAGTGGAGAGGTAAAGCTGGGTGTCATCGGCATAGAGATGGTACTGGAAACCATGTGATAAGATCAGTGAGCCCAGGGAAGAGGATATCTATGGTAAGGAATCTATTTGTTAATGCATAGCAATCAGGGGCGTAGCCAGACCTCACGGTGGTGGTGGTGGGGGTCTGGTCTGCCGCGCCCCCCTGCCCTGTCCCTCCCCCAATTGTTAAGTGCAAGCTGCAGCAAATATCTTGGCTGGCTGGGGTCCCCAACCCCCACCAGCTGAAGTCTTCTCCAGCCCTGCTCTCTCTTCCTCACATCCTGCAAAGGAATCCTGTTTAGAAGGAATGGTTCCGTGGAATCTTAGCGGAGATTGGGCGGCGACGCCAGTAACTGGAAGGGAGCTTGGCAGATTCCTACGGTCTACGCCTTGAGAATGGCAAGGACAAATCAAACTCTGGTATACATATAAAGTTATCACATACCATGTAAAATGAGTTTATCTTGTTGGGCAGACTGGATGGACCGTAAGGTCTTTATCTGCCGTCATTTACTAGGTTTACTATGCATGCTCCTTTTAGTGAAACTAAGCATGCTCGATTTCACTAAAAGGAGCGTGCAGGACGAGAGAGCAGGCAACTCAGAGTTGCCCGAGACCGGCGCTGGACAAGGTTTCAGCTGGCAGGGGTTGGGGACCACCGCCAGAGGCAGAATAAAAAAAGTTAGAAAATCCCCCCCCCCTTTTTTCAAGATGGTGGCATTATAGCAGGATGAGTGGCCACTGCTCCTGCCTCAAGGTATTCTGGCAAAAAAGGGGGGAGGGGGAAGAGGGATTTACTGCTAGACACAGTGGGGTTTTTTTTTCCCTTTAAACAGCAGGGGGAGGGGGTGGACCTTGACAAAAAGCTATGTGGTCAGAGTTAAGCGATGTTGGATCAGATTGGGGGCCACTAGACTATGAGGCATTTTGCAGACCACCAGTAGCTCTTCTTTAAAGAAATTTTGCCCCCTGTCCTGTCAGTGTGCGATCCGTTACCATTCGTGCAGTTACAGAAGGGAGGCATTTCACAATCAGCTTGCGGATTGCTGCTGTGATTAATGAGCATGAAAAATTAGTACCGTGTTAGTTACTGCAACGCAGCAAAAAAGTTTTTGTGGGAACCTTTTCATTACAAGCTGTGCAGTTGCCAGCTCTAAATATGTGGCTTTCTGCATCAGCTCCTCGTTGATTCGAGGTGGCCTGATGTCAACTCCTTTCCTGAAACCAAACACCTTCTGTGCAACAGCCATATAAAATCGGTAAGTTACTGCATAGCACCATAGGACGCTTTCAGTTTGGGAGACCCTTTGACTTGTGCGTACAAGGGGCAACTAGCTAGAATTCAGAAACCTAAAACAGGTACAGTGAAGGAGTTTAGTTTACTCAAAATGCAGACTAACGTCCCACGTCAGACTCGATCGACCTACCAACTAGAAACACATCCAAATCAACACGCTCACTTGGAAAGTAGAGGGCCAATTTCAATGCATTGTGCACTTTGCATAGTCTGCAGCTGGGCTGAGGGCAGTACCTGTCACTAGATTACCTTCAGGCACAAATCAAAAGTTTTGTTTACCCAGGATAAGGAAGCAGAACGGCAAACAGGCACAAAACATGCACACGCTGACCTCACGTTTTCTCCAAACACAGTATCCTGTTGTGCGAGACTTGGGTTACCAACTTCTCAATGGCTTCAAAACAGCCCTGTACTACTTCACTGCATCATGAGAGTCTCCAATTTTTCTAGAAAGAAAACACTTGCCAAATCTCTACGGTCCACTGGTAACCTTATGCACAACCAATGTAGTTCTGTGTTTTACACTGACCACTCTGCAAGACATAAAACTTGATCAGGGGACACACCCAACCAATCTGATTTTCAGGATACCCACAATGAATATACATTAGATAGATTTGCCTACAAACGTTATGCATATTTATTTAGTTTATTTGTTACATTTGTATCCCACATTTTCCCACCTATGTGGCTTACACATTTTTGTTTTGTTTTTTTGTTACATTTGTACCCCGCGCTTTCCCACTCATGGCAGGCTCAATGCGGCTTACATGGGGCAATGGAGGGTCAAGTGACTTGCCCAGAGTCACAAGGAGCTGCCTGTGCCTGAAGTGGGAATCGAACTCAGTTCCTCAGGACCAAAGTCCAGTAACATAGTAACATACTAACACAGTAGATGACGGCAGAAAAAGACCTGCATGGTCCATCCAGTCTGCCCAACAAGATAAACTAATATGTGCTACTTTTTGGGTATATCTTACCTTGATTTGTACCTGTCCTTTTCAGGGCACAGACCGTAGAAGTCTGCCCAGCACCATCCCCGCCTCCGGCTCTGCCACCCAATCTCGGCTAAGCTCCTTAGGATCCATTCCTTCATGTTTATCCCACGTGTGCTTGAATTCCGTTACCGTTTTCATTTCCACCACCTCCCGCGGGAGGGCATTCCAAGCATCCACCACTCTCTCCGTGAAAAAATACTTCCTGACATTTTTCTTGAGTCTGCCCCCATTCAATCTCATTTCATGTCCTCTCGTTCTACCTCCTTCGCATCTCCGGAAAAGGTTCTTTTGGGGATTAATACTTTTCAAATATTTGAACGTCTGTACACAGTACCGTACAGGCGTTGTCTTCTCCGGTAGAGGAACAAATACAAAGTGTTAATGTGGTCGAATAAGGTTCCTCTGTTGTAGTCACGTAGGGGAATCGGACAGAGGAAGAGTTGTCCAAGGTCTATTACAAGCTTTGATTTCGTTGTGTTGCAGGGTTTAGGCACTTGGGTCGGTAGGGTATGCCTTTTTTGAACAGGTTGGTTTTTAGTGATTTCCGGAAGTTTAGGTGGTCGTACATTGTTTTCACGGCTTTCGGTAGTGCGTTCCACAGTTGTGTGCTTATGTAGGAGAAGCTGGATGCATAAGTTGATTTGTATTCCGAGTATTCATTGTGGACATCCTGAAAACTGAACTGGTGTTGAGAACCCCTGCTTTAGATAAGCCAAAAGGGAGCACCCGTGATGACTTCACCACATTCACAGTTAACATCTGCCCAACATGGCCGCCTCCTTACTGAATAACAGTGGAGGCGTGGCCTAGTGCAGTGCATCCCAAACATTTCTTCCAGCATCAGCTGTTTTAAATACTTAACAATTCACTAGACTCCTGATGAACAGAATAAAGCAGCAGACCTACACCCCCTCCTCTCCCCTGTTATCCAAAGCATGAAGACAACAGTAGTGTTTTCAGAGTATCAGCAACCAGCACGGGGACGGGATGTAGCCCCAGAGGGTGGGGGGCCCCAAACCCACTGTGCAAAACTTCCTCGCACATGATTATGGTTCTGAGGGAGGTGGCAGTGGGGAGGGAAAGCTGGTGGTAGAGGCAGCATCTTGAGCCCTGGCGTTTTTCTCTTTGCCACAAATGCTACTCCTTTCTCGGGCCACAGCAGCACACAGCGCTTATTAGAATTTAAATTTCATGTAAACCCCCCACCCTCCCCCTCGCACCGGAACTGAAATCTTCGAGTTGCTGTGAGCTGGGGGGGATAAGCATAAAGGAATCCTGTGCCGAAGGAATGGATCCTCAGGAGCTTAGTCAAGATCGGGAGGCGGGGCTGGTGGTTGGGAGGCGGGGCTAGTGCTGGGCAGACTTATATGGTCTGTGCCAGAGCCGGTGGTTGGGAGGCGGGGCTGGTGGTTGGGAGGTGAGGATAGTGCTGGGCAGACTTATACAGTCTGTGCCAGAACCGGTGGTGGGAGGCGGGGCTGGTGGGTGGGAGGCGGGGATAGTGCTGGGCAGACTTGTACGGTCTGTGCCCTGAATAAGGCAGGTACAAATCAAGGTACAAATCAAGGTAAGGTTTACACATATGTTGTCTTGTTGGGCAGATTGGATGGACCATGCAGGTCTTTTTCTGCCATCATCTACTATGTTATTATGTAAACTTGAATTTATTTTTTGGAATATTGCCAGCTTGAGTAAGGGCATTTCTGTTTCCGTTTCTCCAGTGTGGCAGTGGATTTATTAACTGGAATATGTGGGCTTTGGGAACTGTGCATCTTTGATGTCCTTGTACATTGCTCAGGACTAGGAAATGTATTTTCATTGCATGCAGAGTCTGACTACTGGATTTCAGTCAAAATTTTAGTTTGCTTATTTCTACTTATTTGCTCTGTATTTGGCGAGGGTCTGTCTGTGTGTCTGCTAGCAGTCCTGCTTGTTCTGTTCTGGCAGTAGAGGTCCCCTGCTGCTCCTGGTCCCAACATATTATGTGTAGTGCTGCCTTTCATAGCAGGGTTGGAGCTTCGAGAGTCCTGGCACAGGGTTGCTTTAGGGTTTTGTAGTTCGTAACGTAGGCACTGGAGAGAAGTCAGTCTTACTACAACCTCAACTACACATGTAAAGGGTGTTCAGACTTCCCTGAAGGTATTTGTGAAGGGCTCCACCGGAACCCATTGGGGATGGGGGTGGAGTCTGCTGAATACTACTTGGGAATAGCCACTCATTTTCAGGCACACTTGAGACATTAAAGGGCCCATGGATTTGGTATATCACCTTTCTGTGGTGCAACTAAAGCAGTTTACATTTATTACAGACAGGACCTCGTTGTCCCTAGTGGGCTGACAACCTAAGTTTTGTACCTGGGGCAATGGAGAGTTAAGTAACCAGAGGCAGGAGGAGCCAGAATGGTAATCAAACCAGTGGTGTTCCTTGGTTGGCTGCCACCCGGGGCGGATCACAGCTGCGCATTCCCCCCCTCCCTCGGTGCAGTGTCGTTATCCCCATCCCCCAGATGCATTGCTCTTACCTCCTGGGGTGCTGGGCGCAGCCGTGCGGCTGTCAGCTCCGCCAGGTACCTGCTCCCTCTGCCCCAGAACAGGAAGTAACATCAGAGGGAACAGGGAACTGGCAGAGCGGACGGCTGCATGGCTGCTCACAGCACCCCTCCTGCAGCGTGCACCCGGGGCGGACCACCCCACCTTCGGTACGCTGCTGAATCAAACCCAGCTGGCTAGGTTCTCAGCCCACTGCATTAACTGCTAGGTTGCTACTCCTCCATTAAGAATAACTGGCATGGTTCAGACCTGCCTACCTCCACGCCTCACCCCCAAATCACTTTTGGCTCTGCCACTAGCCCAGGGCCCCAAGTGTACTCAGACCTTTGTAATCTGCAGGAAGTTCACACATGAGGAAGGGGCAGGGCCTGAACATTTACCAACTCACAGACCCCATGTTGACTGTCACAACTGGGCACACGTCACAGTGACAGTACAGAGGGGTGGGGGGGAGGGGGGAACAGGGGTAGCCCTGTTTCCATACCACAGCTGATGGGACCTCATTTGGAGTCCTGATCCACAGTTTAGGAATCACAAGTCTACCGGTTAGACCATCTGGCTGACAACTAAGGAAACCAAAGTTCAGATCATTTTGCCCTTCCTCACCTTAGTAAATCTAGGTCAAATTTGTTCCCAATGTACATTAATGCAATTTAAATCCACATTAACACAACATCCATTATTGCTAATGGGGCCTAAAAAAATCTGGTACAGTAACATACCTACTGATCTTAGTATATAATGCATCTTGAACCACCTATTAAACAGCACGAGCTAAAGTCCAATAAAAGTAACAGACTTCAAAAGTATTGGAATTACACTTGCACACAGCTGTTCCAGCCTGAGAGCTTTTCTTGGTAGCTGCACTGTGGTGGCCAGACCAGACCTCCTTTGTCCCCTGTAGCATTATCTTCCACAACCGAACAAAAGGTTTTGAGAAAAATGGGTGTAAAGAGTTGATTGGACTACTTAAAAAATCTTCTCACATTGTTACCTTCATGTGAAAGGAAGGTAGGGTCATTCCATTTAAACACAAAGGAATGTATCCACGGAATCTTAGCGGAGATTGGGTAGCAACGTCGGTAATTGGGAAGCAAAACCAGTGCTGGGCAGACTTCTACGGTCTGTGTCCTGAGAAAGGCAAGGATAAATCACACACCATGTAAAATGAGTTTATCTTGTTGGGCAGACTGGATGGACCGTAAGGTCTTTATCTGCCGTCATTTACTATGTTACTCTTTGGGGTTCTACATGGAATGTTGCTACTAATTGGGATTCCGGAATCTTGTAACTCTTTAGGATTCCAGAATCTTCAGAACTTTTAGCACAAGAGTGCTGGGCAGACTTCTATGGTCTGTGCCCTGAGAATGGCAAGGACAAATCAAACTCGGGTATAAAGTATCACATACCATGTAAAATGAGTTTATCTTGTTGGGCAGACTGGATGGACCGTAAGGTCTTTATCTGCCGTCATTTACTGTGTTACAATAAGTATGACAGTTCTCCCTGTAATGTTGAGCCTAATCTCCAGAAAATGTATTTGCATTTAAAGGTCAGCAGAGGGCGATAAAACATCAGTGTAAAAACAAATTTTAAGGCACATCCATCCCTAGATCTGATCGGAAACCCCTAATTTGACGTTCTATTTACTAATGTTATCCCACCTATGAAACCCGGTAATAAAAGAGATAGCACTGGACGGATTTGTCGGAAGGTAGCAGCAGACAGCCCTGGAGCAGACACAGCTCAGTGTAAAGCTCACAGGTAAACAATAAATCAATGTCTTGAGTTAAAATCTGATTACAATATAAACATGACACTCTGCAACATATACAGGCATTATCTAATCTGAGGAACCCAATTAACTTGCAATAGTTAAACACAATCAATCAGCCTCTGTTATGGACTGTTCTGGGTGTCACCAAGGCGATGAGTTATGTTTTCCTAGAAAGGTGCTTATTGCTGCTGTAACAGAATGATAACTTTGTTCTACAAAAAGGTCCAGCATAACCTTTGTTGAGGTTTGTATTCATTAGCCTGCTACTGGAGAGGGGTTATGTTGCTGTCGCCGAGATGCAACTGCAACCAGACTTTTTGCATGGTGAATTCAACGGGGAAAATGCGCTAGTTTTGCTCTGTACGCATTGTTGCTTGAAGGCTTCTGTAGATGCGGAATACATAATACTACTACTACTACTACTATTTAGCATTTCTATAGCGCTACAAGGCGTACGCAGCGCTGCACAAACATAGAAGAAAGACAGTCCCTGCTCAAAGAGCTTACAATCTAATAGACAAAAAATAAAGTAAGCAAATCAAATCAATTAATGTGTATGGGAAGGAGGAGAGGAGGGTAGGTGGAGGCTCAGTCCACCAATAAGAGCCAACCTCATCAGTGATGTCACAATGGCTTGATTGCCTGATACTTGGCTCACTTCTGATATTGTGATGTCATAAGGAAAAGGGAACTGGGACTTGATATACCACCTTTCTGAGGTTTTTGCAACTACATTCAAAGCGGTTTACATATATTCAGGTATTATTTTGTACCAGGGGCAATGGAGGGTTTAGTGACTTACCCAGAGTCACAAGGAGCTGCACTGCACTAACCAATAGGCTACTCCTCTACTACTACTACTATTTAGCATTTCTATAGCGCTACAAGGCGTACGCAGCGCTGCACAAACATAGAAGAAAGACAGTCCCTGCTCAAAGAGCTTACAATCTAATAGACAAAAAATAAATAAAGTAAGCAAATCAAATCAATTAATGTGAACGGGAAGGAAGAGAGGAGGGTAGGTGGAGCGAGTGGTTACAAGTGGTCTGATGATGCGAGGACAAGAGTGAGCATTTATATATATTAAGAGTTCCAGGCGACAACTTAACAAATTGTTGTTAATCAGAACCAATGTTGGTAAAAGTTAAAATTTATCTTTTTTTTAAATCGTTGCAACTGCTTTACCAGTGTTCTAAGGCACCTCCTCCCTAACCAGCATTTTCAGGGACCATCTCATCCCCAGCCTCAGGCAGCAGACTGTCTTCAGCTTCCTCTAAGCAGCAGTAGTGCTAGGATATGAGTGCAGCACACAGGGCTCTTATTTCTAGCTGTGCCACCTCCCAAACACTCAGTGACATAGTAAACGCCGAAGCCCCTTAAAATTTATACAAGTCCATCCATCTATTCAGTCACGATCAGGGCACAGACCGTAGAAGTCTGACCAGCACTGTACTGTACTGTTCTGAAGATTCAGGAATCCTAAAAGAGAGTTACAAGATTCTGAAATCCCAATTAGTAGCAACTTTCCATGTAGAACCCCAAAGAGTAACATAGTGAATGATGGCAGATAAAGACTTGTCGGTCCATCCAGTCTGCCCAACAAGATAAACTCATTTTACATGGTATGTGATACTTTATACCCGAGTTTGATTTGTCCTTGCCATTCTCAGGGCACAGACCATAGAAGTCTGCCCAGCACTCTTGTGCTAAAAGTTCTGAAGATTCTGGAATCCTAAAGAGTTACAAGATTCCGGAATCCCAATTAGTAGCAACATTCCATGTAGAACCCCAAAGAGTAACATAGTAAATGACGGCAGATAAAGACCTTACGGTCCATCGAGTCTGCCCAACAAGATAAACTCATTTTACATGGTATGTGATTTATTCTTGCCTTTCTCAGGGCACAGACCATAGAAGTCTGCCCAGCACTGGTTTTGCTTCCCAATTACCGGCGTTGCTACCCAATCTCCGCTAAGATTCCGTGGACCCATTCCTTTGTGTTTAAATGGAATGGACCCTACCTTCCTTTCACATGAAGGTAACAGTGCGAGAAGATTTAGTCCAATCAACTCTTTACACCCATTTTTCTCAAAACCTTTTGTTCGTTTGTGGAAGATAATGCTACAGGGGACAAAGGAGGTCTGGTCCTTAAATTCTTCCCCACGGGTGCAACCTAGCAGCAGGTAAAATGTGGAAAAGCATCTCATTTCTTGCTGCCAGTGCCAATAAAAGCCATGAGATATTGTGGCTCATACAGGTGGTCAGCCCCGTAGCAGTTCAAGATGGTCAGCAGAAGTTCTTCGTCAGTGCCTGGCTGAATGGAGGGAGAAACTGAAGACCGACTGGGAGGAACTGGTAGAGCACAGCTAGCGGTAAAAGCAACCTGTGTCACGTGCACCTCCTTCCAGACTTTAAAAAAACATTTGATATGCCCCACAGGAAGGCAGAAGCGAGGAGTCTTCCCTGAACCCTCCATGGACACCCCTTCCTATGCCCTCCCTGTAGACCCACACAACTCCCTTCTACTGCACCTCCCCCATCCCCCCCTCCACACAGACATCTCCCCCACAGGCAGAACCCTACCGAGACCAGGATCCCCCTTGCCCTCTTTTACATACAGACTGTCCACCCCCCCCCCCAATACATATATAAAACATTACACGCACGCCCACAAGTCCCCTGCTCTCAAACCTTACATCTGACCCATAGCTCATATACCCACTAATTCCTACTGTCCTAGGTAGCTCACGTCCTACATAAAAAAAAACCTTGGACCCACATATGTTTTTACCCTGACATCCACCCAAACACAGATACCCCTCAATTTCCCCCTGCTCGGTGACAAGCGCTGAAGGGGGACCTGCTCTCGGCCCCCACTACCTTGGGAAAGAGGGCGTTGTAGGATTTCACACAAGGTCCATTCGATCCTAGCTAGGGGGTTTGGCACAGAAGCAAAGCCTTTAATCTGAAGACCAGAGCACAGCATATTAAAATGAGTAGGAATGAGTCTATTAGCTATTCAGCCCCAATACAGAAGACTAAGGCGAGCACAAGCGCCTGAACTTGGAAGGCCAGGTCTCAGGAAGCGTAGAAACTGCTGCAGAAGAATGAGCTAACTTAATTAAGGATTTAATGCAGTTTATAAATGGTACCCACACTTATTTTTCTGCTTGGACCTGTGCACAGAAGTGTCGATCACCGTTCTGTCTTAAAGGCGTGGGTACCTACACGGGGTGGCGCTTGGGGGGAGGTCCCCCGGTAGTACACAGTGCAGAACTTCAGGCGTGCTGTTTTAGGACGGGCAGGTGTCAGAAATGTGGGTTAGCAAATGCTACATTTTTCCATGGTATGTGGCAGTATAGATGTATTAAAGCATTCTGTTCAGCTCTTTCCAATTTTTTTTGCAATTGGTGCTGGGACACTGAGTAGTTCTTACCTTTGAAAGAGCAATGTTCAGCTCCACGAGTTTGTGGGGAATTGGCACAACGGGGGAGAAAAACTATTTTTAAGCAAATCCTGCGTCCTGGGGTGGAAGTGTATTCTCAACCACTGGGTGTCGGATTGTCCTCCCTCCTCCTGGTACTGGAGGAACAAGCGTCATGAGCTCATGCTGTGGGAGTCTCGAGGAGCAGAGATTCCTTGCGGTGTGTGTGTGTGGGGGGGCCCATATCTGAATCAGATTTCTCCAATGGCACGCAGCCAAGTCTTAAAAAGATTTTTCACTGGGGTGCTGATGGCGACCAGACGGTGCACACAGGGGGCGGGGGGCTGGGGTAGAAGTGGGATTTTAAGCACTTAGGGTTAGGAAAGGGGGGGGGGGTCTACACAGCTATATTAGTCTTTCTCTTGGGTTTGATTATTGGGCGTAAGGAGAGAGAGAGACGGCTTAGTGTTGTATTCGGCTGGGATTTTTAATGTTATAAGGAGTTCAACTTTGTGGTCATATCTTATGGGGTTCTCCGTTACATTTTGAGATGAAAAAACAAAAAAAAAAACAAAAAAGGAGGATGTGTGGGAGGGGGGGGGGGGGGGGGTGGCAGTTGGGGAAGATTGCTTGAGATTGTTTGCTAACATTTGTTATCTTGCCTTTTAATTCTACTTGCTGTCTTTTATAGCTGGATATCCTGCACATTCCATAGTGAACTTTCATGAGATTTGTTTGACATCAATAAAGTTAAAACCCGGGAGGGGGGCCAAAAGGTTTGGGCAAGGAGGGGGAAAAATTGTTAAAATTTTGATGATGGAATTTATCACCTTGTTTTTACCAAGTATGTTTTGATATAATTCGTTATATATGGATCAATAAAAATTGTTGAAACATAAAAACTTACTACTACTTAACATTTCTAGAGCGCTATTAGGGTTACGCAGCGCTGTACAGCCCACCTCTTTAACATTGCTTTTGACTCGTAACCACTCACCTCCACCTACCCTCCTCTCTTCCTTCCTGTACACATTAATTGATTTGATTACTTTATTTTTTGTCTATTAGATTGTAAGCTCTTTGAGCAGGGACTGTCTTTCTTCTATGTTTGTGCAGCGCTGCGTACGCCTTGTAGCGCTACAGAAATGCTAAATAGTAGTAGTAGTAGTCTCTTGTAACCAGAGCTAATATTGTGATGTCATAATGCCTCAGTCCACCAATAAGAGCCAACCTCATCAGTGATGTCACAATGGCTTGATTGTCCTATACTTGGCTCACTTTTATTACATAGCTCTTTGAGCAGGGACTGTCTTTCTTCTATGTTTGTGCAGCGCTGCGTACGCCTTGTAGCGCTATAGAAATGCTAAATAGTAGTAGTAATAGTACAGTTTAACAAAGGACAGCCCCTACTCAAAGGAGCTTACAATCTAAAGGACGAAATGTCAAGTTGGGGCAGTCTAGATTTCCTGAGTAGAGGTGTAATGGTTAGGTGCCGAAGGCGACATTGAAGAGGTGGGCTTTGAGCAAGGATTTGAAGATGGGCAGGGAGGGGGGGCCTGGTGTATGGGCTTCCTTCTGCTTGAGAGACAAAACCAGCACTTAAAATGTCGAAAGTCTGATAAAACCTGCCACACAGCCCCAGACCTGGCAAAAAATGTTTTGCATTGCGTGCATATCAGAAGTGGGTGGAATACTCACGGCCTTACACAGAATACGTTAAATCAGCTTATCATACATTTTAATGCAACCTGTGCAGTGTCTTCCTGCATTATTCCACTCTGCATAACCTGCCCCAGCCCCTCTATGGGTGGCGAGGTTTACAGATCCTCACCTTATAAACGCAATCGACTGTGCAGTGTGTATATAGATAGAAACCAAGGTTCAAACATCAAAATATGGCCACATCAAAAGCTTAAGAACAGTTTAAAACAGTTTCAGCAAGCATGACTCGACAATAAAAATCAGTAAGGGAGGGGGGGTGGGGGGGTTCATGCTGACTGTGCATTTGTCTGCACTATGCGCAAGGCCAACTAAGAACACGATTCAACACAAATCACTCGTGCAAGGAATTAAACCATGTGTGACGTGTACTTGAACCAGCCATGTTCTGCTTCCCTGGCAGGCCAGGTTTTGCCTCAGGAACGCTCTCAAAAGGCCTTTTTATTGGAAAAGCTGGCAACAGGGTCCTTTGTGAAGCAGCCGGGTCAGGAGGTGAAAGCCATCGATGCTTAGCCTGCAATTTACACGATGTGCTTAATATGGAAAGTTGAGGCTTGGCAGCAGCCTCAAAATCTGGGTTTGGAGAAAGTTTAAACAAAAAAAACTCAGAAACCATTGAACTTTAGAAGCCCTAAAAAGAACTGGGGCGAAGAGGGAAAAAAGGTACAGAATCCTCTGAAGGCCGACAAGAAATTAAATACTTTTTGCACATTGTTCACAGCGAGAGTAGGAAAATTTTCATCTAAGGGCTGAGAGACTGGGCTTTGCTACATTTAACACTCAATATTTTGTGGATTCAAGCTCTAGAAATCACCTACAGCTGCCAAATGGCTCTACTTTTTTTTTGAGTGTGTGTGTGTGTGGGGGGGGGGGGGGGGGGGGGGGGTGGGGGTTAGGCTTAGGGCAAGTTTTTACTGCCCACACAGACTTCAAATTCAAAAACTAGAAGTCCATGTATGCAATAAAGGTAAAAATCTGGATTTGGGGGGGGGGGGGGGGGGGGCCTCAGAAACTACCAAGTGAATACCTTGATGTCTGCTTTCTGTTTACTGATATTGTTCCATGGTGGCAAAGTGTCACTCACAGCTTCAGTCCATGACTATAGTCTCACTGTGTCCTCACCAGCGAAGGGCAGGCCAGGGAACGACAGATATGTTGTATAAAATAACAGCACCCTGATGCAAGCAGGATACACTACAACCTCCTTTTTGGTTTCATTCATAGAATCAGCAGATGGGAGGTAAGAGGGCTGTGGATAGTTCGTTCCCTGTCCAGGTCCAGAAATTGAGCCCAGGTCTTCTGCATGGTGGTGAGCAGCCATGCCATGAACCAGGCTGGCCAATCCAAACCATTTTTTTTTGTTACATTTGTACCCCGCGCTTTCCCACTCATGGCAGGCTCAATGCGGCTTACATGGGGCAATGGAGGGTTAAGTGACTTGCCCAGAGTCACAAGGAGCTGCCTGTGAAGTGGGAATTGAACTCAGTTCCTCAGGACCAAAGTCCACCACCCTAACCACTAGGCCACTCCTCCACTACTATGAGCAGACAGACCCCACATCTGTTTTAATCATTCCCACATCCCTGTGACGGGGTCTACAGAACACTGCCCCTCTCTCTCCCTTAGGGAAAAGTCTCTCCAATATCCAGGGCCACCTTAAGATCCTTCTATAACTAACCAGGGCCACGGCAGGAAGTGAGCCAGGCTGGGCAGAGTTGAGACCAGGGGAGTTTAAAAGGGAAGGACCAGGCAGAGGTTACAGAGAGAGTGAGCCCAGAGGAGAAAGAGACCCCCCCCCCCCACCCCAGTGTATGCCTTACATACAGACATCCCAATGTTGTGACTGGGCTGAAGTAAGCCCTTGCTGCTATTTGAAGTATGCTGGAGGTCTGGCCAGAGGCAAACCCGACAAGTAAATATTTTATTTAGATTTTGCTCACACCTCTTTCAGTGGTAGCTCAAGGTGAGTTGTATTCACTTGCACTAGGCATTTCCCCATATCTGGAGGGCTCACAATCTAAGGTTTGTACCTGAGGCAATGGACAGTTAAGTGACTTGCCCAAGATCACAAGGAGGAGCAGTGGGATTTGAACCGGCCAACTCTGGATGTCAAGACTGGTGCTCTAACCACTAGGCCGCTCCTCCACTCCATACAAATAACTGAACGGCTGTGTTTGGGACATGGGCAACCCCACAGCAGAGGACTGTGTTTGAGACTACGGCCAGAGGCGGCTTACTGCTGTTTGCTGAACCCACCAAGGTTTTCCCTTTCTAGGCCTCAGGCTCTGAAGAAAACAGGCTCGGGATTTCTGTTTTATAAATACCTATTTTGCATTTGACCTTTTTGTGACAATAACTCAACCCCCCTCATGGTCACACACTCTCCAATCCCTTGTGTGTTCTTTTTCTTGAACAGATTGTAAGTTCTGTTGAGCAGGGACCGTCTCACATGTGTTGCGTACAGCACTGTGTACATCTTGAAGCACTACAGAAATTACCAAGGGGTAACAGTCAGCGGTTTATTGGCCCATCGAAGGCATTATTGCTGGATATTCAACGTCGGGCCATGTCCAGGAACTGCAATTGGATATCCAGGCATACATGGCCAGCTAACACTTATGCGGTTAAGTGTAATATTTGGTACTTAACTGCAGGTGCTACTTATGTGGTTCAGTACGGACCCTGCCCCCAGACCGCCCACAAATGAGCCGATTTTAGCTCAGGCACTAATTGTGAATATTTAGTGGCTGTATCTGGTTTCTGCTGAAGAATATTTGCAGCTAGCCCCAGACGAACAGTTTGGAGCCTCTCCCGACAGTTTACATCACTTTGAATATTGACCACCCCCCCTCCCCCCGCCCAAAGTCTTCAAAGAACTTACAACAACGGCTTCCCAACTTTTCCCCACACCCAAGTGGAAAAACAAATCAGTGTCACCATGGCACAAAAGGAATCTCTTTGGACTTCAGTTTCCATAAAGATAAGCAAAAATGGTCAGCTACAACCTTGGGACAACTGACCACTTGAATGCAATACTTACAAACCCTCCCCCTTCTGTTGCACAGTCATCTAAAAGAATGGGATGGACACAGCCCCAAACTGTTTTGGTTACATCTCACATAGTAAATGAAGGTCCATCCAGTCTGCCCAACAAGATAAACTCATTTTACATGATATGTGATGCTTTATACCAGAGTTTGATTTGTCCTTGCCATTCTCAGGGCGCAGACCGTAGAAGTCTGCCCAGCACTGTTCTTGTACTAAACGTTCTGAAGATTCTGGAATCCTAAAGTTACAAGATTCCGGAATCCCAATTAGTAGCAACATTCCATGTAGAACCCCAAAGAGTAACATAGTAAATGACGGCAGGTAAAGACCTTACGGTCCATCCAGTCTGCCCAACAAGATAAACTCATTTTACATGGTATGTGATTTATCCTTGCCTTTCTCAGGGCGTAGACTGTAGAAGTCTGCCCAGCACTGGTTTTGCTTCACAATTACCGGCGTTGCTACCCAATCTCCGCTAAGATTCCGTGGACCCATTCCTTTGTGTTTAAATGGAATGGGAGTTATGAAGAGATTCACCCAAGGCAGTGTACAGTATTCTCCTATGCCCAGGCCTCAATGTCTCTTGGAATACAGTTTTAAGTGTCATACCTCACCAAAAGATGCAAATCCTTTCCCTCCCCTCGTTTCCTAGTGAACCCCTCCCATCTTCATAAAAAGGATGACAGCACAGGGTTCCTTATCTTTGCACAGGCAGTGCTGACAAGTCAAAAGTGCATCTGAAGCCCAATGATGCTGAGTAGCCCAGGGCAATAAACTTGCTTAACAGCTACTTAAACCATGATACTCCCAGATAGGCAAGAGATAAACCCATGAGCACAGCTTTGACTCTAGCGCTCCAAGCCCACCCCAGTACCATGCAGTGAAGAAGACTACGGACTCAGCACTAGTAAGGCCAACTTGGCCAGGTGACAAGTCAATAGCCCTAGAGGTGCCCCAACCATTAGGTTATCACTAGACGGTTGCCTAGGGCAGTAGCTTCTTGGTGATGGAGACGGCAGCAAATCCAAGTATGATGTCCCAACTATGAATGATTTGATTTACATTAAATCGAACTCTTGGGGGCAGAAGCAAGAGAAAGGCCTGAAATTTAGTGGGGGGGGGGGGGGGGGGGAAGAGGGGGTAAATAAGGCCAAAGGCTTGCCTAGGGTGCCCAATACTCTTGCCCAACGGTTGAGCCAACTTTGAATAGCCTCAACTCCCACAACAGGGGATACACAGCCCAAAATGGGAACCAGAAACCAAGGTCTTCCCTCTCATGATGAAGTCATCGCCCAGCAGCTGTATTCAGTTCAAACTTCTCTTACTGACCTTTAAATGCATCCAATCTGTGACCCCTCGTTACCTCTCCTCTCTCATTTCTCCCTACATTCCTCCCCGTGAATTCCGCTCTCTGAGCAAGTCTCTCTTGTCGTCCCCCTTCTCCTCCGCCAACTCCAGACTTCGTTCCTTTTGTCTCGCAGCACCTTATGCCTGGAACCGTCTTCCCGAACCCATATGTCTTAACTCCATCTCTACCCGTTTTTAAATCTATGCTGAAGGCTCACCTTTTCACGACTGCCTTTGGCTCCTAGCCTCTACTCATTGCCCTCCTCCTCCCCTGTTCCTCTTTACCCTGTAATTCCCTTGCCCGTAGTGTCTTGTCTGTCTGTTTTACCTAGATTGTAAGCTCTTTGAGCAGGGACTGTCTCTCTATGTCAAATGTTCAGCACTGCGTGCGTCTGCTAGCGCTATATAAATGCTATTAGTAGTAGTAGTAGTAGCAGCCCGTCTCAAGCATATATCACCCGGTTTGTCCCTGTGTCCAAGATCACGGCAGTAATTCCAGGCACGCACCCAGGGTCTCATTACATCAGCACGCCGCTGCTGGCACACAGGCTTTCCAGACAACACATGATTTTCTCCCCAAAGCATGTTTTGAAAGTGTCTTATCTTCAGACTTCATAAAAAAAGTGCAGGGCTTCCCTGTTCAGATGCTGAAAGGCGTGAAAACAGTTATGCAAGAGCCTTAAAATAAATATTCATGTACACAGCCAATTCTGGTACCAGGGTGTTGAAATCTCGTTTCAGTGAAATCTGCAGCAGGGTTATGTGCTACGTGGTCAAGCCAGGCACTAAGGGTTTATTGAAGTCACGGGATCAGCTTTTCAAATTCTTTCCTGCTCGTTGGATGAGAAAAAAAAAAAAAAAAAAAAAGTCATGCAGAAGCCTCAATCCTACATTATAAAAGCCGATTTCCATCTTGTCGTATAGCTGTGTGTTAAAAAGCAGACGGCGAGCTCCTCCCTCAAGTCGCCAACTGGAGGTCCCACACATGCCAACATAGTTAAACTGAGGGCACCATTATATTAGCCCTCCCACCCCCACTGCCCAACCACCGCAAAAGCGCTTCTGTTAGGAAAGCTCCTGAACACCCTCCTCCACCCATTAAGGGCGTAATTCCCAAAAGGTCAGCTAAATGTTAAGCATTTTATTTATCTACAATATCTACCATTCAAAGCGGAATAGAAAATAAACTCATTAAAAAAAAAAAAAAAACCCCAAAAACGACGATCGTATAATAGACAGGTCTCCTGTTCAGAGTCCTTTACATTTCAGTGACCAACCACTCTCTCAATTCCTATTCAGCACTGCAATGCTCAGAGAAAAAAAGCCACACTGGGAAAGATGCTGCACTCTGAACAGCGAGTGCGTGTGCCAGCGCCGTTGTAGGCCTGAGCGCTTCAGCCAAAACAGCTGGTGTAAATGCCCGCACTTGACTGTCAGCAGCATACAAGTTGTTGTGAGCGATAGGGGGCACTCTGCACATTATAGAAAGAACATAAGAGCAGCCATACTGGGTCATACCAATGGTCCTTCTAAGCCCAGTATCCAGTTTTGCAAACAGTGGCCAAGCCAGGTCACAAGTACCTGGCAGAAACCCAAATTGTGGCAACATTCCATGTAGAACCCCAAAGAATACCAAGATTCTAGAATCCTAGAGAGTGACAAGATTCCATGCAGAATCTCAAAGAGTAGCAACATTCCATGTAGGACCCCTAAGAATAGCAAGATTCTGGAAACCTAAAGAGTGACAAGATTCCATGCAGAATCTCAAGAGTAGCAACATTCCATATAGGACCCCTAAGAAAACCAAGATTCTGGAAACCTAAAGAGTGATAAGATTCCATGCAGAATCTCAGAGTAGCAGCATTCCATACTACAAATCCCAGGGCAAGCAGTTGCTTCCCATGTCAATAGCAGACTATGGACTTTTCCTCCAGGAATTTGCACTAACCGCTGTTACCACATCCTCCAGCAAACAGCTTCAGAGTAACTATTCGTTGAGTGAAAAAATATTTCATCCAATTTGTTTTAAAAGTATTTCCATGTAACTTCTAGCCTTTGTAATTTTGGAATGAGTAAAAAATTGATTTACTTCTACTCGTTCTACACCACTCAGGATTTTGTAGACCTCATCTCCCCTTACCTGTCTCTTTTCCAAGCTGAAAAGCCCTAACCTCTTTGGTCTTTCCTCATATGAGAGGAGTTCCATCCCCTTTATCATTTTGGTCGCTCTTCTTTGAGCCTTTTCTAATTCCGTTATATCATTTTTTTTTTTAGATACGGTGACCAGAACTGAACGCAATAGTCAAGGTGAGGTTGCACCATGGAGCGGATACAGAGGCATTATAGTGTTTCGGTCTTATTCACCATCCTTTCCTAATAATTCCTAGCATCCTGTTTGCTTTTTTGGCCGCCTCTGCATGCTGAGAAGATTTCAGCGTATTTATCACGTCCGACGTGCCCCGTACAAGCCCAACCCCCCCCCCCTTTTTGAAGTGCCAATTAGCAGCTTGTTAGCTAAAGTTACACGCACAATGGCCTCTGTTCTGTAACTTGCATGTGCAACTTTGCGCACTAGGTCTGTAGAATTAGGGAGCAAATGGGTAACATGGCCAACAGAACTAATGCAACTTCCCCTCGTGCCAGCCCCCCCCCCCCCCACCACACCCTTGCTCCTGTCAAACAGCCAGCAGCTTACCCAGCAGATACTGTAATCCCCTCCCCCCTGCATCAACTCACTGACCTGGCCGAGGCTGGATGCTCATCCCAGCTGTTTACGGACGTGGCCCCTGGAAACAACAAATTCGCTGCTGCTACCTTAAGCTGCTTTCCAAGGGCCACATACTTGGGATGAGTGCCTAGCCTCAGCCAGGTCAGTCGCAGCTGATGCAGGATATGGCGCTGACTTTTTGACAGGAGCGAAAGCTCAGCTCAGAAGGCAGCACTGGGAACCTAGATGAACAGAAGCAGTGAACCGTTGTGGAAACCAGAAGAAACCTGTTGTCCAACTTTGAAGGAGGAGGAGGAGGAAAAGAGCAATGGTGTACCCTGGAGGCAAGGGGAGAGCGAGTGGTGGAATCCGAACGTGCGTTCAGGGATCTTAAGTCTTCATTGCTCCAGCACTGGAAGTCTAGTAAATTCATAAAAGAGAGACTTTCAGCTGATTTAACATAAAATTTTCAGAGTTCAACACACAAAAGGACCACCCGTGGGAACATCTGTGATCACGTCAGCAGAGACACCCCTGTGTGGTCTAGAGAGCATTTTAAAACCGTTGTAAGCTGTACCTGGCAAGAGAGAGAATGCACACAGAAGTGAAGACAGCTCTCATTTTTCACTTTCCCTTTTGCTGGCACAGATCTCAAAAAAGGATCCACCAGCCCACAACCAAAGGAAAAAAGTGAAACATCTTAACCTCAGCGAGGACTTTGCCCCTGCCTCAAAAGTTGACAACTCTTCTTTTTTTTAAAGATGAAAAATAGGGGCAAAGTTCAAAACTAAAAACCGCAGGAGCAGTAGCAATAAAAAGATCCCTGTGGAGACTGGCACGCATGCAGAAGAGGGAGGAGGGAGGACAGAGCCCTTAGCAGACCGGAAGGCAAGGAATCTGTTAATATTTCATCAGGTCAGGGATCTCCACTGCGTCTAGGTGCAGCCCTGAGGGGTTGAGGCCTCTGTGCTCCAATCTAGGGGCATCTGTGGGGGGTGGGGGGGAATCGTGGTTTTAAAACTGGTTCACCTGCATTGGACGCATCTAAGGAAAGACCCACTTTTTTCATTAAGTGCCATATGAAGAGATTCTTCTGCTAATATTATACAGAACACAAGCAGGACAAGCTTGCACATCGCCCTTTATTTTCAGGGCTGCGCGAGGGCGCTCAGGCCTAAAGTTACGACATTCACTGCCAAAAGCCTTGAAAATGACGTACGACCCCCTAAACTTCCGGAAATCGCTAAAAACTAACCTGTTTAAAAAGGCATACCCTACCGATCCAACCTAAATGCCTGATCTCTGCAACACAACAAAACTAAAGTATGTAATGGACATGAACTCAACTCTTCCGTTCTACGATTCCCTAGTGTGGCTGTACCCCACATGAACTTTATCTTACCACATCACTTTGTATTGGTTTACACCGGAGTCTGCAAACGCCTCTCCGGTACTATGTAAGCCACACTGAGCCTGCAAATAGGTGGGGAAATGTGAGATACAAATATAACAAACAAATATTTTTAACTGGGGCTCGCCCTCTTCGGCCTGCAAGTTTCTCCCATCAGGTCTTTAAATTAAGGGGCAGAGCTAAGGGCCCATGAAAGTTTCCTCTGGAAAAAAAAACAAAAAACACAACTTAAAATGCACTTACATCTGTGAACACTATTTCGACAAGTGGCCAATTGGGGTAAAATTGCATATGCGTGCGTGCGTGCGTGTTTTCAAAATACACACATACAATTTACTTCCAATCTGAAAACGCACCTCTGGAAGCATGTCCAATCCAGAACGTACGGCTTCCAGTTAGAAGCCAACATGTGCGCCATAATGCACCAGGAGGGGAGAGAGATTTACCTGGGCAGACAGCCCCAGTTGAAAGAGTGGCAGGGATGCTGCAAATCCCCCAGCTACAAGAGGACAGGCTGCGACGGACCAGAACCATTTTTGGGCTTAGTCAGAGGACGCTCCAGAGAGAGAGAGAGAGACATGCCACGTTCGCCTGCCTCTATTATTATTATTTTTTTATTTGTACCCCGCACTTTTTCCCACTCATGGCAGTGCTCAATGCGGCTTACATGGGGCAATGGAGGGTTAAGTGACTTAAGTCGGCCCTTGCAGATCACCAATGTGGCCGCGCAGGCTTCTGCTTCTGTGAGTCTGACGTCCTGCACGTACGTGCAGGACGTCAGACTCGCAGAAACAGAAGCCTGCGCAGCCTTCTACATGGAATGTTGCTAGTGGAATAGCAACATTCCATGTAGAATGTCCAATAGTAGCAACATTCCATGTAGAATCTCCAATAGTATCTATTTTATTTTTGTTACATTTGTACCCTGCGCTTTCCCACTCATGGCAGGCTCAATGCGGCTTACATGGGGCAATGGAGGGTTAAGTGACTTGCCCAGAGTCACAAGGAGCTGCCTGTGCCTGAAGTGGGAATCGAACTCAGTTCCTCAGTTCCCCAGGACCAAAGTCCACCACCCTAACCACTAGGCCACTCCTCCACTGTTGCTACTATTGGAGATTCTACATGGAATGTTGCTATTCCACTAGCAACATTCCATGTAGAAGTCAGCCCTTGCAGATCACCAATGTGGCCGCGCAGGCTTCTGCTTCTGTGAGTCTGACGGACGTCAACGTATGTGCAGGACGTCAGACTCACAGAAACAGAAGCCTGCGCAGCCTTCTACATGGAATGTTGCTAGTGGAATAGCAATATTCCATGTAGAATCTCCAATAGTAGCAACATTCCATGTAGAATCTCCAATAGTATCTATTTTATTTTTGTTACATTTGTACCCTGCGCTTTCCCACTCATGGCAGGCTCAATGCGGCTTACATGGGGCAATGGAGGGTTAAGTGACTTGCCCAGAGTCACAAGGAGCTGCCTGTGCCCGAAGTGGGAATTGAACTCAGTTCCTCAGGACCAAAGTCCACCACCCTAACCACTAGGCCACTCCTCCACTCCACTTAGAAGCCAATATGTGCGCCTTAACGCACCGGGAGGGGGGAGAGATTTAACTGGGCAGACAGCCCCAGTTGAAAGTGGCAGGGATGCTGCAAATCCCCCACCTACAAGAGGAAAGGCTGCGACGGACCAGAACCATTTTTGGGCTTGGTCAGAGGACGCTCCAAAGAGAGAGACATGCCACGTTCGCCTGCCTCTACCAGAACAGATCCACTGCCCTACTGCACTCCTCGCCCCAGAGGCTCCTGGAGGGGTCATTTCTTGAGCTGTTCCCCGCCAGTTTCAGGACATCCACAACCAATATGCACTGCTTCCTTGGAATATAAATCTTATGCATATTCGTCACAGATATCCCGACTGGGTGTGTACAGAGAATCCCTTCCCCTCCTCTGTGGCACTGTGATAGCCTGGGCTGTACTCCGAGCCCACCGCCAACAGGTCCCCCCCAGCTGCCAGACAGATTTGCTGCTAGGAACTGGAGCGGAAAGAAGCAAAGTCAGCAGCACCTCCAACACTCCCCGTGGGTCCGATTATCATTAATTTGATAAAGCCTGAAACATTAATTAGTTCAAGCTGACTGATGCACTTCTGGTTAATAAGTTATAATTTTATCCTTGAGAACACTCACTTGCTCTGATAAAGTCTTAGGATTACCATTCTTTTTAGTAAACCTCACCTTTCTTAGTTCAGCTGTGTACCTTTGGGTTTGTGGGGTTTTTTTTTTTTTTTTAAATAGACACCGGAAAACTTAAGAGACCTTTTGAAAATGTGTTCCTTCCTGTTTGGCTGCGGACTGGAATGCCGATGGACAAGCTGTAAGGCAGCTCAGCTTCCACACGTGCAAATCATTACAATCCCAATCGCCTTATCTCACACGTCACCAAATGGCTATGTGTATGTCCCAAAACCAGTAATATTGGAAGCAAGGAGAGTGCCCCAAGTATGGAGCCTTAAAATTCTCCTTCCACAGAGAGGGGTTTCGTACCGTAACGAGGCTTCCCAAACCTTTTCTAGTGACTCCAGGCTGCTGGGCTTTCAAGAGAGACAATAAATATACCCATGAGATCTCCAAGCGCTATTTGTCTCAGAGACACGGCCAGTCGGGCTTCCAGGTGAGCTACAACAGCCCAGGAAGCCCTGCAACTAAATCGGAGGTTCTCAACCTAGTCCTCCGGGCATACCCAGCTAGTCATACCCACAACGAACAAGAGATTTGGATGCAAAAATCATTACGGACATCCTGAAAACCTGACTGGCTGGGTGAGCCCTGAGGACTGGGTTGAGAACCGCTGCACCAGAACACAGATCCACCGAGGAAAACCTGCACGGCTTCATCCTGCTCCCAGTGTCAAACAAGAGAGGGCAAAGATTATGTTAGCTCACACCAAAGGAAGTTATATTCAGGTACAGTACGTTATTTCTCTGTCCCCAAAGCAGTGTTTCCCAAGTCTGGTCCTGGAGTAGCCCTTGCCACGCAGGTTTTCAGGATACCCACAATGAATATGTGTAGGAGTGGAGGAGTGGCCTAGTGGTTAGGGTGGTGGACTTTGGTCCTGGGGAACTGAGGAACTGAGTTTGATTCCCACTTCAGGCACAGGCAGCTCCTTGTGACTCTGGGCAAGTCACTTAACCCTCCATTGCCCCATGGAAGCTGCATTGAGCGGGAAAGTGCGGAGTACAAATGTAAAAAAAAAAAATTGGCATGAAAAATAAATTTGCATATAATGGAGACATTGTATGCAAATCAAGTCCATGCTTAGTTACTACTACTAAACATTTCTAGAGCGCTACTAGGGTTACGCAGCGCTGTACAGTTTAACAAAAAGGACAGTCCCTGCTCAAAAGAGCTTACAATCTAATGGGCGAAGTGTCAAGTGGGGGCAGTCTAGATTTCCTGAATAGAGGTATGGTGGTTAGGTGCCGAAGGCGACATTGAAGAGGTGGACTTTGAGCAAGGCTTTGGGAGGGGGCTTGGGGTATGGGCTCAGGGAGTTCATTCCAGGCATGGGGTGAGGCGAGGCAGAAGGGGCGGAGCCTGGAGTTGGCGGTGGTGGAGAAGGGTACTGAGAGGAGGGATTTGTCTTGAGAGCGGAGGTTACGATATCCTGAAAACCTGACTGGCAAGGGGCACTCCAGGACCAGACTTGGGAAATACTGCCCCAGAGGGCTTAGGATCCCTCCACCCCCCCCCCCCCCACCCCCCCACACACAAAATTTGGTCCCATTCCCTTTTCTTTTGGAGAATTAATTTGCCCCAGAGGGACAAAACATTCAACCCTTATTTCCAACATCCATCAGGCTGGAAAGAGAGTGTGAATTCTATTATAGACGTGTTAAGCGTTGAAATATTTAATTTGAAAAAAACCCCACCTACAGTGGCCTACTGTAAGAACATTTACAGCATATGCATCAAATAATTTGTATTACTATACAACCCCTAAAGTCTCACAATATGAGTAGCCCAAAGTCGTTAAAGTAACATCTGAAAGGTCACATTCCTCATCTACTCACTGTGTACAGCTGTGCACTCAAACTGTCCTTTATAAAGATACTAGTAAAAAAGGTCCGTTTCTGTCACAAATGAAACGGGCGCTAGCAAGGTTTTCCTCGGCGTGTGTATGTTTGAGAGAGTGTATGTGAGAGTGACTGTGTGTGAGAGAGAGAGAGAGAATGTGAGAATGAGAGTGTGTGCAAGTGCGTATGTGAGACACAGTGTGAGAGAGAGAGAGAGTGTTTCACACAGATACAGTGTGTGCGAGAGAGTGTGTGAGAGACACAGACTCTCTGTGAGACTGAGTGTATGAGACCAAGATTTTGTGAGAGAGAGAGAGAGAGAGAGAGAGACATTGACTATGAGAGAGAGAGAGAGAGAGAGAGAGAGAGAGAGAGAGAGTGAAAAAGACATTGACTGTGAGAGAGAGAGTGTGTGTGTGACAGAGATACCTCCCCCCCCTCTCTGGTGTCAGGCCCTCCCTCCCTCTCTGGTGTCTGAGCGTTACTGTGCAGGACGCTGAGCTCTGGCTGTGCTTCAAGGAACTGACCAATCCTATTTAATAGAATGCACCTCCAACATTCTGAAGCCGAGAAACCTCGTGTGGTTGGTCACTTCTGCTTGTGACGAACCCGGAAGTACGTGATGTCAATTCAGGAGATGGATACAGAGAGCAGGAATGCCTCAGCCATGCAGTCAGCTTCAGAATGTTGGAGGTGTGTTTTATTATATAGGCTGAGTGTTCCCGAGACATCCAATACTCTTAAATAGTGTCTTGTCAATACAAGAACACAAGAAAAAAATACATGCTAAGACTGACACCCGCAGAGCCCAACCCGACTGTGGCCCAGTCCAAATCATTAGTATTCGGGAGATTCAAAAAAAAAAAAAAAAAAAAAAAAAGTCGATCTCTTTCTCATAGCTCATTTCAAAACTACAGCTCTCTCAAACCCTACCTGGCTAATACAAAGTTTAATGGATTTTTCCTCTACAACTGTCCCAAATCTTTTTTGTTAGTTCAGCGATTCCCAAACCTAGCCCTGGAGGCACCCCAGCCAGTCAGGTTTTCGGAATATCCACAATGAATATTCATGAGAGAGATCTGTATGCAGTGCATGTAAATCTCTCTCATGAATATTCATAGTGGATATCCTGAAAACCCGACTGGCTGGGGTGCCTCCAGGATCAGGTTTGGGAGCCACTGTGTTAGTTCCTTTGCAATGGACCTAATGATTGGAGCACTGGTCTTGCAACCCAGAGGTGGCCAGTTCAAATCCCACTGCTGCTCCTTGTGATCTTGGGCAAGTCACTTAACCCTCCATTGCCTCAGGTACAAACTTAGATTGTGAGCCCTCCTGGGACAGAGAAATATCCAGAGTACCTGAATGTAACTCACCTTGAGCTACTACTGAAAAAGGTGTGAGCAAAATCTAAATAAATAAATAAATATATGGAATGTTGCTACTATTGAAGATTCTACATGGAGTGTTGCCACTTCTTCAGATTCTGTTGCTACTATTTGAGATTCTACATGGAATATTGCTATAGTGGAGGAGTGGCCTAGTGGTTAGAGCACTGGTCTTGCAATCCAGAGGTGGCTGGTTCAAATCCCACTGCTGCTCCTTGTGATCTTGGGCAAGTCACTTAACCCTCCATTGCCTCAGGTACAAACTTAGATTGTGAGCCCTCCTGGGACAGAGAAATATCCAGAGTACCTGAATGTAACTCACCTTGAGCTGCTACTGAAAAAGGTGTGAGCAAAATCTAAATAAATAAATATATGGAATGTTGCTACTATTGAAGATTCTACATGGAGTGTTGCCACTTCTTCAGATTCTGTTGCTACTGTTTGAGATTCTACATGGAATATTGCTATAGTGGAGGAGTGGCCTAGTGGTTAGAGCACTGGTCTTGCAATCCAGAGGTGGCCAATTCAAATCTCACTGCTGCTCCTTGTGATCTTGGGCAAGTCACTTAACCCTCCATTGCCTCAGGTACAAAATTAGATTGTGAGCCCTCCTGGGACAGAGAAATATCCAGAGTACCTGAATATAACTCACCTTGAGCTACTAATATATGGAATGTTGCTACTATTGAAGATTCTACATGGAATGTTGCCACTTTTCGAGATTCTGGAATGTTGCTACTGTTTGAGATTCTACATGGAATGTTGCTAGTGGAGGAGTGGCCTAGTGGTTAGAGCACTGGTCTTGCAATCCAGAGGTGGCCAATTCAAATCCCACTGCTGCTCCTTGTGATCTTGGGCAAGTCACTTAACCCTCCATTGCCTCAGGCACAAACTTAGATTGTGAGCCCTCCTGGGACAGAGAAATATCCAGAGTACCTGAATGTAACTCACGTTGAGCTACTACTGAAAAAGGTGTGAGCATAATCTAAATAAATAAAGATTCTAGAATTCTAAAGAATAACAAGATTCCATGCAGAATTTCAAAGTGTAGCAACATTCCATGTAGAACCCCAAAGAGTAACAAGATTCTTTGGGGAGGACGAGTGGCCTAGTGGTTAGAGCACCAGTCACAATCCAGAGGTGGCCAGTTCAAATCCCACTGCTGCTCCTTGTGATCTTGGGAAGTCACTTAACCCTCCATTGCCTCAGGCACAAACTTAGATTGTGAGCCCTCCTGGGACAGAGAAATATCCAGAGTAGCTGAAGGTAACTCACCTGAAAAAGGTGTGAGCAAATCTAAATAAATGAAGTATCACTACTTCGAATGCGCTTTTCCCCAGGCCCTACCCTTTCTTCAGCCGTGAGCCTGGGGCGGGAGCTTGAGCTCAAGTTTGCAACACTGCTCCCTGTGGGCGCATTCAATCAGCTGTTTGGTTCCTGCTGCCAACACCAGCTTTATGGTTTTCTGATCTCAGAGGAGTCACTTTCCTCCTTCCCAGCTGCAAACACGCAAGACCATTCACACCCAGAACCTGCGAGACCCCCCCCCCCCCGAGAGCAATTTCTGCTCATAAGTCTCAATAAATGGGATTACATAATGCACAAACTTCTCCCTGTCTCCCCTCCCTCAAGCTAAAGAGATTTGGAAAATTATGTAAGAGAAGGACGGTGCGAGTAACAGCAAGGGAACCGTCAGTCGGCAGTGTATTCATGCCAACAAAATTCCTAAACAGAATTCTTAGGAACTGAGTGTTAAAAGGGCTTTAAAAAAAAAAAAAAAAGCACCATGAGGGACTCGAACAAGCCACAACACCCCTTCGAAGTTCAGAGCATGACAGGGTCCTTTGCTTGTGTGGAGCCCAGGCTGCAGCAGGGTGAGAAGCATTGGAGACGAATGCTTAACAGCGGATGGAACAGGGACCGAGTGTCTGAGAACAGGCCACCTTCTGCCCTTAAACAGCACTGAACGGGGCAGTACAAGCAGTAGCTCAGGGTGTGGCACATAGTAACATAGTAGACGACGGCAGAGAAAGACCTGTACAGTCCATCCAGTCTGCCCAACAAGATAAACTCGTATGTGTTACTTTATATGTATACCCGACCTTGATTTGCATCTGCCATTTTCAGGGCACAGACCGTAGAAGTCTGCCCAGCACTAGCCCCCCCCCCCCCCCCCCCCCCCCACCGGCTCAGCCACCCAATCTCGGCTAAGCTTCTGAGGATCCATTCCTTCTGAACACGCATTACCGTTTTCATCTCCACCACCTCCGGCGGGAGGGCATTCCAAGTAGCCACCACACTCTCCGTGAAAAAATACTTCCTGACTTGAGTATTTTTTTCACGTTCAAGTACAATAGGTATTTCCCTGACCCTGGAAGGCTTTACCATCTCCTTATACCTGATTGATTGGAGAATGACATGGGGGGGGGGGGGGGGGTTCTGTCTCCGTCCTCACCCCGTCCGCTCTGTCCTCATCTGCAGAAGCCTTGAGCACTTTTGTATTTAAATCTTTGTATTAAAGTATAAAAAAAGCAACAATATTCTGTGCAACTGTTGTGTATAAAGCAGCTATAATAAACCCTCCACCAGCACCACCCTCTACCTTTCCAACTAGAAAATGACACAGGGACAAAGTTTGTCCCGGTGGGCTCTGTCCCCGTGTCATTCTCTATGACTGATCCAAGGTCATAAACAGCCACAGCGGGGGTTCTGAACCCAGACTTTTCCCCCCAAGCCTCAAACTGCTGTTTTAACTATTAGGAGACGCCTCCAAAACTGAGCATCTGTAAAGATAACCAGAGGATTTTTATGACAAGAATGTATTCAGTCTTATTCTTTTCCGTTCGCCCACACCCATTCCCCTGGGATATAGCTGAAAACAAGGCGAGCATCTCAAAAAACTTCCCCACTCAACATTTAATATAGCACAAAAGACATGGACACTTATTTTGGGTCCTTAACGGCTGCAAAGCAGCCCACAGAAGTGGTCTTGGATTTCATGCCTGCCTGAGCCTCCTTCCTCTGCCTCCCGAGCCCAGCTGACACTCTTCCTTACCGGAGGAGTGAACGTAGGGCAGGATTAAAGCCTAGGCAAACCAGGCGTTTGCCTAGGGCCCAGAGGTTTAGGAGGGGCCCTCTTAGATGCGTTAATTCAGCGACTCTCTAGAAAAGAGCAGGAGGGAATGTGAGTCACTGTCCGGAGACCCGTCTGCTCCCCCACCCACTTGCGATCGATCTACTCAGCTACACGAGTTGGGAAGCAAAATTTCTGACCTGCTGCGTTTTCGTTTACAAACGTTCTACATGATGCCTCATTTGCGTTTCTATTACGATTCCCCCCCCCCCCCCTCAAAAAAACAAAAACAAAATATGCTTCACCCAGGGTCCAAAGAGTTAATCTGACCCCAAGGGAATCCTCTGTTCTGTCCTCCGACAGCCTCGCACTAGTTTATAACGTGATCCTAAAATGTGTGTAATGCTTTTACTGATATTCTCAGTTCTAAGGACTATCATTGCTGCACTTTCTCACTGCAAAGATACATGAGCAATGCACTGTGGGTAATGTAGTTCACAGGCAGTGCAACCACACTTGCTTGGCTGTGTAAGAACTGTTACCATTGGTTGTGAGGCTGCCCAGACCTCCTCTCTCTCTCTCTGCCAAGCTTGGCTCTTTTGTCTTCCTGCTATCATTTCCTGGTCATTCTCACTATCTCTGTCCTGGGAGGTCAGCCAGGTATGACCTTTCCCCCAATCGAGAGCCGTCCTCTAGGACCACCCCTTGCTACCCGGTGGCAGGCTCTGTCCCCATTGGTCTCTATCTGCTCCTCCCTGAGCTTGTGTGAAGCCTCAACACCTCTTTGTCCCTTCAGCCATGAGGCATTCCACTATCTTGCTAGAGACATGGAGCATGCACCATCTTATTCCATATAGCTCTGTCCTGCTGAAACTCCCTGTAACGAACCTGTTTTTTTTACCTTGAAAATATCTCCTCCTTAATGAGATATTGCACATTCCAGTCACCCAGCTTTGAACCATTTCTACCTGTCCAACTATCTTTCTCCCCTGCAATAAAGCTACCTCTCCTCAGATCTCCACCTCCAACAGCTCTCAGATGAAGGAGTCTCTGTGCCCTGGAGCAGCACCTCTGAACATCTTATCTATGATTAAATGATCTGTGATTTATTCAATAACAGACTTCATAAAAATGAGAGATTTCGGGTGATTGGTGTGCCAAGGTTATACTCCAAGATATTGGGGCCTCAAGTTATCAAGCCTCAAGAGTCTTGACATCCTCTGCAGAGACAAAATGCTTTTCGGGGGGGGGGGGGGGGGGGGGGGGAAGAGCACTCGCCCGATAACTTGGTATCTGCCAAACTTCACCCCAGCACAGGGGTCTGGAAGATTCTGTAGTGCTATCTGTATAGCACAGGAGTGGGCAGCTCAGTCTCGAGGATTGCAGGTTTTCAGGATTTCTCCAACGAATATGGACGAGATCTGTTTGCAGGCCCCGTCTCCATCGCATGCAAATAGATTTCAGAATTTCCCCAATGAGAACCCAAACAGGTTGCATCTTTGAATCCACAAATACCCGAGTAGTGGCTACTCATACCTGAAGAACGTACTTTACAGTATCAGGGGCCAGTAACAGGACATTCAGTGGCACCAACTATACAGCGCCAAAGAAAGAAATATTGGAAGAAGTATTCAGTGGCAATATCTGGACAGTACCAGGGGTGGTCTGTGTACGAAGCTGGAGATCAGCTATCTGAATACAGCTGCTAACTGGAGAAATTTATCCACAAGTTTACAGGAAGCCTGTGGCCTAGCAGGCCATTAGAGTGGGGGAGGGGTGAGGGAAGCAACAGGTAGGGGCTACAGCTCTTGTGGAAAAGGTCTGCTGAGTTCCACAAGAATTCAAGAACAACGCTTTAATTTAGACCCAATTTACCGCTCGGATGTGGCATTTACACTGGTTTCATGTACATCCAGATTAGAAGCACACATGCCACTGAGGAACACAAGAACCACAGCACGCAATGAGCAATTTTGCATAAACGCGACTGCAAGAGGATTGTGAAAAATTACAAGGAGGACCTTACGACACTGGGAGACTGGGCGTCTAAATGGCAGACGACGTTTAATGTGAGCAAGTGCAAAGTGATGCATGTGGGAAAGAGGAACCCGAATTATAGCTACATCATGCAAGGTTCCACGTTAGGAATCACAGACCAAGAAAGGGATCTAGGTGTCGTCGATGATACGTTGAAATCTTCTGCGGCTAAGAAAGCAAATAGAATGTTAGGTATTATTAGGAAAGGAATGGAAGACAAAAAAGAGGATGCTATAATGCCTTTGTATCGCTCCATGGTGCGACTGCACATCGAATATTGTGTTCAGTTCTGGTCACTGCATCTCAAAAGAGATATAGTGGAATTAAAAAAAGGTACAGAGAATGACAAAGGGGATGGGATGACTTCCCTATGAGGAAAGGCTGAAGCGTCTAGGGCTCTTCAGCTTGGAGAAAAGGCGGCTGAGGGGAGACATGATAGAGGTCTATTAAATAATGAGTGGAGTGGAACAGGTAGACGTGAATTGCTTGTTTACTCTTTCCAGAAATACTAGGACTAGGGTGCATGCAATGAGGCTACAAAGTAGTAAATTTAAAACAAAGGAGAAAAATTTCCTTCACTCAACGTGTAATTAAACTCTGGAATTCGTTGACAGAGAATCTGGTAAAGGCCGCTTATTGGGGTTTTAAAAAAACAAAACGTCTGGATGGCTTCCTAAAGGAAAAGTCCATAGACCATTATTAAAATGGATTTGGGGAAAATCCACTGTATTTATTTTAGTTACATTTGTACCCCGCGCTTTCCCACTCATGGCAGGCTCAATGCGGCTTACATGGGGCAATGGAGGGTTAAGTGACTTGCCCAGAGTCACAAGGAGCTGCCTGTGCCGGGAATCGAACTCAGTTCCTCAGAACCAAAGTCCACCACCCTAACCACTCCTCCACAGCATAAAATGTTTTGTACTTTTTTGGGATCTTGCCAGGTATTTGTGAGCTGAATTGGCCGCTGCTGGAAAAAGGATGTTGGTTTGATGGACCTTTGGTCTGTCCCAGTATGACAATACTTATGTACAGTAAATTGCGTGTCCCAGCCTATCATGTAATGAGAAAAGTCTTCTATGGAGATTAGGGGTGAACCGCATGAATGATTTTTGCATGTCCAACAGACTTCTGTACTGTAAAGAGAACAGGAGCCTTTTATGTATTAGATACACAAGTTCAGCAAGAGGATCTGTACGCTGCCCACGCCAGCACTGTGGCAAAGAGTTCTCAGCCCTGTGGTCAATGATCTCAGACTACAGCTTGCCTGTCTTCCAGTATCACTCACCCTCAATTATAAGGTTTTGTCCGGTAATGCGGAAGCCTCAGCTTCCAGGAACAGGATGTGTGGCCACCTTACTTATGACCACTGAGTGATGACCAACGTAATTCAGAAGCTGGCCAAGATCAATGTGTGTCTCCTGGTTTGAAGGACAAGGGCTGGAATGTTGGAGGAAAATACCAGTAGATGAGCCAGGGAGCCGTTTGATGACATTATCTTACTACATAGGAGGTTTCCCTGCCCCTTTTCGTCCATTCCTACTGTAGTATTCAACCAAAAAGATGAAAAAAATTAAACTACACATCTATGAACAACTGAAGGGGGTCCACAGATACAAAATTCCAAAGAGCAGCGTTAATTCACAGTTCCAAAACCAGAGGCCCAGTCACCCTTGTATAGGGAGGAGTAGCCTAGTGCCTAGTGGTTAGTTCAGTGGACTTTGATCCTGGGGAACTGGGTTCAATTCCCACTGCAGCTCCTTGTGACTCTGGGCAAGTCACTTAACCCTCCATTGCCCCTGGTACAAAATAAGTACCTGAATATATGTAAACCGCTTTGAATGCAGTTGCAAAACCCTCAGAAAAGCGGTGTATCAAGTCCCATTTCCCTTCAAAAGATTAGCTTTTAAGGCAGTCACACTGACTCCACTATGAGTCCTCTCCATCATTCACAGGTATACCCTACCTTACCTTCACCGTTTCCCTTATTACATGTCTCCTGGTCTACGATATTTCTTGTCCAAGTGTTACAAATAGAAATGTTGGTGGATGGCCAGGGTCAGAAGGCATACAAGCACTATCCAGTCACAAAATCCTTCAGAAAATCGACGTGTTAAATCAAAAAACCAACATGCCTTTATGGAAACCAGCAAAGCAAACCTCAGAATGATCCTGGAAGAGAATCAATGTACTTAAGAACAGTGCTGGGAAGACTTCTACAGTCTGTGTACTGAAAATGCCAAAGAAATCAGGATGAAGTCTACTTATTTTATACCTAATTCATTGTTGGTTTAATCATGAATTGCCGAGTGCAACTGTTGGGTAATTGCATGGACCATCCAGGTCCATATCTGCCATCTTATTAAATTACAGCAACACAAACTACTGTACAAAAAGGTGGGGTGGGGGGGGCATTAATGGAGTAGGTCACTAATCGCCAAACCTATTCAGCAGACATCTCCATGCCAACAAGCAGCTTAACCTGTGGTCGGACATTCATTTCTCCCCTTCCTTTGAGAGAAGGTGCTCCAGTGCAACTCCCAATTCTACAAGTATTTCTTAAATTCAACAAGAAAGGGACAGAAGCTCTGGATTTCTCTACAGAGATGCCCATTCTCTCCGACTCTATAAATCTACAGTTAACACAGGTACCCAATTCTGCCTGGCAAGTCCCTAGTGCAGGTTATTTGAATCCAAGAACCCCAAAACTTGATTTAAGGAATTAAGGGCCATTTTGAAGGCTTTGAAGGCGACGAAACAGTGTGACAAGGCGGGTGGCAGTAGCTAGAAGGTTGTTAGGCTGTATAAAGAGAGGTTTGACCAGCAGAAGAAAGGGGGTGTTGATGCCCCTGTATAAGTCGTTGGTGAGGCCCCACCTGGAGTATTGTGTTCAGTTTTGGAGGCCGTATCTTGTTAAGGATGTAAAAAGAATTGAAGCGGTGCAAAGAAAAGCTACGAGAATGGTATGGGATTTGCGTTACAAGACGTATGAGGAGAGACTTGCTGAACTAAACATGTATACTCTGGAGGAAAGGAGAAACAGGGGTGATATGACACAGCCGTTCAAATATTTGAAAGGTATTAATCCGCAAACGAATCTTTTCCGGAGATGGGAAGGTGGTAGAACGAGAGGACATGAAATGAGATTGAAGGGGGGCAGACTCAAGAAAAATGTCAGGAAGTATTTTTTCACGGAGAGAGTAGTGGATGCTTGGAATGCCCTCCCGCGGGAGGTGGTGGAAATGAAAACGGTAACGGAATTCAAACATGCGTGGGATAAGCATAAAGGAATCCTGTGCCGAAGGAATGGATCCTCAGGAGCTTAGTCAAGATCAGGAGGCAGACTTATACGGTCTGTGCCTGTGCCAGAGCCGGTGGTTGGGAGGCGGGGATAGTGCTGGGCAGACTTATACGGTCTGTGCCCTGAAGAGCACAGGTACAAATCAAAGTAGGGTATACACAAAAAGCAGCAAATATGAGTTATCTTGTTGGGCAGACTGGATGGACCGTGCAGGTCTTTTTCTGCCGTCATCTACTATGTTACTATGTTTACTAAGGTGGTTTATGGTTTAATACTTGCTAAAACTGCCATAACAAACTGTTAAATCTCAGTCAACAGTGTACAATCTAAACCAAAACGGAAGGAACTACAAAACCTCAAGACAAGAAAGAGGTCAACACTCGTACAGTAACTCACAAACCAATTCAAGTAGTGGAAAAAAAAGGCGGAGAAGATTTAGCAAAACAAGAAAGGAGGAAGAGGAACCACAGGGTTGAAAACAGCGAAAAAAACCCCAGACCTAGTCTAAAGAGAAGGTCCAAGTCTTTTGCAAAAGTTCTTCAGCGATTGATCAGCACGAATAGGAAGGGAGAGGCAAAGTAGAAAGCGCAAGGCCTAGCAGACACTCAAGCTGCACATCTAGAACCAAGAAGGAATAGCCAAAAGTCATTAATGTGCTACGAAATGGGGTCAGCGTGTGGGAAAGTGCCACATTAGGATGCACCAAGCCCTTTCTAGCATATCCATAAAACAGGGCATTTGATTTTATTTGCAGGTCGTGTGCTAATGTCGTCATTGCTTGCGTGACAACTGCTAAGACAGTGCTTTAAGCACTTATTGCCTTGTATTTAGGAGGCATTAAGAGCTCCTAGCTAGCACGTGCTCATATGAACGTACCACTTGAATATTATTATTGTTACATTTGCATCCCGCATTTTCCCATCTATTTGTAGGCTCAATGTAGCTTACATAGCACCGAAGAGGCGTTTGCAGACTCCGGTGAGAACAAATACAAAGTGATGTTATGGTAAGATAAAGTTCATGTGGGGTACAGCCACATTAGGGAATCGTACAACGGAAGAGCTGTGTTACGTCCATTACGTACTTTATTATTATTATTTATTGCATTTGTATCCCACATTTTCCCACCTATTTGCGGGCTCAGTGTGGCTTACAATACATTGTATTAATGGAAGTACAATTTGTTACAGCTCGATTGTGGTTACATTGTTATGCATTGAGTTTAAGACAGAGTCTACTGAAAGAAAAGTCCATTGAACATTATTACTTTTCTTTTTTGTTTGGGGGCGGGGGGGGGAGGGGGGGTTGCCGGGTTCTTGAAGCCTGGATTGGCCGCTGTTGGAGACAGAATGCTGGGCTTCATGGACTCTTGCCTTAATGAGACATTTGCATGCCAAAATTACAGTATTCTGTAAACTAAAACCTGGCACCCAGATTTGGGTGATGCAAGCACAACTTAATTAGCTAACAAGTCGTTTACCATCAATAATTGGATGAAAACAACCAATTACTGATGTTAACTGGCACCAATTAGTTTTGTTGTGTTGAAGATCAGACATTTATGTTGGATTGGTAGGGTTTGCCTTTTTAAACAAGTTAGTTTTTAGGGGTTTTTTCCGGAAGTTTAGGTGGTTGTACGTAGTAATGCGTTCTACAGTTGTGTGCTTATTTAGGAGAAACTGGATGCGTAAGTTCATTTGTATTTGAGGTCCTTTGCAGCTTGGGTAGTGCAGATTTTGGTACGTTCATGTTGATTCGGATGTGTTTCTAGGTGGTAGGCCGATCAAGTCTGTCATGTATCCCGGGGCTTCACCGTAGATAATTTTGTGAACCAGAGTGCAGATTTTGAAAGCTATGCGTTCTTTGATTGGGAGCCAGTGTAGTTTTTCGCGGAGGGGTTTTGCGCTTTCAAATCGCGTTTTTCCAAAGATAAGTCTAGCTGCAGTGTTTTGAGCGGTCTGAAGTTTCTTTGATGTTTGTTCTTTGCATCCCGCATGAATTCCACTGCAGTAGTCTAAATGGCTTAGTACCACTGATTATATCAGGTTGCGAAATGTTCCCCTCGGGGAAGAATTGTTTCACGCGTTTGAGCTTCCACACGGAGTGGAACATTTTCTTTGTTGTGGATGTCACTTGGCTCTCTAGTGTTAGGCTGCGGTCCAATGTAACACCGAGGATTTTCAGGCTGTCTTGAGATAGGGAGGGTGTAATCTGGGGTGTTGATAATTGTGGGGTTGTCCGCGTTGTGTCAGGATGAGAGGATGAGACAGTGTGTTTTTTCTTTGTTGAGTTTTAGTTGAAATGCATTTGCCCAAGAGTCCATGATGTTCAAGCTGATCTTGATTTCGTTAGTGATTAGGGCTTCTACACCCATTCTGTGTCCCCAACACGCTCCCTCCAAAAACAAATTAAAAAAATAAGTTAATGGTAGTACAAGATAGATGTTTAAGCAAAGCATCCATCCTGCACTACCAGAGAAACAAGATACTGCATGTGGCACGCTCTGTTTGCTTCAGGTGGTCAGTTGGTACATAAGTACTGCCATACTGGGAAAGACCAAAGGTCCATCGAGCCCAGCATCATGTTTCCAACAGTGGCCAATCCAGGTCACAAATGCCCGGCAAGATCCCAAATATGTACAAAACATTTTATACTGCTTATCCCAGAAACAGTGGATTTTCCCCAAGTCCATTTAATAACGGTCTATGGACTTTTCCTTTAGAAAGCCATCCAAACCTTTTTTAAACTCCGCTAAGCTAACCGTCTTTACCACATTCTCTGGCAATGAATTCCAGAGTTTAATTACACGTTGAGTGAAGAAAAATTTTCTCCGATTTGTTTTAAATTTACTACTTTGTAGCTTCATCGCATGCCCCCTAGTCCTAGTATTTTTGGAAAGTGTGAACAGACGCTTCACATCTACCCGTTCAACTCCACTCATTATTTTATAGACATCTATCATATCTCCCCTCAGCCGCCTTTTCTCCAAGCTGAAGAGCCCTAGCCACTTTAGCCTTTCCTCATAGGGAAGTCGTCCCATCCCCTTTATCATTTTCGTTGCCCTTCTCTGCACCTTTTCTAATTCCACTATATCTTTTTTGAGATGCGGCGACCAGAATTGAACACTATCGTTAGCTATTAATGAGCACATTATGGGGCCCTATTACTAAGGAGCGTAAGCGCCTATGCATACCCAACGCAATTGGAACTACCACCCGGCTACCACGTGCCCTGGGCAGTAATTCTATTTTTTTTTACGCGCAGCAGAAAATCTCTCTTTTTAATTTTCTACCGCATGGCGCTAACCGGGCTGTAATCTGCAGTATACGTGCATCAACGATTACCGACCCGGTTAACGAGCGAGACCTTACCACTAAGTCAATGGGTGGTGGTAAGGTGCCATGCCCAAAATGGATGCACATTGATTTTTGACACGCGTCCCATTTTCGGCAAAAAAAAAAAAAAAGAGCCTTTCTTGCAGGTGCGTTGTAAAACGTACCAGCGCACCTTAGAAAAAAAGGACCCCTATATGCACTGTGCAGATCTGGCCATCATACCAAAACCAAGGGCTGGCGAGAAGGTAGCGCCACCCACTGAAAAATAGGACTCCGAAAGGAGAACATAGAGGCAGCCTGCGGAATTGGGACAGGAAACTGAAAGGGACCGCTCCTACTGGCTGTTATTACAAAAACTTCAGAGAGAAACGTTCTGTGTTTAGGGTTTAACCAAAAGGTTAAAAACATGTTTGGTGTCAACATGCAAAAAAAAAAAAAAAAATTGCAGCATTTAGCAGAGACTGGCTTTTCACCCTGTCGTACCAGGCTCTCAGCTATTGTTCAAATGCAGTATCCTAATGGAGAGAGTAGTGGATGCTTGGAATGCCCTCCCGCGGGAAGTGGTGGAAATGAAAACGGTAACAGAATTCAAACACGCGTGGGATAAACAAAGGAATCCTGTTCAGAAGGAATGGATCCTAAGGAGCTTAGCCGAGATTGGGTGGCAGAGCCGGTGGCGGGAGGCGGGGATAGTGCTGGGCAGACTTATACGGTCTGTGCCCTGAAGAGGACAGGTACAAATCAAAGTAGGGTATACACAAAAAGTAGCACATATGAGTTTATCTTGTTGGACAGACTGGATGGACCATGCAGGTCTTTTTCTGCCGTCATTTACTATGTTACTAACAAGTCCCATGCCCTGTCCATGAGGTAAAACCAGCAGAATTTAAGAAGGGAGATCTCACTTTTTACAGCAAAGCAGGTTTAGGGCAAAAAACACCTACCACACTGCTGCTAAAGGTGGGCACAGCATTATCAAACAATAAAAAGATTCTGTGAAAAATTCAATTGACATGTGGAAAGGTGTTTAACCTATAGGAAGGGGTTGGCACATGAATGATTATGTCAAAAGTAAACCCAGCAAAAAAATATATATTGCATTAGTGGTAAAAACAAGAAGAAATGACCTCAAAGGGGAAAGACTGGAAAGCTACAGACAAAATGCTTGAATTCCTGATCTGGAACCTCTAATGGACTTAGAAACTGTAGCCATTATAGAAACATGGCTTAATGAGTCTCATGAAAGATATCTAGCTACAGTCTATTCAGGAGATATCCAGACGAGCCTTCGAATAAGGCCCCTGCCCACCACACGAGTTCTGCCCCTCCCCTCCTGGATTTTATTTATAAGACATAGGAAAGGCTTGCCATTGCATTCCTAAGGCATGGAGAGGTTAAATGAAGGTCACAAGGAACTGCCCTGGGATTTGAACCATTTAGGAGGAATAGGGAGGGCCACGAGGATCACTCCTGCCTAGGGACCTTCTAGATCAGTGTTTCCTAAGTCCAGTCCTGGAGTACCTCTGCCAGTCAGGTTTTCAGGATATCCCACAATGAGTTTTGCATGACCTCAATTTACATATACTGCCTCTATTATATGCAAATCTATCATGCATATTCATGGATATCCTGAAAACCTGACTGGCAAGGGGTACTCCAGGACCAGAACTTGGGAAACTGTTCCAGATCACCAAGGAACAAAAAAAAAAAAAAAAAAAGGTTACAGCCACTGGGGTGGGAGGGACTTTTACCACATCTTGAGAGCTTAAACTAAGGAGGGGCATAACTAGCAGGGTTTAAAAAAAAAAAAAAAAAAAAAAGAGACAAGAGGAGCAGCTACAAAGGTCAAAAATTTACATCGGGTGTGGATGCTGTTCAAAAATACCATCCTGGAAGCCCAGATAAATTCCATGTATTAAAAAAAAGGAGGAAAGGAAGGCCAAGTGACAGCCAGCATTGTTAAAGAGAGAGGTGAAGTAAGCTATTAGAGCTAAAAGAAAATCCTTCAGATTATGAAAGAAGAATCCCACTGAAAATAATAAGAAAGATCACAAGGAATGGCAAGTCAAATGCAAAGCAACTTTGAAAAGAAGACTGCACTGGAGGCAAAAAACATAGAAAAGCTTTAGATATATTAGAAGCAAGAAGCCAGTAAAATAATCAGTTGGACTGCTAGATGACTGAGGGATAAAAGGGGCAATCACTACTACTACTACTACTTAATATTTCTAAAGTGCTACTAGGGTTACGCAGCGCTGTACAATTTAACATAGAAGGACAGTCCCTGCTCAAAGAGCTTACAATCTAAAGGACACGTGAACAGTCAGTCCGATAGGGGCAGTCAAATTGGGGCAGTCTGCATTTCCTGAAAGAGTTAGGTGCCGAACGCAGGGAAGACAAGGCCATAGCGGAAAGATTAAATGAATTCTTTGCTTTGGTTCTCACCAAGGAATATGCGAGAGAGATACCAGTGCCAGAAATGATATTCAGTGACAAACTGAAGGGTAGCAAATCGCCTGGACCAGATGGTATACATCCCAGAGTACCGCTTGAATTGAAAAATGAACTTGCATATCTATTGTTAGTTAGTAATATCTTTAAAAATCAAGCATGGTACTGGAAGATTGGAGGGTGGCCAGCCAGTGTAATGCTGATTTTTAAAAAAAGGTTCCAGAGATGACCGGGAAGTTATAGACCGGTGAGTCCGACGTTGGTGTCTGGCAAAGTGGTAGAGATTATAAAAACAAAATTACAGGATCATATACATAACCATGTATTAATGAGAAAGCCAAAATGGATTTTGTGAAATCTTGCCTCACCAATTTATTACATTTCTTTGAAGGGCTGAACAAACGTGGATAAAAGTGAGCCCGTCGATAATTGTGTATCTGGATTGTCAAAAGGCATTTGGAAGTACCTCATGAAAGACTCTTGAGGAAATTAGAAAAAGTCATGGGATAGGATTAAGAACTGGTTAAAAAGGCAGAAAAACAAAAGAGTAGGGTTAAGTGGTCAGTATTCTCAATGGAGAAGGATATCCCTAGGGATCCGTGCTGGAACTGCTGCTTTAATTTGTAAATGATCTAGAGCTGGGAATAAACTAGTGAGGTAATTAAGTTTGCTGATGACACAAAGTCATTCAAAGTTGAGAATGTAGGTGTCATCGCTGATCCACCTACAGTGTGCAGTGGCAGCTAAGAAAGCAAATAAGAGTGTTCGATTAGGAAAGGAAAGCAAAACAAAAACAGAGAATGTTATATAATGCCTTTGTATCTCTCCATGGTGCAACTTCACCTCTAATACTGTGTGCAATTCTGCTCACCACATCTCAAAAAAAGATATAATGGAATTAGAAAAGACACAGAGAAGGGCAATAAAGAGGACAGGGTGACTTTCCCAAGAGACAAGGCTAAAAGCAGCTAGGGATCTTCAACTTGGAGAAGAGACAGCTGAGGGGAGATATGACAGAGGTCTATAAAATCCCGAGAGTAGTGGAATGGGTAAGCGTGAATTACTTTTTTTTCAAAAGCACAAGGGGGCACACAATGAAGCTACTACATAGTAAATTTTAAAACAAACTGGAGAAAATATTATTTCTTCACTCAATGTGTAATTAAAAAGTCAAATTCGTTGACAGAGAATGAAAGCAATTAGCTAAGCAGGGTTTTAAAAAGGCTTGGCTAATTTCCTAAAAGGAAAGTCCATAAGCCATTATTAAGATGGACTTAGGAAAAAAAAAACCACTTGTTTATTTCTAGGATAAACAGCAGAGTCTTTTACTGTTTTGGGATCTTGCCAGGTATGTGTGACCTGGATGGCCATTTTGGAAACAGGATACTGGGCTTGGACCTTCAGTCTGCCCCAGGATGACAACACTTTATGTTCTTATGTAACAGTGATGGAATTTAAAAAAAAAAAAAAAAAGGCCACGGGATAAACGCATAGGACCCCTATTATGGCATGCTCCCTGTCCGCTTCCGCATACAGTTTAAAGTTCTCTTACTGACCCTTAAATGCATCCACTCTGCAGCCCCCCATTACCTCTCCACTCTCGTCTCTCCCTACATTCCTCCCCGTGAACTCCGCTCACTGGACAAATCCCTCTTGTCGTCCCCCTTCTCCTCCACTGCTAACTCCAGGCTTCGTTCCTTTTCCCTCGCGGCACCTTATGCCTGGAATAGACTTCCTGGACCTATACGTCTAGCTCCATCTCTACCTGTTTTCAAATCTATGTTGAAAACCCACCTTTTCACCACTGCTTTTGGCTCCTAACCACTACTCAATTGCCCTATCCTTGTTCCTTCTCACCCAGTACTTCCCTCGCCCTTAATTGTCTTGTCTGCCTGTATTATTTAGATTGTAAGCTGTATTGAGCAGGGACTGTCTCTTTGTATCAGGTGTTCAGTGCTGCGTGCGTCTGGTAGCGCTATGCAAATGTTAATAATAATAACATTCCATGTAGAAGCCTGCCCTTGCAGATGAGCAACGCGGCCGCGCAGGCTTCTGTTTCTGTGAGTCTGACGTCCTGCACGTACGTGCAGGACGTCAGACTCACAGAAACAGAAGCCTGCGCGACCGCGTTGCTCATCTGCAAGGGCAGGCTTCTACATGGAATGTTGCTAGTGGAGGAGTAGCCTAATGGTTAGTGCAGTGGAACATGGAATGTTGGCTACTGTTAGAGATTCTACACGGAATGTTGCTACTATTGGAGATTCTAGATGGAATGTTTTGGCTCCTAGCCACTACTCAATTGCCCTCCCCTTTTCCTTTTCACCCAGTACTTCCCTCGCCCTTAATTGTCTTGTCTGCCTATATTATTTAGATTGTAAGCTGTATTGAGCAGGGACTGTCTCTTTGTATCAGGTGTTCAGTGCTGCGTGCGTCTGGTAGCGCTATGCAAATGTTAATAATAATAACATTCCATGTAGAAGCCTGCCCTTGCAGATGAGCAACGCGGCCGCGCAGGCTTCTGTTTCTGTGAGTCTGACGTCCTGCACGTACGTGCAGGACGTCAGACTCACAGAAACAGAAGCCTGCGCGACCGCGTTGCTCATCTGCAAGGGCAGGCTTCTACATGGAATGTTGCTAGTGGAGGAGTAGCCTAATGGTTAGTGCAGTGGAACATGGAATGTTGGCTACTGTTAGAGATTCTACACGGAATGTTGCTACTATTGGAGATTCTAGATGGAATGTTTTGGCTCCTAGCCACTACTCAATTGCCCTCCCCTTTTCCTTTTCACCCAGTACTTCCCTCGCCCTTAATTGTCTTGTCTGCCTATATTATTTAGATTGTAAGCTGTATTGAGCAGGGACTGTCTCTTTGTATCAGGTGTTCAGTGCTGCGTGCGTCTGGTAGCGCTATGCAAATGTTAATAATAATAACATTCCATGTAGAAGCCTGCCCTTGCAGATGAGCAACGCGGCCGCGCAGGCTTCTGTTTCTGTGAGTCTGACGTCCTGCACGTACGTGCAGGACGTCAGACTCACAGAAACAGAAGCCTGCGCGACCGCGTTGCTCATCTGCAAGGGCAGGCTTCTACATGGAATGTTGCTAGTGGAGGAGTAGCCTAATGGTTAGTGCAGTGGAACATGGAATGTTGGCTACTGTTAGAGATTCTACACGGAATGTTGCTACTATTGGAGATTCTAGATGGAATGTTTTGGCTCCTAGCCACTACTCAATTGCCCTCCCCTTTTCCTTTTCACCCAGTACTTCCCTCGCCCTTAATTGTCTTGTCTGCCTATATTATTTAGATTGTAAGCTCTATTGAGCAGGGACTGTCTCTTTGTATCAGGTATTCAGCGCTGTGTGCGTCTGGTAGCGCTATACAAATGCTAATAATAATAATATTATAAGAGCAGTTCCACAAACATTTTTTTCAAAAGAATAGTAATAAAAAACCTCTCATACTTTAAAGAATTAAAAGGGCATATGGGGGGGGGGGGGGGGGGGTAGACTGAACCAGGTTATCAGTTACAACCCTGAAGACAAAGCGGGGGAAGAGACTTCCATGGAGTCACAAGCTACAACTCTGATCATCTCTGTAGGCAGACTGTATCTATGTTACTATGAATGGACCGTACTGGCCTTCATCTGCCGTCATTTACTATGTTACCGTGTCACTGAAGCCTCAAAAGGTCCAATAATGTGAGGCTTTCAAAATCAAAGGAGGATACCCCCCCCCCCCCCCCAGATCTTTATTCCGGAAAAAATAAAGGGTTTAAGTCTGTTACTAGGTTAAATTTTGTCCCATTTATAAAGACCCCAAGTAAGTAAAACCTCATTTTCCAGGGAAGTGCACCCCGTTATACATAAAGCTTGACATGCTGTAACTACTGCAATGAATGATCTGTGGCTGGTATCGGCTCAGGCCAGGGAGTCCTTGGAGGCAGTTCAACATTCCAGGGAAGAAGGAAGGCAGAACCAAGACAGAGGGAGAGGGAGTTGGGGAGAGGTGCAGCTCCTATCTGCAGTCTAAATGAGAGAGTCTTGGGTTGCCAGAGCTGAGCCAAGATGTAGCACCTGCTACAGAAAAATCTGCGCCAAGGAGGTTAAAAAAACAAACAAACACCTGGAACAGCGCTTAATGAGCCAGCTGTGTTTGGGAGCCGAGGGCAGGTCAGAAAAGTAGACAGCCCGACAAGGGAAGAGACGATTTTAACGCTCACTGAGCTCCGCTTGCATGGGATCAGAGTTCCAATTCCACTATCTATGACCATGGATGCCCTGAAACAAAATCACTATATATCATTTAGATAAAAGGACAGGCTGTCCAATCACTAGAAATCTGCTACAGATCCTGCCTCTCTGCTATACACGCAGGACTTGCAGACTTTAGCAGAAGAACGAGAAAAGCAAGGCCCCACCTTAAGCCTGACGCAGATATCAGTAATTCTAAACACAGGCCGTGCTGCAGCATGCAAGTTACATGAACGGGTTGGGTTTTGCAGAAAAGCAACAACTGCAAATAGGGCAGACATGCCCGATCCAAACCAGCTCAGGGAATGGTTACGAGTTTGCCGATTAAGATTTAAAGCAGGAACCCGAAATGTCTGCCGAAGATGTTGTTAAGATCTCAATTCTACATTACTGTCCAGTTCTGGAGATTTCCATATTTGCATGTACAAAAGCCCTACAAAAATGTAACCAACGCAACCAAGGACACTCTGGGAGAGGAGACCAGGATATTACAAAGCAAGACATTGCAACCTGCATGCAGATTAAAGGTGGATTCTGCATGGTTCTCAATCCAATCCGAGATGACCTGTTTTTCCAAGAAATCCACAAGAACATGCATGAAAGATTTGCATACAATGAGGACAGTGTATGTTATGTAAAACTGTCTCATGCACATTCATTGTAGTTATGTTAAAAACCCGACTGGCTGGGGTTCCCCAAGAACAGGTTTGGGAATCACTGTTCTATGGTGAGATAATGGAAGTCAGGCCTGCTTGCCCGTCACTGGCTCCCGCACATTGGGGAATAAACTACTTAAACCACTAATTAGGCTGGCGCTGGGAACGTCGGAGGTGCTGAGGGAACCCAAGGGGGCTCAGCAATCTGAGAAAGTTCATTCCAACTACGGATCACAGAGTTCAATGTCAGCTATGCCTAACCTCAGGCAAAAAAAAAGTTAAGGAGAATGAAGAGGTGGCCGATGAGCAAGCTGCCTTTGATGAATGCTCCCTAAAAGCAAGGCAAGTCAGGGGCGTTTTTCTGAATTTACTTCAGAGATGAAAGGGAACTAGTCAGGTGAATCACCTCCGCCCCGAGCACACAGGTAGCAGTGTTCTGAATGCAGTTTTTGAAAAAAACACAAGGGGTAATATTCAGCCTGCAACGGTTGGTGCTCTATTTAAATACCAGCCCATATAGCAAGTGTGGAACAAGCAATGACTGCTACTGAATATCTGAAATTTGTGGTCAGTGCTTTGGTTATCCAGGTAATGGCAATATTCAAATATTTAGCCTCCACCTAATACATAGATGGCCAGAGATGGCCTTAAGCAACGGACAAGAGCACAGGGCCCAGTTGTTTAACTGAGTCAGCGTCTCCGTTTCCCTCCCCTCTGCCCTGGGATCTGGCACCTCACCACTCTGACCTCCTCCTACCTCCCCCCCCCCCACTCATACCTTAAATGGTGTTTCTCCCCGTCTACAGCTCGCTGGTAGCAACAAGCTGTAGACAACCATTTACGGTACCACATTAGTTGGGGGGGGGGGGGGGGGACGGAGAAGATGCTTTTGGTGAAGGCCATTTCTTTGAGCCTTTGACATTCATGAATGTCATTGCAGCAGAGACCTGGGTGCATTTTATCTCCACATCCCCACCACTGTCCAGAGAGGTTTTACCTTTGCTCGATTCTTTCTGCTAATATTTCGTCCATCTCCCCTCACCTTGCAGGTCACCCTCAGCCTCTTAGTGAGGGGCAGGATACCCCTGAATAAACAAACAGGAAAAAGGAAGTACAGGAGATATGAATGAGGGACCCATCCACCCTGACCAGTTTAGCTCATGTGTCAACATACAGTTGCTTTCTGGCTTGTCTATTCTCTACCGTTAAAGGTCCTTTCCCTCCTTTTTTGCCTCCATGCCATGGAAAAGGTCTAGAACAATACTTGGAAGCACCCGGGCCATCTACTGCCAGAAGCTCTGGTTTCTTCTCATCACCCTGTCCGTGCAGTGCTCCTTTTCGTGTGTTCATCATTAGGTTTGACGACTTTGGCCTACTCAACAGCAAAGAACCATTCAAGGTGTTCCACCGGAATCCCACCACTGCCCCCTTCACCGTCTCACCTTAAATCAAATCCATTTCCTAAAAGAGGTTCTCTTTCTTCAGCAGAGCCTCAAGAAGTTTGTCGCAGGGAATTTCAGCACTCAGATCAGAGAAAAAAAAAGAGGAAATTGTTTCTTGTTCCTGACACAGCAGGGCTATCTAGAACTTAAGTGAACTTGAGCTGCATAAATGGCCTTCCTTTCAGGGCATGCTTTGCTCACGTTACAGGGGCATTTCTGGCTGTCCACCTGTATATGTTAATTGTTAGATGCATGTTTTATGCATGTGTGTGAATGAACAGAAGCACACAGACAGCAGAAGCCATGAGGGTCGTAGGAATGACAGGGACCAGACTCCGCCAAGCAAAGGAGTGGTAGCAAGTGAAGCAGAGGTAGACGGACGTAAAATAAAAAAAGACAAAATGGTGGCAGAACCCAGGGATGAAGGGAACCAGGCCCCACCAAGAGTGGAATGGTAGCAAGTGAAGCAGCAGCGGACTTAAGAGGCAAAAATGGTGGCAGAACCCAGTGACGGCCAAGGAGAGAGGCAGCAGGTGGTGAGAAGCCCAACCCATCCCCAAAAGGAAGAGCTCAAAGCAGCTGAAGTCGATCATGTTACAGCTGCTGTGGGGAGAGAAAGAGTGCACAGTCTTGTGTGCAACCCCCCCCCCCCCCAAACACCCTCCGTCAGCACAAACCTCCATTACAGCCCTTAACATCTCCCTTCCCCCATCCCCAACATTCTAATGTGTCCAAATTCCACCACAAACACGCATACCCTATCAGCCACAGATTAAACACCCCCCCCCCCCAAACTACACACTTCTATTACACAACTAGAGAAGAGGAGAATGCTACCACTGTGTGTTGTGTTATTTCTCATTTCTATCCAACATCTGATAAACAGGACTCCATAAACATCTCATGGATCCTGAAATATTATGGTGCTGCTGTGATCTGGGAAATTACAGACCAGTAAGTGACTTCAGTGCCGGGGAAAACAGTGGAGACTATTATAAAGAATAAAATTACAGAACACGTAGACAAAAATGGTTTAATGGGACAGTCTCGGCGTGGGTTCAGCAAAGGGAAGACTTGCCTTAATTTGATACGCTGAGGTGATTAAATTTGTAGATGACACAAGACTATGGATTTCTGCATCGGCCTGTGTCCAGGCTTCCTCTTAAGTTCACACGTGACATTTCTCCTGCTTATTGACGCGTTAATCAGAAAATTAGGAGCTGTGATCTCGGGCAGCATTTGGCTTGTATTCAAAATTAATAGCTAGGTGAGGGTCTAGATCCTAGAAACGGACTGTATTGATATTGTGCCACAGCTGGGAAACCAGGGACGTGATGCCCTCCTGGTAGTGTTGAGCTCTTTTTAAGAGCAGTATCTAGCCTTGTAATTGCAGTGGTTAGATTCAGGGGTGCTTGTGCTGAACTCTTAACTGCTCATCTCATGTGGCAGAAACACACAGTGGGGCTTCTTGAATCTGTCCTAGGGAATCCACAGTAAAGGTTCAGGAGAGGAACTGTCCATTGGAAACTCATACGCTAGCTCACATGTCAATAACTTAGGGTCGTCCATCAAGAAGCAGGTAGATATTCAGGGACTAGGGGGCACTAAGTAGTAAATTTAAAGCAATTGGAGAAAATATATTTCTTCACTCAATATGGAATTAAACGCTAGCATTCATAGCCAGAGAATGTGGTAAAAGCAGTTAGCTTTGCAGGATTTAAAAAAAGGTTTGGACCATTTCCTAAAAGAAGTCCATAATCCATGAAGACTGACTTGGGGGGAAATTCACTGCTTATTTCTAGGATAAGCAGCATAAATTTTTGTTTTTACTCTTTATGATCCTTTGCAGGTACTTGGATTCGGATTGACCACTGTTGGGAACAGGATACTGGGCTTGATGGACCACTGGTCTGTCCCAGTATGGCAACACTTACGTTAGGGTTCTCCAGAAGGGGTCCGAGTGTGCACTGGGTATGGAGGGATTAATGGTGGGCAGCCTGAAGGAAAAGTGATGCAGCAGGAATCCTTGGACGGACACAAAGGCATCGGTGTCCAGAGGATGCAAGTGCCTGCCTTCAAGAGCGAGGCACCCTTTTCACAAGGGAATTCAGAGTAGCACAGTGGTTAAATGAAACAGAGTTCCATGCTCATCGTAAGGATGAAAATAATAGTTTTTTAAAAAGTATCTAGTTTTAAAGAATTGGAATTATAGTGGTTAGCAAGTCCAGAGCTGCGGATGGCAGGATACAGTGCTGGCATTGGTCTCCTGAAGCTGGCAGGGATGCTGTGAGGGAGGAGTGGTGGTCTGGCCTGGCAGAGCCGCATTATGTGATGGTGGCAGCATCACCATCGCTCTCTTTTCTCCAATGCCTTTAAATTTACTACTTGGTGGCTTCACTGTGTGCGCCCCCTAGTCCCAGAGCCGGGGGGGGGGAGGCGGGGCAGACTTGTACGGTCTGTGCCCTGAAAATGGCAGATGCAAATCAAAGTCTGGTGTACACATAAAAGTAGCACACATGAGTTTATCTTGTTGGGCAGACTGGATGGACCGTGCAGGTCTTTCTCTGCCGTCATCTACTATGTATTCAAAACAATGTGGATTGTGAAGAACTGCAGGGAGACCTTAGGAAACTGAAAGACAGATGAAATTTAATGTGGACTAATGCAAAGTGATGCACATTAGGAACAATAATCCAAATCAGTTACTTCATGCTAGGAGTCGGCATTGAAATTTTCTGACCAGTGTGTGGAGGCAAAAAAGCCAGCAGAATGCAAAACACCACCAAGAATATTATAATCAAACATAAAGACGGCGAGTGACCGTACTCACTCGCAAATGCGCAGTAGACTTCCCTCTCTGTCCCGCCCCCACGTCAATACGTGATGATGGGGGGGGGGAACGGGACAGAGGGGGAAACTGCGCGAAGGGGAGGGAACCGCCGAGGTCGCCACTGCTCCCCCTCCCCCCGAGGTCGCCGCCACTGGTACCCCCCCCCCCGGAGTCGCCGCCGCCGCCACCCCTCCACCCAGCCCGTCTCTTCGCTATTCAACTTACATCTCTGGAGCAGGCAGATCAGCTGAGCTGCCGTTGGCCTTCCCGCCCTCGCCGACGTTACGTCACACGAGGGCGGGACACAGGCAGAGAAGGAAGGCCGACGGGAGCTCAGCTGATCTGCCTGCTCCGGAGATGTAAGTTGAATAGCGAAGGGACGGGCCGGGTGGAGTGGTGGCAGCGGCGACTCGGGGGGGGGGGGTACCAGCAGCGGCGAACTCGGGGGGAGGGGCCAGCGGCGACCCAATAGCCCGTTTTAATGGGCTCAACGGCTAGTGCCTCTATAATGCTCCATGGTGTGGCCTCACCTTGAATACTACGTTCAATTCTGGTCGCTGTATCTCAAAAAGCGAAGAAGAGAAGAGCGACCAAAATGATAAAGGGGCTGGAACTCCTCCAGTACGAAGAAAGGCTAAAAGAGGTTAGGGCTCTAGACGGCTGAGGGGGATATGATAGAGGTCTAGAAAATCCTGAGTGGCGCAGGACAGGTATAAATAATTCGATTTTTCACTCTTTCAAAAAAGTACAAAACACCAGGGACCACTCAATGAAATTACATAGAAATACTTTTTAAACAAAGAGGAGGACATTTTTTTTTCACTCAAAGAATAACTAAGCTCTGGAACTCGCTGCTGGAGGCTGTGGTAACAGCAGTTAGCGTTATCTGGATTTAAAAAAAAAAAAAAAAAAAGTTTGGACACGTTCCTGGAGGAAAAGTCCATAGTATGCTATTGAGATAGACACGGTGAAGCCACTGCTTGCCCTTGGTAGAATGAAATGTTCCTATCATCTGGGTTTCTGCCATGTACTTGCGACCTGGATTGGCCACTGTTGGAAGCAGGATACTGGGCTAGATGCTCTGACCTAGTATAGTTATTCTTATGTGGTGTTTTGTCAAACATTGATGACCGTTTCCCTGAGAAACCTGAAAAAGAAATACAGCAAGAACAGCTGGAGAGACTTTAGAGGATGCGACGGATGCAAGATACTGGAGCCATCTTGGACTGTGCAGCATACAGCTGCTTTTAATACTAAGAGGGAGAGTTAGTTCCTGGAATTGGCCAATGCCTGCTTTGTCTTGGCTGCGCTTTGTATCCTGAGCAGTGGTGAATGCTGGTTAACCTCTTGAATTCAGATGAATTATAGCTATGCGAGCACATATGCTCTGTGCCAAGGCATATGTGGGGAGGAGAGACTAAGCTGATGACAAACCCAGCTAGCAAGGAAGGCGCACACCTCCAGCCCTTGGCACTGCATCTCAGTTTCAAGGCCTGACCCGGTCAACTAGGTTCAGTAATGGAGGCCTTGGGAACGTACTGCCAACAAGTTTTAGACCCATTCACAGGGAAGAGGCAAACTGAACTTTTTTAGAAGCACTTAAAAAAAAAAAAAAAGTGCAGATAAGGAGTGATGCAGTGGAAAGTTCCACTGTGGCCTCTTCAAGCAAAGATCAGATTCTCCTCAGATACTGTGCAGACAGAATGGCCCCTTCTCACTTATTTTCTTATCTGAACACATTACCACCCTTAAAAAAAAAAAGGAAAGAAAAACTCAATAGTTGCTCAACAGGGGATCCTGCATACCCTCCCTAGTGCCCCACCTCACTCTATAATCCTCACAAACATGATTTCCTGTTCTTCTCCAAGGCCCCTTCTGTTATCTCGTAAATATTGATAAGACAGCCATACTGACTGCCAACTATACCAAGTGACTGGTTTCTCCATGCTAACCTTCTCCTCTGCCCAGTGTACCCATCAACACTGAACTAAGGCTCTAGGTGTTTCCATGCAGTGCATTTCTGATGACAAACAGCACAGCAATACCTGGTTTCCAATTCACAATGGCAGAGGCAAAGAATACGGAAAGTTCTCCATTTAAAGTAACAATCTGCCAAGGAAAGACATCCAAAAAGGAATGACACATTGCAGTGACTTTTCCTTTTGGATGTCTAAGTCAAACTGCAATATGAGCAGTGGAGGAGTGGCCTAGTGGTTAGGGTGGTGGACTTTGGTCCTGGGGAACTGAGGAACTGAGTTTGATTCCCACTTCAGGCACAGGCAGCTCCTTGTGACTCTGGGCAAGTCACTTAACCCTCCATTGCCCCATGTAAGCCGCATTGAGCCTGCCATGAGTGGGAAAGCGCAGGGTACAAATGTAACAAAAATAAAATAGATACTATTGGAGATTCTACATGGAATGTTGCTATTCCACTAGCAACATTCCATGTAGAAGGCTGCGCAGGCTTCTGTTTCTGTGAGTCTGACGTCCTGCACGTACGTACGTAAGCCGCATTGAGCCTGCCATGAGTGGGAAAGCGCGGGGTACAAAAAAAAAAAAAAAAAATCAATCATTCAATCATATGAGCCCTTCCTGAAACTTATTTCAATAGTGCTTCTGCCTCACCTGCTTTAAACTAGAATCTTCCTCCTCCTAGCCAGCTGGTCTCTTCCTTGGGGTCCAATTTAGGCCTTAATATATCTAATCTTTAGTCCAGAGCAGGAAGCCACATCTGACTGGATGACCTCCTGCCCACACAGAAGCCCAGCTGTTTGATTTAAGAGGAAAATCCAAGGAAAAAAAAAATTAATGACAGGAACAGATCATGCTTCATGAACCATTCACATATGGAAAAGCAAAAATCAAGCCCCACTCTCTCAGCCCTCCATGGCGACAATGGCTCAAATACGGCCTTAAAAACACACCACACAAGCTTGCTTGCACACAATTTTTCTAAGTCATAATATAAAATTATATATATGCGTCCCCAGCTCCTGGTGTGTTAGTATCCTATCACAGCCAATTAGCAAGTACTAAAAATACTCTCCAATCTGTTCAAAATTCTGCTGCACGACTAATATTTCGCCAAAGTCATTATAGTAACATAGTAGATGACAGCAGAAAAACACCTGCACGGTCCATCCAGTCTGCCCAACAAAACATATGTGTAAACCTTACCTTGATTTGTACCTGCCTTGTTCAGGGCACAGACCGTACAAGTCTGCGCAGCACTACTTCCCGCCTCCCAACCACCAGTCCCACCTCCGGCCCCGGCACAGACCGTACAAGTCTGCCCTCCATCATCCTCGCCTCCCAACCACCAACCCCTCTTCCCCCCACCTGCTCAGCCACCCAATTTCGGCTAAGCTTCTGAGGATCCATTCCTTCTGCACAGGATTCCTTTATGCATATCCCAGGCATGTTTGAATTCCGTTACCGTTTTCATCTCCGGGTAGATGACTATTGATAGACTGGCAACACTTGTATCAACCCAGTGCTTTGCTGGCCTTCCTCTTGTGTTGAACTTCCTACTTGCTGAGCACATCTGTCTTTCTCTAACGATCTCTTTGCATGATGGCTCCGGAGTATTAAAGATGAAGTCTTGTTATTGAGCTTCCAAGGAAAGCTTAGGCTCAATCTCCTCCAAGACCGATCTATTTTTTCCTTTGGCAGTCTATGCAGTATTCTCCAGCGTCATAACTCTAAAGCAATTGATTTTCTTCAAGTTTCACATCCATGCGACATTGAAAATACCAGGCCTTAGACAAATTGAGCTACCTTCTGCCAAGAGTGAGACATCGTCAATTTCTTGACTGCTTGCTGTTTCGGTATTGATCGATTGAAGAAGGTTGCAGTTAACCTACCATTTTTATAATTCCCCATCAAGGATGAACTTGATCATACCAATTGTCAGGATCTTTGTCTTCACGTGAACATGCAGGTCCATTCCGAGATCCATGATCTTGTCTTCACGTGAACATGCAGGTCCATTCCGAGATCCTTGATCTTGTCTTCACGTAAACATGCAGGTCCATTCCGAGATCCTTGATCTTGATAATCATGTTACAATTCATCTCTACTTTCAGCCAGTAACAAAATCGACATAGCAAATGCCAATGACGATTTGTTTTGTATATTGAACAGGTTTAAGGGGAAGTATGCAGCCTTCCCATACCCCTTCACTGGATTTTAAACCACTATCAATGCAAAGGTTATGCACAAGATCTACCGAATGATCTGGTATAACCACGCTTCTTAATGTGGCCCACAGATTTTCACGATTTACTCAAAGGCCTTGCTGTAGTCAAATACGCATAGATATCCTTTCAGTATTCTTTTGCGTTTTCGAGGATCTGTTTTGCATCTGTCATGTCTTGTTCCTCACCCTTTCCTGAACCCTGCTTGAACTTCTAGGTGTGGAAATAGCTGTGGGCTACAGTTAAAATTATACGTCTACCTTAGTATATTTTGGACCTGTTGAGTTTGCTGCAGGAAAAGTGGCTTGAGTGTCTTCAGTAGAGACCTGCATAGGAACAGGGTTTGCGGGAATCCTCTCGGAGCTTCGAGACTAGTAGGGGGACAAAAGCAAGTTACTGCGGGGTTCCCGTGGAAGTGTAAGCTGCACCAGTCTCTCACCTACCAAGTTCAAGTGCCACCCCCTCCGCCTCGCTTTAAACCACACAGACACGAAGAAGTCTTCCATTAACCTTCTCTGCTCCCAGGCTGATGGCGCAGGCCTCGGCTCTGACACAGGCATGAGCATCAGAGGTCACCTGACCTATGGGCGCATGCATGTGGTGACCTCAGCACACAATGCCAGCGAATCACAGACTAATCTTCTGCATGCGCGCTCCAGTGTTCCAAGTTCCAACTTCTGTTCCTTCCTTGCCTGCGGTGCTGCTGCTAAAACCCAGAGAGACAGAGCCGACTTTTAAGATACCGTTAGTTTCTGGGAGGGATGGGTTAGATTTCCGTCCCTGTACAACTCTCTAGTCTTAGAGGGGACCTAAAAAAGAGAGTCATGTGAAGCCTGTATTGTAAACCCCCTGGTGGCAGAGCAAGGTATTACAATGATGGTACCAAACATGTCACAGTGTTTCCCCAAAATGACTCAACACCAACCAGGGAGTTTAACAATAAAAAGAAAATATTTTTTTTATTATTTGAATTATATTTAAATGCTAATGAAATCTTACCAACTTGCAAATTTAACATATGTATTTCAATTACAGGTTTGCAACACAAATCAGTTTGGTCTCTAGAAACATTGAGAGCATTTTCAGATAAGTATAAATATTAGGTACATAAATCATTTAAGCACAATCAATTTTACAAAACACTAGATTCTTTAAACTTTCTTGTATTCTGTCTTTCAGATTTCCTGAGACCAAGTTTTCCTCTACTCTTTTTTTCCCTTCTTTTAGTTATCTCTCACTTATTGTTCAGGTTTCCTTTACTATTTTCTCTTATGTACACTTTTTTAAATAGTTTCAGTCACTTAGCTGCTCTCTTCGTTTTCTCTCTCTGGCTCTCTTGAACGGTGGGCGCCTTTTCTTTCAGGTGACGATCTCCAGCATCAACTTTCTCCCAGTCTTTCCCTAGTAACATGTTCTCACCAATACAGCTCCTTCCCAATTGCCAGCCTGAGCTGTTTGTCACTCTCCTGAGAGTTCCATCAGCATGCGGAACACTCAGCACATGCACACAGACCACTCAGTTTCACTGCACTGCTCACTGTCTCCACACCAGATCCAGAAGGATCTAGGCAGGGGTGTGCTGGTAAATTTTTAACAACGGGCTCTCTCTCCGGGCATAGCCGGCCCTGAAATTCTTTTTTTTGGGGGGGGGGGGGGGGGGGAAATACATGCCTCTCTCTCCCCTCCCTTGTGCGGGCACGCTAGGCATACCTTTGCCGAGCCCCACCAGCCAATAAATGGACTGCCACCGTTCTCTGCTGCTTGTTTCTGGCTCTGAGCAGCATGATGGAACCTTCTTGCGCTTGCATGAAAAGTCCCAGCCTGATGCTCAGAGTCAGAAACAAGGAGCAGGGAGCATCACTGCCAACAAAGTAAAAGAGAATTCAGGAGGGGGCCCAAGCCCACATTTTGGGAGTCAGTTGTTAAGGTAGCCATGGGGTGGCCTACTTTAACAACCAGCTCCCAAAATTCTTAAAAACTTAATAAACGGCTCTCACGAGCCCGTGAGAGCCCGCTCCAGCACACCACTGGATCCAGGTAATCTTTTAACATTTAACCCTTAGGGTTACAGTATGCCGAACCACCAGACAAGACAAGACTAGTCAGACAAGCTGGCAACACACCAGATGGAAACCTGCTGCAGAAAATGGGGTAATATAAAGTTGTAAACGTACAAAAATCTTTTTCCTACCCTTTTCACTTGCTCGGTATATTTTTTGGAGACTTCACCATTAAAAAGCACTTTAAGGGGGGGGGGGGGGGAGGGGGAACCCACACATCTTTAGTACAGATCTGCGTTTTTGGACCCGCCTGTCGTCACCAAATCGCTCTGCAAACCTGGGCAGATCTTTTAATCTCCCACTGTCCAGATTTACAGCATTAATCTGTACAAGAAGTACACAAACCGCATATATCATATCATTAAACAATGAAAGGAATTCAAACAGCAAAAGGTAAATTGACAGTCTGTACCCATTGCTTGTTTGATTTGTGCATGTGATCCTGTAGTGGGAGGAGAGAAAGAGAACTCGTAAAGCAAACAGTACAAAAAAAAAAAAAAAACAGCTTGTGAAAAAGATATGTACCTAAGAGCACAAAACCCTACCGCCTCTTGAAACCTGCTTTATTAATCTCATTTCCCCAAGTAGTTATTCAGCAAAGACAATCCCAAGAGGACAGTGACTGTACTATCTCTCACAAGCAGCCACTGCTAGAAGATGAGTCCAGGGGTGTAGCTACGTGGGGCCACGGGGGCCTGGGCCCCCATAGATTTGGCCCTGGACCCCCCTGCCGACGACCTTCTCGACCCCCCCTCCCGCCGCCAACCTGCCGTCCCAGTCTGCTACCTTTGCTGGCGAGGGACCCAACCCCTGCCAGTCAAGGTCTTTTTCCTTCGTTCTGTTTCTGAGTTTGAAGACAAGGCCGCCCCCGGGCCGCCCCCCCCCTCCACCCACCGTCGCTCCCGGAACTAACCTTAAACGCCTCCTTTCACCTTCGCAGCAAGCAGAGCAGGCCACTCCTTCCTTCCGTGTCCCGCCCTCGCCTGACGTAACGTCCGCGAGGGCGGGGCACGGAACGAAGGAGAGGTCTGCCCTGCTGCGAAGGTGAAAAGAGGCATTTAAGGTTAGTTCCGGGAGCGACGGTTGGTGGAGGGGGGGCGGCCCGGGGGCGGCCTTGTCTTCAAACAAAAAATTTGCTAGGTCTTACTTTCGGGGGAGGCCTTATATCTACCAATTCAGAAAAACCTCTACTAGGTCTTATTTTCGGGGGATGTCTTACTTTCAGGGAAACAGGGTAGGAAAAGGAGAATCCTAGTAATGAAACCCAGGGAGCAAAAACCTCAGGAGCTTGGCCAAATACAAAATTTATATACCAAGCAACAAATCTTAAACTCAGGCTGCCACAGGAAGTCAATAAAGCTTCAGAGGCGTAGCATGATCAAATTTCGTTTCACCAAATACCAATTTTGCAGCTGTATTCTGAATTACGCATAGTCTCCTTTGCAACGTAAGCCATTCCTAAATATAAGGAGATGCAATAATCGAGACAAACAGCATCAACTTAACATGGCCTTGAAGAAAAACAGATTTCGACTGCCTAGGGTTTAAAGAAACCTGTGCAAAAATAGTGATCTGAGGTTCCGTACTAAGCAGGAATCGAGAAGCATTTCTAGAACCCTAGATGTTATCAATAGAAATCAAACAAAATAAAACATGGAAAAGAAAATAAGACGATACCTTTTTTATTGGACATAACTTAATACATTTCTTGATTAGCTTTCGAAGGTTGCCCTTCTTCCTCAGATCGGAAATAAGCAAATGTGCTAGCTGACAGTGTATATAAGTGAAAACATTCAAGCATTACTATGACAGTAAAATAGATACTATTGGAGATTCTACTTGGAATGTTGCTACTATTGGAGATTCTACATGGAATGTTGCTATTCCACTAGCAACATTCCATGTAGAAGGCTGCGCAGGCTTCTGTTTCTGTGAGTCTGACGTCTTGCACGTACGTGCAGGACGTCAGACTCACAGAAGCAGAAACCTGCGCGGCCACATTGGTGATCTGCAAGGGCCGACTTCTACATGGAATGTTGCTAGTGGAATAGCAACATTCCATGTAGAATCTATAGAAATCAAACAAAATAAAACATGGAAAAGAAAATAAGATGATACCTTTTTTATTGGACATAACTTAATACATTTCTTGATTAGCTTTCGAAGGTTGCCCTTCTTCCTCAGATCGGAAATAAGCAAATGTGCTAGCTGACAGTGTATATAAGTGAAAACATTCAAGCATTACTATGACAGTAAAATAGATACTATTGGAGATTCTACATGGAATGTTGCTACTATTGGAGATTCTACATGGAATGTTGCTATTCCACTAGCAACATTCCATGTAGAAGGCTGCGCAGGCTTCTGTTTCTGTGAGTCTGACGTCTTGCACGTACGTGCAGGACGTCAGACTCACAGAAGCAGAAACCTGCGCGGCCACATTGGTGATCTGCAAGGGCCGACTTCTACATGGAATGTTGCTAGTGGAATAGCAACATTCCATGTAGAATCTATAGAAATCAAACAAAATAAAACATGGAAAAGAAAATAAGATGATACCTTTTTTATTGGACATAACTTAATACATTTCTTGATTAGCTTTCGAAGGTTGCCCTTCTTCCTCAGATCGGAAATAAGCAAATGTGCTAGCTGACAGTGTATATAAGTGAAAACATTCAAGCATTACTATGACAGTAAAATAGATACTATTGGAGATTCTACTTGGAATGTTGCTACTATTGGAGATTCTACATGGAATGTTGCTACTATTGGAGATTCTACATGGAATGTTGCTATTCCACTAGCAACATTCCATGTAGAAGGCTGCGCAGGCTTCTGTTTCTGTGAGTCTGACGTCCTGCACGAAGCAGAAGCCTGCGCGGCCACATTGGTGATCCGCAAGGGCCGACTTCTACATGGAATGTTGCTAGTGGAATAGCAACATTCCATGTAGAATCTATAGAAATCAAACAAAATAAAACATGGAAAAGAAAATAAGACGATACCTTTTTTATTGGACATAACTTAATACATTTCTTGATTAGCTTTCGAAGGTTGCCCTTCTTCCTCAGATCAGAAATAAGCAAATGTGGTAGCAGATAGTATATATGAGAGAAACATCAAAGTATTACTTTGACAGTCTGACAGAGTGGGAGGGTGGGGGTATGCATGGGGACATCAAAGCATTTCATTGATATTCTAACAGGATGAGTGTTGGTAGGTGAGAGGAGGGTAATAGAGAAATAAACAGAGAAATACAGCTTTATGGGTTATAATGGGTTAAAGAAACCTGTGCAAAAATAGTGATCTGAGGTTCCGTACTAAGCAGGAATCGAGAAGCATTTCTAGAACCCTAGATGTTATCAATAGAAATCAAACAAAATAAAACATGGAAAAGAAAATAAGATGATACCTTTTTTATTGGATCTGAGGAAGAAGGGCAACCTTCGAAAGCTAATCAAGAAATGTATTAAGTTATGTCCAATAAAAAAGGTGTCGTCTTATTTTCTTTTCCATGTTTTATTTTGTTTGATTTCTATTGATTCTACATGGAATGTTGCTATTCCACTAGCAACATTCCATGTAGAAGTCGGCCCTTGTAGATCACCAATGTGGCCGCGCAGGCTTCTGCGAGTCTGACATCCTGCACGTACGTGCAGGACGTCAGACTCACAGAAACAGAAGCCTGCGCAGCCTTCTACATGGAATGTTGCTAGTGGAATAGCAACATTCCATGTAGAATCTCCAAGAGTAGCAACATTCCATGTAGAATCTCCAATGGTATCTATTTTACTGTCATAGTAATGCTTGAATGTTTTCACTTATATACACTGTCAGCTAGCACATTTGCTTATTTCCGATCTGAGGAAGAAGGGCAACCTTCGAAAGCTAATCAAGAAATGTATTAAGTTATGTCCAATAAAAAAGGTATCATCTTATTTTCTTTTCCATGTTTTATTTTGTTTGATTTCTATTGATTCTACATAGAATGTTGCTATTCCACTAGCAACATTCCATGTAGAAGTCGGCCCTTGTAGATCACCAATGTGGCCGCGCAGGCTTCTGCGAGTCTGACATCCTGCACGTACGTGCAGGACGTCAGACTCACAGAAACAGAAGCCTGCGCAGCCTTCTACATGGAATGTTGCTAGTGGAATAGCAACATTCCATGTAGAATCTCCAATAGTAGCAACATTCCAAGTAGAATCTCCAATAGTATCTATTTTACTGTCATAGTAATGCTTGAATGTTTTCACTTATATACACTGTCAGCTAGCACATTTGCTTATTTCCGATCTGAGGAAGAAGGGCAACCTTCGAAAGCTAATCAAGAAATGTATTAAGTTATGTCCAATAAAAAAGGTATCGTCTTATTTTCTTTTCCATGTTTTATTTCTATTGATAACCTTTAAGAGTGGACTAACACGGCTACCACACCCCTCTACTTTAGAACCTTAGTCATAATCCCAACGTCAAAGATATTCCATCTGTGAAGGAGACCGTTTTCAGGATCAAAGACTTGATTAGGACTAAACCAGAAGAAGTTTAGTTTTATCTATAATTTAAGAAATTGGTCTCTTAAGTGTTCATCTTTAAAAAAAAATTACTAATAACTGAAAAAGAGAAAGATGAATTAATTCAATAGGAACAAAAAAAATCAGCATAGGAAAGAATTAATTTTCCATTATTAAAAATGATTTCTAAAGTACTCAAGAAAATTATAAAGAGGAGAAATTGGAACTCCACAAGGTGGACACCAGGCCCGAGAAAAAAAAAAACACCATCCTTGAGAACCCTGTAGTGTAACTTCAAAAAAAATTAAAATAAAATAAAACCTTCAAGCCAGTTCAAAACATGACCCGAGATCCCTATTTAGGAAATTTACAAAATATTTTCATGATTTACAGTATTAAACACTGTTCAGATGCCACAACTGCTTGTAACCCTTTACCTAATAGTCTCCCAATTTCTGATTTTTTTTTTTGTTGTTACATTTGTACCCCACGCTTTCCCACTCATGGCAGGCTCAATGCAGCTTACATGGGGCAATGGAGGGTTAAGTGACTTGCCCAGAGTCACAAGGAGCTGCCTGTGCCTGAAGTGGGAATCGAACTCAGTTCCCCAGGACCAAAGTCCACCACCCTAACCACTAGGCCACTCCTCCACTATAGTCCGTACTATAAAAACATCAGAATCCATGTTTGGAAGAGCTTAATAGAATTGCAATATATAATTTGATAATTGAGAGCTTACAAAAAAAAGACAACCAAACAAACAAACCGCACGGGTCGTGTGTTATATTCCTAAATGCCTTACAGTGGACTCGATAAATTTCTAAGTAAACAATCTGTCCTACATCGACAAACCATATACACACTGCAAGCAATAAAAATACAGAACAGCAAGATGCTTCCTATTGGAAAAGCCAGACAAATCATCCCCACTCAAACTATATACCAGCAGAATTTCTCACCGTGGTCACACACAGATCAACCCTCGCCAATCAAACATATAAACGGCGAGTGACCGACTCACTCGCAAATGCGCAGTAGAGACTTCCCTCTCTGTCTCGCCCCCGCGTCAATACGTGATGACGGAGGCGGGACAGAGAGGGAAACTGCGCAAAGCTGCTGAGGTCGCTACCGCTCCCCCCACCCGGTGTCGCCGCCGCCAGCCCTCCACCCGGCCCAGGCCCTCTCTCCGCTACTAAACTTACATCCATTCGCCAGAACGCAGCACGCACATCAGCTGAGTGAGCTGCCATCCGCCTTCCTTCCCTGCCTGTGCCCCGCCCTCGCTGACGTTACGTCACACGAGGGCGGGACACAGGCAGAGAAGGAAGGTCAACGGCAGCTCAGCTGATCTGCCCTGCTACATTCTGGCGAATGGATGCAAGTTCAGTAGCGGGGAGAGGGCCTGGGCCAGGTGGAGGGCTGGCGGCGGCAACTCCGGGGGTGGGTGGGGGGGGGGAGCCAGTGTCGATCTCCGAAAACCCCAATACCAGCCCGTTTTAACGGGCTCAACGGCTAGTTACAGAATAAAGGACCAAAAATTAAGAAAACACAGTCTCTATAAAGCAGAACACAGGAGAAATAAAAAAACAAAAAAAAGGCATTACCTACTGTAGGGAGCAAAATGCAAGATACCTTCTACCCCAAAATAAAGCCCAAATATATCCACAAAATGTGGGCCATTGTCTCCAGCCACAAAGATGTGCCATGTAAATTAAGCTGGTTTTTACCGAATAGCAGTTAAGATGGCATACTTGCGACTAAGTGGACACATACACATCTATATTCCGAACATTTACACCTGTAACAAAAGCATCTCTTGCCCAAGCAGGTCCATCAATATGAATCCGAGTGAATCGGGGGAGACAGAAAAGTGCTGATCAATATTACCCTACCCTTAGCACTAACGAAACATGAATACAAGGACAAGATAAAATTCCTGATATCCTGGATCCAGTCTATATATCCACCTTAAAAATCAGACCTTATGCAGGTTGTGGGTTCTGAGTTTCTACTCCGACCCAACCATGGTCTGCTTAATTTCTGGCGTGGGGTGGGGGTGGTGCTTACTTGGGGCTGGCAGGCTTGAGATTTTGCTTTTGCCATCTGAACCCCACAGCATCCAGTCACCAGTGGTTCCGATTGGGTTGTTGTTCCAGTAAGCGCGGTTGCTGCGATTCAGTTTATACAAGAAAACAAAATAAAATTAAATCTGGGACAAAATGATGTGGACACTTACTTGAGCATATCCGCCCTTTCTGTGCACTCAGCAGCCTGTAAGGATATCTCACTTCTATAGCAGAGGTTTTCAACACAGTCCTCGTCGAGGGAACACCTATCCAGTCAGGGTTTTCAGGATATTCCCACTGAATTCAATGGGGACATCCTGAAAATAGCAACTGGCTAGGTGTGCCTTGAAGACTGGGATGGGGTTGAAAACCTGTTCTACAGTCTGCTTAGGATTCCCCCCTCCCCCCAAGGCTCACCGGGTTACCACTCAGGATTCCCCCCCCTACCCCCCCAAGGCTCACCGGGTTACCACTCAGGATCCCCCCCCCCCCCCCCAAGGCTCACCGAGTTACCACTCAGGATTCCCCCCTCCCCCCAAGGCTCACCGGGTTACCACTCAGGATTCCCCCCTCCCCCCCAAATTCATCTAGCCCCTCATCCCTAGAATCAACTTCCACTTAACCTTTGTGATGAAGAAAGTGCGACCATTTAAAGCCTCGTCTTAACGGTTCACTTTTTCCCACTTGCTTTTCAAGGCCACACCTTGGGTTGACTGGAGATCCTCATTATCTCGGAGCTTGCATGGTATACGAAGAACGAGTATATTCTTATTATTGGAATTCTTTTCTATATATTAAATATTAGTTTTATTGTACACTGCTATGCTATGTATGATCTGTTTGGCAAAGTGGTGTATCAAATTCTAGAACAAACTAAATTCTGGCAGAAAACTGATGATACTCAATTCTCAAACCAATACGTATGGAATGAGCGCTGCCCTCTCTCACGCGAAAGCCATGGAAGCCAGACACAAAAGTGAAAGACTCCAATGCAGAACATTCACTGACTAAATATTTATAACCAAGCATTTTAAATCAGCGTTACCAAAAGAGTTTCGCAAAAATGTGGCCTCTGCCTACATGAGAGGGGACGCAACTAGACAAATGTTACTCAATCAGCATTCTTCTAATCTGTCATCTGGCACAAACTGTGTGATTTGAATCTATCGAGTGGTGTACATCAGATAAAAACAGCTGGAACCCATGAGATTAATCACCGTTACACTGGATACAGGCCACAAGCCTTCTGTGCATGCGATATAAATCATGGTAATAAATAAACGCAAGAAACTGGGAACCTGATGCTCAGAATCTGAAGCCGGCATTAGAGCCGAATCGCACTGGACTAGCGCCAGAGTTAATCTGTATAGAGTTCTCAGAGGGCTTTAGCGCAGGAAACATACGTTCCACAGATGGCTGAAAATCGTATTTTTTGATGTAGTCAAACGGATGTCAAGATAAGTTTGCTATGCCCAATGCTCAGAGAACAGCGAACAAACCCTGATTTTTTTTTCCCTTTTATTTATAAGTTTTAAATAACAATCAGGCATAATACTTGTCTGGTTCCATTATATAATACATAAATAAAATTGAAATTTGACATTAAGGAAAACATAAGGAAAATATTTTCACCAGATTATCCTCAAGTCCACAATTTGGAGATTCAAAACGTTACACATATGGATATTTAATTCAAATACCTAGAAAACAGAACAGAAATTTGCAGAATCTAATTCCCCAAAAAAGGTTCCAGTTTATGCTTCTGTTTCTGTGAGTCTGACGTCCTGCACGTACGTGCAGGACGTCGGACTCACAGAGGCAGAAGCCTGCGCGGCCACATTGGTGATCTGCAAGGGCCGACTTAAGTCACTTAACCCTCCATTGCCCCAAGTAAGCCGCATTGAGCCTGCCATGAGTGGGAAAGCGCAGGGTACAAATGTAACAAAAATAAAATAGATACTATTGGAGATTCTACATGGAATGTTGCTACTATTGGAGATTCTACATGGAATGTTGCTATTCCCCTAGCAACATTCCATGTAGAAGGCTGCGTCAGACTCACAGAAGCAGAAGCCTGCGTGGCCACATTGGTGATCTGCAAGGGCCGACTTCTACAACAGTGGAGGAGTGGCCTAGTGCTTAGGGTGGTGGACTTTGGTCCTGAGGAACCGAGTTCAATTCCCACTTCAGGCACAGGCAGCTCCTTGTGACTCTGGGCAAGTCACTTAACCCTCCATTGCCCCATGTAAGCCGCATTGAGCCTGCCATGAGTGGGAAAGCGCAGGGTACAAATGTAACAAAAATAAAATAGATACTATTGGAGATTCTACATGGAATGTTGCTACTACTGGAGATTCTACATGGAATGTATTCCACTAGCAACATTCCATGTAGAAGGCTGCACAGGCTTCTGTTTCTGTGAGTCTGACGTCCTGCATGTACGTGCAGGATGTCAGACTCACAGAAGCAGAAGCCTGCGCGGCCACATTGGTGATATGCAAGGGCCGACTTCTACATGGAATGTTGCTAGTGGGACTCTGGGCAAGTCACTTAACCCTCCATTGCCCCAAGTAAGCCGCATTGAGCCTGCCATGAGTGGGAAAGCACGGGGTACAAATATAATAAAAATAAATCAGGTATTGCTATTGGAGTCTGACAAAATGAATCTAAATGAGCCCAAGTCTTCAAGACAGACTGAACACACCGATGTTTATGGGCTAGAATAGTTTCATATTTTCTAATCACACACACATAACTCCACCATTCATTATAATTTAGATTTACATTATTTTTCCAGTTTGAAACAATTAAGTGTAAAGCAACAGCCAACAATATATTAAACAATTTCTTATTTCTCAATTTCTGATTCCAGTGCCGGTAGTGAGAGGCGGGGCTGGAGGTTGGGAGGCGGGGATAGTGCTGGGCAGATTTATACGGTCGGTGTCAGAGCCGGTGGTTGGAGGCGGGGCTAGTGCTGCGCAGATTTATACGGTCTGTGCCAGAGCCGGTGGTGGGAGGAGGGGCAGGTGGTTGGGAGGCGGGGATAGTGCTGGGCAGACTTATACGGTCTGTGCCAGAACCGGTGGCGGGAGGCGGGGCTGGTGGTTGGGAGGCGGGGATAGTGCTGGGCAGACTTATAAGGTCTGTGCCAGAGCCGGTGGCGGGAGGCGGGGCTGGTGGTTGGGAGGCGAGGATAGTGCTGGGCAGACTTATAAGGTCTGTGCCAGAGCCGGTGGCGGGAGGCGGGGCTGGTGGTTGGGAGGCGGGGCTGGTGGTTGGGAGGCGGGGATAGTGCTGGGCAGACTTATACAGTCTATGCCAGAGCCGGTGGTGGGAGTCGGGACTGGTGGTTGGGAGGTGGGGATACTGCTGGGCAGACTTATACAGTCTGTGCCAGAGCCGGTGGTTGGGAGGAGGGGCAGGTGGTTGGGAGGCGGGGATAGTGCTGGGCAGACTTATACGGTCTGTGCCCTGAAGAGCACAGGTACAAATCAAAGTAGGGTATACACAAAAAGTAGCACACATGAGTTGTCTTGTTGGGCAGACTGGATGGACCGTGCAGGTCTTTTTCTGCCGTCATCTACTATGTATTACACTGAGTTATTCTCACCCCTCCCAATAGGCCCCCTGGCTGTTAAGAATGCAGTGAGTAGAGGTGGATCGAAAAAAACAAACAAACATACTTATCTGGTTTTTTTTTTTTTTAATATTTCAACATTTTTATTGATAATATAGCAGAATGATCTCCAAGACACTGCAAATACAACTGACATTACGAACATAGTTTGTTATCATGATTGGATGCTATCAGCAATATTTTAACATTTCCTTCCCTCCCTACCCCCCCCCCCCCCCACCCACCGTCCACCCTACCTCCAATGTGTATATATCCAACCTATTGTTAGGCCGTCACTACCTAAAATTACTACTACTACTACTACTACTATTATTTAGCATTTCTATAGCGCTACAAGGCATACGCAGCGCTGCACAAACATAGAAGAAAGACAGTCCCTGCTCAAAGCGCTTACAATCTAATATATGCCATTCCATTACATAACGAGCTTATCAGACTTTATGCAAATAAGTATCCAGCAGGGCCGTAGCGAGGGTGCCCCGGGTGCAGGGCACGGCGCCCCCCCTCCCTGAAACGCACCCTACCTTTCAGCGGGGGGGCAGGCGGGAGGGCCAATCCGCCCCGAGTGCACGTCACTGGGAGCTGCGTCGGCTCTGCTGCTTCCCTGCTTTCTCTGCCCCGGAACAGGAAGTAACCTGTTCCGGGGCAGAAAGAGCAGGGAACCAGCGAGCCGACACCCCCCCCCCCCCAGTGCGTGCACCCGGGGCGAACCGCCCCACCGCCCCCCCTTCCTACGCCACTGGTATCCAGACAAGGGGCCTTGTTTCTTATAGCCCCCCCCCCCCCCGTCTCCCTACTAGGCCTGTGTTTACTTTAATGCAATTTGTTGATTGAATCATAATCCCTCGTACACTCCTATTGTACTGTATTTCACTGTGTGCTTAGATATTTATGGTTAGTTTTGATGCCAGCCACCTAATGTAGTAACTTGCTATTCCTTTTACATGTTGACCTCTCAACTTTCCCCCCTGCCTCCCTTCTTCTCCCCCACCCCTAGAAATACCAAGCATTCCTCCCCTGCTCCCCTTACTGGCAGTTATCCTACCACGATAGATACCCATAACCCCCCCTCTAGTCCCCGTAATGCTAGACCCCCCCCCCCCTTCCCATTCACTCTACATTCATCCCAATTCATTCAATACCTGACTTCTGGATTCATCTGGTATTTAACAACACACTTACAGGGATCTCTTAGAAAATATGTCGCCCCCCCAAATGAAGGACCCTTGGCTTCATCATAAGAAATTGCTGTCTACGCTTCTGAGTGTCTTTAGTCACATCAGGAAAACAAACCCTGATCTTAATGCTGGAAACCTACCGCCAGCTCAAAGCTTATCATTTTCTCTGCCAGTTTTGATTTTGTTTCAGGTGCAGAGCACAGCCTGTGCAAGCCTTTAAGTGCTGGCACTGAGAAAGAAGTGTATGCAAGTTCAAACAAACCTGAAAATTAAAGTACACATTGGGACCTGGTTTTTCTGTGCTTAAATACAAGCCTTTCAATTGAAATGAAAAGCTTATATTTAAAAGTGCAGAAGAACAGCGCTGGTGTGTGCGTCACTTCGGGGTTTGTCTGGGCGTGTGCACAAGAGTTGTGCTTACTGTGAAACTCTTGTGCACACACGCCAGGCACCACCTGCCCCTTCCTTTCGGTCTCATAGCAGCACACACAAAACATTTTATGCCATTAGCTTTGAGTATTGAAGGGTTATTTTTCAGCACTGTTCTCTAGTATAGGGTGGGTGTGGTTTGCTTTAGTGCCAGAGCTTTCGTCGAGGCCTTGGTAAGGAAAAATTAAAGCATCGTTAGAATTTTCATTTTACCTGCCTAAAATAAGCGCACTGGTTACATTTAATGCTCCTGTGAGCAAAGCATTAGCCACAACTGGAGAACGACAGATCCAGGACTGTCCCAAACAGTTCACAGGAGAGGAGTGTACCTACACATTAGAGTCAAAAATCAATAAGGGGAAGGGGGAGGGGCGGGAGTATAATCTCAAGTTCTGGTTCGACTCCTTTTGGAGGTCAGGGAGAAGGAATCTCATTTCTAGACGTAGTCTTACTAACTCCAGCCCTTTCCCTCCCAAGCATTCTCACTAACCTAGGGACCCTATATGCCAGTGTTTCCCCAAAGTCCAGTCCTGGAGTACCCCTTGCCAGTCAGGTTTTCAGGATGTCCATAATGAATATGCATGAACTGCCTCCGTTATATGCAAATCTCATTCATGCATATTCCCTGTGAATATCCTGAAAACCTGACTGGCAAGGGGATACTCCTGGAACAAACACTGCCCTGCACACTTATGGCACCGTGCCGAATCCTACCTGGTAAACAGGTGCATTGTGGGTACGTGCATGATTAACACCAGGATTGCAAAACATCTCTAGTAGCCCTATCCGGCTTTTGGCTCCGAGAAGATAAGCAAACACTTGACTACACAGACTTGGCAGCTAATAATAAAAAAAAAATAAAAAAATAAAAAATAAAGTCAGGGGTGTGTCTAGACACAAGTATTTGGTGTAGCAACAGGTATTGGCGGCCAAACTATTTCCACACCCCCACAGCGTAATCCATCTCCCTTTAAACTGCTTATAAAAGACACAAGGGGGAGGAAGGGGCACTGGCCAGAGGCTTTATTGCTAGAAAGAAAAAAAAAAAAAAAAAAAACAACAACCAGTAAAACACAATTAGTCATCATTCAACCAATTCTTATATAGGGGTGAAGTCTGTAGTAGAACCTCTGTTTCTGCAATACTACTAAACATTTCTAAAGCGCTACTAGGGTTACGCAGCGCTGTACAATTTAACATAAAAGGACAGTCCCTGCTCAAAGAGCTTACAATCTAAAGGACAAGTGAATAATCAGTTCAATAGGGGCAGTCAAATTGGGGCAGTCTGGATTTCCTGAAAGAGTTAGGTGCCGAACGCAGCATTGAAGAGGTGGGCTTTAAGCAAAGACTTGAAGATGGGCAGGGAGGGGGCTTGGCGTAGGGGCTCAGGAAGGTTGTTCCAGGCATAGGGTGAGGTGAGGCAGAATGGGCGGAGCCTGGAGTTGGCGGTGGTGGAGAAGGGTACTGAGAGGAGGGATTTGTCCTGTGAACGGAGGTTTCGGGCTGGAACGTAAGGGGAGATGAGGGTAGAAAGGTAGTGAGGGGCAGCAGACCGAGTGCATTTGTAGGTAAGGAGGAGAAGCTTGAACTGAATGCGGGTATCGGATTGGAAGCCAGTGAATACACATCACACATCCACAGAAATGGCCCTAAAATCAAGTGTAAGGAAAAGCTAGGCCATTCACCTTTACAAAAACAGGCAAGCCCCCCCCCCCCCCCCAACTTACTCAACTTCTGCTGTGACTTCAGAAGGGCAACAACTCTTTGCACTGCCAGACACTGGGGAATACCTCAGAATAGGCCACCTAACTTGTGCACCAGACACATCCCAGTTTTCTAAGAGAAACTATGTGCATGCTGATCCTTTCAAATTACCCCAAAGTACAGGCAGACATTTTTCACTTGAATTTCTAGCTTCTTTTCATGTATACATGCAGGACCAGATTTATATTTTGGTGGAGGAGTGGCCTAGTGGTTAGGGTGGACTTTGGTCCCGGGGAACTGAGGAACTGAGTTCGATTCCCACTTCAGGCACAGGCAGCTCCTTGTGACTCTGGGCAAGTCACTTAACCCTCCATTGCCCCATGTAAGTCGCATTGAGCCTGCCATGAGTGGGAAAGCACAGGGTACAAATGTAACAAAAAAAAAAAAAGCCAGACAGCAGACTAGAGAGCTGCAAGGGAGTGGGGCTAGCGGGAATCCTGCAGAGATGGATGCAGGTCCTGCAGAAATGTGGTGCCAGGCCAGCCTAGCCTATCTTAACCTTGTACCCAAGGCAATTACCGTATTTTTCGGACTATAAGACGCACCTAGGTTTTAGAGGAGGGAAATAGGAAAAAAAAATTTGCTTTTTCCCTCCTCTAAAATCTAGGTGCTCCGGTGCGTCTTGTCCGAATCCCTCCCTCCAAGTTCGGGATCGCCCTCAGGGTTACCTCCTCCCCCCTCCCGGCCCTGTCACCACCTCTCCCCTTACTCACGCGATCTTCCCTGGTGGTCTAGTGACGTCGGGGCAGGAAAGAGCCCCCTCTTCCCTGCCCAGCGCGCTGCTCTCCATCCTCCTGTATGCATTGCTGCCTGACGGTCTCGGCAAGATTCAAAATGGCCGCTGAGAATTGCAGTCTCGGCGGCCATTTTGAATCTCGCCAAGACCGTCAGGCTGCATACAGGAGGATGGAGAGCAGCGCGCTGGGCAGGAAAGAGGGGGCTCTTTCCTGCCCCGACGTCACTAGACCACCAGGGAAGATCGCGTGAGTAAGGGGAGAAGTGATGACAGGGCCGGGGGGAGGGCAGTCGGCCTGCCAGCCAAATCTCTACCTTCGCACCCCCCATTTTCCTCCCAAATTTGGGGGGAAAAAGTGCGACTTATAGTCCAAAAAATAATAGCACTTAAAACAAAATTTAATGGATATGTTTGATAGCACTGAAATCACCATAAGCATTGAGAAGGGAAGTTATCAACATGGGCAGGAGATTACTTGTGGGTGAAGTTTCGATCCCCAAGAAACTCTCTACAGCAGACCCCAGAGACTGGGAACCTCGCAAGGTGTGTGTGAGATCCCGAAGACTGGAGAACCAGAAGAAGAGTGAAGGAATGTTTTAATGCCACAGTTCACCCCCCCCCCCCCCATATGGCCCTAAAGCAGAGATTCCCAAACATATCCTGGGGGAACCCCAGCCAGATTTTCAGGACACCCACAATGACTATGCATGAGATTTGCATACCAAGGAGGCAGTGCCTGCAAAACTCCCTCAGGCATTGTGGATATCCTGAAAAACCTGACTGACTGGAGTTCCCCCAGGCCGGGTTTCGGAATCACTGCCCTAAAAGTAAGAGAAGGCTTTCTTTGGCCTGGGAGAACCCCAGCCAGTCAGGTTTTCAGGATATCCACTGTATGCAGCCTGGGCATTTGGCACACTAGGCAGCTGCCTGTATTGTCTATGCTAAAATTATATTTTTATGAAGTCCAAACTCCTCCACACACAGTCTTTTTAAAAACTGGCTGGAATATTTCTGCACACAAGACACTGTTTTACCTGCCGAGAATGTCTTAAAATTACACTCTTTGTGAAGTAAGAAAACCCTGCAAAAAAGACACCAAGAACCTAAGCGCAAACCTGCCAAGGTACACTTAGTTCTGAGGGCCATAACCCTACCTAATAAAAAAGGCAGGACTGCAAACATTATACCAGGCCCTAGAACACCCCTTCATCCCCTGCTGAAAAGCAGATCTCCACTGGGAACACTTCCAACTCTGCCCTTGATTTATTTCTATTGAACCAAACCAGAGCCTTGTTCGAATGTGCTTCCGAAAATCCAAACCGTCCTTAACTTTCATAGGACAGAAGGCTTTAATTGGATTCTTACAACAAATTACTTTCTTATGCATTATTTTATTGCATTTGTATCCCACATTTTCCCACCTATTTGCAGGCTCAATGTGGCTTACAGAGTATTGTTATGACATAGTCATTACGTGATATCAGATACAATTAGTAATGTACAAAGAATAAGGGAAGCGAGAAGGAAGGTGTAGTGGAGGATGGTATAGAAGGTGGACTTTAATAACTGGGTGGATTGGTGAGGCTATGGGTTTGTTTGTTTTTTTGTTACATTTGTACCCTGCTCTTTCCCACTCATGGCAGGCTCAATGCGGCTTACATGGGGCAATGGAGGGTTAAGTGACTTGCCCAGAGTCACAAGGAGCTGCCTGTGCCTGAAGTGGGAATCGAACTCAGTTCCTCAGTTCCCCAGGACCAAAGTCCACCACCCTAACCACTAGGCCACTCCTCCACTCTCTTTGTAGGCCTTGTTGAAGGTGTGTCTTCAATGATTTGCATTCTTCTTTGTTAATGTATCCTATACTATTTACTAGCCGTTGAGCCCATAAAAACGGGCTGATATTGGGGTTCCCCCCCCCCCCCCGTGAGGGCGCCACCGCTCCCCCCCCCCCCTCGGAGTCGCCGCCGCCACCCCTCCACCCGGCCCGGGCCTTCTCTTCGCTTCTGAACCTACACATCCATCTGCCGAACGCAGCAACGCACATCAGCTCAGCTGCCGTGGGCCCTTCCTTCTCTGCCTGTGGCCCCGCCCTCCTGTGACGTAACGTCAGCGAGGGCGGGACACAGGCAGAGAAGGAAGGGGCAGCTCAGCTGATGTGCGTTGCTGCGAATGGATGTGTAAGTTTAGAAGGGAAGAGAGGGCCCAGGCCGGGTGGAGGGGTGGCGGCGACTCCGAAGGGGGGGGAGCGGTAGCAACCTCGGCGGCGCAGTTTCCCTCTCTATCCCGCTCCCCCCCCCCCGTCATCACGTATTGACGTGGGGGCAGGACAGAGAGGGAAGTCTCTACTGCGCATTTGCGAGTGAGTCAGTCACTCGCCGTTTATACGTTTGATTGTAAGCCACATTGAACTCAAACCTGTTTGGAATAATCTACCTTTCTACCCCTGATATCTCACCTTGCATCCAAACCAAAGTTTCAGCGTGCTTGTCTGACATTGCTGTCTGGATGTCTCAACGCCACCTGAAATTAAATATAACCAAAACCGAGCTTCTCATTTTCCCCCCTAAAACCATACAAGAACGTAAGACCTTTGAAGTCAGAATGATTGAATATTTTAACACCCAACAGAAAGGACTTAACAAGGATCTGGGGTTCCTAGCCCATTATAAACCATAAAGCTGTATGTCTCTGTTGATCACCCTCCCCTCACCTATCCACACCCATCCTGTTAGAATATCAATGATATGCTTTGATGTCCCCATGCATACCTCCTACCCACCCCCATCCTCCCACCCTGTCAGACTGTCATAGTAATGCTTGAATGTTTTCACTTATATACACTGTCAGCTAGCACATTTGCTTATTTCCGATCTGACGAAGAAGGGCAACCTTCGAAAGCTAATCAAGAAATGTATTAAGTTATGTCCAATAAAAAAGGTATCATCTTATTTTCTTTTCCATGTTTTATTTTGTTTGATTTCTACTGATAACCTTAAGAGTGGACTAACACGGCTACCTCACTCCTCTACTCATTTTCCCCCCCAAACCCACCTCCCCGCTCCCCCCGTTTTCTATTTCTGTTGATGTCACAAACAAATTAATCTAGGTTTAATTTATGGAGGAATGGCCTGAACTCAAGTTCCACCATTTCTAGTCAGCTTCCAGAGCAGCAGAGGCATTTCCTCCAGCCCAAAGAAAAACAGGAGGGGGGTTGGGGAGGGGGGGCTACACCTGAAGCAGTGTTTCTGTCTGCTCCTCAAACCAGTCCCTCTCCTCCTGTTCCAGGCTTGTCTACCCTAAGAATATAACAGCGGCATTCACACCACGCCACGCTCAACAAGATTTCACATCAATAGCTACAAAAAAACCCTCATATCTGGCGTAACAAAAGGGCCGTAACTTTATTGACGCATAAACCTTATTTAATAAGTGTTATAGTTGTCTCAAAACTCCAGAGAGGCCTTTCCTGCATCCCTGAAGCTAGTCGGTGCCAAACTAGCCTCAGCAAGCACTCTTGATCAAGTCCAAAATCTGTGGTTAACGCAGGACTACCAAAATCACCGTGGCAGTGTCGCCCACAATTCAGACAAGGCTTCCTCCACCTCAGTTTAAGCATGACAGCTTAGCTCACTGCTTCCCCCCCCCCCCCCCCCCCGAACTGCAGCTAGGGTTACCATATTTTGTCCTCTGAGGACACATCGCACCCCTGCCCCGCCCACACCATGCCCTCTATCACATATTCCCCTCCCCCCGGGTCATATATTCCCCCCCTGCCCCACCTCTCGGCGGCCATTTTGAATCCCGAGACCGTCACACAGCAACAGGATGCAGGGCAAGGGCAGCGCTCCTGGCAGAAAAGAGGGGGCTCTTTCCTGTCCCGAAGAGGTCACTAGACCGCCAGGGCAGTAGATAGTAAGTAAGGGAAGGGGAGGGGAGGCTAGGATAGGCCCGCCACCCGCTTGTCCAGAAATCTGGACAAACGGGCGGACTGGCAAAACCCGCCCAGACGTGTCCTCAAAAAAAAGAGGACATGTCCGGGTAAATCCAGACGTATGGTAACCCTAGCTGCAGCCCATCTGCCCCCTAATGTGAACTCTAAAATGCCATTAAGAAACATATCCTTCCAATTTCTGTAAGTGCACCCCAACAGAACAGTACAAGCCAGGACAATCAGTTGGAAGTCAATTCATGGGTAAACTCCCCAAAATCACAATGAAACTAGCAACCTCTGAATTCACACGAGAGCACTCAATGGCTTCCACTTTCTCCGCATCTCTCCACACCAAGCGAGGGAGGATACAGGACCACACCAAATGGCAGAACAGAAATAACTTTCACCCAAGACATATCTCTTTTCATCTGGCAAATCAACGCCTAACACGACATATTCCCACCCAAATGGACTAAAATAAGGCCTGGTATGGAAAACCATGCGCTTGCAGAAGTTGGTCCCAAAGTATCCCATGAATCCCCAGCCAGCGGATTTGAATACCTTACTCCACTAAACCAAGGTTCGCTCCCAAGGAGACTCAACCACCCTCTTCTGGGCCCAAAATACATTTGAATGTCCACAGAGCCAAGCACAGAACTCAGGGCGACGCAAACTCAAAAAGAAATCAATAAGTAACAGAATCCCCCATACCTTGAAATATACCCCAAATAGATATGAATGCCAGCGCCCCAAACAGCGAATAACGGCAGGCAAACCCACCCCCCAACTGCAGGTCATACTGCAAATAAGCATGACCCACCCTTAATCACAGCCGCAAACTGGAATCGAGCCAAGGGAATCCCAGACTCATGAACCAACCAAAATAAAAGTCTCCTGGCGGCCGCAGGCAGGTATATTCAACAGCACATCATAATGGGCCAGCAGAGGCTCTCAGACAGACCCACCTACCCTTTCCTTCCTGGTCAGTTTTACAATGCCTTAACCTCAGGCTGTAAGAGAGCATCAGACCAGAGAACAACAGTAGACTCATGGGCTCCCCTTAAAAGGAGCCACTAACCTCACCCACGTGAAAAGAAAACCGTAGAGGAAAGCTGAAAAAAGACCAGCAAACCTCTCTTATTACTCCAAACAAAAGCGGGAGTATGAGTCAGGCTGTCCAAAGACTGGAATCAAAAATGAAATTAAAGTATACAACGTTTAATGATTTTAAAACAAATAATAAAACTATTTCACATTACAAATGACTCATTTTTAATGTGAAATTGTTTTATTATCATTAAACGTTGTATACTTTAATTTCATTTTTGATTCCAGTCTTTGGACAGCCTGGCTCATACTTCCACCTTTTTTTTTTCTCATTTTACGCCTCGTCGGATCTATTGAGTTCTCCACGCACGTGGATTCTCTCCAGACTCCAAACAAAATAGTTACCACTTAACCCTTCTACAACTTCACTCTGTATTTTGTTCCTACCTGAATTGGCGACCGCCTAACGGTATTACGTAAGCCACATTGAGCCTGCAAAATGGTGGGAAAATGTGGGATACAAGTGTAACAAAAACAAATAAAATAAAAAAAAAAAAAGCGGAAGGCCTCACCTATCCCACAGATGCAGCATTTGGCCTTTGAGCACACCTTTCAATTTCTGGAGAACACACACACATCCATAGAATCAGGAAATCCCCCGACACGGGAGAAGAGACCCGATAGAGAATCCCTACTGACCAACCATGAGAGATTCAGCATATACAGTGGGGGAAATAAGTATTTGATCCCTTGCTGATTTTGTAAGTTTGCCCACTGACAAAGACATGAGCAGCCCATAATTGAAGGGTAGGTTATTGGTAACAGTGAGAGATAGCACATCACAAATTAAATCCGGAAAATCACATTGTGGAAAGTATATGAATTTATTTGCATTCTGCAGAGGGAAATAAGTATTTAATCCCTCTGGCAAACAAGACCTAATACTTGGTGGCAAAACCCTTGTTGGCAAGCACAGCGGTCAGACGTCTTCTGTAGTTGATGATGAGGTTTGCACACATGTCAGGAGGAATTTTGGTCCACTCCTCTTTGCAGATCATCTCTAAATCATTAAGAGTTCTGGGCTGTCGCTTGGCAACTCGCAGCTTCAGCTCCCTCCATAAGTTTTCAATGGGATTAAGGTCTGGTGACTGGCTAGGCCACTCCATGACCCTAATGTGCTTCTTCCTGAGCCACTCCTTTGTTGCCTTGGCTGTATGTTTTGGGTCATTGTCGTGCTGGAAGACCCAGCCACGACCCATTTTTAAGGCCCTGGCGGAGGGAAGGAGGTTGTCACTCAGAATTGTACGGTACATGGCCCCATCCATTCTCCCATTGATGCGGTGAAGTAGTCCTGTGCCCTTAGCAGAGAAACACCCCCAAAACATAACATTTCCACCTCCATGCTTGACAGTGGGGACGGTGTTCTTTGGGTCATAGGCAGCATTTCTCTTCCTCCAAACACGGCGAGTTGAGTTCATGCCAAAGAGCTCAATTTTTGTCTCATCTGACCACAGCACCTTCTCCCAATCACTCTCGGCATCATCCAGGTGTTCACTGGCAAACTTCAGACGGGCCGTCACATGTGCCTTCCGGAGCAGGGGGACCTTGCGGGCACTGCAGGATTGCAATCCGTTATGTCGTAATGTGTTACCAATGGTTTTCGTGGTGACAGTGGTCCCAGCTGCCTTGAGATCATTGACAAGTTCCCCCCTTGTAGTTGTAGGCTGATTTCTAACCTTCCTCATGATCAAGGATACCCCACGAGGTGAGATTTTGAGTGGAGCCCCAGATCTTTGTCGATTGACAGTCATTTTGTACTTCTTCCATTTTCTTACTATGGCACCAACAGTTGTCTCCTTCTCGCCCAGCGTCTTACTGATGGTTTTGTAGCCCATTCCAGCCTTGTGCAGGTGTATGATCTTGTCCCTGACATCCTTAGACAGCTCCTTGCTCTTGGCCATTTTGTAGAGGTTAGAGTCTGACTGATTCACTGAGTCTGTGGACAGGTGTCTTTCATACAGGTGACCATTGCCGACAGCTGTCTGTCATGCAGGTAACGAGTTGATTTGGAGCATCTACCTGGTCTGTAGGGGCCAGATCTCTTACTGGTTGGTGGGGGATCAAATACTTATTTCCCTCTGCAGAATGCAAATAAATTCATATACTTTCCACAATGTGATTTTCCGGATTTAATTTGTGATGTGCTATCTCTCACTGTTACCAATAACCTACCCTTCAATTATGGGCTGCTCATGTCTTTGTCAGTGGGCAAACTTACAAAATCAGCAAGGGATCAAATACTTATTTCCCCCACTGTAGTAACATAGTAGATGACGGCAGAAAAAGACCTGCATGGTCCATCCAGTCTGCCCAACAAGACAAACTCGTATGTGCTACTTTTTGTGTATACCCTACTTTGATTTGTACCTGTGCTCTTCAGGGCACAGACCGTATAAGTCTGCCCAGCACTATCCCCGCCTCCCAACCTCCAGCCCCGCCTCTCACTATCGGCACTGGAATCAGAAATTAACAACTAAGAAATAAGAAATTGTTTAATATATTGTTGGCTGTTGCTTTACACTTAATTGTTTCAAACTGGAAAAATAATGTAAATCTAAATTATAATGAATGGTGGAGTTATGTGTGTGTGATTAGAAAATATGAAACTATTCTAGCCCATAAACATCGGTGTGTTCAGTCTGTCTTGAAGACTTGGGCTCATTTAGATTCATTTTGTCAGACTCCAATAGCAATACCTGATTATTTTTATTTTTGTTATATTTGTACCCCGTGCTTTCCCACTCATGGCAGGCTCAATGCGGCTTACATGGGGCAATGGAGGGTTAAGTGACTTGCCCAGAGTCACAAGGAGCTGCCTGTGCCTGAAGTGGGAATCCAACTCAGTTCCTCAGTTCCCCAGGACCAAAGTCCACCACCCTAACCACTAGGCCACTCCTCCACTGTTGCTATTTGAGATTCTACATGGAATGTTGCTATTCCACTAGCAACATTCCACGTAGAAGTCGGCCCTTGCAGATCACCAATGTGGCCGCGCAGGCTTCTGCTTCTGCGAGTCTGACGTCCTGCGTCAGACTCACAGAAACAGAAGCCTGCACAGCCTTCTACATGGAATGTTACTAGTGGAATAGCAACATTCCATGTAGAATCTCAAATAGTATCTATTTTATTTTTGTTACATTTGTACCCCGCGCTTTCCCACTCATGGCAGGCTCAATGCAGCTTACATGGGGCAGTGGAGGGTTAAATGACTTGCCCAGAGTCACAAGGAGCTGCCTGTACCTGAAGTGGGAATCAAACTCAGTTTCTCAGTTCCCCAGGACCAAAGTCCACCACCCTAACCACTAAGCCACTCCTATACTATATAATTGCTGATTTGATAAGAGGTATTGTCATGAAATGCTGATGTTGGTTCTGTCTTTTCATTTTTGTTTCTCTATTTGCCATGGGTTGTTGTTGCTTTTGGTTTTTTTCTCTTTTTGTTTTGTGTCATGTTTGAGAAACCAATAAAAATATGAAACAAAAAAAAATTTGACAACTAAAATGCTCTGAGAGTCAAATTCCAAAAATTCTCTTCACCCCGATAAACAGGATCTCCCACGTATTGGGTGCCTACGACGTCCAACAGCGATCCGATGTCTCCAGGAAGCTGGACCACAGTTCGTCTTGGCACTGCTGTAGGTGAATCATTTGCTGTCGGATCCAAAGCTTGAAAAATGGGTCCACTGTACCTGGGAGAAGGCACTGTTCATTTAAAAAAAAAAAAAAAAAAAAAACTGGCCCATATCTAGCTAAGAAATATTATCCTGTAAACAACTCAAAACAATCAGCCACAAAACAGCAACAGAGGACAGCCAGCAGTAAGGCGATTTAAGCGCTCACACCACCACGTCATTATCTGAAATTAGAACCGCACGCCGATTCCTAAGCTGTCCTCCCCAAATCACCAATGCCTACATAAACTGGCCATTTTCAAAACTGCGGTCTTTGAAAAAGGAAGGCAGGAGATAAAGCGGTTAAGCTGCCAGGTACCATACATCAAATTCAATGTTGTATGCATTTATGATTCTAGGGCTACACGATGGTTATGGAATTCGCTCCCTAAGAAGCTTACAGTGAAACAGGATTCTGTAGAGTGTTCCTAGCCGCAGTCACCACTAAAGCCCAGATAAGTACTGCTGAAATAGCAGCAGTATGATACAAAAATTACAATTATTAGAACAAGCAGAACAAATGTAATACTCATGGAGGTTTTTTTTAGACTAATGAGGAGCTCGTGTACTTTCCACATCAGAAAGTATTTCTGATAGAAGTGGAACAGAGGCATTCCATCGTTCACTGTTCAAACTGAGGTAACAGAGAATATTGAGCATCTGAAGTCTTTTCCCTCCTATATACAAACCAATAGATGAATCAGAGAGATATACTTGCATATTTAGAAGTAAAACTTGCAGTTTATTAGCAAGTACCATATATAGTTTGAATTTACATAAACTGGAAACAATTTGAGCAAAGCAACATTGATTGAGAGTTCCCTGCCAAACCTGAACCCCACATCAACAAGTTATCCTGTACTGCCTTGGGTAAACGAACCCGGTGATGCTTGTTCCGCAACCCACGAGACAAATACTAAAGCAACGGGAGAAAATTCTTCCCACAGGAAAATCACACGGGTTGTGAAACTGAACTACCCAATCAAATCTTGAATTGCACGGAGCGTCAACTTAGAATGAGCACAAGGCCTCATTCGATGGCAGCCAAAGTCTCAACGTTCTCCAAAGGGAGGCAAGATCTAACCGAGTCCAGCCCTATGCCACGAAAAACCACAGGCCCCTCCGATTTAGCCACTGCCACTACCTGAAAAGGCCTCAAAAGAACAAACTCCTAGCAGGACCACAAAATAAAAAAAATCGTCTAAATAACGAACTATAGACTGGAAACCAGATACCTGCTCAACCACCAAATGCACAAAAGTAGTAAAGGTTTTGAAATAAAACAGCCCATCAGCAGGCATTTATTTTTTATTTTTATTTGTTACATTTGTATCCTACATTTTCCCACCTATTTGTAGGCTCAATGTGGCTTACATAGTATAGGAGAGGCCTTTGCAGGCTCCGGTGTGAACAAATACAGGGCGATGTGTTTATAAAATGAAACCCCAATAAATGAAAAAAATCTTGGTGAGCAGGTAAAAGCCAAAATGCAGGCTGTCAGCCATCGTGGCCTGGCCAATTTACCCATAGTGCCTCATTCTGCAAAGAAAAGCAAAATACTTTATACACAGTTTCCCCTCCCCACAACCCCATTTGAAAAACAGTACAGCACTTTCTCTGTTTATACCCCCCCCCCCCCCCGACACATCAACTGAAACGTTTTGTCTTTGGGGGTGTGGCATCTCACTTTTGCAATCCCTGCAGTGGCCCAGGGGTAGAGCGATGGTGATGCTGCCACCATCACATAATGCGGCTCTGCCAGGCCAGACCACCACTCCTCCCTCACAGCATCCCTGCCAGCTTCAGGAGACCAATGCCAGCACTGTATCCTGCCATCTGCAGCTCTGGACTTGCTAACCACTATAATTCCAATTCTTTAAAACTAGATACTTTTTAAAAAACTATTATTTTCATCCTTACGATGAGCATGGAACTCTGTTTCATTTAACCACTGTGCTACTCTGAATTCTCTTGTGAAAAGGGTGCCTCGCTCTTGAAGGCAGGCACTCGCATCCTCTGGACACCGATGCCTTTGTGTCCGTCCAAGGATTCCTGCTGCATCATTTTTCCTACAGGCTGCCCACTATTAATCCCTCCATACCCAGTGCACACTCGGACCCCTTCTGGAGAACCCTAACGTAAGTGTTGCCATACTGGGACAGACCAGTGGTCCATCAAGCCCAGTATCCTGTTTCCAACAGTGGTCAATCCGAATCCAAGTACCTGCAAAGGATCATAAAGAGTAAAAACAAAAATTTATGCTGCTTATCCTAGAAATAAGCAGTGAATTTCCCCCCAAGTCAGTCTTCATGGATTATGGACTTCTTTTAGGAAATGCTGCAAACCTTTTTTAAATCCTGCAGCTAACTGCTTTTACCACATTCTCTGGCTATGAATTCTAGAGTGGCCTAGTGGTTAGGTTGGTCGACTTTGGTCCTGAGGAACTGAGTTCGATTCCCGGCACAGGCAGCTCCTTGTGATTCTGGGCAAGTCACTTAACCCTCCATTGCTCCATGTAAGCCGCATTGAGCCTGCCATGAGTGGGAAAGCGCGGGGTAACATAGTAACATAGTAGATGACGGCAGAAAAAGACCTGCACGGTCCATCCAGTCTGCCCAACAAGATAAACTCATATGTGCTACTTTTTGTGTATACCTTACCTGGGTACAAATGTAATAAAAATAAATATTGAGTGAAGAAATATATTTTCTCCAATTGCTTTAAATTTACTACTTAGTGCCCCCTAATCCCTGAATATCTACCTGCTTCTTGATGGACGACCCTAAGTTATTGACATGTGAGCTAGCGTATGAGTTTCCAATGGACAGTTCCTCTCCTGAACCTTTACTGTGGATTCCCTAGGACAGATCAAAACCGAAAAAGTGTCGGCACAAGTCTGTGCCTGTCCTGCTCATGTTTAAATTCCACTAAAGCGTTTCCGGACATCTCAGAGATCTTCGCCGGCTAAACATCAGAGGAGTAGCCTAGTGGTTAGTGCAGCAGACTGATCCTGGGGAACTGAGTTTGATTCCCACTGCAGCTCCTTGTGACTCTGGGCAAGTCACTTAACCCTCCATTGCCCCAGGTACAAAATAAGTACCTGTATATACTATGTAAACCCCTTTGAATGTAGTTGCAAAAACCTCAGACAGGCAGTATATCAAGTCCCAGTTCCCTTTCCCTATTTGAGATTCTACATGGAATGTTAATGTTGCTATTCCATGTAGAAGCCTGCCCTTGCAGATCAGCAACACGGCCGCGCAGGCTTCTGTTTCTGCGAGTCTGAAACAGAAGCCTGCACGGCCGCGTTGCTGATCTGCAAGGGCAGGCTTCTGCATGGAATGTTGCTAGTGGAGGAGTAGCCTAGTGGTTAGTCCAGTGGACTTTGATACTGGGGAACTGAGTTCAATTCCCACTGCAGCTCCTTGTGACTCTGGGCAAGTCACTTAACCCTCCGCTGCCCCTGATACAAAATAAGTACCTGAATATATGTAAACCGCTTTGAATATAGTTGCAAAATACCACAGAAAGGCGGTATATCAAGTCCCATTTCCCTCACCCCCCCCCCCCTTCACATCTGTCTTCCTAAGTTTTCAAATGCTTTACGGGATGTACATCCGAACTACTGATTTCACTCTTCTCTTGCTGTCACTACAATTCGAGACAGCATACCACTGAAGTCCCCACCAATTAAGAATGTATTGAAACATCAGGCAAACTCCCTATTCCCCTTTCATGCCATCACAGAATGGAACTCCCTGCCAGCCACGATCCGCTCCAAAACGAACTACACGAGACTACGCAAGAAATCTGAAAACCCTACCGTTCGACAAATCTTAAGCCACTTAGGTACCTCGTGTAGCCACTCTATGGCACCACCCACCCACCCTCCGCCTTCCTCCCCTCCATGATAACCTAGTTCATTCACTGTAGACCGCCTTAAACCTCATGCTGGGATCTGTGCAGTACAAAAGCGATTAAAATTCGATATTTAGGTGCAGAACACGCACTGATGTGAATGAACCCTGCAACACTACGAAACCAAAGCACGTAACAGACATAACTAACTCTTCCTCTATACGATTCCCTAATATGTCTGTTCCACATGAACCTCATTCTACCACCACATCACTGTGTAACTGTTTATACCGGAATTGGCGAACGCCTTTACGGTACTATGTAAGCCACACTGAGCCTGCAAATAGGTGGGAAAATGTGGGATATAAACATATGATCAGAACAGGTGCTGCCGACACTCTCTCGGTTTTATTTCAGACATGCGCATAAGCAGCTGTACTTCCAGCGAAACCTTGCACACGTGTGTGGCATACTTTTCCCCCCAAAACACCCAGGGAGAATCTGCTACAGTACAAGGAGAAAACATCCACAGACAGAATCCCCCTTGTAGTGACATACAATCCAGAGCTGGAAAAACTGAGGAAAATCATAAGAGATCTACAACCTATACTCCAGGAGGATGAATTACTGAAAGAGATATTCCCATCCCCACCAGTACTGGCCTTCCGACAGCCACCCAACTTAAAACACAAGCTAATCAGAAGTAAACTTCCATCACGGACTGAAAAGGAACAGAAGGGCACACTTCCCTGTAATTTATCCAGTTGCAAACTATGCCAAAATATTTCACAGGACCCCAAAGTCATCCACAAAGGAAAGATATTCAACATAAAGGAATCTTTCACTTGCTCATCTTCCAATGTGGTACATATCATTCAGTGTAAAAAATGTAACGAAGGATGCTATATTGGAGAAACAGGCCAGATGCTTAAGACAAGATTCAATTTACATAGACATCACATGAACAATACAGCCAGTAGGGCCCCCACCCCGGTGGGACAGCACTTCACAGAACCAGGACACTGTACCAGTGATTTCACAGTGAGAATCCTGAAAGGTAACTTTAAAACCATACAAGAACGTAAGACCTTTGAAGTCAGAATGATTGAATATTTTAACAACCAACAGAAAGGACTTAACAAGGATCTGGGGTTCTTAGCCCATTATAAACCATAAAGCTGTATGTCTCTGTTGATCACCCCACCCCTCACCTATCCACACCCATCCTGTTAGAATATCAATGATATGCTTTGATGTCCCCATGCATACTTCCTACCCACCCCCCTCCTCCCACCCTGTCAGACTGTCATAGTAATGCTTGAATGTTTTCACTTATATCCACTGTCAGCTAGCACATTTGCTTATTTCCGATCTGAGGAAGAAGGGCAACCTTCGAAAGCTAATCAAGAAATGTATTAAGTTATGCCCAATAAAAAAGGTATCATCTTATTTTCTTTTCCATGTTTTATTTTGTTTGATTTCTATAGATTCTACATGGAATGTTGCTATTCCACTAGCAACATTCCATGTAGAAGTTGGCCCTTGTAGATCACCAATGTGGCCGCGCAGGCTTCTGCTTCTGTGAGTCTGACGTCCTGCACGTACGTGCAGGACGTCAGACTCACAGAAACAGAAGCCTGCGCAGCCTTCTACATGGAATGTTGCTAGTGGAATAGCAACATTCCATGTAGAATCTCCAACAGTAGCAACATTCCATGTAGAATCTCCAATGGTATCTATTTTACTGTCATAGTAATGCTTGAATGTTTTCACTTATATACACTGTCAGCTAGCACATTTGCTTATTTCCGATCTGAGGAAGAAGGGCAACCTTCGAAAGCTAATCAAGAAATGTATTAAGTTATGTCCAATAAAAAAGGTATCATCTTATTTTCTTTTCCATGTTTTATTTTGTTTGATTTCTATTGATAACCTTAAGAGTGGACTAACACGGCTACCACACTCCCCCCCCCCCCCCCATGTAAAAGTTTCCTATAATTACTGCTTTCTGCAGTATTATGCAGCCCCAGCAGTCCTCATGGCCAGTCTACCAGTTGAAGCCTTCTTCATGCTCCTGGAGAAGGCATTCAGGTCCATATATTTGGAAGGGAAGAGGAGATAATTCTGTTAATTTCAACCTCCCCCCCTTCACAGATCTGAGAGGAGGGGAAAAAACCAGGCTTTGTCAGATAAAATGCTGAGCTGCAGCTAAGAGAAAACATGCGGGAACCAAACTAAACAGGGTTTTACTTCCCCTTTTTGGCGGCAATCAAGCCTGAGCAGACCTCTTACTCTGCCTAGTTTCAGGAGAGAAAGCCGTTATCCTGCAGCATTTTGCTATCTGATATGTTTTGACCCTCATCTCTCTGCAGCCACCTCTGAGGTGCACACACACACACACATGAGTTATCATTAGCTGACAAACAGGAAACATGCCACGTCAGAGCTAGTATCGAAAGTACTCTCCCTGGCTTCTCTGCAACTTTTCTCTTGTTCTTCGACATCTCACAGAACCATCTTTTTCACTCATGTCTTCTCCCACCCAACACGTTTAGGGTCCAAGAACAGAACAGCAGCCAGGCCATGCCACTGTCCATAACCCCCCCCCCCCCACCACCACACACACCCATTTCTAAACACAAATCTTCTGCAAGATCCGACACAGAATAAAGCAGAAATTGCTCGTTTGAAGCTCAACGCTGGCATCCCTCGAAATGATCCTTTTCAACATGTCGAGACACGAGCCACAGAGCAGCTAAGCCGCCATTTCAAAAAATAAAGTGTGAAGCTTTATGCACACATCAGTTACAGCCCTGCGAATGGACCGAATTAAAGAGGAAACTGTTCGAGAACCCCCTTTTTTAAAAAGGCCATTTATAACCCTTTGGAAGGGCCAACCTGATGCTGGGAATGATATGCCAGGTCTACAACCAATGAGGATGTTGGCCAAAGGCATCTACACCTGGAGTGTCCCAAGTCTTAATTCCCCACCCAGAAAATCCCATATAAAATTTGAGAGATTTCTGGAGAAACCCTGGCACTTGAGAACAGATGAGCTGAATTGGCTCAGCAGACCAGAAGGAAAAGATTAGGGCAGTGGTTCCCAAAACTGCTCCCAGCCAGGCAGGTTTTCAGGATGTCCACAATGAATGTTCGTGAGAGAGACCGTCTCCACCGCATGCAAATCTTTCATTAACGTTGCCAGAGAATGTGGTAAAGGTGGTTAGCTTAGCGGGGTTTAAAAGGGTCTGGACGGCTTCCTAAAGGAAAGGTCCATTGACTTGGGGAAAACCCACTGCTTATTTATGGGACAAGAAGCATAAAATGTACTGAACTATTCTGAGATCTTTCCAGGTATTTGCGACCTGGACTGTCTACTGTTGAAAACAGGATGCTGGACCTTTGGTATGTCCCAGTCTGGCAATACTTATGTACTTATCTTGAAATCCTGACTGGCTGGGGTGCCTCCAGGACCAGGTTTGGGAACCACTGGAATGCCTGTGACTATCGAGGTCTTTTTCCTCCTTTTATTTTAATGTGAAGTGGAATAGCTGCGATTGAAACTAAAACGGTTACTTTTTTGTCCTGGGGTGGGAACCACAACAAAAAGGAGACACTCGAGAGGGGGGTACATACATTAATGCTTCCCCTGATCTAAGCCACTATCTGCTCAGCAGAACTCAAAAAGCTGCAAGTTATGATTGTACAAGTGTGTTATATGGTGGCTTTTTGATATGGGCAGCAGACAAGGAGGAATATTTTCAAAGCACTTAGACTTACAAAGTGCTTTGAAAATATGCCTCATAGTAACATAGTAGATGACAGCCGAGAAAAGACCTGCATGGTCCATCTAGTCTGCCCAACAAGATAACAAATCAGTCAGGTATACACATAATGAGTTTCTCTGCCATTTTCGGGCACAGACCGTAGCAGTCTGCCCAGCACTAGCCCCTCCTCCCTACCACCAGCTCTGCCATCCAATCTCCGCTAAGCTTCTGAGGCTCCATTCCTTCTGAACAGGATTCCTTCATGTTTATCCCACGCATTTTTGAATTCCCTTACCATTTTCATCTCCATCACCTCCCGCGGGAGGACATTCCAGGTATCCACCACCCTCTCCGTGAAAAAATACTTCCTGACGTTTTTCTTGAGTCTGCCCCCCTTCAATCTCATTTCATGTCCTCTAGTTGTACCACCTTCCCATCTCCGGAAAAGGTTCGTTTGCGGATTAATACCTTTCAAATATTTGAAAGTCTGTATCATATCACCCCCGTTTCTCCTTTCCTCCAGGGTATACATGTTTAGTTCAGCAAGTCTCCCCTCATATGTCTTGTAACGCAAATCCCTTACCATTCTCGTAGCTTTTCTTTGCACCGCTTCAATTCTTTTTACATCCTTAGCAAGATACGGCCTCCAAAACTGAACACAATACTCTAGGTGGGGCCTCACCAACGACTTATACAGGGGCATCAACACCCCCTTTCTTCTGCTGGTAACACCTCTCTCTATACAGCCTAACAACCTTCTAGCTACGGCCACTGCCTTGTCACACTGTTTCGTCGCCTTCAAATCCTCAGATACTATCACCCCAAGATCCCTCTCCCCGTCCGTACCTATCAGACTCTCCCCACCTAACACATACGTCTCCCGTGGATTTCTATTCCCTAAGTGCATCACTTTGCATTTCTTCGCATTGAATTTTAATTGCCAAACCTTAGACCATTCTTCTAGCTTCTGCAGATCCTTTTTCATGTTTTCCACTCCCTCCTGGGTGTCCACTCTGTTACAGATCTTAGTATCAAAAGGCAAACTTTACCTTCTACCCCTTCGGCAATGTCACTCACAAAAATATTTACTTATTCAGTTCAATGTGGCTTACATTTAACAATTGTTAGAGATTATCAGGCACCAAGAATTTATGTATTTACTTATTCATATTTGTATCCCACAATTATCCAAAAACGAGTTTTGGTTGAATGGGGGTTACATTTAACAGTTGTTAGAGATTACATTGATACAACTACGTTTACAAGGCTGTATGATGCTGTGTTTTACAGTGATTGGCACGATAACTATTAGTGCATATGGAATAGTCATTGGATTCCTTGAGAACATGTCTTGGTTAATTTCTTAAATGAAAAGGTGTGTTACCGTTGAGGTTGTGTTGTGTATTGTTGTTCCAGAATGATTAGTGTATATTTCACTCAGTGGCCCTTTTACTAAGCTGTGTAATTGTCTATGCGCTCCAAAATGGAGTTACCACCCGATTACTGCATGGCTCTTGCAGTAATTTCATTTCTGGCGCGTGTCCAATACGCGCGTCCAAAATGTTTGGGATGCGCGCCAAGTGGCGTTTGGCGCACACAAGTCATTACCGCCCAGTTACCACGTGAGTCTTTACCGCTACGTCAATGGCTGGGGGTAAGGTCGCAGACCCAAAATGGACGCGCAATTTTGATTCTGCCGCACGTCCATTTTCAGCAAAAATTTTAAAAGGCCTTTTTTTTTTTTTTTTACAGGCATGCTGAAAAATGGATCGGTGCGCGCCCAATACCCATTTTTCAGCACGCCTTTGTAAAAGGACCCCAGAATTTCCTGAAGAGGTAGATCTTTAGGTCTTTCTTGAACTGGGAGGTAAGTTTGTGATGCTTCTCAGGACTATGGGAATTGCGTGAATCAGAAGCCAGCAACGTATTTAAAACTTACTATCAGGGGCATTTTCGAAAGAGAAGGGTGCCCATCTTCTGACACAAATTGGGAGATGGGCGTCCTTCTCTCAGGGTCACCCAAATCGGCATAATCGAAAGTCGGTTTTGGGCGTTCTCAACTGCAGTCCATCGCGGGGACGACCAAAGTTCACGGGGGTGTGTGGGAGGCATAGCGAAGGCGGGACTGGGACGTGCTTAAGAGATGGGCGTCCTCAGCCGATAATGGAAAAAAGAAGGGCGTCCCTGATGAGCATTTGGTCGACTTTACTAGGTCCATTTTTTTTCACGACCAAGCCTCAAAAAGGTGCCCAAACTGACCAGATGACCACTGGAGGGATCATGGATGACTTCCCCTTACTCCCCCAGTGGTCACCAAACCCCCCCCCACCCAATTTATTTTTGCCAACCTCCTCAAATGTCATACCCAGCTCCATGACAGCAGTATGCAGGTCCCTGGAGCAGTTTTAGTGGGTGCAGTGCACTTGAGGCAAGCTGACCCAGGCCCATCCCCCCCTACCTGTTACACACTTGTGCTGGTAAATGTGAGCCCTTCAAAACCCACCCGAAACCCACTGTACCCACATGTAGGTGCCCCCCTTCACCCCTTAGAGCTATGGTAGTGGTGTACACAGTTGTGGGGAGTGGGTTTTGGAGGGGGGGGGGCTCAGCACCGAAGGTAAGGGAGCTATGCACCTGGGAGCAATTTGTGAAGTCCACTGCAGTGCCCCCTAAGGTGCCCAGTTGGTGTCCTGGCATGTGAGGGAGACCAATGCACTACGAATGCTGGCTCATCCCACGACCAAATACCTTGGATTTGGTCATTTTTGAGATGGGCGTCCTCGGTTTCCATTATGATCAAAAACCGGGTATGACCAGCTCAACATTTGTGTCGACCATCTCTAAGGTCGACCTAAACGTTGAGATTTGGGCGTCCCTGACCGTATTATCGAAACGAAAGATGGACGCCCATCTTGTTTCGATAATAGCGGTTTCCCCGCCCCTTTCCCGGGACATCCTTAGAGATGGTTGTCCCCATTCGATTATGCCCCTCCGCGTTATGTGGGGGGTAATTCTCTAACAGGGAGACCATTATTGGGGGGGGGGGGGGGATTGCTATAAATGGTGCTGAATGTCAGCACTAACCACTATTCTGTAGAAGGTGTTCCAGGAAGAGAACCCTTTATACAAAAAGGTGATTAGAGCACATTCCTGCACCAAACGTTGAGCAACTGTATCGAAACCAGCTGAAACCTGGTGCCCAACTCATGTTATGACAAGGAAATGGCTCTACTCTAATAAAACCACATGCAAATCCCTCCCCCTTCTGACTTGCAGGCTAGGGGATTTAGGTGCCTAGTCATATAGACATCATGTGAACACAAATCCCGATCGTTTACACCAAGAAATTCCTAGTTAGTGGCTCATTCCAGCACCAGATATATATAATCCAGGGGTGTAGGTGCTGTTATAGCACTTTTCTTTATAGAAATAGGCTACGTGTCTGCTTTTATAAACACACTAGCACAGAGGTTGAATTCATTCTATAAAAAACTGTACCTACAGTTTGACGCACACTTCGCTCCACCCTTGTACCTGTAAAACATGCATGAAAGCCTGGCAGGAGTAGCCTAGTGGTTAGTGCAGCGGACTCTGATTCTGGGGAAATGGGTTTGATTCCCACTGCAGCCCCTTGTGACTCTGGCCAAGTCATTTAACCCTCCACTGCCCCTGGTACAAAATAAGTACCTGAATATATGTAAACCGCTGTGAACCTAGTTGCAAAAACCACAGAAAGGCAGTATATCAAGTCCCATTTCCCTTTCCATATTTCAGATTCTAGATGGAATGTTGGTACAATTTGAGATTCTAGATGGAATGCTCCTAGTGGTTAGAGCACCAGTCTTGCAATCCAGAGGTGGCTGGTTTAAATCCCACTGCTGCTCCTTGTGATCTTGGGCAAGTCACTTAACCCTCCATTGCCTCAGGTACAAACTTAGATTGTGAGCCCTCCTGGGAAAGAGAAATATCCAGAGTACCTGAATGTAAAATAAATATTCCTCCATGCCCACCTTCACTGCATGGATCGATCCAGCAGGCAGATTAATAGTGCTAACCCTGAATGTTCTCTGTGGATCAGAGAAGAGGCCGCCTAACCTTGGCAGCAGTCTTAAGCGTTGACATTTTGTAGCTGCAAAGTGGCTACAGACAGATGCTTACAGGACACAAAGCAGCTCTTTCATCAGAGCATCCGGCAAGTGAGCTGGACTCAAGTCAAGGGCATTTCAGCTCAACCAGCTTCAAAATCCGGCTGGCTAGAAATCTAATCATCATGCCCCCAAACAATCTTATGGCCACAGCCCTCAAGGGCCCTCAAGGGCCCTGCAGAGAGGTCAGAGGTCTCCTGAAGGAGCAGCAGATGGAGAGGAAGAGGAAGCCACCAATTACAAGAAACAAAACACAGAAAGCTCTCCTGCGCTACCCTTGTGCTACACATTTCAGTCCTGCTTAATTGCCCTTTCCTCACGTCATTCTAACAAAAAAGGGTTTTGTGCCACAACACTGGGAATCCTGAAAAGCGTTCTAATTGATCATTTAAGACTTCAGCACTGTGCTGTTCAGCAAAAATTAGCTTTGAAAGGAAATTGCACGGCAACAGGTGCACTGAGGGAGCAAAAATCTATATTGCTGCAGACCGGGGGGGGGGGGGGGGGGGTGGCACATTCTACTTTCTGCATTACACAAAGAGAGTCTGAATATTAATTAGTAGTCTAAAAGGGGATTTCGATTGCCCAGCTGTGCACTCTATTCTCTTCAGAATCCGTCCAGAAAACCACTTGCAGAGTATTGAAAGAGAGCGGGGGCGGGGGGGGGGGGGGGGGGCAGAAAAAAAAATTCCGCAACCTGGCGCGGACCGGGCTGCCGCATGTCCTTTTTAATACTAAGCAAGAGATCCGGGTGCCATCTGCCATGCCAGTTTTTGAACCTGTGGCGGGTTTTGCACAAAGCACACAGACAGGCTACATCAACACACGTGACCCGTACACGTTTAACCCCTGCTCATCCCGATCCTTTTTGATTTTATCCATTCCCTATGAAATTCTAAGAGTTCCCCCTGTTCTGTCCTGCATAGTTCACCACCGGGCACGAGCTCTACGGAGCACGGAATCACTTTTCTGTGCATTTGACGCTCACTGTACGTCTGCAAGATTCTAAAAGGCATGTAGGAATAAACTACCGGAGTAGAAACTAACTCCTTGATGCAACCCCTCAAAGGGTTAATACATTTTACAATATTCGCAAATTAGGCCCCATCTGATCTTGGCTGGAGAGGAGAAGCGGAAGGAGCAGGTTGCTGTGCCGAGTCGACTCCTCCTTCAGAGAGAAGGACAACACCCCTGGGCATGAGAAGTGTGAGGGCAAGGGCGAGTAATTTCTCCCCAAATCCCCCCTACAGGCGCTCTTTCTGCCCAAACTGTTAAACTGAAATCACACCTCTTACAGGATCCCCCTTTAAATATTTGGGCCCAGGCACGTGCCTAGATTGCCTATGTCTTAATCCTGCCCTGTGTATTGCACAAGAGCGTTGTTGTATTTTTCATTGGCAAAGCGCAGCAAAAACAGTTACTAGCACAAGCGACAGAAATAACACAAAAAAAACTTGCCACGTGTAAACGAAAGTGGTCACAGAACACTGACGCCGCGTTCGGAGCACTTTCGTTTCGTTCCTAAACGCAATGGAAGCCGATTCGGAAACGACAGAGCAGCGTTTCAAACGTCTGAGTCACAGTTCAAACGACAAAACACACCCACCGCCACCGGAAAAATACACAGCGCTGGTTACTACGCTCAACACAACGGTTTCTAGTACTTATTATGATTTATTGACTGCCGTTTCGTGACGATTTACTCAAGGGTGGGCACAACAAGATGTAGGATTTTATTTTGTTGTTATAGTTTGTAGGGTTTAATGCCCTGGATCAAAGTAGGATCTTGCAGTTACTAAGTTTTAACTCTTTAGATTCAATGTGGCTTTTTGGGGAGGGGAACAGGATATACACTTCTGAAAGAGTTTGGGGGAATCAAAAGTGATCCTCCGGTTTGGGGGGAGTTTCAGGGCTGCGAGGGCAATATTTCAAAATACTCCAACAAAATGAATACGTAAATACATTTTTTTTTTTAAAGGAGGAACCAGAACTCTGTTAAAGTTTTTCAAGAGTGAATTGGTTAAGAGTCCCGAGGGACCTTCCCTACCTGCAGGATGTTCTCCAGGTCCTTTTGGGTCAGGCAGGTGTACTGGCGCAGGATTTCCTCTTTCTTGCTCTTGTATTTGTCGGTCGCTGCCTCCAAGTTGGGCTCCTCCAGGACCTGGAAGATCGCCGCCCCGATGGCCAGGTAGAAGATGACGGCAGAGGTCAGCAGGGGACCCCTGTCCACCATCTTTCCCGGCCGATCCGCACACTAGGGGGGGAGGGGGAGCAGCGATCGCCCTGCACAGCTGTTCGAATTCTGGTGCCCCACAGCTGTCGGGCTGCGTCCGGGGCGCATGCGTCAGGGCAGGTTGGGGTTCTGGGGGGTAGTGATCCCGTCGCCTCTGCTTCCTCCTCTGTGGGGGGGAGGGGGGTTGGCATGTGCTGGGCAGGTCCAGTTTCCTCCCCAGTTCCCCCCACGATCGCTGGCCCGGGCTGCAGTGCAGACACGTGTCTCGAGAGAAGGGAATCACTCGCTGCCTTGTATTTGTAGTGAATTTTAGGAAGAGGCAGAGAGGAGGGGGTGGGGACCGGAGCTCCGCCCCGGGGCAGGATCGGGTGGTGGGGAGGGGAGGGCAGGTGCAAGCCTTGAAGGCAAGTCTCCAAAAGTTTGCGATCGGGGTCTTAAGTCTGTAAATGGAACCGGGGGAGGGGTGGGGGGCAGTGCTCAGGCTTACTAGGGAATCCTCAGGGGGGGGGCTATCAAATTAGGAAGGTGGAGGCTGTCCTGGAAAGATCCGGCTAAGCTTCCCTCCCAGTTTTCTTCTTTACTGTTTGGTCTGGTTTCTTTGTTTTGTTTTTTAATTTGATGATTTTCCTAGTCAGAAAGGGGAAATTACACATTTGAGAGACAAGAAGTGGGAAGAGGCAGAAAGTGAGTTTGTACAGGAAGGAAAAGAAGCAAGAGTGAAAAAAAAAAAACCCCTCTCCTGATCTTTGCAGAAATAGAGTAACATAGTAGATGACGGCAGAAAAAGACCTGCACGGTCCACCCAGTCTGCCCAACAAGAGAAACTCATGTGTGCTACTTTTTGTGTATACCTTACCTTGATTTGTACCTGTCTTTTTCAGGGCACAGACCGTGTAAGTCTGCCCAGCACTATCCCCGCCTCCCAACCACCAGCCCCGCCTCCCACCACCGGCTCTGGCACAGACCGTATAAGTCTGCCCAGCACTATCCCCGCCTCCCAACCACCAGCCCCGCCTCCCACCACCGGCTCTGGCACAGACCGTATAAGTCTGCCCAGCACTATCCCCGCCTCCCAACCACCAGCCCCGCCTCCCACCACCGGCTCTGGCACAGACCGTATAAGTCTGCCCAGCACTATCCCCGCCTCCCAACCACCAGCCCCTCCTCCCAACCACCCGCGGCTCTGGCACAGACCGTATAAGTCTGCCCAGCACTATCCCCGCCTCCCAACCACCAGCCCCACCTCCCACCACCGGCTCTGGCACAGACCGTATAAGTCTGCCCAGCACTATCCCCGCCTCCCACCACCGGCTCTGGCACAGACCGTATAAGTCTGCCCAGCACTATCCCCGCCTCCCAACCACCAGCCCCGCCTCCCACCACCGGCTCTGGCACAGACTGTATAAGTCTGCCCAGCACTAGCACCGCCTCCCAACCACCAGCCCCGCCTCCCGATCTTGACTAAGCTCCTGAGGATCCATTCCTTCGGCACAGGATTCCTTGATTAATTAGGACTAAGCTTCCCAAACGGGCCCAGGGCATTTCAGGTTTAGGGATATCCTGCATACATAGGACACCCAGTAGTATATATGCAAAATTATGTGTATTTTATAAACCTCCCTGACTGGGACAGATTTAGGAAGTTCTTAGGATCCGGTTTTACAGGATGGGTTACTGTAGAGTGAAACCTGTCTTGCAAAGCTCAGGATGTTACCTTGCTAATGATGACATGGCTTTTACAAATTACCCAATTCCCATCCCGTGACTCAGTCCCCAATGCTCAAAGCTTAGCCAGTCTGGCTGCACATTATTCAGCATCTAATGGACAAAGGGGTTCTTCTGAGTTGCTTTTTTTTTTTTTTTTGTTACATTTGTACCCCGCAGTTTCCCACTCATGGCAGGCTCAATGCAGTGGGTAATGGAGGTTAAGTGACTTGCCCAGAGTCACAAGGAGCTACCTGTGCCGGGAATCGAACTCAGTTCCCCAGGACCAAAGTCCACCACTCTAACCACTAGGCCACTCCTCCACTGTTGCTACTATTTGAGATTTGCTATTCCACTACCAACATTCCATGTAGAGGTCGGCCCTTGCAGATCACCAATGTGGCCGCGCAGGCTTCTGCTTCTGTGAGTCTGACGTCCTGCAGGTACGTGCAGGACGTCAGACTCACAGAAACAGAAGCCTGCGCAGCCTTCTACATGGAATGTTGCTAGTGGAATAGCAACATTCCATGTAGAATCTCCAATAGTATCTATTTTATTTTTGTTACATTTGTACCCTGCGCTTTCCCACTCACGGCAGGCTCAATGCGGCTTACATGGGGCAATGGAGGGTTAAGTGACTTGCCCAGAGTCACAAGGAGCTGCCTGTGCCTGAAGTGGGAATCAAACTCAGCTCCTCAGTTCCCCAGGACCAAAGTCCACCACCCTAACCACTAGGCCACTCCTCCACTCCACTGTAGTGGCTACCCATAATCCTATGCAAATATATTACAACCAGCTCATTAGTATTAAAATGAGCATTCCATGTGATGCACAGACATTTCCAAGCACTGCACAGAAAGAAGCGCCTACCTTTAAGGTGCAAAATTTTCCAGCAGGTCTGAGACCTTACCGCCAGCCATTGACCTAGCGGTAAAGGCTCACGCGGTAACTGGGCGGTAATGGCCTACGCGCATCAAATGCCACTTGTCGCACGTCCAATATGCGTGTCCGAAAATAAAAATTATTTTTCGGACGCGCGTATCAGACCCGTACCAACAGTGAAATTACCGCAAGAGCCACACGGTAGCCGGGCGATAGCTCCGTTTTGGCGCGTGTTGGGCGCGAATAGACGCTTATGCGGCTTAGTAAAAGGACCCCTAAAGCTTTGGACAGCTGTGAAATAAGATGACAATATCGTCATGGAGTACATATAGCATTAATAACAGTACACTGTAAGCCACATTGAGCCTGCTAAAAGGTGGGAAAAGTGGGATACGAATGCAATAAATAAATAAATTCCTGCAGCTCTGCTCTTTTGGAGGTTTCTTCTGCAGTTGTGTCATTTACTCTTAAACTTACACATGGAAATTTTGGCGGACTGTTTGGATTTTTCACAGTTCCACTGGGGGAAACCTGAACTGTCAGAATCTGCTTTCTAGTTTTCAGAAATTCACATTCTTGGGCTTCCCATGGCAAACATTGCCATGAGGAACGCCTGGGTTTGTTATTCCTGGCTTTGCTCCTGTTCACCAAGCTGGCTGGGGCCTGGGGATTCTGTGGCCATAACATTCACAGCCTTGAGGGAGAGAGAATCCTACACATCGTACAATGACGACACCTAGTGGCTAAATTTAAGGCCCATGATTGCAGGGCTTCAGAGGGAGCCTCTGCCTAAGGATTGTGTCACTAGAGAGACTGTGGTGTGTCAGTATAGGGGCAAATATAAAACCCATGGCTCCCAACCCTAGTTTTGATCCACTTGAGCTGGAAGCCCAAAAGAAGAAACAAAAACTGCCAGGCTAAAAAACAAAAAAACAAAAATCATAATTCCTTATAAAGGATTGGGATGCCACCCTCAAGAAAGTATCATGCTGATGGAGAAAATAACAAAAAAACATCATCGTACAGTAAAAGCCCAGAAATGTGGACCTCCCAAGAATCCAGACCTACAATAATTGTGATATTTGGACCGACTCGAGAATCCAGACTACATTTTCTCCCTTCCCCCTGCTCTCTCCCCCTCCCCCCCCCCCCCCCACACGCACATGGTACAGCGTCTCTCTCCTGCGGCTCTCTCTCTCCCTCGGTGTACAATACCTTTTCAGAAGTCTCCTGAGCTGCAAAAAGTTGCATCAGAAGGGGCGAGATGGGTCGGAGGGAAAGGCCCGAAGCAGGCCAGAGGAGTGAGAGAGCCTCAGGCAGGGCTGTGAACAGGAGCGGAGGAAGAGACGCCGGACTGTGGGGGGGGGGGGGCAGGAGGGAGGGGAGGAGGAGCCACAGGGGGACCTGGGCTCCCTCCTTTGGGCTCAAGCTCCTGGGCCCCCTTCCTATGAGGAACAGAAATGCTGGATGGGGAGGAGAGATGCTGGATTAAATTTGAACTTTAAAAGTACTGCCTGAGAATCCAGAAAATCCAGACTGGTCCAATCCCTGAGCACCTAACCACCACACCTCTACTCAAGAAATCTAGACTACACCAACTTGACATTTTGTCCTTTAGATTGTAAGCTCCTCTGAGCAGGGACCGTCCTTCTTTGTTAAATTGTACAGCGCTGCGTAACCCTATTAGCGCTCTAGAAATGTTAAGTAGTAGTAGTAGTAGTTTAGGACTTGTACTGTAGTTCACTCACCAGCATCAAAGTGGACGAGGAATGAATCTGTACACCTTATAAACAATTAAAAAAAAAAGATCCACAGAAATATGGTTGGTATAATTGCACATAATTCAGATATTGAATATATAATATTCCTAGTAAAACTTAACAAGTCCTGGATCTGAAACAAATGACTTTGAGAAAATGAGGAAGCATCTGAGGAGCAGCTAAGGTGGGAGGAGAGACCGGAAGTCAGACGATGGACTGAGATAAAAGATGCTGTAATAATGGCAACGGATCTAGTTGTAAGGAAAGAAAGTCAAACCAAGAGGAAAAGGAAGCCCAGGTGATTCTCTAAAGGTGTGGCAAAAATATTAGCAGAAAGAGTGGAGGAGTGGCCTAGTGCTTAGGGTGGTGGACTTTGGTCCTGGGGAACTGAGGAACTGAGTTCGATTCCCACTTCAGGCACAGGCAGCTCCTTGTGACTCTGGGCAAGTCACTTAACCCTCCATTGCCCCATGTAAGCCGCATTGAGCCTGCCGTGAGTGGGAAAGCGCAGGGTACAAATGTAACAAAAATAAAATAGATACTATTGGAGATTCTACATGGAATGTTGCTACTATTGGAGATTCTACATGGAATGTTGCTATTCCACTATGTAGAAGGCTGCACAGGCTTACTACTACTATTTAGCATTTCTATAGCGCTACAAGGCATACGCAGCGCTGCACAAACATAGAAGAAAGACAGTCCCTGCTCAAAGAGCTTACAATCTAATAGACAAAAAATAAATAAAGTAAGCAAATCAAATCAATTAATGTGGACGGGAAGGAAGAGAGGAGGGTAGGTGGAGGCGAGTGGTTACGAGTCAAAAGCAATGTTAAAGAGGTGGGCTTTCAGTCTAGATTTAAAGGTTGCCAAGGATGGGGCAAGACGTAGGGGCTCAGGAAGTTTATTCCAGGCGTAGGGTGCAGCGAGACAGAAGGCGCGAAGTCTGGAGTTGGCAGTAGTGGAGAAGGGAACATGCAGGACGTCAGACTCACAGAAGCAGAAGCCTGCGCGGCCACATTGGTGATCTGCAAGGGCTGACTTCTAGTGGAATAGCAACATTCCGTGGTTAGGGTGGTGGACTTTGGTCCTGGGGAACTGAGGAACTGAGTTTGATTCCCACTTTAGGCACAGGCAGCTCCTTGTGACTCTGGGCAAGTCACTTAACCTTCCATTGCCCCATGTAAGCCGCATTGAGCCTGCCATGAGTGGGAAAGCGCGGGGTACAAATGTAACAACAAACAAAGTACAAAATAACCCAACGAAGGAACATCTGGTAAGACTGAGCAAGACACAAAAAAAAAGACAGGACACAAAAGTGAGGCTGGAAGAACAAATGGTTAAAGATGTAAAGCAAGGTGAGGAGACTTTTCTTAGGCAGGTGGGGGAGAGAGGGAAGGACTGGATTGTATCACTGAAAAGTGCCAAATTAAAAAAATACGTAGGATAGATACAAGGGATCTAATACAAATACAGACTGACTCTAGCTCATAACATTCAAAATAGCTGATGATATATATTATTTACTAGTAAGAAAAAGACCCATTTCTCAAACAAATGAAACGGGTGCTAGCAAGGTTATCATTTATTTATTGCATTTGTATCCCACATTTTCCCACCTATTCGCAAGGCTCAATGTGGCTTACAGAGTTTTGTTATGACATAGTCATTCCAGGATATCAGATACAATTCGTAATGTACAAAGATTGAGAAGGGTAGTGAAAGGAGGGTGTTAGGCAGGATAGTATATAAGGTGGACTTTAAAACCCGGGTGCGCTGGTAGGTAGTTTTATAGGTTATGGGTTCTCTTTGTAGGCCTTGTTGAAGAGATGTGTCTTCAAAGATTTGCGAAAGTTAGTTAATTCGTCAATAGTTTTCAGGGCTGTAGGTAAAGCATTCCACAACTGCGTGCTCATGTAGGAGAAGGCGGTGGCGTATGTCAGCTTGTATTTTAGTCCTTTACAGCTGGGGAAGTGCAGATTGAGAAATTTGCGGGATGATCTTATGGCGTTTCTGGGAGGTAGGTCCACAAGATTTAGCATGTAGATTGGGGCATCTGTGTGAATGATTTTGAGTACCAATGTGCAGATCTTGAAAGCAATACGTTCCTTGAGTGGGAGCCAGTGAAGTTTCTCTCTTAGGGGATTTGCACTTTCATATTTAGTTTTTCCAAATATAAGTCTGGCAGCGGTGTTCTGTGTTGTCTGGAGTTTTTTGATGGTCTGTTCTTTGCAGCCCGCGTATAGTGCGTTACAGTAGTCTAGATGACTTATTACCATTGACTGTACCAGGGTACGGAAGATGTGTCTCGGGAAGAAAGGTTTTACTCTTTTGAGTTTCCACATGGAGTGGAACATCTTTTTCGTCGTGTTCTTCACATGGGCATCGAGTGTGAGGTTTTGATCAATGGTAACTCCAAGAATTTTCAGATTTTGTGAGACGGGTAAAGAACAGTATGGTGTGGTTATGGTGGAGTATTTGTTTGTGTTGTGTGGTGAGGTGAGTACAAGACATTGTGTTTTTTCTGCGTTGAGTTTTAATTGGAATGCATCCGCCCAGGAGTTCATGATTTGGAGGCTTTGGTTAATCTCATTGGTGATTTCGCTTAGATCATGTTTGAACGGGATGTAAATCGTGACATCATCTGCGTATATGTAGGGGTTGAGGTTTTGATTGGCTAAAAGTTTGGCTAAAGGTATCATCATTAGGTTGAAGAGAGTTGGTGAGAGGGGGGATCCTTGGGGAACTCCACATTCCGGTGTCCATGGGGGTGATATGTCCGCGTTTGTTGTTACTTGGTAAGATCTTGTGGTCAAGAATCCTTTGAGCCATTTGAGAACTGTACCTCCTACTCCGAAGTATTCTAGCATGTGTAATAGTATTCCATGATTAACCATGTTGAAGGCGCTGGACATATCAAATTGTAGGAGGAGTATGTTGTTACCAGTTGCAATTGCTTGTTTGAATGAGTTCATTGCGGACACTAGTACAGTTTCGGTGCTGTGATTTGCCCAGAATCCTGATTGAGACTCATGCAGAATTGAGTGTTTATTCAGGTATTCAGTGAGTTGTTTCGTCACTGTGCCCTCCATGAGTTTGGTTATGAGCGGGATAGATGCTACTGGGTGATAATTGGTTAGGTCCATTGTGTTTTTCTTAGCATCTTTTGGCAGCGGAGTAAGTAAGATGTTTCCTTTATCCGTGGGAAAAAGACCGTGTTGAAGCCTGTGGTTTACATGATTTGTGAGGTCTTTTTTGAATTGTTTGGGGGCGGATCTTATTAGGCTAGTAGGGCAAATGTCTAATTTGCATTGTGACTTGGCGTATTATCATGTAATGGCGATTATGTTTTTAAGGGAACCTTAGGAGAGAGAGTGTGTGAGACAGAGAGAGAGAGAGAGACTGTGTGCGAGTGTGTGTGTGTGAGAGAGAGAGAGAGAGAGTGTGTGTGTGTGTGTGAGAGAGAGTTTGCAGCAAAGGTTTGAAGCCTCATACAGTAGCTGAGAGCAGGAACGACCATGCTGACACCATCAAAGCTTTGCTCTCAGTATCTCTTATTATCGGAACAGCTCTTTTAAACCTATTATCTTCCCCTCCCCTTTGCTTGTTCTTCAGAAACGGAAACCTACTTCCCCTCCCCTTTCCTTTAACCCTGGAGGCAGGCTGACCTCAGCCTCTTAAAGATGTTAGGAACCCAGGCAGCCAGACGGAGGTGCAAATTATTATTTTTGAAAATTGGAGAAAAGCCCCCAGAAACCAAAGGCGAGAGACGTCTTTGGTTTAAAACACTATCACAGTGACTTGATGTGTACAGCGTTTGATTTCGATCACTGGGCATAAAAATTCCAATAACTTTAAGAAAACAAAAAAAAATTTGTGATGCTTTTAAATTGTGATTGAAGTGCTAACTTTCAAATGAAAATACAAAAAACTTCTCTCTGATTGAAAAAAATCTCTTTTTTTTTCTTTTTTTTCATAAATCTTGCTTATGACTAATGTTAATAAAGAAAGCACTTAGCTTATCATTTTATCCAGCACAGACTCAAGTTACCTCCCAGAAACGCCACAAAATCATCCCGCAAATTTCTCGACCTGCACTTCCCCAGCTGCAAAGGACTAAAATACATGCTGATGCATGATACCACCTTCTCGTACATGAGCACAAAGTTATGGAACGCATTACCTCGAAACCTGAAAACAATCATCGAAACAACTATCTTTCGCAAATCCCTCAAGACATATCTCTTCAACAAAGCATACAACGAAAACCCAGAACCTTACTAATCCACTGCTGAAAACCTACCGTCTACTATACCTAATAAATGCCTTCCTTCTGTTTCGGTACTATGTTGTATTCTGAAGCCTGACTGCAAATCGTGTAGCATCGAGTGTTTGTCAATGTAATTGGTTAGTTGGTGGGCCACTAGCCCTTCCATTATTTTTGTCATTAGCAGGGTGGATGCCACTCGCTTTGACATCTTTTTTGTGTCCTTCGGGATAGGTGTGAGTAGTACATTACTTTTCTCCCTTGGGAACCGGCCTTCCTGGAACATGTAATTCAGATAGGAGGTGAGTTGGTCTATGAACCGGTCAGGCGCTGTTTTTAGTAGGTAGTTGGGACAGGTGTCTAACATGCAATGGGCGGAGGAGAAGTTTCTTAGCACTTGTGGCTTGTGTGAAGTTGGTCCATGCCCTGTCCGCTGGGGCTTCTTCTTGGGGGTGATCAAGTTCACCTATAAGGGCTTCGAGATTTGTGTCATCTTGTGTTAGGCTTTTCGTAATGTTGAGGATCTTTTCTTTGAACAATCTGCCGAGTTCATTTGCTGACGGGGGCTCTTCATTCGCTGATGTCGCTGGTTTGGTGTTTATTAGTTTAGTTATAAGTTTATATAGTTTCTTTGTAATCCAAGTCTACGTGTTCGTTGTAGTATTTTATTTTGGCCTGTCTAATTTTCGTTTTGTAACGTTTACCTGCACCCCCTCCATGTGTTTTTGCTTGTATCATTTTTATTTTTTGCCAATGCTCATTCTAGTTTTCGGCAGTGGGTTTTAGCTGTTTTTTTTCATCATACCATAGTATTGCTTTGTACCTCTGTCCTGTTTTTGATTTTAGAGAGGCTATTGTGTCCAGTAAGTGCTTGCAGCTTTTGACCCATTCTAGTAGGAATCCTTTAGTGTTAGTTGGTGGCGACCATTGATCTTCATATATGGCTGTCCAAAATTTGGTTGTGTCAGTTTTTCCAAGTGATTGTATGGTATCGGTGCTTGTGTAGGGTAGGTTTGGTGTTCTTTCCAGTATAGGGTCGTGATCAGACCAGGGAACTTCTGTCCATACCAGGTTCTGTATGCTAAAATCACTGTCATGTGAGAATCTGTAGGCTAGTACGTCGATGGTGTGACCTCTACTGTAGGTCGAAGTCGTAGGTGGTCATTGGAAGCCCTACTGTTGAAGGAATTTGTCACATTCTTTGGAGCTATTCGTTCTCTGGTTGTCCAAATGTAGGTTGATATCTCCTATTAGCAGGGTATTGGGGTTAGCTATGTATGTGTTTGAGATGAAGTCCATTAAGTTTGTTTGAGTCGCTTTCCAATTTCCTGGGGGGGTCTGTAGAATAGGATTCAGCTCAGTTGGTTATGTAGATTTTGGTCATTGATTTTGAACGAGGCAATTTTCAGGTGTGGTGTTATGGATTCTGCAGAAGCTTTGACCTTGAATAAGGATCTGCAGATTAAGGTGATTTTCCCATTTTTGCTCCAGTGTAGGATTTTATATCCTGGTGGACATATTTCTAGGACTACAGGGTCTTCCTTGTCATGGATCCAAGTTTCAGTAAGAAAAGCTAGTCCGAGGTTTTTGTCGCCTATCCAGTCCTTTATTGTTCATTTATGATGGGCAAGACTGATGCTTAGGTGGCAGCTCCATCAGTGGAGAAGTGAAGCCAATGTTGGACGGACTTCCACGGTCTGTGTCCTGTATATGGCAAAGACAGATCAGCATGGGCTGGAGTGTGTGTCAAACCTCATCACTGAGGTCACTAGGTTGTATACATTTAAACCGGGTTCTGTAAAATGTAGTCTTTTCATGTATCGGACACCAATATCGACAGAGAGCGCTAGCTCTATATCTTATGAGTACTGTTTTTCCGAATATGCGAAGGCAAGCGCTTTCATTCACTTTTTAACTATTGAACACAGAGCTAACATCGCACTGAGAGTATTAAACTAGTATTCAAGACTGGGCACAGTAGTTTTTTGTTTCTTTCGTTTTCGTCATCTTTATTATTATTATTATTTTACATTCCAGCTTATAATTGAAAAAGAAAAACGCCTATATTGCGACCCAAATCGGGAGATAGACGTTTATCTCACAAAAACAAATAAAGCGGTATAATCGAAAGCCGAATTTGGACGTTTTCAACTGCACTCCGTCGCGGATGCGGACAAAGTTGATGGGGCGTGTCGAAGGCGTGGTGAAGGCGGAACTGGGGCGTGGTTATCGGGCGATCAGAGATGGGCACCTTTCGCCGATAATGGAAGAAAAATATGCGTTTTTAGCGAGAATTTAGGGCACTTTCCTGGACCCTGTTTTTCCACGAATAAGGCCCCAAAAAGTGCCCTAAATGACCAGATGACCACTGGAGGGAATCGGGGATGACCTCCCCTGACTCCCCCAGTGGTCACAAACCCCCTCCCACCCAAAATATGCCGTTTCACAACTTTTTATTTTCACCCTCAAATGTCATACCCACCTCCCTGGCAGCAGTATGCAGGTCACTGGAGCAGTTATTAGGGGGTGCAGTGGATTTCAGGCAGGTGGACCCAGGCCCATCCCCCCCACCTGTTACACTTGTGCTGGTAAAAGGGAGCCCTCCAAACCGCCCCCCAAACCCACTGTACCCACATGTAGGTGCCCCCCTTCACCCCTTAGGGCTATAGTAATGGTGTAGACTTGTGGGCAGTGGGTTTTGAGGGGGATTTGGGGGGCTCAACACACAAGGGAAGGGTGCTATGCACCTGGGAGCTCTTTTACCTTTTTTTTTGTTTTTGTAAAAGTGCCCCCTAGGGTGCCCGGTTGGTGTCCTGGCATGTGAGGGGGACCAGTGCACTACGACTCCTGGCCCCTCCCACGAACAAATGCCTTGGATTTATTCGTTTTTGAGCTGGGCGCTTTCATTTTCCATTATCACTGAAAAACAAAAACGCCCAGCTCACAAATTGTCGAATAAAACATGGACGTCTATTTTTTTCGAAAATACGGTTCGGTCCGCCCCTTCACGGACCCGTTCTCGGAGATAAACGCCCATGGAGATAGACGTTTTTGTTCAGTTATGCCCCTCCACATCTATTACAGGTTCCTATTTAATTTTTATTCATGTTATTTTCTTAATTGTTTTGTATTTTATGTAGACCCCTGACGCAGGTGCAGAGCACTGAAACACGGCCCGTGTCGGATCTTTCTTCAATGACTGTTTTTTTTAATCAAAGTTTATAATTAAAGAACTGTGTCCCTCTTTTTAAGGCCCTTGGTGCTGTTTTGTTTGTTTGGGCAGACTGGATGGACCGTGCAGGTCTTTATCTGCCGTCATTTACTATGTTACTATGCTTTTTGACAGTGACAAGTTAAAGCTGGAAATATTAAGCATATACTTCGGTGTCCACAGAAAAAGTCCCTAGAGATTGACCGTAGATGGCTAGCACAAGTATATATGAGAATGGAGTAGATATACACTTTTCAAAGTGATTGGGGTGCTCCACTCAGCACACATTTCTGTGGCTGTAAATAGCAAAGCAAAGCTGGCCAGGTCATCTTTAAATGTAGAATGTAATAGATGGTGTATATACACAGATGTTATCCCCATCCCCACCCCACGAGCTCTGTCCCCATCCCCACGGTTCCCCGTCCCTGTGTCATTCTCTAATCACACCCTACAAGCAGGCCTTGTGCTGAAGCAGGAGTAGAGCAGCAGAGCTGAACTGGGAGCAAGAAGGGAAGCCAATTACAATGAATACATAAAACAATCAACAGTCAGTAGTAAATCCATAGCAAATCATATTAATCAATAACAAAACATTAAAGGTAAAGATAGCAGCTTGGGCCTCAAAGGACTCTCTCAAGTTGACTTCGTGGTAGGCACTTGCTCCTACCCAAAAGCCTCCACACCTTTAGTTCAGTCCTCATTATAGTTCCATCCAAAACACAAGATGGGAACACCTTTGGGCAGTAATGGACACCCTGGACCATCCTTCAATACATAATCACAGATGGAGGTTAGTAGGAGGCTTCCAATGGTTCCTCTCAAAAAAAACAAACCACAGATTAGAGAGTCAAGCTGGTTTATTTTACACTGTGTTCAGTTTTGGAGGCCATATCTTGAGTGTAGCAGCACACCAAAATCTTTTCCCATATATTACTATGATGAAGTTTATTGTTTGTTTACTAAGGTACGCTAGCGTTTTTAACGTACTCTGATGCTAGAGACACCCATAGGAATGTATGTCCAGTGGTCCTTAGCAGAGCAATCAGAATTGGACAGGAGACTTACGAGAAGAGACTGGAGGACCTGAATTTGTGAAACTTGCAGGAGAGGAAAGACGGGATGGGGGGGGGGGGGGGGGGGGAGAGAGAGGTATGATACAAACCTTTAAATCCTTGAAAGATATTAATACACAAGAAATTAACCTTTTCCAAAGGAAAGGAAGCCTTAGAACTAGAAGGATGATCTGAAGCTGCAGAGGTAGACTCCAGAGCAATGGCATGGAAAAGGTGGTGGATGCCTGGAATGTGCTCCTAGAGAAGGAAGTGGAGACAAAACCAGTGATGAGATTCCAAAAGAAATGAAATATATACAGACAGAGGATCCCTAAAAGGCAAGAGGACGGAAATGAAACTTTCAGCACTTCAGCTGAACTAGCATAATGACTTTTCCACATCTTAAGAAAACACGGGAAGGGGATTTGCCTGCATGGTTCAGCAGTTACATCCCTAAAACAAAAGAATTATTTAAGGAGGCGTGAAGGACCTACATGGAACACATTACTAGACAGAAGACCAGGGCAGTTTTTTTGAGGGGGTACTTGGGGGTACAGAGTACCGGCACCTTTTCCATTGTCTGCTAAAATTGACCCATGGTCCCCAAGTTTTAATGAAAGAGCTCAGGCTCTACACACCAATTCTGCCTTGTCATAGTTTCTGTGACCGGTTACAGGGGGCCTGGCTATTGTGAGGTGGGTCCCTCAGTGATCACCCCACCCCTGAAGGGTGGCCTAGCATTGAGTATCGGCACCTTTTCCATTGTCCGCTAAAATTGACCCAAGGACCCCAAGTTTAAATGAAAGAGCTCAGGCTCCACACACCAATTCTGCCTTGTCATAGATTCTGTGACCGGTTGCAGGGGGCTTGGCTACTGTGGGGTGGGTCCCTCAGTGAATACCCCACCCTGAAGGGTGGTCTAGCATTGAGTATCGGCACATTTTCCATTGTCCGCTAATTTGACCCAAGGACCCCAAGTTTTAATGAAAGAGCTCAGGCTCCACACACCAATTCTGCCTTGTCATAGATTCTGTGACCGGTTGCAGGGGGCTTGGCTACTGTGGGGTGGGTCCCTCAGTGAATACCCCACCCCTGAAGGGTGGTCTAGCATTGAGTATCGGCACATTTTCCATTGTCCGCTAAATTTGACCCAAGGACCCCAAGTTTTAATGAAAGAGCTCAGGCTCCACACACCAATTCTGCCTTGTCATAGATTCTGTGACCGGTTGCAGGGGGCTTGGCTACTGTGGGGTGGGTCCCTCAGTGAACACCCCACCCCTGAAGGGTGGCCTAGCATTGAGTATCAGCACCTTTTCCATTGTCCGCTAAAATTGACCCAAGGACCCCAAGTTTAAATGAAAGAGCTCAGGCTCCACACACCAATTCTGCCTTGTCATAGATTCTGTGACCGGTTGCAGGGGGCTTGGCTACTGTGGGGTGGGTCCCTTAGTGAACACCCCACCCCTGAAGGGTGGCCTAGCATTGAGTATCAGCACCTTTTCCATTGTCCGCTAAAATTGACCCATGGTCCCCAAGTTTTAATGAAAGAGCTCAGGCTCTACACACCAATTCTGCCTTGTCATAGTTTCTGTGACCGGTTACAGGGGGCTTGGCTACTGTGGGGTGGGTCCCTCAGTGTACACCCCACCCCTGAAGGGTGGCCTAGCATTGAGTATCGGCACATTTTCCATTGTCCGCTAAATTTGACCCAAGGACCCCAAGTTTTCATGAAAGAGCTCAGGCTCTACACACCAATTCTGCCTTGTCATAGATTCTGTGACCGGTTGCAGGGGACCTGGCTATTGTGGGATGGGTCCCTCAGGGATCACACCATCCCTGAAGGGTGGCCTGGAATTTGAGTACCGGCATTGTTTCCATTGTCCGCTAAAATTGACCCAAGGACCCCAAGTTTAAATGAAAGAGCTCAGGCTCCACACACCAATTCTGCCTTGTCATAGATTCCGTGACTGGTTGCAGGGGACCTGGCTATTGTGGGGTGGGTCTGTCAGTGATCACCCCACCCCTGAAGGGTGGTCTAGCATTGAGTATCGGCACATTTTCCTTTGTCCGCTAAAATTGACCCAAGGACCCCAAGTTTTAATGAAAGAGCTCAGGCTCTACACACCAATTCTGCCTTGTCATAGATTCTGTGACCGGTTGCAGGGGGCCTGGCTGTTGTGGGGTGGGTCCCTCAGTGATCACCCCACCTCTGATGGGTGGCCTAGCATTTGAGTACGGGCACCTTTTTTTGCTAGAAAAAAACACACTGCAGAAGACCCACCTCTGCACACCTTTTAAGAACGTCTGTGCTTGTGTGGCTTTAAGCATCTGCCTCTACCCAACTCTCTCCTGTCCTCCCCGACCCCGCATCTCTGGATGAGTGAATGTGGACCCGCATTATCCAGCTGGTGCTTCTGACCATGGAAGCCACAACTTCTCCTGTTTTGTTATTTCAAGCTCTATCTTTGCTTTCTTGAGCTAATCTGATGAGGTTCCTGCTGCAGATGACACGTTTCCGTACTCTATCTGTGCTCAGTTCCTCCCTCTCAAGGGAAGCTCTTGGGATCCCTGTCTCTGGCCTCACCTACAGCTGTGGTCAATTCGACTTATGAGGGAGAATGGTTCAGGGATTGAGGTAACACCAACAGCCCAACGTCTTTCTTTTGAAGCCATGTTCACTGTCTGTTCTTTCTAAACTAGTACCTGCGATGGGCTCAAAGACTTGGTGACATCAGTGCTATTCCCAGTGCGTGGATTAAAACCGCAAAACATGGTTTAGTGCTATAATTGCGACAAATGGTTAACCGGAGTTTATCTTCTGGCTGTGGACCATTAAATTAGAAACACTTGTTTATTTGACTTATTTTAAAAACTACTCTTGTTTCTTGTTCTGGAAGAAAAACATTTTAGCTCAATTTCTCATCTCTCCCTACACTCCTCCCCGGGAACTCCATTTACTGAATGCGGTCCATAATGCACGTGTAATAGTGTCCTGTTTATACAGTTGCCTTGTGTGTGTTGTGTTAATATATTTGTGCTTCTGAAAAGTCACTGTGAATTGCAAAGCTCGAGAAATCCTATGAACAGCCTGCCTGATTCAGTCATTCTTTTCTCAGGATGGGACCATGCAATGTGGAAATGGTCCTGAGTCCTCCTGACTCCCTGCCAACCCAGAAGGATGAAAGGATTGGTAAGACCACAGCGCCTCCTGCAGAGATGACCACAAAAGTTGTTTGGATGTGGTCTGCAGAACCTCGCCTGTCTGTCTTTTGCCTTTCTAAGTTTGATTTTATTAACTTTGGCATGTTTTGTTGTCCGGGCCAGTACCTTCCAAGCTGGGCTCTAGGCAAGCAATCTTCAGGGCCTTGCTGCCCCCCCACCAGCACTGCCACCACTACTCTCCCCCACCACCACGGTCACTGCTCCACCCCTCCACCACCGCTGCAATTCCCTCTCCCCGCTGCCACCGCCGCCCCCCTCCTGCAGCTGCAAATGAGAGAGTGTGCTCTGCTGGCTACAGGCCCTGCCACGTCCTACTTCCTGTGAAGTAACTTCCTGTTTCCGCATAGGCAGGATGCGGCAGGAAGAAGGACCTGTGGCCGGCAGAGCAGTCTTTTTTGATTGCTGGTGCCGGGTCCTCCTTGGAGACTGGGCCCAGGGGATCATGCTCCCCTCTCTTGGTAGTCCTGGCTTCCAAAACTACTTTGAGGCACTGGCGTAGCCAAGGGTGGGCCCGAGCCCACCCACTTTGGACTCAGGCCCACCCAGTAGCAGCACACCTATGATGTGGCTGGCAGGGATCCCCAAGCCCCACCAGTCAAACTCCCAACAATCGTCTCTCCTGCATACCTTGTAAATAGCAGATCTTCACCTGCAGCTGCCCCACAACCTTCCCTCTGATGCATTTCTGCTTATGCAGAAACAGGAAGTTGCATCAGAGGGAAGGATGTGGGGTCAACATGAGCAGTGTGTATTAGCTGCTGCAGAGGAGGGGGGATGTTTGAGAGATCATATGGCATGTAGGCAAGAGAGGGAGAGACCATATCACTTGTGGGACAAGGCGGAGTTCTTCTGCCCACCCGTCTTGGGCCCAGACCCACCCAAATTTGGGTGTCTGGCTACACCCCTGCTTTGAGGGGCAGTAGTAGGTGTGATCTGATGGGACACATATGATGTTCACCCACATCGTACTCATTCTCTTGGCCTGGTTTAATCTGAGAGCTCTACAGAACAACCTGGGTTGTATGTAGAGAAGTTGCTCACTGTCCCTCATTTCTGATCCCAGCTCTGCCAGCGTATAGCCTTGGGCAAATCTATAAAAGTTGATGACATCTACATGCCAAATTTTGGGTGCGATGCTGAGATGTGCGCACAATGTACGTAATGAGCCAGTTAACATCAATTATTGGCACTAATTGGCAATTATTTGGATTTGCACGTGCTTCTGCCTGCACGCTATTCTATAAAGTTACTTGCCGAAATTCTCGCATGCATCCCAAAAGGGGGTGTGGCCATGGGCGGGGCATTGGTAGGTCAGAGGCGTTCCCATAATTTAGTTGTGATGTTATAGAATTCTGGGGTTGTGGGGTCCAGGATTATATACCAGGTTTCACTCGTCTGCGTGCCCAGAGTTGGTTGCGGGAATTGGCACTACGCGCTGTTCTACAAGGAGCGCCCTTTCAGCGCAGATCTTTCCAAAGTTTTGTGGCCCTAAAAAAATGCCTTGAAAACTACGTACGATCACCTACACTTCAGCAAAAAAACTAAAAACTCACCTGTTTAAAAAGGCATACCCTCCCGACCCAACATAAATGCCTGAACTCTGTGACCCTACCAAAATATAGAACAGGAAAAGTTCTCTACGATGACGAATCACAGAAGGCAAAAGTAGAGACTAATAGACGATTCACCACTGGAGACGTGAGTCCAACAGTCTTTATTATATCAAAGATAACGACCCGACACAGGCCGTGTTTCGACGCTAAAAAGCGTCTGCATCAGGGGTCAATAAATACACCAAGTAATGAATGCAAAATGAAGAGTCCTACTTGTATATGTGTTGTCAACTCACTGATCACGTAGCACCAAACAGAATATGCTGGATACAAACTATCAGAGCCTACAACACTACAGTTCGTAACGGTCATCCAACAACTCTTCCGTTCTTGTTGTCCTTTACTTGGTCCTACCACATGAACCTTATCCTACCACAGAAGCAAGAAGTAGGATATATATGTTTTTAATTCCTATACATTTTTATTATAAAGATATGTTTTTCTATCTATGGTATTAGGCATACTTTGATTATTTGTTTTTGTGTTTTTATAAATCTTATGTTTTAGACTCCTGAAGAAGGCGCGAGCTAGCGCCGAAACACAGCTGTGTTGAGTTGTTGTCACTTCGCTTGCAATAAAGAATTGTTTCTAGACGTCTCCTCCGGTTTTTAGAAGAGCCTACCTTTCCTACTTCTTGCTTCTGAAACCTTTTACGTAGGAACCAGTACAAACATTCTACACATGTTATTCCTGGAATTGAGGATTTTTCCCAAGTCCATTTAGTAGTGGTTTATGGACTTGTCCTTTAGGAAACTGTCCAACCCCGTTTTAAACTCTGCTAAGCTAACCGCCTTCACCACTTTCTCCGGCAACGAATTCCAGAGTTTACTTACGCGTTGGGTGAAGAAACATTTTCTCCGATTTGTTTTAAATTTACTACACTGTAGTTTCATCGCATGTCCCCTAGTCCTAGTATTTTTGGAAAGCGTGAACAGACGCTTCACATCCACCTGTTCCACTCCACTCATTATTTTATATACCTCTATCATGTCTCCCCTTAGCCGTCTCTTCGCCAAGCTGTATAGCCCTAGCCTCCTTAGTCTTTCTTCATAGGGAAGTCGTCCCATCCCCGCTATCATTTTCGTCGCCCTTCGCTGCACCTTTTCCAATTCTACTATATCTTTCTTGAGATGCGGCGACCAGAATTGAACACAATACTCAAGGTGCGGTCGCACCATGGAGCGATACAACGGCATTATAACATCCTCACACCTGTTTTCCATACCTTTCCTAATAATACCCAACATTCTATTCGCTTTCCGAGCCGCAGCAGCACACTGAACAGAAGGTTTCAGTGTGTTATCGACGACGAGACCCAGATCCCTTTCTTGGTCCGTAACTCCTAACGTGGAACCTTGCATGACGTAGCTATGTCCTACCATGACATAACCTTGTATTTGTTTACGCTGGAGTCTACAAACACCTCTCCGGCACTATGTAAGCCACATTGAGCCTGCAAAGAGGTGGGAAAATGTGGGGTACAAATATGACAAATTAATGTGGGATACAAATGCAATAAATAAATAAATAAAATGCTTTTCCCATTTTCTCTCTTTAAATACATCCGGTCTTTTATCTCTCTTTGCTTCAGTTGTAATCCCTGCTCTGCCGCTGACCCTCTGCACGATCCCATCTGAGACACGTCATCATTTATTGAGATATGAATTGTCTCTTCAAAAATCAATCACACCGAAGCGATGTGCAGAGGTATCTCCCTGTGGTACAGTTTTAATCCCAGCTCTCCCACTGACCCTCTGTGCGATTTTCTGCAATTTATTACAAACGCACACACAAAATTCCTTTCGCTGTAATATTCACATGCAGCAGTGGCAGCAAGTAACGAGGAGAGGAAAGGAGCCGCAGTTCTGGCAGCAGTATTGGCCCGGGAGAAATCTGGATTTTTTTTGATATCTTTCACTGAACCAACAAACGACTTTGCAGAGATACAACTCCAGGAATTCGTGCTAAGGTGTATTTGTAGAACAGTTGGGTGTGGATGTGAGTGCAAGGAGGGGGTTTGTGATGGGGATGTATTTGAGGGGTTTGCATATTTATGGCGGGGTTTGTGGGGTGGGTGAAGTTGCGTCTCATCTGCCCGCAACCTCGGAGTCATCTTCGACTCCTCCCTCTCTGCGCATATCCAGCAGACAGCCAAGACCTGTCGCTTCTTCCTCTTTAACATCAGCAAGATTCGCCCTTTCCTCTCTGAGCACAGCACCCGAACTCTCATCCACGCTCTCATCACCTCTCACCTTGACTACTGCAACCTACTCCTCACTGGCCTTCCACTTAACCATCTATCCCCCCTTCAATCAGTTCAGAACTCCGCTGCACGCCTTATATTCCGCCTGAACCGATATACTCATATCACCCCCCTCTCCTCAGGTCACTTCACTGGCTTCCGATCAGATACCGCATACAGTTCAAGCTTCTCCTTCTCACCTACAAATGCACTCAGTCTGCAGCCCCTCATTACCTCTCTACCCTCATCTCCCCTTATGTTCCCGCCCGAAACCTCCGCTCACAGGACAAATCCCTCCTCTCAGCACCCTTCTCCACCACCGCCAATTCCAGGCTCCGTCCATTCTGCCTTGCATCACCTTACGCATGGAATAAACTTGCTGAACCCCTACGCCAAGCCCCCTCCCTACCCATCTTCAAATCATTGCTCAAAGCCCACCTCTTCAATATTGCTTTCGGCACCTAACCTTTATACCTTTCATGTAATCGAGAATGCCCCAAATTGACTACCCCTACTTGACTGACTGTACATTTGTCCATTAGATTGTAAGCTTTTTGAGCAGGGATTGTCCTTCTGTGTTAAAATTGTACAGCGCTGTGTAACCCTGGTAGCGCTTTAGAAATGTTAAATAGTAGTAGTAGTAGTGTAGCGGACATGATGGGTGGGATTTGTGCTTATGTATAGGATGGGCGAAGGAGTGTGTGAAATAAGGGTTTGTGCAATGTTACGTGTGTACGTGGGGGATATGGGCGTACTATAGGGTTGTGGGTGTATAGGACTGGGTGGAAGTACATAGAAGTGTGTCTGTGGGGGGGGGGGCACGCATGGGTGTGTAAAAGTATATGGGGTGTGTGAGGTGTATATACATGGGTTGCGGTGTGGGTTGTGTGTTTCTACAAGGGGGTGTGGGCATGTGTGGTGAGAGGATAAGAGCACATGGAGGAATGTGTGTGTGTGACAGGTGAATGGGGACATATGGGGATTCAGTGTGGGGTGTGGAGGTAGGAATGGGGTGGATTGTGGGTTTGGCTAGAGGATTGGGGATAAGGTAGGAGTGGGGGTGTATTGACTGTGTGGGGGGATGTGGTTTTAGAAGCGTATGGGCTGCGGTTATGTTTGGGATGCATTTGATTTGGGAAATGTGGGATGAGTTGGTTTTGAAATGTACTTTTTGGTTCTCTCATATGCTAGTCACTTTAGATGTTTTCTCTGTGCCAAAGTGCTGGAAGGGGATGGGGGTGGGGGCAGTGGTGCGCTGGAGCCGGTTGTTAAATTTTTAAAACATTTTGTGAGCCGGGTTGTTAAAATCAGGCAGGGTTCCCTCCCACTCCCTGTTTGCCTCTCTTCCCGGCTCCCCCAAGCTGCTGGGGTCCCTGCACATGCCTGAAGCCACCCTGGTGGTCTAGTGGATTCTTCGGGGCAGGAAAGATCCCCAATCCTTCCTGCCCGCTGCCGGCGCTGGTCCTCATCTTGCTGCCACATCGCTTTTTAAAAATGGCCTCCGAGACTTCCGCTGAAGTCTGGCGAGGCCGCTGTTGTAAGTCTTGGCAGCCATTTTAAAGACGATGCACCAGCAAGAGGGACAGCGCTGGCAGGGTGGCTTCAGGCATGTGCCGAGAGAGGGCACCCTGCGTCTCGGGGGAGCGGGGAGGAGGTCTGGAATAGCCTGGTAGGTGGGTGGGTGGGTGGGATTTCATACATACTGTAAACCAGTGGCATTCCTAGGGGGGCTGGCACCCGGGGCGGATCGCCGATTCGCCCCGCCCCCCGGGTGCAGCCCCCCCCCCCCGATGCAGCACGGACACCTCCCCCCCGGCGAAAGGACACCCCCGCGAAGGAACCACCCCCTGCCGGGTGCATACCGCCGGGGGGGGGGGTGCCGCGCGCGCCTGTCCTGGGGCAGAGAAGAAGCATGGAACAACGGAGGGCAGGCGCGCGCGGCACCCCCCCAGCAGCGTGCACCCGGGGCGGACTGCCCCCACCGCCCCCCCCTAGGGACGCCACTGCTGTAAACAAAATTGTTGAATTTTTATTTAATCTCACTTATATTTCCAAACATGCCAGCTTGTGCACACGGATGTACATAGAGGAAGCATAATAATGGAATAACTTTTCACAGATAGAGTAGTAATTTGTTATAAATCGTAATCAGTGTGTCATTTCGAGGGGCTGGTTATAGGAATGCCCTAGCACTGTTGTATTCGTGCAAAAATGTTTTTTTCTCCTGGTAAAGGGCCTCTAAACAGACATCATGTTATAAGAATCAGGTGCTCAACATTCAGAGTTTCTATCTGTCTATTTTATTTATTTATTACGTTCAAAGTCTGCACCCTGGTTCATAAAATCATTTACGGAGAGGCCCCGGTCTACATGTCAGACCTCATAGACTTACCACCCAGGAACACCTAAAAGATCAGCACGCACATTCCTGAATCTCCATTTCCCCCCGCTGCAAAGGACTAAAATACAAATTAACACATGTATCCAGCTTTTCCTACATCAGCACGCAGCTATGGAATGCACTACCACTTGATGTGAAAAAAATGCGCGACTTAACCAACTTTCGGAAATCACTGAAGACCTGCCTCTTCAACAAGGCATACCGCAGCGATCCATCATATGAACTTTAACGCAATACCACTTTATCTCTTATCCCGAATTGTGATCTCTTTATACTTGATTGATTAATCTACTATCACGTCACTCATGATCTTTATGTAATACCACTTGTATCTCTCACTCTGGAATGGCGATCGCCATGACGGAACAATGTAAGCCACATTGAGCCTGCAAATAGGTGGGAAAATGTGGGATACAAATGTAGCAAATAAATAAATAAATTTACCTATTTATGGCATTTTGTCCCACATTAAGCATGAATTAGATTGGAAGCTGGGAGCATTTAAAATCTTTTTTTTTCCCTGGAAAGAGTAATGCATTGCTCCACCTCCCCCCAGGCTGGCTATACGGGAGGGGGGGGGGGGGGGGGGGGAGAAAGCCTGGTGTTAAAAAGTTACCAGCACTCCACTGGGTGGGGGTGCTTTGCAATACAGCACTGAGGGCTTTTTTTCTGAAATGTGGTCTAACAGTGGAATGGGGGTTATGTTTGGAGTTTTCTCTGAAAATACTGATTAGATGTTTCTTGTTTGCAAACTCGCCTGAGATAGCCATATATTCTTTTTCATGCAAAATCTGGTGAATTTCTGACAGACTAACAGGTGGGCATCGATCCCTTTCACATAATTCCTGCCAGCATTAAGGCCATGGATTTATTTCTTAGGATTTATTTACTGCCTTTTTGAAGGAATTCACTCAAGGCGATGTACAGCAAGAATAACGTCAAACATAAGTAATAAACAATTACAGCAGTACAAATATTCAAACAACAATACAACTAACTTGTTAGTCTCACTCACACACACAAGGATTAACTCGGGCTGCACATACTGCAGCGGGACATGTTTATCCACTCCTACCCTAGCTGAGATCATATTTAACCATCGCTTTGACCTCACGTGCAACTTTCTTCAAATCAATCACCTTACTTTCTAATTCTTCCTACTTTCTTACTCATCTATATGTTACAACTTTGCCTTACCCCTCACTACCAATTATAATGTTCTAGTACATATTGTGTTGTCATTGCAAGTAGTATACCATGCCATACTTTGTACTGTTTGAATATTTTTACTGCTCCGTGCAGTAAGTTTAAAACAAATAAGAGAAAATTTTTCTTTACTCAGCGCGTAATTCGACTCTGGAATTCGTTGCCGGAGAATGTGGTTAAGGCGGTTAGCTTAGCAGAGTTTAAGAAAGGTTTGGACGGCTTCCTGAAGGAAAAGGTCATAGAATGTTATTAAATGGACGTAGGGAAAAAATCCATTATTCCTGGGACAAGCAGTACAAAATGCTTTGCTCCGTGGATCTTGTCGGGTGATTGTGACCTGGATTGGCCACTGTCGGAGGTAGGGTCCTGGGCTAGATGGACCTTTGGTCTGTCCCAGTGTGGCGATGCTTATGTCTTATGTCTATTGCTCATGTTTGATCTATTCTTACTGTACACCGCCTTGAGTGAATTCCTTCAAAAAGCTGGTAAATAAATCCTAATAAATAAAATAAATACAAAGTATGGCGTGAAGGGGCATAATCGAACGGAAACGTCTATCTCCATGGGCGTTTATCTCCGAGAACGGGTCCATGAAGGGGCGGACCGAACTGTATTTTCGCAAAAAATAGATGTCCATGTTTTATTTGACAATTTGTGAGCTGGGCGTTTTTGTTTTTCAGCGATAACGGAAAATGAAAGCGCCCAGCTCAAAAACGAATAACTCCAAGACATTTATTCGTGGGAGGGGCCAGGATTCGTAGTGCACTGGTCCCCCTCACATGCCAGGACACCAACCGGGCACCCTAGGGGGCACTTCTACAAAAACAAAAAAAAAGGTAAAAGAGCTCCCAGGTGCATAGCACCCTTCCCTTGTGTGTTGAGCCCCCCAAATCCCCCTCAAAACCCACTGCCCACAAGTCTACACCATTACTATAGCCCTAAGAGGTGAAGGGGGGCACCTACATGTGGGTACAGTGGGTTTGGAGGGCTCCCATTTACCAGCACAAGTGTAACAGGTAGGGGGGGGATGGGCCTGGGTCCACCTGCCTGAAGTCCACTGCACCCCCTAATAACTGCTCCAGTGACCTGCATACTGCTGCCAGGGAGGTGGGTATGACATTTGAGGGTGAAAATAAAAAGTTGTGAAACGGCATATTTTGTGGTGGGAGGGGGTTTGTGACCACTGGGGGAGTCAGGGGAGGTCATCCCCGATTCCCTCCAGTGGTCATTTGGTCATTTAGGGCACTTTTTGGGGCCTTATTCGTGGAAAACCAGGGTCCAGGAAAAGTGCCCTAAATTCTCGCTAAAAGCGCATATTTTTTTTCCATTATCGGCGAAAGGCGCCTATCTCTGATCGGCCGATAACCACGCCCCAGTTCCGCCTTCGACACGCCCCCATCAACTTTGTCCGCATCCGCGACGGAGTGCAGTTGAAAACGTCCAAATTCGGCTTTCGATTATACCGCTTTATTCGTTTTTGGGAGATAAACGTCTATCTCCCGATTTGGGTCACAATATAGGCGTTTTTCTATTTCGATTATAAGCAGGATAGTATACTGCTTAACAATGCCAACAGAATAAAACATTTTAATACACAGCACAGGGTGTAAGCAAAAATAAAACATAGATAGATTAGATGGAATAAAAGGAGTAAGAAAACAAGCCAGTATGTTAGAAATGTATCTACATGTAAATAGTTCCGTCTATACTATATACTGATTTCAGAAAGTTGCTTTTTAAGCATGCAGACCCTGCAAGGGGGTGTGGCTTCTGCAGGACTGAAATCTACAGGTGTGTAACTCTTGGGATTCCCTATCCCTCCTGGTGTATGCTGATACCCCTCAGGACACTTAAAAAATATATTACGACTTCTCATTAGTCTACTGACTTGGGACTGGTAAACTGAGCAAAACGTAGACACGGTGTTCACTCGAAAAATATTCTAACGGGGGAAGAAAGGTCTCATTTGTCACAGAAGTCTAGGGCATGCCAGCACGGTGTATCCACTGGCTCAGATCCCTTGAAAAAGCGACAGTGAAAGGGGTGCCTGTCGGCAGGGCTGGAGAGAGGGGGTAGGGGGGACAAGGGGGGCCCGGCGCCGCAGTCCCCGGTCTCACCCGCCTGCCATTGGCTCCGTCTACAGCCCCTCTCCATCCGCCACCGGGCCCCCTGCATTCAAATCGGCAGCGCCTCATTTCCGTGTGAAAACTCAGCGGCAGATCGCCTCCCTTCGGGCCTTTCCTCCCTGTGTCCCGCCCTCATCTGATGTAACTTCCTGTTTCCGAGATGGCAGGACACAGGAAGGGAAGGCCCGAAGGGAGGCGATTTGCTGCTGAGCTTTCACACGGAGGTGAGGCGCTGCCGATTTTGAATGCAGGGGGCCTGATGGCGGATGGAGGGTGGCTGTCGACGGGGCTGGGCGGGTGGAGACTGGGGACTGCAGCGCCGGTGGCATAAGTAGCGATTGGGGGGGCGGCGGCGGGGCCCCTGGGGCAGCCTTGCCCCAGGCCCGGCTCAGTCTCTTGGCGGCCCTGCCTGTCAGGGTCTGCTGAGTTTCCAGATAAGCGATACTGCATTTGATAGCTTTGTGCTTATTGCCAGTCATTCTGTCAACGGATTTTGAAGGCCTGCATTATTTTTTGAAGAATGATAAACAATAGACTAATGAGTCAGAAAGATACAATATAATTGAAAAAAACACATAAAAAGTTATAATGCACTGATTTAGGTAGGAGGGGGGTTTTTTTTGGTTAATGGGGGCCATTTTACTAAGTCACGTAGGCGCCTACGAGCGTACAACATGTGTCAAATTAAAACTACCGCCAAGCTACCCCGTGCCCCGAGCGGTAATTCTAATTTTGACGTGCATCCAAAATGTGCAGCAGAAAAGAATTTCTATTTTCTAGCGCGTGGCGCTAAGCGGGCGGTAATCGGCAGTGTACACGCATTGATGATTACTGCCCAGTTAAGTCACGCAATATCATGGGCCCATAATAAGAATATTATTGCGTTGAGCGCTGATTTTATTCGGTGATGGTTTTTGAGCGCCATGTACTGAATCTAGGACTCTATGTAAAATGGGGTTCCACACATGCTGGAAAGCATAAATGAAAAATGTGTTCTACCTGAACTTTCGGGATCACGCAAGGCCCCTTTCTCAGATGTTACCGGTAAGGAACCAAACTAAACAACTACTACTACTTATCATTTCTAAAGCGCTACTAGATGTACGCAGCGCTGTACACTTGAACATGAAGAGACAGTCCCTGCTCGACAGAGCTTACAATCTAATTAGGACAGACAAACAGGGCAAACAAGAAATAAGGGAATGTTAAAGTGAGGATGATAAAATAAGGGTTCTGAGCAAGTGAATAAGGATGCTGGAAAGCATAAATGAAAAAGGTGTTCTACCTGAGCTTTTGGGATCATGCAAGGCCCCTTTCTCAGATGTTACCAGTAAGGAACCAAACTAAACACCTGCCAGTGAATGTCTCAAATTTTGCGCAGTACGCAAATGACGTGGCCAATTTTTACATGCTCTATTTTGTTACCTGGGAACGAACCAGGAACCAGAAACTACAAAGAAACAGGAGAATACTGATGTCCATGCCATGACTGCCGAGTCCAGTAGTTAAAACTCAATTTGGGTTGCATTACTACCTAGAACCACATCAGAAGAACATTTTATTTTGGCAGCTTTGTTCCTTTTCGGGATGTTCCAAGAAATGGTGCCTCTCTTTTCCTTCTCTGAAAGAAAGGCGGATTCTTTTTTTTTTTTGTAATTTAGTAATTCATTGTTGAGAAATTTTCATTTCTGGGATCTTGGCCGGGTTGAAATGCCAATGGGGGGGTGGTCACACTTTGAAGTCTGGAAAGTTGTCTTTGAAAGCAGAAATTGGGAAAGGGTTTTGGGAGGGGGGGGGGAGGAAGAAAGATGAAATTATTGCATCAGTTGACAAAGTTCGAGATGAGGAAACTCCCAGTCTTTGCACCTGCAACAGTGAAATGCAGAAGTACAAATGGGATTAGGACAAAGAGCAAAAGGAACTGGGACAGAGTTCAGACATGTGGATGGTCTTGGAAGGTGCAATTAACCTAAGGCTCAAGGATTTCAGAGCAATAAACGCTCAAACCCTCTAGCTCTTCTCCCTCTGTGTGTTCGGATTTAAACTGTCATAACAGTTATGAATCATTTCTTTCTTTTTCTAAGGAGCGCTCTGTACACAGACCCTACTACATAATAGAGCTAATGGTTAGGACAGTATATACATAGTAGATGATGGCAGAAAAAGACCTGCACGGTCCACCAAGTCTGCCCAACAAGATAACTCATATTTGCTGCTTTTTGTGTATACCCTACTTTGATTTGTACCTGTGCTCTTCAGGGCACAGACCGTATAAGTCTGCCCAGCACTATCCCCGCCTCCCAACCACCAGCCCCGCCTCCCACCACTGGCTCTGGCACAGACCGTATAAGTCTGCCCAGCACTATCCCCGCCTCCCAACCACCAGCCCCGCCTCCCACCACTGGCTCTGGCACAGACCGTATAAGTCTGCCCAGCACTATCCCCGCCTCCCAACCACCAGCCCCGCCTCCCACCACTGGCTCTGGCATAGACCGTATAAGTCTGCCCAGCACTATCCCCGCCTCCCAACCACCAGCCCCGCCTCCCACCACTGGCTCTGGCACAGACCGTATAAGTCTGCCCAGCACTATCCCCGCCTCCCAACCACCAGCCCCACCTCCCACCACCGGCTCTGTCACAGACTGTATAAGTCTGCCCAGCACTATCCCCGCCTCCCAACCACCAGCCCCGCCTCCCACCACCGGCTCTGTCACAGACCGTATAAGTCTGCCCAGCACTATCCCCGCCTCCCAACCACCAGCCCCGCCTCCCACCACCGGCTCTGTCACAGACCGTATAAGTCTGCCCAGCACTATCCCCGCCTCCCAACCACCAGCCCCGCCTCCCACCACTGGCTCTGGCACAGACCGTATAAGTCTGCCCAGCACTATCCCCGCCTCCCAACCACCAGCCCCGCCTCCCACCACTGGCTCTGGCACAGACCGTATAAGTCTGCCCAGCACTATCCCCGCCTCCCAACCACCAGCCCCGCCTCCCACCACTGGCTCTGGCACAGACCGTATAAGTCTACCCAGCACTATCCCCGCCTCCCAACCACCAGCCCCGCCTCCCACCACTGGCTCTGGCACAGACCGTATAAGTCTGCCCAGCACTATCCCCGCCTCCCAACCACCAGCCCCGCCTCCCACCACTGGCTCTGGCACAGACCGTATAAGTCTACCCAGCACTATCCCCGCCTCCAAACCACCAGCCCCACCTCCCACCACCGGCTCTGTCACAGACTGTATAAGTCTGCCAAGCACTATCCCCGCCTCCCAACCACCAGCCCCGCCTCCCACCACCGGCTCTGTCACAGACCGTATAAGTCTGCCCAGCACTATCCCCGCCTCCCAACCACCAGCCCCGCCTCCCACCACCGGCTCTGTCACAGACCGTATAAGTCTGCCCAGCACTATCCCCGCCTCCCAACCACCAGCCCCGCCTCCCACCTCCGGCTCTGGCACAGACCGTATAAGTCTGCCCAGCACTATCCCTGCTTCCCAACCACCAGTCCTGCTTCCCATTGTATATAACAATTTTATGTTATATTAATACATATAAACACCCACTGTGGAGATAGGGGTGAGCTATTAGTTCTCATCCTTTTATAGTATGACTCGACACTGGAAACAAGAAACTTTTAATACAGGAGCAGAGCTGGGAAGTCTTCTATGGTCTGTGCCCTGAGAAAGGCAAGGGCAAATCAAACTCAGGTATAAAGTATCACATACCATGTAAAATGAGTTTATCTTGTTGGGCAGACTGGATGGACCGTTCAGGTCTTTATCTGCCATCATTTACTATGTTACTATGTTACTCTTTGGGGTTCTACATGGAATATTGCTGGTAATTGGGATTCCGGAATCTTGTAACTCTTTAGGATTCCAGAATCTTCAGAACTTTTAATACAAGAACAATGCTGGGCAAACGTTTTTACGGTCTGTGCCCTGAGAATGGCAAGGACAAATCAAACTCGGGTATAAAGTATCACATACCATGTAAAATGAGTTTATCTTGTTGGGCAGACTGGATGGACCGTTCAGGTCTTTATCTGCCGTCATTTACTATGTTGCTATGTTACTCTTTGGGGTTCTACATGGAATATTGCTGGTAATTGGGATTCCGGAATCTTGTAACTCTTTAGGATTCCAGAATCTTCAGAACTTTTAATACAAGAACAATGCTGGGCAAACTTTTTTACGGTCTGTGCCCTGAGAATGGCAAGGACAAATCAAACTTGGGTATAAAGTATCACATACCATGTAAAATGAGTTTATCTTGTTGGGCAGACTGGATGAACCCTAAGGTCTTTATCTGCCGCATTTACTATGTTACTATGTTTAAGTTATATTTCTTTATGAAGATCTTAAACAGTACAAAGAATTGGACAAAATATTACTTCAAGAAGGTTCCTTGAGAATTAATAAGCGCAACATGTGGTATACATAAGAAAGCGTGATGCTGTTTTATTTTGGTTTCCTACCGTTCAGCCGCAACACATTCATAGAGATTGTAACTTGCAGTATTTCACCTCAAGAATGCCGTTATCTCCACTCTAGTTACAAAGGGAGGCACATGGGGGGGTGGGGGTTTGAAATGAAATGAAATGATTATGTCATAACCAAACTCTGTAGGCCACATTGAGACCGGTTTGGAGAAGGTTTCCTTCTGAAGATGCTGTATCTTAAGTTCCCCTGAAGACGCCGCTAGATTGGTAAAACATGGCCCATGTAGGGAACTTGGGAATTTGTGTTGTCTTTAACGGCTGTTTTGAATGAAGAAGTCTTGCATTATAAAAAAAAGCTATACACTAACCAGGAATCTGCATGAAATGATCTATATACACCACTGACTGACTGTTTTATTTTATTTATTTATTTTATTTTTGTTACATTTGTACACTTTCCCACTCATGGCAGGCTCAATGCGGCTTACATGGGGCAATGGAGGGTTAAGTGACTTGCCCAGAGTCACAAGGAGCTGCCTGTGCCTGAAGTGGGAATCAAACTCAGTTCCTCAGTTCCCCAGGATCAATGTCCACCACCCTAACCACTAGGCCACTCCTCCACTGTTGCTACTATTTGAGATTCTACTTGGAATGTTGCTATTCCACTAGCAACATTCCATGTAGAAGTCGGCCCTTGCAGATCACCAATGTGGCCGCGCAGGCTTCTGCTTCTGTGAGTCTGACGTCTGCACGTACGTGCAGGACGTCAGACTCACAGAAACAGAAGCCTGTGCAGCCTTCTACATGGAATGTTGCTAGTGGAATAGCAACATTCCATGTAGAATCTCCAATAGTAGCAACATTCCATGTAGAATCTCCAATAGTATCTATTTTATTTTTGTTACATTTGTACCCTGCGCTTTCCCACTCATGGCAGGCTCAATGTGGCTTACATGGGGCAATGGAGGGTTAAGTGACTTGCCCAGAGTCACAAGGAGCTGCCTGTGCCTGAAGTGGGAATGAAACTCAGTTCCTCAGTTCCCCAGGACCAGAGTCCACCACCCTAACCACTAGGCTACTCCTTTTGAAGATTTGATTGAGCTATAACTTATCAGGAGGAGGCAGGGTGTGCTATGATGTATTATAACATCTCAGTTCCTGAGTTTAAGTGTATACCAGTGGCGTAGCTACGTGGTGCCTGAGGGGGCCGGGGCCCCCGCAGATTCACCCCAGGACCCCCCTCCCGGCGAACCCGCCCCCGCCCCCGCCTACCTTTACTTTTGCTGGCGGGGGATCCCACTCCCCGCCAGCCGACGTCTTCTCAGTCCTTCCTGCACTTCAATTTGTTTGCTGACGTCCTGCACATAATTGTACGTGCAGGACGTCAGACTCAGAGAACAGTTCTGTTCTCTGAGTCTGACGTCCTGCACGTACAACGTGCAGGACGTCAGCAAACAAATTGAAGAGCGGGAAGCGACTAAGAAGAAGACGTCGGCTGGCGGGGAGTGGGATCCCCCGCCAGCAAAAGTAAAGGTAGGCTGCAGCGGCGGCGGGTTCGCGGCGGGAGGGGGGGGCGGCTATGTCGGCGGTGGGGGGGCGGCGCCGGGGGGGAGGGCTAAAATGTGCCCCCTCCCCCCGGGCTCGGACCCCTCTCCCACGGAAGGCTGGCTACGCCCCTGGTGTATACACCAAAAACTGAGCACATATCATTTAATTTTATTTATTATTTTTTCGCTGTTTGCATATTGAAATTAAGTTTCTGATTTTTATTTTATATTTATGTATTAGAAACTGACCTTAACAATACCCAGTGTGTATACTCCTTTTTCTGGAGCCATATGGTAACCCTACTCCTGCCAAATGAGGATTGGGCGTTGAGGCAATTGCTGCAGACATGGAGGGAATGCGTTGGACAGTATTCACACTTCTGTTTCTTTTCAGAACTGTGGGTTTTAAGAGCCTTCCTTCCCTTGGACAGTATAGTTTCCGTTATCACAGAGCTGCACGGTTATATCGGGTGCAGACTGGTGTTAACCTGGCAGTGATCCCATATCAACACTTAGGTAAATGAACTCTCAACCCCTAGCGAGCCCTTCACCTGCATGGAATGTGTCATCCATGGCTTTTTGTCAGGCATTGGAAGGAAGGGACAACAGCCTCCCCCTCCACTAAATAGAAATATACATTCATTCTCTCAGTTGGGTTGCCTGAAGTGAAGCTTAAATCCAGAGAGATCTATAAATCAGGAGTTTACTTGTGTAGGACATGGCCCAGTGTACGAGGCCCATTAAAAATGACAAGGAAAAACGGCAGCAGTGTAAATAGAGTCACTCCTCACCTTTCCCTCCAGCCTGGGATGTCTCTTTCCACTCACAAATCAGGGGTCCCCCAACTGGGCTCATACTTCTAGCTCAAAGCTGCTCTCTTCCTCCTTCATCTGTTTGCATTTTGAACAGTGTGGCCCTAAATGCATCCCCTCCTCAACTCCACCCTTGAGAATGCCTCATCAAATAGTGAATAGACTTGCATGTATATGTTCAGGGCATTTTTGCATGTAAAGCACTGATTTATCCGTTCCTTTGATCTTGCTGCACCATATGCCTGGAATAGACTTCCTGAGCCGGTACGTCAAGCTCCATCTCTGGCCGTCTTCAAATATCTAAGCTAAAATCTAAGCGAAAAGCCCACCTTTTTGATGCTGCTTTTAACTCCTAACCCTTATTCACTTGTTCAGAACCTTTATTTTATCATACTCACTTTAATATTCCCTTATCTCTTGTTTGTCTGTCCTAATTGGATTGTAAGCTCTGTCGATCAGGGACTGTCTCTTCATGTTCAAGTGTACAGCGCTGCATATGTCTAGTAGCGCTTTAGACATGATAAGTAGTAGTAGTAGTAGTCTTTGGGATTCCGGAATCTTGCTATTCTTTGGGTTCCGGAATCTTGCTACTCTTTTGGATTCCGGAATCTTGCTACCCTTTGTCCTTATCCCTTTTTTGTCCTGTTTGTCTGTTCTAATTAGATTGTAAGCTCTGTTGAGCAGGGACTGTCTCTTCGTGTTCAAGTGTACAGCGCTGCGCATGTCTAGTAGCGCTTTAGAAATGATAAGTAGTAGTAGTAGTTATCCACACAAATGCCTTTGAAAATTATCCTCCTTAAATTATATTTCTATTTCTGATGAGTTATATTTCTAATAGGCACATGTGTTTGAAAAAATAGAGAAGAGAGAAACAGCAGGGTACAAAGACCGAGAAGACTGATAGGGGGAGAAGAGAGACGGGCAAGAGCACTGAAGGAGACTGTTGTACTGCCCAACCAGAAGGATAAATGGAATTAGAGGTAAAAAAGAAGGTGGGAAAGGGGAGACAGAAATAAATATGTGGATAAAGGTGAGCCTGTCAATATTGTGTATCTGGATTTTCAAAAGGCATTTGACAAAGTACCTTATGAAAGACTCCAGAGGAAATTGGAGAGTCATGCTCTATTCTGTATTTTTTCCATAAATTGATTATGTTCAGATATTTTTTATTTAATCAAAAATAGATTTTTCTTGAACTTGTTGAAATAAATCCTCTTTCCTCTGTAATTCCACCTTTTGATCCCCTATATCTTCATGGAGAACAACTACTGTGAGTAACGTTAAATCTAAGGAACACTGCATTTCATTTAGGGACGTAATTATCATTACCCAAAAACCTGGGTTCTTCATTAATCCTTAATCCACGTGCTACTCTCTGAGTGTGACAGTATTCAATAGGAGCTGCCGAATGCAGCTCAGCCCTAATTAATGATTTGTGCAATCTGTGGATGTCATTCCAATCACATTCGTAATGTTTCTGTGAATCATTAAACAAGCGGGTCACCAGACATATGTGTACTAACGTGGTCAGCTGAGAGCCTGGACTTGGATTCCCGACTGGCTTCTGCCATTGCCCCTGTTTCAACTTATACGATTACAAAAAATAGAGGATACATACAAATCAGAGCCCACCCTGTTAAATCTTCAAAAAGAAGAGCCCTAGAACTATTTAAAATAAATCTTTATTATTGTCAAATTTCTTTTTTTTTAAATCATTTTTATTGAGTTTTCAAGAAAATTTAAACCAATATAACATACAACAACAAAACCAAATGCATTACATATAGATAAATGTGACAATTTAAGTATAAATATAAAAATCTAATCTCTAGGAGATGCTGATGTTTTGATGTAATGATCAAAAGGAGCCCAATGCTTCTTAAAAGTAGGCAATTGACGAAATTTAAAAGCTGCAGATTCTTCGTAGTTCTAATAGTATAAAGATGACTCCACCATTCACCAAAGTTCAAATGCAAATTATTTTTCCAGTGAAATACTATAAGATGCGTGGCTAGAGCCATCATTATATCAAAAGGTTTTTGATATTGATCCTCAAGTGTACGTTTAGGGGTTGAATTGTCAAATTCTATATAAGCAATAACAAAACATATAAAATCAGCCATTCATGCACACAAACAACTTTATAGAAAACGTATACAATGTGAAATTTTACAAAACAATTCTGTTAGGGGTCCTTTTACAAAGGTGCGCTGAAAAGCGGCTTGCGGCAGTGTAGGTGCGGATTTTGGGCACGCGCAGAATCATTTTTCAGCGCACCTGTAAAAAAAAGGCCTCTCCCCAACCCCCTGAAAATGGACGAGCGGCAAAATCAAAATTGCCATGCGTCCATTTTGGGTCTCAGACCTTACCGCCAGCCATAGACTTGGCGATTAAAGAATTTGGGCGGTAATGACCTACACGCGTCAGATGCCACTCGGACGCGTGCCAGGAAATAAAAAATATTTTTCAGACGCACGTATCGGACGCACGTCAAAAATGAAATTACCACAAGAGCCGCGCGGTAGTTGGGCTGTAAGTCCATTTTGGCGTGCGTTGGGTGCGTGTAGGCACCTACGTGGCTTAGTACAAGGGGCCCATAATTTCCTATATAAATGCACCAATGCTGGCATTTTATCAGGGCTTTTTTTGAGGGGGAACTTGGGGGTACTGAGTACCGGCACCTTTTCCATTGTCTGCTAAAATTGACCCATGGCCCCCCAAGTTTTAATGAAAGAGCTCAGGCTGTACACACCAATTCTGTCTTGTAATAGATTCTGTGACTGGTTGCAGGGGGCCTGGCTATTATGGGGTAGGTCCCTCAGTGATCACCCCACCCCTGAAGGGTAGCCTCGCATTTGAGTACCAGCACCTTTTTTGCAAGAAAGAACACACTGCATTTTATTCAAATTCTGCATGACCTTATGCTGTCTGATAGTGACAGTATTACTTTGGTTACCATGGATGTGATGACACTTTACACAAACAATACCACAAGCCAGTGCCCTGGAAATAGCAGATTATTATCTTCAACAGGTTCCTATTTCAAAAGCCAAAATCGTGGTTCTTAAGCATTTACAGTGGGGGAAATAAGTATTTGATCCCTTGCTGATTTTGTAAGTTTGCCCACTGACAAAGACATGAGCAGCCCATAATTGAAGGGTAGGTTATTGGTAACAGTGAGAGATAGCACATCACAAATTAAATCCGGAAAATCACATTGTGGAAAGTATATGAATTTATTTGCATTCTGCAGAGGGAAATAAGTATTTGATCCCCCACCAACCAGTAAGAGATCTGGCCCCTACAGACCAGGTAGATGCTCCAAATCAACTCATTACCTGCATGACAGACAGCTGTCGGCAATGGTCACCTGTATGAAAGACACCTGTCCACAGACTCAGTGAATCAGTCAGACTCTAACCTCTACAAAATGGCCAAGAGCAAGGAGCTGTCTAAGGATGTCAGGGACAAGATCATACACCTGCACAAGGCTGGAATGGGCTACAAAACCATCAGTAAGACGCTGGGCGAGAAGGAGACAACTGCTGGTGCCATAGTAAGAAAATGGAAGAAGTACAAAATGACTGTCAATCGACAAAGATCTGGGGCTCCACGCAAAATCTCACCTCGTGGGGTATCCTTGATCATGAGGAAGGTTAGAAATCAGCCTACAACTACAAGGGGGGAACTTGTCAATGATCTCAAGGCAGCTGGGACCACTGTCACCACGAAAACCATTGGTAACACATTACGACATAACGGATTGCAATCCTGCAGTGCCCGCAAGGTCCCCCTGCTCCGGAAGGCACATGTGACGGCCCGTCTGAAGTTTGCCAGTGAACACCTGGATGATGCCGAGAGTGATTGGGAGAAGGTGCTGTGGTCAGATGAGACAAAAATTGAGCTCTTTGGCATGAACTCAACTCGCCGTGTTTGGAGGAAGAGAAATGCTGCCTATGACCCAAAGAACACCGTCCCCACTGTCAAGCATGGAGGTGGAAATGTTATGTTTTGGGGGTGTTTCTCTGCTAAGGGCACAGGACTACTTCACCGCATCAATGGGAGAATGGATGGGGCCATGTACCGTACAATTCTGAGTGACAACCTCCTTCCCTCCGCCAGGGCCTTAAAAATGGGTCGTGGCTGGGTCTTCCAGCACGACAATGACCCAAAACATACAGCCAAGGCAACAAAGGAGTGGCTCAGGAAGAAGCACATTAGGGTCATGGAGTGGCCTAGCCAGTCACCAGACCTTAATCCCATTGAAAACTTATGGAGGGAGCTGAAGCTGCGAGTTGCCAAGCGACAGCCCAGAACTCTTAATGATTTAGAGATGATCTGCAAAGAGGAGTGGACCAAAATTCCTCCTGACATGTGTGCAAACCTCATCATCAACTACAGAAGACGTCTGACCGCTGTGCTTGCCAACAAGGGTTTTGCCACCAAGTATTAGGTCTTGTTTGCCAGAGGGATTAAATACTTATTTCCCTCTGCAGAATGCAAATAAATTCATATACTTTCCACAATGTGATTTTCCGGATTTAATTTGTGATGTGCTATCTCTCACTGTTACCAATAACCTACCCTTCAATTATGGGCTGCTCATGTCTTTGTCAGTGGGCAAACTTACAAAATCAGCAAGGGATCAAATACTTATTTCCCCCACTGTATTATCATACGTTGTTTGTAAAAATTATTTTGAATTTGAACCACGATTTTTTTATTCAGGTGAAGGGAGTTGCCTTGGGTGCAACCAGGCTCCTTCCATCGCTCGTTTGTATGTGACTTACTTTGAGGAGCGCTTTGTAAGTAATTCCAGGTATGAGCAGTATACCCTTATCCGGAAGAGAATCGTTGATGATGTAGTGATGTTATGGAAGGGTCCAGATGATATTTTGCAGGAGTTTATTGTTTATATTAACCAAGTGGACCCCAATATTACATTCACAACTTGATTTGATAAATCTGAAATAAAAGTTTTGGATAGCCGGATCCACCTATCACCTGGGAATATTCTTATTACGTCTGTATATAGGAAAAGTACAGATAGGAACACTTTGCTCCATTATTTTAGCTTTCACCCCAAACCTTTGAAAGAAGGTATCCTTATATGTATTAATTTACATATAAATTTACATTTAAATGGATCAACATTTTGTGGACTAAATTGTAAAGAAAATTCAAAGCCCACCTCTTCAATGTCACCTTTGCCACCTAACCACTATACCTCTATTCAAGAAATTTAGACTGCCCCAACTTGACGTTTCGTCCTTTAGATTGTAAGCTCCTTTGAGCAGACACTGTCCTTTCTGTTAAACTGTACAGCGCTGCGTAACCCTAGTAGCGCTCTAGAAATGTTAAGTAGTAGTAGTGGACTAAATTGTAAAAAAAATTGTCTTTTTCAGTGAATTTTCATGATAACCTTGCTATAATGTGTAATTTATGTCAATTGCATAAATGTAAAATGAATAAATGCATAAATAAGAAAGAAAGAAAGAAGGTATCCTGATAGGACAGTTTCTCAGATTAAGGAGATTTTGTACCTCGGTTACTGAATTTAAGGTTCAAGCAAAGTTATTATTATTATTTGTTACATTTGTATCCCACATTTTCCCACCTATTTGCAGGCTCAATGTGGCTTACACAGTACCGTAACGGCGTTTGCCAGTTCCGGTATGAACAAATACAAGGTGGTATTGTGGTAGAATAAGGTACAAGTGTGGTATATGCGTGGGTGAGGAAGTTAGAAAGGAAGAGGAAAAAGTTAGGATGTATCCATTGCTCGTTTTGGTTTCGTTAAGTTGCAGGTAACCAAGTTTTTATGTTGGGTCGGTGGGATAAGCCTTACTGAACAGGTTTGTTTTTAGTGCGTTCCTGAAATTTAGGCGGTCGAGCGTGGTTTTTACTGCTTTTGGCAATGCGTTCCATAGTTGTGTACTTAGGTAGGAAAAGCTGGATGCATAAGTTGATTTGTATTTGAGTCCTTTGCTGCTTGGGTAGTGGAGGTTTAGGTATGATCGTGCCGATTTTGTTGTGTTTCTGGTTGGCAGATCTATGAGGTCTGTCATGTATAACGGGGCTTCGCCGTAGATAATTTTATGGACCATTGAGCAGATTTTGAAAGCTAGACTTCTTGAGCCGGTACGGCAAGCTCCATCTCTGGCCGTCTTCAAATCTAAGCTAAAAGCCCACCTTTTTGATGCTGCTTTTAACTCCTAACCCTTACTCACTTGTTCAGTACCCACATTTTATCATCCTCACCTTAATATTCCCTTATCTCTTGTTTGTCCTGTTTGTCTGTCCTAATTAGATTGTAAGCTCTGTCGAGCAGGGACTGTCTCTTCATCTTCAAGTGTACAGCACTGCGTACGTTCTAGTAGCGCTATAGAAATGATTAGTAGTAGTAGTAGTAGTCTTTGGGATTCCGGAATCCTGCTATTCTTTGGGTTACGGAATGTTGCTACTCTTTAGGATTCCGCACAGAATCTTGCTACTCTTTGGGATTCCGGAATCTTGCTACCCTTTGTCCTTATCCCTTATTTGTCCTGTTTCTCTGTCCTAATTAGATTGTAAGCTCTGTCGAGCAGGGACTGTCTCTTCATGTTCAAGTGTACAGCGCTGCGTACGTCTAGTAGCGCTATAGAAATGATAAGTAGTAGTAGTTCTTTGATTGGGAGCCAGTGTAATTTTTCTCGAAGGGGTTTGACGCTTTCAAGACGTGTTTTTCCATATATAAGCCTGGCTGCTGCCTTTTGGGCGGTCTGAAGTTTCCTTATGATTTGTTCTTTGCATCCTGCATAGATTCCAATGCAGTAGTCCACGTGGCTTAATACCATTGATTGTATCAGGTTGCGATATATTTCCTCAGAGAATGGTTTCACTCGTTTGAGTTTCCACATGGAGTGAAATATTTTCTTTATGGTGGATTTCGCTTGGTTCTCTAACGAGAGGTTCCGGTCAATTGTTACTCCGAGGATTTTCAGACTGTCCGAGATAGGGAGGGTGTGACCTGGGATGTTGATACTTGTGGGGTTTGTATGTATTGTATTGGGATGAGATAGCGAGACAGTGTGTTTTTTCTGTATTAAGTTTTAGTTGGGAATGCGTTTGCCCATGAATCCGTGAAGCTTAGGCTGAGTTTGATTTTGTTGGTGATTTCTGCTAGATCGTGTTTGTAGGGTTAATGTTTGAACATATTTCCTTCAGAGGGGATACCCTGTAAAAATAGTAAAAAGAGTGCCCTTGGTTATTTTTGCCAAAACAAAAATCTGAACAAATGGTTCCGGTGTGTGTTCTTCCATATTCAAACTGTGCTCGGCTGAATAACAGTAGTATCCATAGACTTTGGAGCTTACAATCTAATTAGGACAGACAAACAGGACAAATAAGGGATAAGGACAAAGGGTAGCAAGATTCTGGAATCCCAAAGAGTAGCAAGATTCTGGAACCCAAAGAATAGCAAGATTCCGGAATCCCAAAGACTACTACTACTACTTATCATTTCTAAAGCGCTACTAGACGTACGCAGCGCTGTACACTTGAACACGAAGAGACAGTCCCTGCTCGACAGAGCTTACAATCTAATTAGGACAGACAAACAGGACAATTAAGGGATAAGGACAAGGAGAAGCAAGATTCCGGAATCCCAAAGAGTAGCAAGATTCCAGAACCCAAAGAATAGCAACATTCTGGAATCCCAAAGACTACTACTACTACTTATAATTTCTAAAGCGCTACTAGACGTACGCAGCACTGTACACTTGAACACGAAGAGACAGTCCCTGCTCGACAGAGCTTACAATCTAATTAGGACAGACAAACAGGACAAATAAGGGATAAGGGAATTACTAAGGTGGGAGTGATAAAAAATGAGTAGTGAACAAGTGAGTTAAAAGTGAGTTAGGAGTTAAAAGCAGCATCAAAAAGGTGGGCTTTTCCCAATAAATAAAGAATCTTTTATTTAGTGGTCTGTGATGCACTTAAATTTTGAATAAAATGAGTCTGATTTACCTGGCAAATCTTCTCTGCCTTCGATCTCAGGCAGACAGCTACATGCTAATAAATTAGATTCACTAATACTTTTTCAAATTCATTTGTCATCCACTCGTAAGACATTATTTGCAGCTGTAGCCTCACAATTGTGGAATTCTCTCAGAATCGCTCATTTAGGGTAACATTTAGAGTGGAGGAGTGGCCTAGTGGTTAGGGTGGTGGACTTTGGTCCTGGGGAACTGAGGATCTGAGTTTGATTCCCACTTCAGGCACAGGCAGCTCCTTGTGACTCTGGGCAAGTCACTTAAGCCTCCATTGCCCCATGTAAGCCGCATTGAGCCTGCCATGAGTGGGAAAGCACAGGGTACAAATGTAACAAAAATAAAATAGATACCATTGGAGATTCTACATGGAATGTTGCTATTCCACTAGCAACATTCCATGTAGAAGGCTGCGCAGGCTTCTGTTTCTGCGAGTCTGATGTCCTGCACGTACGTGCAGGACGTCAGACTCACAGAAGCAGAAGCCTGCGCGGCCACATTGGTGATCTGCAAGGGCCGACTTCTACATGGAATGTTGCTAGTGGAATAGCAACATTCCATGTAGAATCTCATCTAGTAGCAACAGTGGAGGAGTGGCCTAGTGGTTAGGGTGGTGGACTTTGGTCCTGAGGAACTGAGTTCAATTCCCACTTCAGGTGCAGGCAGTTCCTTGTGACTCTGGGCAAGTCACTTAACCCTCCATTGCCGCATTGAGCCTGTCATGAGTGGGAAAGCGTGGGGTACAAATGTAACAAAAAAAATAAAATAACAGAATCCTATGACTGTCCATGGAAACAAGCAGGTGACTGCACAGGCTGGGTAGGAAGAGGAGAGGATGGATCTTCAGCCCCCACCCCCTACCGCCACCACCTGTCTGTGCCTATTCTTGGGACTCTGTTAGGAACATCTGGTTAATCAGTACTAACCAGAATTGCAACATTTGGATCTCCCTTCATAATGTCATGTCTTTCTAATGTTAATGTTTACTTGTCTGTAAAAGTGCTGGAGAGATTAAACATTTCCACCAGTTGACCGGTGTCCTTGTGAAACCAGCTAATGATAGATGAGTTGCATAGTTTTGTGAGTTGCAAGGTTTTCCCCTTCCAGGCTCGTTTTTCTTGGCTCTTGACTGAGGTGAATTCCGTGTCAGGGTCCTTCTCGATCTGAAAGGGTAAAAGGCGGAAACACTTGCTGTTTAGGGAGAGTAGATGCTTGGTTCTCCAGAGAAAGAATACGGAGATAAAGTGCTGTCCTGGGTCAAATCACATGGCTTGGGAGGTCCGTTCACACTTTCCAAAAATACTAGGACTAGGGGGCATGCGATGAAGCTACAATGTAGTAAAATTTAAAACGAATCTGAGAAAATGTTTCTTCACTCAACGTGTAATTAAACTCTGGAATTTGTTGCCAGAGAATGTGATAAAGGCGGTTAGCTTAGCGGAGTTTAAAAAAGGTTTAGACGGTTTCCTAAAGGAAAAATCCATAGACCGTTATTAAATGGACTTGGGGAAAATCCACTATTTCTGGGGTAAGCAGTATGAAATGTTTTGTACTTTTTTGGGATCTTGCCAGGTATTTGTGACCTGGATTGACCACTGTTGGAAACAGGATGCTGGGCTCGATGGACCTTTGGTCGTTCCCAGTATGGCAATACTTATGTACTTATATCATTGTGTGATGCATTCTAGAGGCAACAGCTAGTCTCTGCTTTCATTGGGAAGGATGAGCCCATGAAGGTGGCAAGACTTTCAGTTCCATTTTGCAACAGAACTGAGACTCATGGGGCAGGATGGGTGACTCCTACTGGCACAAGAGGGCCACGGAAGGATTTGGCCTCAGTAGAAACTTTCCTTCTGGCTCTAAGGGGCCCTTTTACAACTTGCGCCAAAATGGAGTTACCGCCCGACTACCGCGTGGCTCTTGTGGTAATTTCGTTTTTGGTATGCGTCTGAAAAATATTTTTTATTTTCGGCCGCGCGTAATGGACGCGTGGCATTTGACGAGCGTAGTTCATTACCGCCCGGTTACCATGTGAGTCTTTACCACTAGGTCAATGGCTGGCGGTAAGGTCTCAGACACAAAATGGACGCGTGACAATTTTGATTTTGCCACACGTCCGTTTTCGGCAAAAAAAGCCTTTTTTTTACAGGTGCACTAAAAAAATGTACATAAGTAATGCCACACTTGGAAAAGACCAAGGGTCCATCGAGCCCAGCATCCTGTCCACGACAGCGGCCAATCCAGGCCAAGGGCACCTGGCAAGCTTCCCAAACGTACAAACATTCTATACATGTTATTCCCAGAATTGTGGATTTTTCCTAAGTCCATTTAGTAGTGGTTTATGGACTTGTCCTTTAGGAAACTGTCTAACCCACTTTTAAACTCTGCTAAGCTAACCGCCTTCACCACTTTCTCCGGCAACGAATTCCAGAGTTTAATTACACGTTGGGTGAAGAAAAATTTTCTCCGATTTGTTTTAAATTTACTACACTGTAGTTTCATCGCATGCCCCCTAGTCCTAGTATTTTTGGAAAGCGTGAACAGACGCTTCACATCCACCTGTTCCACTTCACTCATTATTTTATATACCTCTATCATGTCTCCCCTTAGCCGTCTCTTCTCCAAGCTGAAAAGCCCTAGCCTCCTTAGTCTTTCTTCATAGGGAAGTCGTCCCATCCCCGCTATCATTTCAGTCGCCCTTCCCTGCACCTTTTCCAATTCTACTATATCTTGAGATGCGGCGACCAGAATTGAACACAATACTCATGGATCGGTGTGCGCCCAAAATCTGCGCCTACACTACCGCAAGCCATTTTCAGCGTGCCTTAGTAAAAAGACCCCTCAGTCAGCAATGGCTTTTAGATCACCTGGCATGAGAGGAGAACATCACCTTGAGCTACTACTGAAAAAGGTGTGAGCTAAATCTAAATAAATAAATAAACATGGAAACTGCAGAACAAGAACAGAGGTGAAGAAGGAGCAGAAACGTCTCTTCTGGATTCTGTTGTTTCAGCCACATACCTTCAGATACTGCAGCTTTAACATAGTAGAAAGCATTTCATAGTTCTGTGGCATTAGCCATGTACCCCACCTCAATTCATGTCACCCCAACATCCCTGCCTTCAATGAGAGCACAACTGTAGGTGGATTTCCAAGAGGATTAAGGGCTAAAAAAATGAGGGAGAAACCAAGAAGAGGCCCAAATCCTGCATGGTTCTGATACAGCAACACCTTTTGACAAAGGCCTTAATGTCACAAATAATAAATAAGTAAATAAAATATAGAATTACCCCGAAAGTGTCATCCGACCGTAACCCTCCTCCCATCACTGTTTTTTTTGCAGATGGCTTATCTTAAACTCACCTTGTTTTGACTGTGGAAATTCCATTTTCACTTTCAGGAGTTGTGAATCGTTAAAGCCGTGAGCAAACGATGCATTATTTCACAAGCGCACCAATAATCAGAGTCGCTGGCGCCTCGCACTTCTTTCATTTTGATTTTTCCTGGGCCTTAAGTTGGACCCTAACCCCCAGATGTACATATGGTGACTAAAGTTGCACGCACATAGCCAATTTGCATATGCAAATTAATTAACAAGTTAATTAGCGCTAATTGGTCACTAACATGCAGTGATCGGTATTAATTGGCACTAATTAGAATTTATGCGCACAACTGCCTTAGCATATTTTGTAAAGTAGTACATGGAAATCCTAATGTGCAGATCGCAAAAGGGGTGTGGCCATGGGAGGGGCATGGGCGTTCCTGAAATCTACACGCACTGTTACAGAACATGCCCGATCCGTGCCTGAATAAGACGTGGGCATTTATACCAGGATTTAGTTGGTGTAAATGGCTGCACCTATATTTTAGTCACAGGAACGGCGGTTGCATGTATTGTGAAGAGGCAGGGAACTACAAGGTCCAGAATGCACTGCAGCAGCAAGGGAATCAGAGTCAGGGGGAGGACTCTAGGCAGGAGAGTGAGAAGCCAGCAGTTGATTGGGAAATTGAACCAGGTGTGAGAGGGTTGCAGGCAGCTTTATTAAGAGAGTGGTGGAAAGCTGTGGGGAGCAGATGGAAACACTGGGGAAGCTCTCTCTGAAAAAGGTGACAGCTCTGAGAAGGAAAGTAAATTCTTTTGCTTGACTGTTTCAGTTTGAGGAACTGTCTTAAGTTGGAGAAGGGTTTAAGTAGCAGGCTCTGAGTAAAGTGCCTTTTTGTTATGTTTGACTTGAAGAAATGTTTATATTAAAGAAGAAATAAGCCATGAGGAGTATGTTAAATGGCCATTAATAAAACCCTTAATTATAAGAAGCCTGGTGTTGTAGACTTTTATTTATTTAGTTGTTACATTTATGTGGCTTACATAGTACCAGAGAGGCGTTTGCAGACTCCATTGTGAACAAATACAAAGTGGTGTTGTGGTAAGATAAAGTTCATGTGGCACGGTCACATTGAGGAATCGTAGAACGGAAGAGTTGTGTTATGTCCATTGCGTTCTTTAGTTTTGTTGTGTTGCAGAGATCAGGCATTTATGTTGGATCGGTAGGGTATGCCTTTTTAAACAGGTTAGTTTTTAGTGTTTTCCGGAAATTTAGGTGGTCGTTCATAGTTTTCAAGGCTTTTGGTAATGCGTTCCACAGTTGTGTGCTAATGTAGGAAAAACTGGACGCGTAGGTTGATTTGTATTTGAGTCCTTTGCAGCTTGGGTAGTGCAGATTTAGGTACGTTCGGTTTGATTCGGATGTGTTTCTAGTTGGTAGGTCGATCAAGTCTGTCATGTATCCCGGAGCTTCACTGTAGATAATTTTAAATTTGTGAACCAGAGTGCAGATTTTGAAAGCAATGCGTTCTTTGATTGGGAGCCAGTGTAGTTTTTTGCGAAGGGGTTTTGCACTTTCAAATCGCATTTTTTCCGAAGATAAGCCTAGCTGCCGCGTTTTGAGCGGTCTGAAGTTTCTTTAAGGTTTGTTCTTTGCATCAGGATAAGAACTAAGCACGTTTTTTTCAGTGCTGATTTTTATTGGTCCCATATATAAAATCTGGCCCTAAGTAACTGAAGGCTCCTTTTACTAAGTGACTGTAAGACCAACGTGGGTTTACCACTTGCTATACAGGAAGTACCGCCAGGCTACCACAGCAGCCTGGCGGTACTTCCCACCCCTAGCTTGCCATCATTTCCAGCGATACAAAAATGTATTTATTTTTGTAGTGCCGGAGTGAACCCGGAGCGCTGCCCGGTTACCGCCGGGTTAACGCGGGAGCCTTACCGGCACCTCAGTGGGTGGTAGTAAGGGCTCCTCCTGAAATGGCTGTGCGGCAAGTGCTTTACTTGCCGCGTGGCCATTTCCTGTAGGAAAGCAAGACTTCCCTTTTACCAGCTGTGGTAAAAAGAGGCCTCGGCGCGTGTGTAAAACATGCGCCGACGCCAGCGCTGGCCCCCCTTTTGCTGCAGCTTGGTAAAAGGGGGGGCCCTTAGGGCGCCTTTAACTAACACTTAGGGCCCATTCAATAAATGGCGCTCAAAAATTGACGCTCACCATTATCGGACTGAGCGCCCCTTATAGAAAAGTGCGTAGCATCAGTTCCCACCCCAAATTTGGGCGCTAACATTTAAACAGGTATAAATGCCCACACCTAACCCATAACTACTATCCAAACCAGGACTAAGAGATACCAAATCCAAAATCAAAAAGTCACAGTGTTGGCTACAAAGATTTTTTATATATATCTATATAAATAAATCCCACCTTGAACGTTCTGAAGCTCCCTCCAACTGTGGCAGTGAAGTCCTGAACTGCTGTAGTCCTCCTGGCTATTCGGACTACTCAGCACCGCCCTCAGCCACGCCCCATCTGCGACCTACGCCACGCCCCAACTGGACATAAAAAGCACCATGAACGTTCTGAACCACACTTTGAAGCTTTGTATGTTCGAAGCTCTGTAACCACTTTTAACCCCAGTACATCTGGGCGCCGCCATGATGAGCGTCACACCAATAGGAATACAGGAGCGTCTGAGGCGAAGGCGTCAGTCGCCGTTGCCACGCGTCATGCACCTATCAAAGAAAAGAAGGGGCGGACCTACGGCTCACTGTAGGCCACGCCCCACTCACGCGTCATGCACCTATCAAACAAAAGAAGGGGCGGACCTACGGCTCTAGGCCACGCCCCACTCCTCAATTCAACCAATAACAGTGCAGCTGCTTCAACCCCCCCCCCCCTGCTCCGCCTCAATTTCTTTTATCAGCCAATGTTCCTTTTACATAATTCTACAACAGAGCCTGCCAGTTCCCTCCCGCTCCGCTATTCAAATTCTGGACCAAGGCTTCTCTCTGGCGACGAGGTGGGCGCGTTGCAGCTTTACATGCTGCAGCTCCGGTAAGGGGGTTTCACTGAGCTCTGCATCACTTGCCACTTATTTTCCTGCTGCTTTATGGAAGTCCTTCAGGTTTTGGAGGGGGGGAGGCGCAATGGCACCCTGTCGGGGGGGGGGGGGGGGGGGAGACAGGTCAGCGGTTGTGACTTCGGCAGGGGCGTGGCAGCAGGGGTCGGACCTCAGACTACACAGGCGGAAGGGGTCCTCACACCACACAGGAGGGGGAAAATAAACATGAGGGAGTGGCCATACGGAGGATGAGGTCCACAACGGCTGTTCACACCACAGATGGGGGGGGAGGGGGTCCTGACACCAAAGACGAACGGCGGATCAAGACACCTGACAGGAGGGGTGGAGGGAGACCTGTGAGCACAGCGACTGACAGTATGGGGGAGGGGTCCTGCGACCACACAGCGGAAGAGGCAGGGGGAGCGGGTCTACCCAACACAGAGAGGCAGGGGGGAGGTATCTCTGTCACACGCACAATCTCTCTCTCTCTCTCTCACTCACTCACAGTCAGTGTCTCTCTTACTCTTATACACTGTCTACAACACACCCTATGTCTCACACTATCACATTCACTCTCTGTCACACAGTCACTCTCAAACACTCTCAATCTCATACACTCGATCTCACAGACAGTATGTGTATCGTACACGTACTCTCTCACACTGTCTCACATACACAGTCTCTCAAACACTGTATCTGTGTGAAACACTCTCTCACACTCACTGTGCCTCACATACGCACTCGCACACACTCAATGTCACACACACATACTCTGTAACAGACACACGGACACTCTCACACACACTCTATGAAACATACACACTCCCAGGAAAACCTTGCTAGCGCCCGTTTCATTTCTGTCAGAAACGGGCCTTTTTTACTAGTACTAGTATAAAAGGCCCGTTTCGGTAGGCAATGAAACGGGCGCTAGCAAGGTATTCTCCCCCTCCTCCCTCCCTGTCTCCAGACCCCCCTCCCTCCCTCCCTCCCTTGCTTCCTTCCTTCCTTCCCTTCTGAGTTCCAGACCCCCTCCCTCCCTCCCTCCCTTGCTTCCTTCTTTCCTTCCCTTCTGAGTTCCAGACCCCCTCCCTTGCTTGCTTCCTTCCTTCCTTCCCTTCTGAGTTCCAGACCCCCTCCCTCCCTCCCTTGCTTCCTTCCTTCCCTTCTGAGTTCCAGACCCCCTCCCTCCCTCCCTCCCTCCCTTCCTTCCTTCCTTCCCTTCTGAGTTCCAGACCCCCTCCCTCCCTCCCTCCCTTCCTTCCTTCCTTCCTTCCTTCCATGTTTCCGAGTTGCAGACCCCCCCTCCCTCCCTCCCTACCTCCCTCCCTACCAGTTCAAGGCCCCCTGACACCCGTCCCTCCCTCCCAGTTCAAGGCCCCCTGACGCCCCTCCCACTGAGTTCCAGATTCCCCCTCCCTCCGATTTCAACACCCCCCCTTGGCGTTACTGTGCCCCCCCTTCCCGCAGAAAACACTCCCCCTTCGCTGTCACGTACCTGTGCTGCCGACAGCCACATTTCTCTTCTTCTCTGCGCCGGCGATTGATGTTGTTCGAGTGGTGGATAGGTGCGTTTTGCGTCTGAGCGATGCGATTTGACGTCATGACAATCGGGCGCTAGCAAGGTAATCCCCCACCCTCCCTCCTTCTCTCCCTCCCACGGTGATTTGATGAGTGTGAGTGCTCCGCCCTCGACGTCATCACATTGTAACGCGAGGGCGGGGCACACACATGGGCAAAAGCGATCTACACAACTACGGAAGTTCCGGCTTCAATAGAACGTTGGAGGTGTGTTTTATATATATATATATATATATATATATATATATATATATATATATGTATGTATTTTCAATTTTTTTGAGTGTACCCTCAGAATTCCCACTCAATATGGCAGGTAATAATGTTACAACAAAAAAGAGGGAGGGCGACCAAGGATACCTTGTAGCGCTATAGAAATGCTAAATAGTAGTAGTAGTAGTAGTAGTAGGAAGGTGTACATAAAATGAGAAAGTTTATTTGAAGTATGAAGACTCGACACAACGTCGTGTTTCGGCCGTTAGGCCTGCATCAGGAGTCTCTTTCGCAGAATGCTTCTGAAAATTGATCTAGAGAAATCTTCAAAGTAGCACAATAGTCTCTTATTCTGGGCAGAGGAGCGACTTCTGTTTCTCCTCACACGTCGGTCCTGATTCCGCCCTCCAGTCGAGGTGTATTGATTTTAGGAAGGTGGGGAGGAGGTAATAATGTAACTGCCTGGCGGTCCAGCACTTCGTTTATTGGGTAACTCTTTTTACATTTTTTATGTGCTTGGATTCATTTGATATTAATTCTCAATTCACAAATTCACCCTCTACGCCTGTGCTTAAAGTGATATCAGTGGGAGAGCACGTGGTGCGATGCAGGAGTGAGGACTCGTGTGTGCTGAGCTCCTGCTAGTCCCCCGCATCTTTAACAATTACCTGACTTCATTGGGGATCTGAAGGATTCAACCCTAAAGGACTTACAAAGCTGATCCGGGTGCAGCGCTTTAGCTGGCGGTGGCGATTGGAGAAAGCGGGATGGCGGCGAAACCTCAAAAAAAAGAAAAAAGCAGGGCCGCGGAACCTAAGATGGCGGCCGCTCCGCAATCGCCGGGATCCAGCGTCTGCTCGGCATGGACAGCCGAAATTACGGCGGAAGTAACGGCCGCAGTTGAGGCAGCCCTGGACAAAAAATTGCAAGCCATATATGATAGGGCTGACTCGGCTCACGAACGCCTAGACGGTTTCCATCTGGACTTGGACCATGTCCAACAAAGGATTAGCGACATCGAGGACCGCATGGTGTCTGAGGTGCAGCCGGTGGAAGCCTTGCAGAAAAGGATATTAGACCTGGAAAATAAAATCGATGATTTAGAGAACCGATCCAGGCGAAATAATCTGCGTCTGATCGGTTTATCGGAACAGATTCCTGAGTCAGAGTTGAGCAGTTTCCTTGAGACTTGGCTTCCAACCACGCTGAAAATGAATAATATGCCAGGCCCCTTGAGGATCGAGAGAGCACACCGACTGGGGCCAAAGAGACAAGGAGCAGCGCGGCCTAGAGCGGTGATTTTGAAAATCCTCAATTATGGGCACAAACAGGCTATTTTGCAAGCAGTGCGAGCAGGAGGAGAACTTACACATGAGGGTCAACGAATCCTCTGCTTTCAGGATTACTCCTCGAGAGTGGCAACAGCGAGGAAGGAGTTTGCACCAGTGTGTACACAACTTTATGAGAAGAAGATCAGGTTTGCCCTGATATACCCTGCAAAGCTGAGAGTACATCATGGAGGTACAGTAAAGTTTTTTGAAAGCGTGTCGGCAGCTTCTGTCTTTATCCAAAGCCTGACACAGGGAGAGACTGATTGAAAGGTATCCTGGAGGGACGGGACTCAGGCAAAAGATATTTGGGACCTGAAGTTGGAATGACTGATTAAAAGAAGATTCTACTTTTCAGAGTTTCTGATAGAGCCAGCTATAATTCTGATATGTCAAAGTAGCTAACAGTCTGCTAAGATCAACTGTAATCTGTAATTATAACAAGATGTTAACAAATATATTAATTATTGTTTGGCTATGGGAAGGGGAGAACAGATTTGAAAACTTAAAGGTGGGATCCCCCTAAAATGAGGGAAAGGTATTATTTTGGGTAGGGGCTAGTGCACCTATACGTGATGAGTTCCTTGGAGAACTCGAGGGAGTGGGGGAGGGAACAGAGGCGGGATAGAGGGCTAGGGTGGGGGGAAGGGGGGGAAGTCTGCCTGAGTGAACGAGGTGTAGTAAGTGACAAAGGGACCTGGGGATATGCTGATGGGGAAGACAAGAGTGGGGGGAGGTGGTGGCTGGGACACCTTCTCTCTTACATTACAAATAACTGCATTACTAGCATACTTTTGCCAGAAAATGGTTAAGGTGGTTTCTTGGAATGTGGGAGGCGTGACCTCCCCGATAAAGAGAAGTAAGATTTTGCAAACCTTGAACAGACAAAAAACTGACATAGCAATGTTACAGGAGACACACTTAACGGGGCAGGAACACAAAAAACTATGTAGATGGTGGGTGGGAGATTATGTGGACAGTCCAACGACCAATAGAAAAGCAGGAGTTATTGTACTTTTCCGCAAGGGGCTCCCTGTGGTTAAGAAGAGGGTGGTTATGGACCCGAAAGGTAGATATGTTATGGCAGAGGTTCAAGTGCATAATCAACCCCTGCTGCTGGTAAATGTATATGCGCCAAATCAGTATGATAGAAAGTTTTACCAAACTATAGTGAACCGGGTGAATTCCTTTGATCAGATGCCCATAATTATGGGGGGCGACTTTAACTCGGTGTTTGACCCGCTAATGGACAGTACGGGTTCTTCTAGAGTAGGTCCAGTGAATATGAGAAAAGGAGTCCCAAAGCTTTGTTCTTTGCTGGATATGGTAGATGCGTGGCGCTTGTTTCACCCGGGGGAGAGGGACTATACCCACCTATCGAGAGCACATGATACGCTTTCGCGTATTGACTATATCTTGATTTCATCTTGTACAGTCACATCGCTGGAACAAGTGGAGATAGGTCCGACCCAGGTGTCGGACCACGCATTTGTGTGGATTTCCTTCTCTTGCGGGAAGGAGAGTACACAAAGAGCTCGATGGCGATTTCCTAGGGAACTTTATTATGATGGCCAATTCTCTCCCTTTTTACAAGCTCAGTGGCGTGAGTACACAGAGTTTAATAAAGTCACTTACCAAAGGGATCCGGTATTGTTTTGGGAGGCAGCTAAAGCCGTGCTGAGAGGCGCCATTATTTCCTATTACTCCTATAAGAAAAAAGCTAGGGATGCGGAGATTCTCAAATTGGGGAAGATAGTGGGGAAGGCACGACAGAGGTTTGGAGCGCAGCCCTCGAGCATACATAAATCGCAGTTATTAGAAGCCCAGGCTGCTTTAAATCAATTAATACACGCGAAAACCAAAAAATCTATCCAATACTTCCGATATCAATTATATAAGCACGCTAATAGACAAGGGAAGCTGCTGGCCCGGTTAGTGCAACAGGTGGGAGGGTCACGTTTTGTTTCTCAGATAAGGGATACAAAAGGAGGATTGCAGCATACGTCAGAGGGAATAAATGAAGTCTTTAGACAATTTTACGAGACGTTGTATTCGGCGCCAGAGGAACAGGGACTCCAGGCGGAATGGTATATAGCAGGACAATCACTCCCTAAAATTACGGAGCTTCACCAAGAAAGCCTCAAGGGGGATATAACAGAAGATGAGGTGAGCTGGGGTATCCGAAATAGCCCTCTGTTTAAGGTGCCTGGGGGAGACGGGCTGTCTGCTGAATTTTACAAAATTCTTGCGGATGGAATAACATCATGCCTTACGGTGGTATTTAATCGTTATATACAGATAGGCGCCCTACCAGATTCATTGAGGAGGGCCCAAATAGTGGTTTTGTTAAAGCCAGGACGAGACCCCTTGAGTGCAGGTTCATATAGGCCTATTTCTCTGTTACCTTTTGAGACAAAGTTGTTTGCAAAAATTCTGGCAAACAGATTGGCAAAGATTTTGCCTCAGGTGGTGGAGGAGTCACAGGTGGGCTTTGTCCGGGGTAGAACAGTGGTGCGTAACATGAGACAGGTTTTGGGGGCTCTAGAGAAAATACATCATCAGGAAACCCCTGCTTTAATAGTTAGCTTTGATGCCGAAAAGGCTTTTGACCATGTCAAATGGGATTTTATGTTTGCTATCCTGCGGGCATATGGTTTGGAGGGGTTCTTCCATGATGCAATAAAAACATTATATCACGGAGCGACAGCTGAGGTTTGGGTGAATGGAAGGGCCTCGGCCCCGTTTGAGATAGCCCGCGGAACTAGGCAGGGATGCCCCCTCTCACCACTTCTCTTTATATTGGTAATGGATCCCCTTATTAGGGACATCAAGCGGACTGGAGAGGTGAGAGGAGTACAGATAGGGGGAGACTCTTTTAAGATCTCGGCCTTTGCAGATGATCTGTTAGTGGTCCTGGAAGATCCCCAGGTTTCGCTGCCTTCATTGATGGAGCTTTTTGCGGAGTTTGGGGACTTCTCTGGATTTCGGCTTAATCTAGAGAAATCGGAGGTTATGACCCTTAATATGAGGGAAGATCAGTGGGTGAGATTAAATTGTCCATTTAGAAGAGCGGGAACGGCCTTTAAATACTTAGGAATTCAACTTACTAAAGACCCTAGACAACTTGGGGAGGCAAACATTGCGCACTTACTAACTAGTACCAGAGAGACTCTTAGGAGATGGGAAGGGTTACCATTGTCTTTGATGGGACGCATTGCATTGTTTAATATGGTGCTGTTCCCTAAATGGTTATATTTCCTGCAAACAATACCGATTTACCTTAAACAAAAAGACGTAAATGCATTACATAGTATGCTTTCTAAGTTTTTCTGGGCTAAGAAGAGACCTCAGATTAAGTTTGAGCATCTCATGGGGCAAGGGAGAGATGGGGGGTTTGGAGTCCCTGATATTAAACTTTATAATATAGCTTGCTTAATACGTCACTTGGGGGACTGGTACCAGCAAACAGAGGCATATACTCCGGTAACCCTGGAAAAGGAGTTGTGCAGACCAAGGCACAGCTTTTATATGTTACATGCAAGGGGGAAAGAACTGGAGGCACATGTTAGATCTAGCGTTTTGATAGGACCATTGAGGGCGCTATGGAGGGATCTGGCGAAGATTTGGGCCTTTGATGGTGGGTGTAGTAGACTTCTCCCCCTGCAAGGAAATGACGCCTTCCGTCCAGGCACTGAAAATCTTGGTTTGAGGGCATGGGGAGAGAAGGGGATAGTATTTTTACATCAGGTACTGGAGCCTTCTGGAGCAATCAAAAAGATGGAGGATCTTGGTTTAAACTCTACAGATTGGAGCTCAAGATTTGCATATGAGCAGGTGCGACACTATGTAGCGTCTTTGCCCAAGCTGACGTTAGGTGTTGATGTGGCCACCAAGCTGGAAGAGCTTTTAGAGGTTCCATCAGGAGATCCTGTTTCCATCTCCATGCTATATAAGCGTCTGTTAGTTATACGACCACAGAGAGATTTAAGAAAAGTGGCTGCTAGGTGGGCAGAAGACACTCAGTCGGAGGTCTCAACCCGGGACTTACTACGGGGGTTGAGAGGGGTGGGGAAATGGACTAGAAGTATGGAGCTTCGGGAATGTCAGTCTAGAGTAATTTACAGAGCATACACATCACAGTCACGTTTACACCGGATGGGATATTTAGAATCGGCTCAATGTAAGAGATGTGGGGCGTACCAAAGTGATTTTTACCATGCTTTTTGGCAATGCCCTGCAATCGAGGCTTTGTGGAAACGGATACTAAGGTTTTTGGAGAGAGTTGGAGGCTCCCGGATTAGGCGTTTGCCAAAAAGCATTTTACTGGGTTGCCAAAGTCCGGTGGAGGGGGGAACAGTTTACCAAAATGCACTTGTCCATAAGGCATCTGTGGTTGGTATGAAGTGTATCCTGGTGAATTGGACATTGGAGAAAGCCCCCTCTTTTTGGCAGTGGCGTAATCGTTTGCATACATTACTTTTGCTGGAGCTTCAGGATGCTCTGCTTAATTTTAACACACAAAAACATTTCTATCTAATTTGGACAGATTATATCAATGTGATGTCCCCCAAGGCACGAAGTTACATTCTTAATAAACTCAGCGCGCTAAAGGGCCACACCTCAACAACTTGTGTCACTTAAGTAAGAATGTGATTAAAGAATTAGTGGGTTCATTGAACACTCAGGCAGAAGGGGATAGGGAGGGGGGAGGGGAGTTAATATAATATAATGTACCAGGTTTGGCTAAGAGAATACGTTGGGGTGGGGGGATGGGGGGTCATCAGAGCACAGGCTCCCCATCTTGAACCCCAGGAAGGGGGGCTAACCCGACCATCTGGGGACTGCAGGTCCAGTGTTGGATAAAATAAATCATGACTCTTGCAGCAGCAGAAGGGGAGTGGTCTCTGGTATGTTTCCGATAAGAGGTTATTCTTCAATTGGTTGTTTCTCCTTTATCTGTATGGTGAAGACGTGGGGGGAGGGAGGGAATGGGGGGGGGGGAGTTGGGAAGGTTACTACACAATGTAAAAATTTGATGACAGATAATGCTGTATCGTTTATTTGTATCAGATGTTCAGAACTTGAATTGTCTCACAAGTCATGTACATTATGGGTGTCATCAATAAAACTGTTGAAACATAAAGTGATATCAGTGTATAACCAATAGCCAATATTGATAATAACACTGTGGCTAAATTCACATGCACTTATCTTATGGTCCAAATGCTTCGGGCTTGCTGAGTCATAACGAGAAAATATCCAATTGCCTTCCCCTAGAAGACGCCCGACACCACGGGTTTCAAAGTCTTTTCTTCAGGGACTCGGACTAAAGGCATTAATTTGCAGCGTTTTCCTCCTGCTGCTGACTTCCTTCCGTCTTAATCTCGACTTCGTTTCAGCCTCTCATCTCTCTTAATTATGAGGTAACTTGTATTGGCGCCTTCTTTTTATATGTCTTAACTGGAAGTCTTTTCCGAGACGTCACTACGAAAAAAACACATATAACCAATGATCTTCAAAGTGTGCCACTTAAAGGCCCTTAATGCCATTTCTAATCAACACAAAAAGAAAACAAAAAGAAGCTTTTGGGGCATGTTAATGGCTCTGTTCTATAACACTGCGCCCAAATTTTCAGAATGCCCCTCCCATGGCCACGCCCCCTTCTGGGTTGTGCGCTTTGGGATTTAGGCACCCAGAGTTCTAGAATAGCGGGCACAGGCAGATGCAGAAGCAAATCCATATTAGTGTCCATTAACATCAATAATTGATTGATGGATCCTCAGTAGCTTAGCAGAGATTGGGTGGCAGAGCCGGTGGAGGGGGGGGAGGCGGGGCTGATGGTTGGGAGGCGGGGCTAGTGCTGGGCAAGACTTCTACGGTCTGTGCCCTGAAAAAGACAGATACAAATCAAGGTAAGGTATACGCAAAAAGTAGCACATGTGAGTTTATCTTGTTGGGCAGACTGGATGGACCGTGCAGGTCTTTTTCTGCCGTCATCTACTATGTTACTATGTTCTGTGTGCACAGGGGCAGATAATGCTGTCCGACACCCATCAACACATGTTAAGCTTTGGTAAAAGGGGCTTTTAGTTTTATTTCATTTTGCCCTTTTCCCATAAAATGAGAGCCAAAGCAATTTCCAGACTCCAAGAAAAATATTGTGCGAAATCCCTAGTACAGAGTGACTCACCCCTTGCTCCACATCACATACTACAGAGAAATGAGAAGACAAGAGAGGAAGGAAACACACAGAGGGAGAAGATCAGGAGGTGGATGGCATAGAGAGGGGAACCGAGGAGGAGGGGGAAAGGGGAAAACTAATGGAAGAGGAGGCCAGGAACAGCAGAGGACAACAGGTTATACAGTGTGTGTGTGTGTGGGAGGGGGGAGATGAGGAGGAGGGAGGTGAACTGAGGTCTACAGCTTTGTAGCTCTCCACATTAGCCACTATACTGTGGTACCCAGGCCATCAATAATCCTTCTTATCGCCGCACAATCTGACGACAGCCTTCAAAACATCTACGAGATTTAAACAGCCAACAAGGTCAGTGTTTAAAATGACAGATGTGTTTTAGTAACGGGAGGTCTAATTTCACTTCCCGTAATTCCAAAGGGGCAGCTAGAACACACGCAAACATCAGCCCTGGTATGTCAAGCCTTCAGCAGTCTGTCCTCATATTCAGTCCCACTGCTAGGAAGCCAGGCATAAATTAAGAAGCTGGTGTGCTGCCTGTCACTGCACACATTCACCCTCATCACCCCAGGACAGTACATCCTATATATGCCAGTCCTTATAGAGGTCAGTGTCTGTGTGATTAGCATACTAAATGCAACACTTTAGTAGATAGAGTTTTTGTAACACAACAGGTGTGGATAGTCCTGTTGTGAAACGGAGAAGCTCCATACATCTTAAGTGCATAAGTACATAAGTATTGCTACACTGGGACAGACCAAAGGTCCATCAAGCCCAGCATCCTGTTTCCAACAGTGGCCAATCCAGGTCACAAATACCTGGCAAGATCCCAAAAAAGTTCAATACATTTTATGCTGCTTATCCCAGAAATAGCAGTGAATTTTCCGCAAGTCAATTTAATAATGGTCTATGGACCTTTCCTTTAGGAAGCCGTCCAAACCTTTTTTTAAACCCCGCTAAGCTAACCGCCTTTACTACATTCTCTGGCAACAAATTCCAGGATTTAATTACACGTTGAGTGAAGAAATATTTTCTCTGATTCGTATTAGATTTACTACTTTGTAGCTTCATCGCATGCCCCCTAGTCCTAGTATTTTTGGAAAGAGTAAACAAACAATTCACGTCTACCCGTTCCACTCCACTCATTATTTTGTAGACCTCTATCATATTTCCCCTCAGCCCTCTTTTCTCCAAGCTGAAGAGCCCTAGATGCTTCAGCCATTCTTCATAGGGAAGTCGTCCCATCCCCTTTATCATTTTCATCACCCTTCTCTGTACCATTTCTAATTCCACTATATCTTTTTTGAGATGCGGTGACCAGAATTGAACACAGTATTCGAGGTGCGGTCGCACCATGGAGCGATACAAAGGCATTATAACGTCCTCATTTTTGTTTTCCATTCCTTTTCTAATAATACCTAACATTCTATTTGTTTTCGTAGGCACCACAGCACACTGAGCAGAGGGTTTCAACATATCATCAACGACAATGCCTAGATCCCTTTTTTGTTTGGTGACTCCTAAAGTGGAACCTTGCATTACATAGCTATAATTCAGGTTCCTTTTTCCCACATGCATCACTTTGCACTTGCTCACATTAAACGTCATCTGCCATTTAGATGCCCAGTCTCCCAGTCTCGTAAGGTCCTCTTGAAATTTTTCACAATCCTCTCCTCTCCTCTACTGCTAACTCCAGACTCCGTTCCTTTTATCTTGCTGCACCATATGCCTGGAATAGACTTCCTGAGCCATTACTGTCAAGCTCCATCTCTGGCCGTCTTCAAATCTAAGCTAAAAGCCCACCTATTTGATGCTGCTTTTAACTCCTAACCCTTATTCACTTGTTCAGAACCCTTATTTTATCATCCTCACCTTAATATTCCCTTATCTCTTGTTTGTCTTGTTTGTCTGTCCTAATTAGATTGTAAGCTCTGTCGAGCAGGGACTGTCTCTTCATGTTCAAGTGTACAGCGCTGCGTACATCTAGTAGCGCTATAGAAATGATAAGTAACATAACATAGTAACATAGTAGATGACGGCAGAAAAAGACCTGCATGGTCCATCCAGTCTGCCCAAGACAAACTCATATGTGTATACCTTACCTTGAATTTGTACCTGTCCTTTTCAGGGCACAGACCATATAAGTCTGCCCAGCAGTATTTCCCGCCTCCCAACCACCAGTCCCGCCTCCCATCACCGGCTCTGGTACAGACTGTATAAGTCTGCCCTCCCCTATCCTCGCCTCCCAACCACCACCCCCTCTTCCCCCCCAACTGCTCCGCCACCCAATTTCAGCTAAGCTTCTGAATTTAACAACTTGGAATAACTTTGTGTCGTCAGCAAATTTAATTACCTCACTAGTTACTCCTATCTCTAGATCAGTTATAAATATGTTAAAAAGCAATGGTCCCAACACATACCCCTGGGGAACCCCACTAACTGCCCTTCTCCATTGAGAATACTATACTGATCATTTAACCCTACTCTCTGTTTTCTATCCTTTAACCAGTTTTTAATCCACAATATCCTCCTATCCCATGACTCTCTAATTTCCTCTGGAGTCTTTCATGAGGAACTTTGTGAAAAGCCTTCTGAAAGGTAATTATTTGTACCTGGGGCAATGCAGGGTTAAGTGACTTGCCCAGAATCACAGGGAGCTGCACAGGGAATCAAACCCAGCTCCCCAGGATCAAAGTTCACTGTACAAACCACTAGGCTACTCCTCCACTAGCAACATTCCATGTAGAATCTCCAATAGTAGCAACATTCCATGTAGAAGGGTTTTTGCAGCAACATTCAAAGCAGTTTGCATAGTATATACAGGTACAGGGCAACTGAGGGTTAAATGACTAGCCTAGAATCAGAAGAAGCTGTAGTCAGGAACTGAACCCAGTTCCCCAGGATCAAAGTCCAGTGCACTAACCACTCGGGTACTGTAGCTCTCTCAAAGTAAGCCTGTGACCACAAACAGTATTCCAAATGCTCCTCAAATCTGCCTTGCTTTTGGTAGGGTGTCATGAAGGAAGCCATTGATCACGAAAACAAATCCCCTTTAAGTATGCAAAGGAACAATCAGGAGATACCACTGGAAGATTTACTTATTCAAACTGAAAAATGTGTATTTATTTATTTATTTGTTGCATTTGTATCCCACATTTTCCCACCTATTTGCAGGCTCAATGTGGCTTACAATTTTTCCGTCATGACTTATGTCATTTCAGAATACAGATACAATTGGTATCACATATTGAACATGGATTGCATATTAAAATTAAACAATATGAGATAGGGAGAACTTAATCCAATTGTTAAGTAAATGATGGTGAATGGGAGCCAGTGTAGTTTTTCGCGGAGGGGTTTTGCGCTTTCAAATCGCGTTTTTCCAAAGATAAGTCTAGCTGCAGTGTTTTGAGCGGTCTGAAGTTTCTTTGATGCTTGTTCTTTGCATCCCACATAATATTGGCTGATGAGTGGCTCGGTGGCTTCCATTCGTGATTATTATATTGACTTTTTAAAGCAGTTAAGGGGAAGGGGGTCCATGTTATCTGAGGCCTCTGCTGAGCCCACAAGTTACAGTTTAGTATTGTCATTCTTCTTGAAGTACTTGTTTGAGCGTGCCTCAAGATCCATCATCCTTCCTTGCTGCCCCCGCAGATATGCAGAGTAGAACTATTTTATCATTCTGGAAAAAAAGCTGAAGCTTATTTGTTTAATGCTGTTTTTCTGCAGTAATGTGTGTTGTTTGATTTCTGCTTGTTTTACTGTTGCTGTGTTTTTAAAGCAAATTTATTACCTGCCAAATGAGGGGGGAGGGGGGGAATACCCAGCCCTCGGCGGGTTCCATTCCATCACAAAAAATAAACACAAACAACTTGCGACAGGATTGTGAAAAATTACAGAAGGACCTTACGAGACTGGGCGGCTAAATGGCAGATGACGTTTAATGTGAGCAAGTGCAAGGTGATGCATGTGGGAAAAAAGAACCCGAATTATAGCTACGTCATGCAAGGTTCCACGTTAGGAGTTACGGATTAAGAAAGGGATCTGGGTGTCGTCGTCGATAATACACTGAAATCTTCTGCTCAGTGTGCTGCTGCGGCTCGGAAAGCGAATAGAATGTTGGGTATTATTAGGAAAGGTATGGAAAACAGATGTGAGGATGTTATAATGCCGTTGTATCGCTCCATGGTGCGACCGCACCTTGAGTATTGTGTTCAATTCTGGTCGCCGCATCTCAAGAAAGATATAATAGAATTGGAAAAGGTGCAGCGAAGGGCGACTAAATTGATAGCGGGAATGGGACGACTTCCCTATGAAGAAAAGCTAAGGAGGCTAGGGCTTTTCAGCTTGGAGAAGAGATGGCTGAGGGGAGACATGATAGAGGTATATAAAATAATGAGTGGAGTGGAACAGGTGGATGTGAAGCGTCTGTTCACGCTTTCCAAAAATACTAGGACTAGGGGACATGCGATGAAACTACAGTGTAGTAAATTTAAAACAAATCGGAGAAAATATTTCTTCACCCAACGCATAATTAAACTCTGGAATTTGTTGCCGGAGAACGTGGTGAAGGCGGTTAGCTTAGCAGAGTTTAAAAAGGGGTTGGACGGTTTCCTAAAGGACAAGTCCATAAACCACTACTAAACGGACTTGGAAAAATCCAAAATCCCAGGAATAACATGTATAGAATGTTTGTACGTTTGGGAAGCTTGCCAGGTGCCCTTGGCCTGGATTGGCCGCTGTCGTGGACAGGATGCTGGGCTCGATGGGCCCTTGGTCTTTTCTCAGTCTGGCATTACTTATGCACTTATAATATATTATATAAGGGAAAAAAAGTTTAAAATAATTATGAACCTTGCCCACATTCCACCAAACTCTGCCCACGTAAATGCCCACCCACAACGTACATATCTTCGCATCTAGGTGCACGCTTACCGAATGCTGATTAGCCGGAAACTACTCATTTACGTAAGTATATGTTCCCATGTATTGGTAAATGACTAGAATACCAGCATTGACGCACGCTCTTTCCGCCTATAACTAGGCCATTTCCCATAGAAATACCCCCATTGTGTATTAAAAGCTTGCGCAAACAGTCAAGTCTTTACCTTGGCACAAAACACAGAATATGTCAAATTTGCTTGCAAATTAGTTGGCAACGGGTTCCATAAAGTTGGAGCATGATTAATTAAATGTAGCTTCAGAAACTAGTGAGAGTGAGGGTCAGTGGTGGAGGCTGTTTTCTTTGGCACCACCAACCAGAAAAGTGTTTTGCTACTCCTGAAATATACACAAACTGCTTTTCTTAAAAACACACAACTGGAATCTATGGGACTGAATCTGAGTGGACTAGGTAGGCCTTATGAAGCAATCTCTGGTGTCTACCTCCAACATAGACACAGCTCCCAGGGTTGCGGAGTCTCTGTGCCCTGGGCAACACGTCCGATCACCGGACCGTGAGTAAAGTGCCTTTCCTATGAAGAGAGGCTGAGAAGGCTAGGGCTTTTCAGCTTGGAGAAGAGACGGCTGAGGGGAGATATGATAGAAGTGTATAAAATAATGAGTGGAATGGATCGGGTGGATGTGAAGCGACTGTTCACGCTATCCAAAAATACTAGGACTAGAGGGCATGAGTTGAAGCTACAGTGTGGTAAATTTAAAACGAATCGGAGAAAATTTTTCTTCACCCAACGTGTAATTAGACTCTGGAATTCGTTGCCGGAGAACGTGGTACGGGCGGTTAGCTTGACGGAGTTTAAAAAGGGGTTAGATAGATTCCTAAAGGACAAGTCCATAGACCGCTATTAAATGGACTTGGAAAAATTCCGCATTTTTAGGTATAACTTGTCTGGAATGTTTTTACGTTTGGGGAGCGTGCCAGGTGCCCTTGACCTGGATTGGCCACTGTCGGTGACAGGATGCTGGGCTAGATGGACCTTTGGTCTTTCCCAGTATGGCACTACTTATGTACTTATGTACTTATGTACTTATATTTCAAGATATTGAGACTACAACTGACGAGGCTTGAAAGGCCTGACAGCAAAAACCAAAGTAAAAACTGAATAATTGCTAGTGAACTGAAGACACCTTCAGCAGGACGGGCGTGCCTGAGAAGGAGCCTTTTGCACTGCAGTTGATCAACCGGAGAAGGCAGGCTTGTGAGGAGAGCAGAGATTGGGGCAACACGGTCTTAATAGTAACCACATGAAATATATACCATAATGATTACCCTCAAACTACTCCTAATAATCTGCTCCCTAACACTGATCCACTTAACACTAACCACCCCACTTGCAGAAAACAGCATCATACCCATACTACACAATCATCATAGATTGATCAACTACACAACACCTCACCAAACTGTTAAGAACCTAAACAAAGGAAGAACACTTACATGCGAACAACCACAACAGAAGGGAAAGAAGGGCCCAAACAAACTCGCCTCAACAAAGAAACGACAACTAACAAAAGTCCACTTAACACCAAATAGAAAACCTCGACCTACTCTTCCTCACTGAAACTTGGATCCATGACAAAAAGGACCCTATAATCCTAGACCTGTGCCCTCCAGGATACAAAATCACACACTGGACCAGAAAAGAAAAGATAGGCGGAGGCATAGCAATAATCTATCAGTCCCACTTTACTACCGAAACCACTGCCGAGTCCATAACACCTCAACTTGAAATTGCCTCAATCAGAATCCACAACAAAACCCTACGCGATCATGTGAATTGTGTCTTGTTTTACAGATCTTCAGGTAATTGGAACTAAGGCCAGACCAACTTCTTGGACTTTATTTCAAACACATGTGTAACCAACTCCAATACACTAGTACTAGGAGACATCAACCTTCACTTAGAAGACCCGAACTCTATCAACGCACGAGAATGTAAGGAATTTCTCCATTTATTCTTAACGGTTAAGAATCGGTCCCAAGATTAATGCCTCAGTATGGTAAAGTGATACCCCTGTTTGACAATCTTAATGGGCAAAACCTGAAGAAGCCTATAATAAGGCGAAACAATATGGGCCCCGTTGTTTATTTAATTTAAGATTTGCTTAACCAGAGGGGTTATTGCACTACTTCAGTGAAAGCTTTGAAGTTTTTCCTGTCATTTATCTATATCGTATTATCTAACAAATATTCAGTAATAAGACTGATTGTTTTGATACATTTATTCAAATGATTTTTTGTCAATAAGCAAAGTAATATGGGTAAAACATAGCCCTATGAACGAGATAGGACCGCAGACCGTATAATCTCTTGTAGATATTAAAGTCTTGCAGGTCAGACCTCGGTTTATCCTTGGTCTCTGAGGGCTTTACCTATATTCATTAAGAACTGCAAATTATCTTACCCTTTGGGTTTTATTTCTTTGCTGCTCTCTAGTATTGTGGTATTAGATTACGGAAGTAAGGAGAACAGCTCATACTGTTTTTTTGACAAAAATAATATCCTACTTACCCCAATACCAAAAGATACCAAGAAAAAAAACAAACAAAATCACTAACTACCGTCCAGTAGCATCTATCCCGTTGGTGGTCAAACTGATGGAAAGCATGGTAACCAAACAACTTACAGATTACATAAACAAATTCTCAATATTACATGAATCACAGTCAGGCTTTCGCCCCCTCCACAGCACCGAAAGAGTATTACTCACTCTTCTAGCCAAATTCAAACAGGAAATAGCAACAGGCAAAAACATCCTTCTCCTCCAATTCGACATGTCTAGTGAATTCAACATGGTAAACCATAATATATTAATAAGATCGGGATTGGGGGAAACATACTTAGCTGGATCAAGGGTTTCCTAACCACAAGAACATATCAAGTAAAATCAAACTCAAACATATCATCACCATGGAAAGCAGACTGCGGAGTACCACAAGGATCACCGCTATCACCGATCCTCTTCAACCTAATGATGACACCACTAGCCAAGCCCTTATCCAACCAAGGCCTTAACCCTTTCATCTATGCAGACGATGTCATAATATTCATTCCTTACAAATCTAAACTGACTGAAATCACCAACGAAATCAAGATCGGCTTGAACATCATGGACTCTTGGGCAAATGCATTTCAACTAAAACTAAACAAAGACAAAACACACTGTCTCATCCTCTCATCCCAACACAGCGCGGACATCCCCACAAGTATCAACACCCTAGATCACACCCTTCCTATCTCAGACAGCTTGAAAATCCTTGGCATTACAATGGACCGTAACTTAACACTAGAGAGCCAAGTGACATCCACAACAAAGAAAATGTTCCACTCAATGTGGAAACTCAAACGCGTGAAGCAATTCTTCCTGAGGGAAACATTTCGCAACCTGATACAATCAATGGTACTAAGCCACTTAGATTACTGCAATGGAATTTATGCGGGATGTAAAGAACAAACCTTAAAGAAACTTCAGACTGCTCAATACATGGCAGCTAGGCTTATATTTGGTAAAATGCGATTTGAAAGTGCAAAAACCCTCCACGAAAAACTACACTGGCTCTCAAAGAACGCATTGCCTTCAAAATCTGCACCCTGGTTCGCAAAATCATCTACGGAGAAGCCCCGAGTTACATGACAGACTTGATCGATTTACCAATTAGAAATACATCCGAATCAACAAGATCTTAACTAAATCTGCACTAACCAAGCTGCAAAGGACTTAAATACAAAACAACTTACGCATCTAGTTTTTCCTACATAAGCACACAACTGTGGAACGCATTACCAAAAGCCTTGAAAACGACATACGACCACCTAAACTTCCAGAAATCACTAAAAACCAACCTGTTTAAAAAGGCATACCCTACCGGTCCAACTTAAATGCCTAATCTCTGCAACACAACCAAACTAAAGCACGTGATGGACATAAGTACATAAGTAATGCCACACTGGGAAAAGATCAAGGGTCCATCGAGCCCAGCATCCTGTCCACGACAGCGGCCAATCCAGGCCAAGGGCACCTGGCAAGCTTCCCAAACGTACAAACATTCTATACATAACACAACTCTTCCATTCTCCGATTCCTTAATGTAGCTGTGCCACGTGAACTTGATCTTACCCCAACATCGCCCTGTATTTATTCACATCGGAGCCATCAAAGGCCTCTCCGGTACTATGTGAGCCACATTGAGCCTACAAATAGGTGGGAAAATGTGGGATACAAGTGTAACAAATAAATAAAAAAATAAATCTCTGCAATCACATCCTGTTCTTTATGAATGGATGACGGATTGTGGTTCTTTCTCTATATAAAGTGTAATTTATTTTAGTGTTGTTACTATTTTTTGTAAATTATGTCTTTTTATAAACTTTTTAAATTACCTTAATTGCTAAATGTATTACTTTGACAACATGTAAAATTGTCATGACAATAAAGTTATCAGAATCTGAATCTAGATTGATGAAATGGCCTCCCAGGCAGTGGTGTAGCCAGACGTGGGCCCATCCAACATAAGTACATAAGTAATGCCACACTGGGAAAAAAACCAAAGGTCCATCAAGCCCAGCATCCTGTCCACGACAGTGGCCAATCCAGGCCAAGGGCACCTGGCAAGCTTCCCAAACGTACAAACATTCTATACATGTTATTCCTGGAATTGTGGATTTTTCCCAAGTCCATTTAGTAGTGGTTTATAGACTTGTCCATTAGGAAACTGTCTAGCCCCTTTTTAAACTCTGCTAAGCTAACCGCCTTCACCACGTTCTCCGGAAATGAATTCCAGAGTTTAATTATGCGTTGGGTGAAGAAATATTTTCTCCGATTTGTTTTAAATTTACTACACTGTAGTTTCATCGCATGCCCCCTAGTCCTAGTATTTTTGGAAAGCGTGAACAGATGCTTCACATCCACCTGTTCCACTCCACTCAATATTGTATATACCTCTATCATGTTTCCCCTCAGTTGTCTCTTCCCCAAGCTGAAAAGCCCTAGCCTCCTTAGTCTTTCTTCATAGGGAAGTCGTCCCATCCTCGCTATCATTTTCGTCGCCCTTCGCTGCACCTTTTCCAATTCTACTATATCTTTCTTGAGATGCGGCGACCAGAATTGAACACAGTACTCAAGGTGCGGTCGCACCATGGAGCGATACAACAGCATTATAACATCCTCACACCTGTTTTCCATACCTTTCCTAATGATACCCAACATGCTATTCGCTTTCCTAGCCGCAGCAGCACACTGAGCAGAAAGATTCAGCGTATTATCGACGATGACACCCAGATCCCTTTCTTGGTCCATAACTCCTAACGTGGAACCTTGCATGACCCTTGCCGTAGCTGGCAAGGATCCCCAAGCCCTGCCTGAATATCTCTACCTGGCACTTTCTCTGAACCGCTGCTGCTGCAGTCGCCCCCCCCCCCCCCCCCCCCCCCCCGGTGCCTGCTCAGTTCTCACTCTTGTATAAAGTTGACAGGATGAAGATAGGACCCAATGTGGTGAACTGGATTAGGAACTGGTTGATGGACAGACGCCAGAGGCTGGTGGTTAATGGAATTCACTCGGATGAGGGAAAGGTGAGTAGTGGAGTGCCTCAGGGATTGGTGCTGGGGCCGATTCTGTTCAATATATTTGAGTGATATTGCTGAAGGGTTAGAAGATAAAGTTTGCCTTTTTGCGGATGATACCAAGATTTGTAACAGAGTGGACACCCCGGAGGGAGTGGAAAACATGAAAAAGGATCTGCAGAAGCTAGAAGAATGGTCTGAGGTTTGGCGATTAAAAGTCAATGCAAAGAAATCCACGGGAGACGTATGTGTTAGGCGGTGAGAGTCTGATAGTTACAGACGGGGAGAGGGATCTTGGGGTGATAGTATCTGAGGATCTGAGGGCGAAGAAACAGTGTGACAAGGCGGTGGTCGTAGCCAGAAGACTGTTAGGCTGTATAGAGAGAGGTGCGACCAGCAGAAGAAAGGAGGTGTTGATGCCCCTGTATAAGTCATTGGTGAGGCCCCACCTGGAGTATTGTGTTCAGTTTTGGAGGCCGTATCTTGCTAAGGATGTAGAAAGAATTGAAATGGTGCAAAGAAAGGCTACAAAAATGGTATGGGATTTGCATAACAAGACATATGAGGAGAGACTTGCTGACCTGAACATGTATACCCTGGAGGAAAGGAAAAACAGGGGTGATATGATACAGACGTTCAAATATTTGAAAGGTATTAATCCGCAAACGAACCTTTTCCGGAGATTGGAAGGCAGTAGAACTAGAGGACATGAAATGAGGTTGAAGGGGGGCAGACTCAAGAAAAATGTCAGGAAGTATTTTTTCACGGAGAGAGTGGTAGATACTTGGAATGCCCTCCCGCGGGAGGTGGTGGAGATGAAAACAGTAATGGAATTCAAAAATGCGTGGGATAAACATAAAGAAATCCTGTTCAGAAGGAATGCATCCTCAGAAGCTTAGCGGAGATTGGGTGACAGAGCCGGTGGTGGGAGGCGGGGCTAGTGCTGGGCAGACTTCTACGGTTTGTGCTCTGAAAATGGCAGATACAAATCAAGGTCAGGTATACACATATGAGTTTATCTTGTTGGACAGACTGGATGGACCATACAGGTCTTTCTCTGCCCACCACTGGCAGAGCCGGTGGTGGGAGGTGGGGCTGGTGTTTGGGAGGCGGGGATCATAGGCGCCCGGTATAAGAGGCTTGGACAGGCTAAGCCTCCCCTGCTGTGCTCTGAGAGGTTTAAATTGTTGATTTACCTCCATCCTCACAGCAGGAGCTGCAGTGAAAGCCCTCTAGCCTTGTGTAACCAATTGTAGAAATTGGTTTATGGTTTGTTTACCTTACTGCTGGGAGAGCATGGGGAGGGGGGGGGGGGGGGGTTGGCTGGGTTGCCAGGGAGATATTTAACGAGGATGACTTCCTGACCTGCACTGAGAACAGATAGCAGCAGAATCGGACAACCAGACAACAAAGGTAGAAAAGATCATTTTATTTTCATTATAGTGTTTGGAATATGTCCACTTTGAGAATCAGGTGCTCAACATTAAAAGTTTATATTTATTTACTTATTTATGGCATTTTATCCCACATTAAACATGAATTAGGGTGTTTTGTGGCTCTACATGAGAATTGTGATGATATGATCCCTTGTTTCATATTGTTGACGGTCTGCATTTTCCGTATGGGTGGTATATTGGTGTATTAGGTTCTGCCCAGTGTAATATTTATGGTACAGTAAGGTTCTGAGTGTGTTTTTGCACAAAGTTGTGCATAGTGTTTTGCAGTTGAGCGATTGTGCTTAGAATATGCTTTGAGCAACCACTTTATGCTTTGACATATGATACATAGCTAATATCTAAATTTAATAAAAGGTATTAATTGTGACTTTTATTTTTATTTATTTTTTTTTTCTTTGTGTTATCAGACAATTATGGATTTAAGCTCCACCCCTGGCCCCACCCCTAACCCCACCCCCTTTAGCCTCCCCAAACAGTTGGGCCACTGACCGCCTATGGCGGGGATAGTGTTGGGCAGACTTATACGGTCTGTGCCCTGAAGAGGACAGGTACAAATTAAGGTAGGGTGTACACAAAAAGTAGCACATATGAGTTTATCTTGTTGGGCAGACTGGATGGACCATGCAGGTCTTTTTCTGCCGTCATCTACTATGCTACTATCCACCTTATAATTGAAAGAGAAAAACGCCTAGATTTCGACCCAAATCGGGAGATAGACGTTTATCTCACAAAAACGAATAAATCAGTATAATGGAAAGGCGATTTTGGACGTTTTCAACTGCACTCCATCGTGGAAGCGTACAAAGTTGACTGGGGCGTGTCAGAGGCGTGGCGAAGGTGGAACTGGGGCGTGGTTATCGGCCGAGGAGAGATGGGCGCCTTTCACCGATAATGGAAAAAAAGTATGCGTTTGTAGCTAGAATTTAGGGCACTTTTCATGGACCCTGTTTTTTCACGACTAAGGGCCCAAAAAGTGCCCTAAATGACCAGATTACCCCCAGAGGGAATCGGGGATGACCTCCCCTGACTCCCCCAGTGGTCACTAACCCCCTCCCACCACAAAAAATGATGTTTCACAACTTTTTATTTTCACCCTCAAATGTCATACCCACCTCCCTGGCAGCAGTATGCAGGTCCCTGGAGCAGTTGTTAGGGGGTGCAGTGGACTTCAGGCAGGTGGACCCAGGCCCATCCCCCCCCCCACCTGTTACACTTGTGCTGGTAAATGGGAGCCCTCCAAACCGCCCCCCAAACCCACTGTACCCACATGTAGGTGCCCCCCTTCACCCCTTAGGGCTATAGTAATAGTGTAGACTTGTGGGCAGTGGGTTTTGAGGGGGATTTGGGGGGCTCAACACCCAAGGGAAGGGTGCTATGCACCTGGGAGCTCTTTTACCTTTTTTTTTGTTTTTGTAAAAGTGCCCCCTAGGGTGCCCGGTTGGTGTCCTGGCATGTGAGGGGGACCAGTGCACTACGAATCCTGGCCCCTCCCACGAACAAATGCCTTGGATTTATTCGTTTTTGAGCTGGGCGCTTTCATTTTCCATTATCGCTGAAAAACAAAAACGCCCAGCTCACAAATTGTCGAATAAAACATGGACGTCTATTTTTTTCGAAAATACGGTTCGGTCCGCCCCTTCACGGACCCGTTCTCGGAGATAAACGCCCATGGAGATAGACGTTTTCGTTCAATTATGCCCCTCCACGTGTGTTACTATCCTGCTTATAATCGAACGAGAATAACGCCCAAGTTCCGACCTAAATCGGGAGATGGGCGTTCTTCTCACAAAAACAAATAAAGCGGCATAATCGAAAGCCGAACTTTGGACGCTTTCAACTGCACTCCGTCGCGGATGCGGACAAAGTTGACGGGGGAGTGTCGGAGGCGTGGTGAAGGCGGAACTGGGGCGTGGTTATCACCCGAACAGAGATGGGCGCCCTTCGCCGATAATGGATGCGTTTGTAGCTAGAATTTAGGGCACTTTTCCTGGACCCTGTTTTTTGACGAATAAGGCCCCAAAAAGTGCCCTAAATGACCAGATGACCCCCAGAGGGAGTCGGGGATGACCTCCCCTGACTCCCCCAGTGGTCACTAACCCCCTCCCACCACAACAAATGATGTTTCACAACTTTTTACTTTCACCCTCAAATGTCATACCCTCCTCCCAAGCAGCAGTATGCAGGTCCCTGGAACAGTTGTTAGGGGGTGCAGTGGACGTCAGGCAGGTGGACCCAGGCCCATCCCCCCCTACCTGTTACAATTGTGCTGCTTAATGCTACTAGTCGTCCAACCCCCCCCCAAACCCCCTGTACCCACATGTAGGTGCCCCCCTTCACCGCTTAGGGCTATAGTACTGGTGTAGACTTGTGGGCAGTGGGTTTTGAGGGGGATTTGGGGGGCTCAACACCCAAGGGAAGGGTGCTATGCACCTGGGAGCTCTTTTACCTTTTTTTTTTGTTTTTGTAAAAGTGCCCCCTAGGGTGCCCGGTTGGTGTCCTGGCATGTGAGGGGGACCAGTGCACTATGAATCCTGGCCCCTCCCACGAACAAATGCCTTGCATTTATTCGTTTTTGAGCTGGGCGATTTCATTTTCCATTATCGGTGAAAAGCAAAAACGCCCAGCTCACACCTTGGCGAATAAAGCATGGGCGTCTATTTTTTTTAAAAAATACGGTTCACTCCGCCCCTTCACGGACCCGTTCTCGGAGATTAACGCCCATGGAGATAGGCGTTTCTGGTCGATTATGCCCCTCTATGTGTGTTACTATGTTATCTACTATGTTTCTATGTTTGTGTGAAAACTAAGCATGCGTAGGAGTCCAGCAGCAGAACTGCTGAGCTAGCTGCAGGAGAAGGAGGTCTTCAGCTGGTGGGGGAGAGGGGAGCTTGGGGATCCCTGCTAGCTCAGGTATTTATATATTCAGATTGGGGGATGTGGGAGGTGGGGCAGGGAAAGGGCAGAGAGCAGAGATGTCCATACCCAGTTCCAGGCTGGAGATTTTGGGACAGTCCTGGATTTCTGACCACCCCATCCTGATGCATCATGGGACTTGCCACACTGATTTTAATGGGCAGGATCAGGCACTACAAGAAATCTCACATTGCATTTGGGATGTGAGTTTAAAACCACTGACTGGCCAAAAAGTCTCCAGCCTGGAACTGAGTAACTTGGCATCTCTGAGAGAGCAGGAATGGAGAGAAAATTTGGTGCCCACCCACTTTGGGCTCAGGCTTACCCAAAATTGGCTGTCTGCGCCACTGCGGAGGAGACAAAAACAATAAGACAATTCAAGCCAGAGGAAACGTGGAAGTGAAACAGGGTATTGCTGTGAAAAGGAGAACGGGCAGCCGAGCCAGGCTTTGGGGCTTTTATCTGCCATCATGCTTATTCTCCCTTTCTGTAGCTGACGGGCAGTAAGAGGTCTAACAAGTGGAAAACTTCCACACACATGGATTGCCAGGAGTGGCCTGGGCCAAGCCAAGCCCACACCTGTGCCTGCTCATTCTGTTCCTCTGCTTTACTGAAAGTTTTTTTTTTAAATTACATTCATTTATTAAAATCTAGGTTAAAGATTCTAACTTCCTTTAGGTTGGCTCAGGGATAAAGAACCTTTACATAACAAGGAAAATGTTTCACGGTTGACGACCATCATTGTGCTATCTCCCTGGTTCCATTTCTCATTCCACAAATGGAGCCTGTGCGTTCAGGAAAAATGAGGGACTGTGTTTGGCAGGGAGACACAGCTGGGAGGGGGCCATCCCAAACTGGCAGCTGCCAGATCTGGCCCATTGATTGTCTCTGCCATTATGACTTAAGTGAGGGCCCAGGCACGCCCAGACAGACCCAAACTTTCCTTTCAGAAGGAAAGGACTGGTTTGGGCAGGTTTGAGTAATCAGTGCCTGTTTGTATTCTTTAAATGCATCCACTTAGCTGGGATCCTACTGGCAGAGGGCAGGTTAGACAGTTATGCACAAAGCTGGCTCCAACAGTAAATCTTACCTGAATGATAGAAGTATGACCTGAAAAGGACTAAAAAACCTCCCCCTCCCCCCCCAGCACTGCGGAAAAATAGACTTTGCAGTGAGCAGCGGATTGGTGGGGTGGGGGAAAATGAAAATAGCTTTCTTGGTCTGCTTTTAAAGTGTCTATTACGAGCTTGAATAGTGAAGAGGAAATAAAAAACTCACAAAGAACCTTTTGCATTTTATAAGTCATTTTGTTCTGCAAAGTGCACACTTTATATATTTAGGTAATAATGCCTTCTGGCCAGGAAGCAATGCCTTCTTATTAAAACTGTAAAATGTGTTGGAGTTTCATGGGTTGTTTAAGTGTTTCGATATGATCTATAAAACTTCAACACTTTTAGTCCATAAAATGTACTGATGTTCAAAACCAGCTATGCTTTCCGCTGGCAACGGGCGAATACGTACCTGACCTATCTGAACATTTTTAATGGTATGCAGAAAGCAGCAGGCCGTTTAAACGGTATATAGACTTAGCAGTATGTATAACAAGGTGCTGGGTGGGGGAGAGTGGCACAATGGGGGTATATTATAAGCGGGCCCCTCCACGTTGCACAATGAGAGTCAATTTTACAATAAGAACATAATTATCTGAGGTGAAGCTCCGGGATACATGACAGACTTGATCGACCTACCAACTAGAAACACGTCCGAATCAACACGAACGTACCTAAATCTGCACTACCCAAGCTGCAAAGGACTCAAATACAAATCAACTTCCGCGTCCAGTTTCTCCCACGTAAGCACACAACTGTGGAACGCATTACCAAAAGCCTTGAAAACTACGAACGACCACCTGAACTTCCGGAAAACACTAAAAACTAACCTGTTTAAAAAGGCATACCCCACCGATCCAACATAAATGCCTGATCTCTGCAACACAACAAAACTAAAGTACGTAATGGACATAACACAACTCTTCCGTTCTACGATTCCCTAGTGTGGCTGTGCCACATGAACTTTATCTTACCACAATATACTACTACTACTACTTAACATTTCTAGAGCGCTACTAGGGTTACGCAGCGCTGTACAATTTAACAAAGAGAGACAGTCCCTGCTCAAAGAGCTTACAATCTAATAGACAAGTGAACGGTCGGTCCGATAGGGGCAGTCAAATTGGGGCAGTCTGGATTCACTGAACGGTAAGGGTTAGGTGCCGAACGCAGCATTGAAGAGGTGGGCTTTAAGTAAAGACTTGAAGATGGGCAGGGAGGGGGCTTGGCGTAAGGGCTCAGGAAGGTTGTTCCAAGCATAGGGTGAGGCGAGGCAGAATGAGCGGAGCCTGGAGTTGGCTTTGTATTTGTTTACACCGGAGTCTGCAAACGCCTCTCCGGTACTATGTAAGCCACATTGAGCCTACAAATAGGTGGGAAAATGTGGGATATAAATGTAACAAATAAATAAATTTAAGAGTAGCCCTACTGTGTCAGACCAATGGTCCATCCAGCCCAGTATCGTGTTTTCCAAACAGTGGTCACCTGGGCGCTCGAATTCAATTACAGAGTACTTGCGTAACCCGGTATCGATGTGCTGTACATTCAGACACCTGCAGTTCCACCAGGCCATAGAGCCGTTATAGCTTCCAATGGCTAAATGCGGTGAGGACACCCATCAACGAAAAACACAAGAACAAGGTCCCTCGCAAGGGACAAAAGTCACAAGCACAGCAAAGGTGACACCAAAAGAGAAAAGGACTAGACGATGTAGATAAAACAAGTACAGCTTTAATAAAAGCATCCAAAAACTCGACAGGAACCGTGTTTCGGCCTCAGGAGTCTAAAAGCAAAGCATTGATAAAACAAGTATAAAAATATAATAAAGTAAGGACACAGTAGGAGAGTATACATGAAAATAGAATCTAGATCCAATGTCAAAAACATTTTTCATAAAAAGATGAAAGTAACATAGTAGATGATGACAGAGAAAGACCTGCACGGTCCATCCAGTCTGCCCAACAAGATAAACTCATATGTGCTACTTTATGTGTATACCTGACCTTGATTTGTATCTGTCTTTTTCAGGGCACAGACCGTAGAAGTCTGCCCAGCACTAGCCCCGCCTCCTAACCACCGGTAATGCCACCCAATCTCTGCTAAGCTCCTGAGGATCCATTATGTTTATCCCACACATGTTTGAATTCCGTTACCGTTTTCCTCTCCACCACCTCCCGCGGGAGGGCATTCCAAGTGTCCACCACTCTCTCCATGAAAAAATACTTCCTAACATTTTTCTTGAGTCTGCCCCCCTTCAATCTCATTTCATGTCCCCTAGTTCTACTGCCTTCCCATCTACGGAAAAGGTTCATTTGCGGATTAATACCTTTCAAATATTTGAACGTCTTTATCATATCACCCCTGTTCCTCCTTTCCTCCAGAGTATACATGTTCAGGTCAACAAGTCTCTCCTCATACGTCTTGTTACGCAAATCCCATACCATTCTTGTAGCTTTTCTTTGCACCGCTTCAATTCTTTTTACATCCTTAGCAAGACAGATTTGATCAACTTACCAACCAGAAACATATCCGATTCAACACGAACACATCTAAACCTGCACTACCCAAGCTGCCAAGGACTTAAATAGAATCAAACCATAAACTACAGGTGCACTTCCTATAAGCTTATTAGAATCTATATGCGTAATCATATATGTAATACACTTACATGCGCCAGTCTATATGATTATGCAGATAGGGGCCCTTTTACTAAGGAGCGCCAAGCCTGTGCTGGTGTAGGCGCATGTTTTGAACACGCGCAGGTCCATTTTTCAGCACGCCTGCAAAAAAGGCCTCTTTTTTGTGGCCAAAAATGGACGTGCGGCAAAATTGAAACGAGCATGCATCCATTTTGGGCCTGAGACCTTACTGCCACACATTGACTTAGCGGTACGGTCTCACGTATTAACCGGGCTGTAATCGTCAGCGCGTGAACACTGCGATTACCGCCGGGTAAGTGCCACGCGGTAGAAAATTTCTACTGCATGTTTTGGACGCAGGTGAGGAGTGGTCTAGTGGTTACAGCACCGGTCTCTTGCAATCCACAGGTGGCCAGTTCAAATCCCACTGCTGCTCCTTGTGATCTTGGGCAAGTCACTTAACCCTTCATTGCCTCAAGTACAAACTTAGATTGTGAGCCCTCCTGGGACAGAGAAATATCCAGAGTACCTGAATGTAACTCACCTTGAGCTGCTACTGAAACAGGTGTGAGCATAATCTAAATAAATAAAGATTCTAGAATAAAGAATAACAAGATTTCAATAATTTAGGTGCAGTTATTGAATTCCTGGGTTGCACGCTAGGATTTTCATCTCGCTTCCATGCTCTACCCATGTGAACGCAGCCCTTGCATTTTCATGCTATCCTCTGGATTCTATAAAGGTCATACGCACGCACAAATGAATTAGTTAAGGAGCCGTTAACAATCAAGTATGTCATAAATTGCGCTCATTTGAACTTACGCATGCATCTGCCTAAGCGTTATTCTACAACGCAGCATGCCCAAAGTGTCTGACGTGCAATACATGAGGGGAAGGAGTGGCCTAGTGGTTAGGGTGGTGGACTTTGGTCCTGGGCAACTGAGTTCGATTCCCAGCCCAGGCAGCTCCTTGTGACTTTGGGCAAGTCACTCAACCCTCCATAGCCTGCCATGAGTGGGAAAAAGTGTGGGGTACAAATAAAATAAAAAATATATATATATATATTCCCGGGTTGCATGCTAGGATTTTCATCAGATTTTGGCAGTCGTACATCCTGGCACCCAAAGCTGACACTAATTGCTCTTCTATAAAGGAGCAGGAGGGGGAGCAGCGTGGGAAGCGGGGCCCTTATGATTGTTTGCCCCAGGCCCGGCTTCGCCTCTCAGCAGCCCTGAATGACTGCACTGTTACCTTTATGGATAGCAACACTGAACATATGCACTAAGTTAACTCAGGGGCCCTTTTACTAAAGCTGCAGTAAAAAGTGGCCTGCAGTAGTCTGGATGCATGAATTTATTTATTTATTGCATTTGTACCCCACATTTTCCCACCTATTTGCAGGCTCAATGTGGCTTACAAAGACCTGTTATGGCCATTCCAGGGTAAAAGGTGCAGTTAGTGTCACAAAGAGATCAAGGATGCCAGAGAAGAACTAAGCAGACAGTTATAGAAAGGCATCATTCAAAGTAAGGGTGGAGTGGTGAAGTGTTATAGTTAAGCTATGTATTCTCGTGGTAGGCTTTGTTGAAGAGATAGGTTTTCAGAGATTTGCGAGTTAGTGATTTCGTTAATTGTTTTCAAATTTGTTGGTAGTGCATTCCACAGCTGCACGCTCATGTAGGAAAAGCTGGTAGCATGTGTTAGTCTGTATTTTAATCCTTTGCAGCTAGGGAAGTGTAGATTAAGGATGGAATGTACAGGTCTTTATCTGCCATCATCTACTATGTTTGCCAGTGCTGGTCTCCAGTGCTGTTGCATTTCCTGCCCTCTCTTTTTTTTTTGTTACATTTGTACCCCGCGCTTTCCCACTCATGGCAGGCTCAATGCAGCTTACATGGGGCAATGGAGGGTTAAGTGACTTGCCCAGAGTCACAAGGAGCTGCCTGTGCCTGAAGTGGGAATCGAACTCAGTTCCTCCGTTCCCCAGGACCAAAGTCCACCACCCTAACCACTAGGCCACTCCTCCACTGTTGCTACTATTTGAGATTCTACATGGAATGTTGCTATTCTTCCATGTAGAAGTCGGCCCTTGCAGATCACCAATGTGGCCGCGCAGGCTTCTACATGGAATGTTGCTAGTGGAATAGCAACATTCCATGTAGAACTCCAATAGTAGCAACATTCCATGTAGAATCTCCAATAGTATCTATTTTATTTTTGTTACATTTGTACCCCGCGCTTTCCCACTCATGGCAGGCTCAATGCGGCTTACATGGGGCAATGGAGGGTTAAGTGACTTGCCCAGAGTCACAAGGAGCTGCCTGTGCCTGAAGTGGGAATCCAACTCAGTTCCTCAGTTCCCCAGGACCAAAGTCCACCACCCTAACCACTAGGCCACTCCTCCACTCACGTCTTGTCCGACATGTTCATTTTAATGAAATTGAGCACTAAAACGAGCGTGCCGGATGCGAGGGGAAGAGAGAGCAGGGCAGGAAATGCGGTGGTGCCGGAGACCAGCGCTGGAAAAAATGCTTCAGCTGGCAGGGGTTGGGGAACCCCGTCAGCCAAACCAGGGGCTCAGATCCAGTTTGGGGATACCTAGGCCCCCATGACGCCCCTGTAGCTACGCCACTGAAGGGTATACTCAGATATCTGGCAGACTTCCAGTAGGTACAATAAGGTGAGATTTCCTTTAGAGGATGCCTAAGAACAAAAGGACATGAAATGAAGCCAGAAGGAGAGAGAGGATAAAATGATTCTGAAATGCTAGAAAGTACTTCCTTAGCGAGAGGGTGGCAGGTGCCTGTAATTACCTCCAGTAGTAAGCGAAACAGTGAGCCCCCAACCCCCCCCCCCCAAAACCGACTACCCACAACTGTACAACAGTACCATAGCCCTTAACGAGAGGACATGAATGAGATTGAAGGGGGGCAGACTCAAAAAAGATGTCAGGAAGTATTTTTTCACGGAGAGGGTGATGGACGCTTGGAATGCCCTCCCGCGGGAGGTGGTGGAGATGAAAACGGTAACGGAATTCAAACATGCGTGGGATGTGCATAAAGGAATCCTGTGCAGTAGGAATGGATCCTCAGAAGCTTAGCTGAAATTGGGTGGCGGAGCAGGTGGGGGAAGAGAGGTTGGTGGTTGGGAGGCGAGGATAGTGGAGGGCAGACTTATACGGTCTGTGCCAGAGCCAGTGATGGGAGGCGGGACTGGTGGTTGGGAGGCGGGAAATACTGCTGGGCAGACTTTTACGGTCTGTGCCCTGAAAAAGGCAGGTACAAATCAAGGTCAGATATACACATAAAGTAGCACATATGAGTTTATCTTGTTGGGCAGACTGGATGGACCATGCAGGTCTTTTTCTGCCGTCATCTACTATGTTACTATGTTACTTAAAGGGAAAAGGGGGGCACCTACTTGTGGGTACAGTGGGTTTCTGGTGGGTTTTGGAGGGCTCCCATTTACCACCACAAGTGTAACAGGTAGAGGGGGGATGGGCATGGGTCCGCCTGCCCGAAGTGCACTGCAGTACCCACTAAAAACTGCTCCAGGGACCTGCATAGTGCTGTGATGGAGCTGGGTATGACATTTGAGGCTGGCATAGAGGCTGGCAAAAATGTTTTAAAATTTTTTGGGGGGGTGGGAGGGGGTTCGTGACCACTGGGGGAGTAAGGGGAGGTGATCCCCGATTCCCTCCGGTGGTCATCTGGTCAGTTCGGGCACCTTTTCAAGACTTGGTCGTGAACAAAAAGGGACCAAGTGAAGCCGGCCAAATGCTCGTCAGGGACGCCCTTCTTTTTTCCATTATCGGCCGAGGACGGCCACCTCTTAACCACGCCCCCGTCCCGCCTTCGGTACACTGCCGACACACCCCCTTGAACTTTGGCCATCCCTGCGACGGAAAGCAGTTGAGGGTGGCCAAAATTGGCTTTCGATTATACCGATTTGGCTGCCCTTAGGAGAAGGGCGCCCATCTCCCGATTTGTGTCGGAAGACAGGCGCCCTTCTCCTTCGAAAATAAGCTGGATAGTAACATAGTAGATGATAGAAGAGAAAGACCTGTACGGTCCATCCAGTCTGCTGAGGAGGAAGGAGGTGTTTTAGAGAGCTCTGCTGACTTCCAGTGGAAAGGGAGTGAGACCTAGCTCCCTCCCCAAAGATGAGGAGGGTCCCTGGGGAGAAGGCCTCAGGAAAGTCCCAGGCTATGGGGCCTCCTGGGGCCCGGGACCAGAAGGCCGAAAGGAGTGGCTCTCTCCCTGGTTTGACTACCGGGAGAAGGGAAAGGAGTCCAGTGGACCGAAGGGAGAAGCAGCCCAGTGGAGGCCACCAGAGCATTTCCCCCTCCATGGCCCAGCTTGCGGAAGGTAAGCGAGAAGACAGTGGAGGGGGGAGGAAGATAGTACAGGCCCCAGAAGGGCGCTTCCAAGGAAGGGAGAAGGAAGAGGCGATGGAAGTTTGCCAGAAGCCTTTGCTGGAGGCAGCTGAGAGTGAGAGTGAGGAGAGTGGATCGTCAGATGAGGAGTTCCTTGAAGTGAGCTATGACCCTGATGATCCAGCAAGTAGTGTGGTAAATATTGTAAGACGAATTAAGCTGGTGGAAAAAGAAGTAGTGGAGCTAGGAAAACGTCTGAAAATGGCAAGAACTATGTGTAAATTTGCCCCAGCGGAGCACAGACAAATGTATGTTAAAGAGGAAGCCCGGATATCAAAGTTGTTGGGGAAAAAAAGAACACTTGTTGAACTGTTTAAAAAAGGGCTCTGTGAATCCTTTGAGGGAGCTCTATGTTAACCGAGAAAGGATGGCTTCAATACCACAGTCTGGGGGTTCAGGAACACTACAGTTGCAGCAAGCTTCAGTGTCTTCAGCAGCATTAGACTCAAAAGAGTTGTCTGGGTTCAGAGGTGACCCCACTTTAAAATACATGAGACAGTTGGCAACACAGTCCAGAGCACTTACCCAGCAGCCAGAGGATAAGGAGGCAGCGGCAGGACATGGCTCTGAGGTGGGGGCTGGAGTAGAGATCCTACCTGTGGAGGGAGGACAGAACTCAGTAACTTTTCAAAACTCCAGATAATGGAGGCAGCAGAGGGAGACGCAGGTAGCAGCCTGTTTTCTACAGAGGTGGTGGTCGAAGTCTCAGAGGGCTTACCTGCAGTTGTGCAAACAGCAGAGACAGTTGCCGTGAAGGAGGCCCTGTTGGAAAAGGGTCAGCAGAGGCAGACTCCGGTATTTTTGGCCGGGTCTGCAATGACTGAAGTGGAAACCGAAGCAGCATGGCATCTGGAGAAGCCCCGCCCACGAAGTCCGGGAGCAGGGGAGGTCTTCCCTGAGCATGGAGTAGCTGGCGGTTTACAGGAGAGGGGTCGGAGAGAGAGGAATAGGAGTGGGCAGCAGCTGGGAGCTCATTTGACCAGCTGTCCATTACAAGAGGTGAAATCGGGGGGTGCTAACAGCCAGCCTGTGGCGGAATCAGGAACAGACAAGCCATGCCCCCGGGAAGCGCCAGCCATTGGGAGAACGCAGGAGGGACTGCACCAGAAGCAAGGGGGAAGTAACCCGATTGTTGAGAGACTTTCGTTGACTACAGAAGTGGACATGGCAAGTCTAACAGATGTGCAGCAGGTGGTGGAGCAGACCTGCCAGCAGGACGGCTGGGAGCGAGGAGCCAAGGGGAGCGGCGGAGTTCCGGAGGCTTCGCCCCTGGTGCCGGAGGTTGGAGGGAGTTCGGGGGCAGAGCGAGCAGGGAGTCTGGTATCGCCAGCTGCAGACCTGACTGGGCAGGTGCCAGAGTATCGCCAGGAGACAGAGGAGAGGAGGCGATTAGCCCAGAGGCTGGAGCCTGCAGTGGCAGGGACGAGCAGGGATGTTCCAGGAAGTGGAGATGGGCAGGACAATCAGTTGGAGGCAGCCCAAGCCGCAGAACTGACTATGGACGTTGCTGGATGTTTGTCTGAGAGGGAAGGGGACGGGGGACAACGGGAGGGGGAGGGGGCGGTGGATATTGAGGAAGGGAGAGGGATGAGGGGAGGGGCAGAGGGACAGAAGGGGGGGGAGGCAGAGGGAAGGGCTGGAACAAGTGTGGAGGGGGGGGCGGTGGGGGCTGGGGTCCAAGTCCTTTGCGGCAGTAGTCCAGGGAGGGGGAAGGAGGGAGGGGGGGAGATCGGGTGGTTTTGAGGGCCCAGGGAGGGGTTGGGGGGGAGCGGGGGACAGGGGGTGGACAGCTGCCTAAGCGGCGAAATGTGGTACAGCTCAAATGGATAGGGGAGGGGCAATGCCCTCCAGGGATCGGGTCTTGAGGCTGGTGATGGGGATGGGGTTTATACCCGAGGACTTTTACGCGTGTATACACCCCATCAACATCCCAGAATATGACTTGAGCTTCATGACCCAGAGGGGGATGGAAATATTCTGGGAAAGGTACGAGGGGGTGAGGGGAAAGGGGGAGTGGCGGGACCTCAGGGCCATTCCAGTCAGCAAGCCGGACCTGGTGCAGATCACCCTGCTCGTGAGAAATGAGTCTATCTCTGGGGCAGATTTAGCCTACTGGCTACAGAGGTACGCGGAGCTGAGATCCCCACTTACAAAGTTACCGGATCCAAGCAGGGTTTGGGCAGGAGGTTGGGGAGCCCTGGTCAAATTGAGACAGGAGAGCCATGTGGTCCAGCACATTCCTTCGGCTGCCTTTATCGGTCGTGACAGGATACTGTGCTTTTACAAGGGGCAGCCGCGGCAGTGCTTCAGATGTGGTTCGTTTAGGCACTTCAGCATGTCATGCCCAGTGGTAAAGTGTGGAAGATGCGGGGATCAGCATGCCACAGAGGACTGCACCGCGATCAGGTGCAACCTCTGCGGCGGGTTAGGCCATGCATATCGGAACTGCCCTAGGGCGGCCCATAACGAGTGGGATATGTGGGGGAAGGGACGGGGAGGGGGGGTAATGGAGGAGGGGATAGGGCAGGGGGTGATAGGCAGGGAGGGGCAAGGGGAGGAGAAGGAGGGGATGCAGGAGGGGGGGCGGCAGGGGGCTGGGTCAGGAGTGGAGCAGGGGGGAGAGGGGGAGTGGGTACAAGTGCCACAGAGGAAAGGGAAGTTTCGGAGGGGGGGGAAAGTAGGGGTGGGCAGGGAGGGGTCGCTGCAGGGGAAGAGGGGGGGGAACAGATTTCAGGTGTTGGAGGAGGAGGAGGAGGATAGGGAGGTTGGGAGGGAGGAGGAAGAACAGGGGAAAGGAGAAGAGGTGGAGTTAATGGAGGAAGAGGGGGCGGCAGGGGGGATTGGAGAGGGCAAACGGAAATATGAGGAAGCACTGGAGGAGGGTACTGGTGGTAGGAAGAAGGGCGGGAAGGCTCTGGGGGAGGGGGAGGGGTGAGGGAGGAGGAAGAGGGAAGGAAGGGAGGGAGGGGAAAGGGGAGTAAGAGGAAAGCTGAGGGGGCCGGGCAGGTGGTGAAGGCCCAAGTGCAGGCTTGGGGGGACAGAGTGGAGCTAGAGGAGGATCTGGAGGACTTGGAGGACTTGGGGGAGGTGGAGGACTCGGAGGAGGAGGTAGGGGGCGGGGGTGAAGAGGGGAGAGGGAGGGATCAGGGGGTGGGTCCGGATAGAGCAAAGAAGAAAGGAAGGAAGAAAGGGGGAGGGGGGGGTAGGTGCAGACAGGACGGCTGCAGGGGGGGGAGGGGGATCTGGCAGGGGATGATGTAGACCGCATAGCAGAGGACCTGCTTCAGGGTAAGAAGGGGGTATCCCAGGAGATAAGGAAAGAAGTGGGAGTGAGCAGACCCGTGACTCGCAATGAGGATGGCAGGCGTAGTGTTGACATTTGCCACGCTGAATGTGGCCAGCATCGCCTCTCCGAAGAAGCAGTGTTTAGCGTATGACTGGTTCGCGAGGGTCCAAGCAGATTGCTTCCTGCTCCAGGAGACTCGGCTGCGGTCCATTGAGGTGATCAGGCGGGCAAGGCGGGCCTGGAAGTGGGGTCCCTCGGTGTGGGGGTTGGCGGGGGAGAGGTATGGTGGGGTGGGGATCTTATTTAAGTCCCACCGGGTGAATATTCAGCGAGTGGTGGAGCTGGGGGTGGGGAGATGTCTTGTTGTGGATGCGATTTGGGAGGATAGAGCACTGAGGGTGGTGAATGTGTACGGGCCCCAAAGCAAGAAGGAAAGGGTGCTCCTCTTTGGAAGATCAAGCCCTACCTATACACTTCGCGCCAAGTAGTCTGGGGGGGAGATTTTAACACCATATTGCGGAAAAAGGATAGTGGGGGACGATCGGTACAGGGGGCTATGATGGGGTGAGGCTGGCAGGGATCATGCGGGAGGCGGAGCTGGTAGACGCGCATGTGGCCTTCTGTGAGGAACAGGAGGGGTTCACGTTCTTTCGAGGGCAGTGTAAAAGTAGAATCGATAGATTCCTGGTAAAGAAGGGGGTTTGTCTGGGGGGGTCCACGAACCGTGGACGTGGACTTTTCAGACCACCACATGGTCCTCCTTCAGGTGGGGGGGGCGGCAGCGCAGAGGCCAGGGAGGGGGTTATGGCGACTAAATTTAAAGTGGTTAGGTAGCGAGCAGGTGCGGGAGGAGTACCGCCGGTTTTTGGAAGATCAGGTGTCAGTGCAGGGGGCATTTCAGTCATTGGGGGAGTGGTGGATACAGTGAAAAGACGAACGCGGGGATTCTTTCTCAGACAGGCGAGAAGGGAGGGGAGGGAAAGGACAAAGTTGGGCATGGCAATAAAGAAAAAGAGGGACACATTGATTTCACCAAGGGGGGAGGGAGGAAGAAATACATGATCTCCAAGCACTCCTGGAGCATGGTACAGTACAACCGCTACACCTCCTTGGTGTATGAGCGGGACTTCGGGAAAATGTGTAGCCCGGACCCTTCGCATGCTGCCGGGAGCGGAGGAGCGCGCAGGGTGATGGAGGGGGTGCGGGATGCCCAGGGGGTCCTGCAGGACACCAAGGAGGGGATTCTGGGGGCAGTGAGGGGACCACTTTGCGGCGTTCCTTTCAGCCCAGCAGATTGATCTGGAGCAGATGGAGTGTTATGTGGAAGGAACCCCGGGGATAGGTCACGGGGGACCCCAGCTTCAGGCCCTCTGAACCCGTGGACAGAACAGGAGGTGGAGGAAGCCATCGGGGCGCTCCACAGGAAGACCTCGCCGGGGCCGGATTGGGCTAACAACTGAGTTCTACCAGCCTTTAAGGAGCAGCTGGTGCCGATCCTGGTGAGGGTATGGGGGGGCAGCCCAGTTGGAGGGTTCCTTGCCTAGTTCCTTGACAGAGCGGCTCTTATCCTACTAAGTAAGGGGGAAGGACCCAGGCGATGCTGGCCGAACTGGCGGCCTATAGCACCTGCTTAATACGGATCGAAAAATCTTCGCTGCGAATGCTATTCCAGAGAATGAGGGCAGGTGTCTGGGGATTTGCTAGCAGCCTCGCAAGCATGTGGGGGTTAAAGGGAGAGGGGTCTTGGAAAGCTGCATCGTGGGGTGCGGGAGGGGGTAGAAACGCAGTAGAGTGGGGGGCATAGGTAGGACTGTTGGTAACCTCGACCAGGAAAAAGCGTTGATAGAGTGCAGTGGGGTTGCTCCTATGGAGCATTCTGGAGCGCTATTGGGTTCCGAAGGGTTGGATAGAGCAATTACAGCTACCTATATCGGCATGCGGGGTGTTTTCCCCTGTTAACGGGTGGAGAGGGCAGGGGTTTGAGGTAGGGGCAGGGGTCCGACAGGGGTTGCCCACTCAGCCCGCTGTTGTATGCATACGCCATCGACCCTTTATGAAGACGGCTGGAGAAGGGGGGGGG